>NC_082719.1:88122698-89322698 GCF_030144855.1 Hypanus sabinus
CAAATAACTACTGACTTGCAGAGTCCAGAAAAATCCTATTGGTTTCATGACATGGAAGAAAGCTTAACAGCCATTGAATCTATGATGGTCCTCAAACCAGCTCACCAATCCCATACACCTACACATATCCGTGTAATTTGTTGTTTTTTTGTCATGCACATAAACTTCACCCCAGTTCTCCCACCATTCAATGACACCAAGGATGATTGACAATAACCAATTAACCTATCCACCTTCAGATTGTTGGCATATGGCTATGATCAGAGTAATTGGGAGAAACCAATGATATCAAAGGGTGAATATGGAAACTGTGCACAGGCAACACCTGAGGTCAGGAATGAATATACAAGTGCAAGGAGCTGGCATAAAATGTTGTTTAACCTTTGAAAATTAAAATAAGCAAAGTTGTCAATGTTTGGTATTTTTGCAATTGTGAACTAATATCCTTAGAAAAACTAAAATGATGACATACATGTCATCTTGAGATTTTTCTTACATTCTTTTCCAGTTAGTGCACATTCCTTATTATTTCATCATTTTTGAAAGACTCAGTCTGAATTTTGCTCTTGTTGTTTGTACGCTTTTATCTGATGTGATACTGCTTTGTTCTGCTTCACTCATTTCAAATCCTAAAAGTTTTCTTCTAATAACTATTTTGATATTAGCTTGAGCATGGTGTAAGTGGCCCTGATCTATAACTTGGTTTCTTTTAAATGGACTTACAACCACCTAATGCTTCAGCTGCTTGCTTAGAATTGTATTACTAAGAGCCATTGATGCAGAGCCTAATTTCAGTCTTGGCTGCTATTGTTTCTTTGTTTTTAGACAATTGCTGGAACTCTAGATGCATAGTTTGCTCTAGGGTTACGTCCTAATTTTAATTTCAAAATTTATTATTGAAGTGCAGATATATTACCATATACAACCCTGAAATTCATTTTCTTCTTGGTAAATCTATAGAATAATAACTATAACAGAATCAATGAGAGACCACCTGACTAGAGCATTTAACCAGACAGCAGAAGACAACAAACTGCAAATACAATATAAGAAAAGATAATAATAAATTAATAATAAATATCGAGAACATTAGGTGAAGAGTCCTTGAAAGTGAGTCTATTGATTGTGGGAACATTTCAATGATGGGGCAAGTGAAGCTGGGTTTCAGGAAGCTGATGGTTGAGGGATAATAACTCTTCCTGAACTTGGTAGTGTGAGTCCTGAGGCTCCTGTACCTCCTTCCTGACAGCAGCAAGAAGGGAGCATGTTCTGGATGATGTGGATTGCTCTTGACAGACGCAACTTTCCTGTGACAACTGTTCCCCGTAAATGTTTTCAGTGATTGGGAGAGCTTTACCTGTGATGGACTGGGCCGTACTCACTACTTCTGTAGGATTTTCCATTCAAGCTGTTCCAATCAGAATTTTCCTGGCTGTGATGCAAGCAGGTCAATATACTCTCCACTGCACATCTATAAAAATTTGAAAGTTTTAGATGTCACTTTGACTGATTTTCTTCACTAAGAAATTTTGAAATTACTGATAAAAAGAACACCTTGTAGTATGCATACATGTTAGAATTATAGAAAATAATATGAAAGTCAAGAAATGGATAATTCAGACTATTTTTCCTATACCTGAACTTTGATGGAGTAATTACATTAGTCCCAAAGTTACTATTTGAAATATTTTGAACATTGAAAGGCCTAGATAGAGTGGATATGGAGAGGGTATTTCCTTTCCTATAGTAGGTGAGTCTAGGTCCGGAGGGCACAGACTCAGAATCAAGGGGATCCCTTTACAACAGAGATGAGGAGGAAATTCTTTAGCCAGATGGTAGTGAATCTGAGGAATTCATTGCCACAGATGGCTATAGAGGTCAAGTCACTGGGTATATTTAAAATGGAAGTTGATAGGATTTGATTAATCAGAGTATCAAAGGTTATGTGGAATAGGCAGGAGAATGTGATTGAGAGGGTTAATAAGTTATGTTAGGGTTAATTGGATTTTTTAGGTGTTGCTGGGATGGCATGGCTCAAAAGGCTGGAAGGGCCTACTCCACGCTCTATCACTAAAAATAAAATAATATACAATAAAAATAAATAAATCAGCCACGATTGAATGAAGGTCTGAATGCCCAAATTCTGCTCCTATGCCTTATGGTCTTAATGAAATTAATGCTTCTGGTGAAATTTCTGTTGCTGGTGGGTTGAGTGTTCTGGTGGTTTGTTTATATGTTATGTATTATGTTGTATAATAAAGGCGATCATGATCTCTCCATGACCATTTCTCGGCAAATTTTTCTAAAGAAGTGGTTTGCCGTTGCCTTCATCTAGGTACTGTCTTTACAAGACGAGTGACCCCAGACAGACTGCATGCCTGACGTCACTGGTCTTATAACCAGGACCTGTGATATGCACCGGCTGCTCCCATGGCCTCATGTGATGCTGACTGGGGAGCTAGCAGATGCTACACCATGTCCCAGAGTGACCTGCAGACTTGCAGAGGGAAGGAGCACCGTAAAATTCAAATGGTAAGAACGTATCTCCATCGCAAGATACAGGGCAATGAACTTAAGTGTACCCATCTAGTTGTATTCAACATTTATAGTCCAGCCCAGCCACAGTTATTTTACACATGAATTTGCCATCAGAAAATTTGCTTGGGACTCTGACAACAGTAAACTGGCCTCACTTACAAAAGAAATCAGTTGATTTTGGAGTTGAGTTCATAGAAAAAATAGATCAGAGGGTAGAGATCCCCCCACACAGACCCCCCCCCCCCACACACACACATACCCCCCCCCCCCACACACACACATATCCACACACAGGCACCCATACACCAACACACACTCACACCCAGAGAGTCAGACAGACAGATGCACACCCCTACACACATACTCTCTCTCTCTCTCTCTCTCTCTCTCTCTCTCTCTCTCTCTCTCTCTCTCTCTCTCTCTCTCTCTCTCTCTCTCTCTCTCTCTCTCTCTCTCTCTCTCTCTCTCTCTCTCTCTCTCTCTCTCTCTCTCTCTCTCTCTCTCTCTCTCTCTCTCTCTCTCTCTCTCTCTCTCTCTCTCTCTCTCTCTCTCTCTCTCCCCCCCCCCCAACCCTAGGCCAGGCTGTTAACATGCCTCCAGTCCTCCAGTCTTTGGCCCCAGATTTTCAAACTTGCTAACATCAGGCCACCCTCTAGTTCTCCAGTTCTTAGCCTGGACTCTCAGATTAGACAATCGGGCCTCTGCCTCCCGACTTGTCGACTTTGGTCTTCGACCTTCGGGCCTTCTCCCTCCAATTTCGCTGAGCTCTGGAATTCAACCTGCTGCTTTGCCCTTCAGACTTTGCCGACTCTTTATCAACCTCAGGCTTCATGAGAACACATGGAATGTCCCTGGTTTCCATTGACATTTTAGTTTGCATTGTAAGTTCATTGAAATGCTACACTATCCATTTTCCAGACATGCTCCGTCTGTAATGTGCATTCCCAATCCATTAATGGTCCATGGAAAAGGTTTTTTTTCTTAAGCTCTTTGAATATTTAGTTGATAAACCTTCAATTAATAGTAATTCAGTCATAAATCCAATAACAAGACAGGAGGAATGATGGAGATGTTGGATGTTATTCTTTTAATAATGTACCTCAATGTCAGTCATTGATTTTTTGAAGTTGCTTTTAAAAATGGTTAAAAATAATGGATAAGATGCAACTATATTTAGATGATCACAAGTGGAGATACACTTTCAGTAAAACACTGAACATGTAGGGGTCCAGATTTTGATGTAACAGATCATCTATCAAACATGACATTAGTCTAATTAATAACATTGTATATTTATAGCAAGACAGCGATTGAAACGCGTTTCTCACAAAGTTGAAAAGTAGGCTGAGAATCAGAAAGCAAACTTTGGAGAGCAAAAATGCTGCCTTGGGTACACTCTAACCTGATGGTATGAATATCGATTTCTCCTTCCGGTGAACAAAACTCGCCCTTCCTTCTGCCATTCCCTACTCTGACCCTTAAATTCTCACCTGCTTGCTACTTGCTCCTGGGTGTCCTCCTTCCCTTTCTCCTATTGTTCACTCCCCTCTCCTATCAGGTTCTTCTCTAGCCCTTGACATTTCCCACCCACCTGGTTTTGCCTATCAACTTCCAGCTAAGTTCTTTCCCTCTCACCCCACTGCTTAATCCAGGCATCTCCCCACTTCTCTTTTGAACTGAATTGAATTGACTTTATTTCTTACATCCTTCACATAAGTGAGGAATAAAAATCTTTATGTTACTTCTCTAAATGAGCAATGTGCAATCATAGTAATTTATAATAATTTATAATAAATAGAACAGTCAACATAACATAGAAATACACTCAAATCAGTGTGTTAATCAGTCTGATGGCCTGGTGGAAGAAGCTGTCCCTGAGCCTATCCTGGCTTTTATACTGCGGTATCATTTCCCGGATGGTAGCTGCTGGAATAGATTGTGGTTGGGGTGACCTGGGTCCCCAATGATCCTTTGGTACCTATTCTCACACCTTTCTTTGTAAATGTCCTGAATTATGGGAAGTTCACAACTACAGATGCACTGGGTTGTCCACACCATTCTCTTCAGAATCCTGCGATTAAGGGAGCTACACTTCCCATACCAAGCAGTGATGCAGTCAGTCAGGATGCTCTCATTTGTGCCCCTGTTGAAAGTTCTTAGGATTTGGGGGTCCATACCAAACTTCCTTAGCTGTCTGACATGAAAGAGACGCTTTTGTGCATTTCTCAGTACACAGCTGGAGCGTACAGAACATGTGAGGTCCTTTCAGTCTTGAAAAAGTGTCTCGGCCTAAAATGCCAACTGTTTACTCTTTTCCATAGATGTTGCCTGAACTGCTGAGATACTCCAGTATTTTATGTGTGTTGCTTTGGAGATCTGTCTTTTGCTGAAATCGGAGACACCATCTACACGCAAACATTGGCAAACGCTATGTGCCTCAACATAACTAATACAGCCAAATCTGGCCAAGATCCTTTTCCTAAGGAATCTCAATCAGTGTAAATTCATAAAACTCTACTTAACTAGAATACTGTGATTCTGTAATAGAGTCATGGAGTTATACAGCATGGTACCAGTTGCCCATGTTGAGTAAGGTGTCTTCAGAGTTAGTCCCATTTGTTACATATGGCACCTTTCTTTCTAAAGCTTTCCTCTCCATGAACATAATTATATGTTTTTAAACATCATAATTATACCCACTTCAATGTATACCACCATCTGGTAGTTCTTTATGTATATCCACAATCCTCTGTGTTAGAAAAAGATGCACCTAAGTTCCCTTCAAATCTTTCCCTTTTCACGTTAAACCTATGCCTCCAATTTAGACTTTTCTAGCCCTTGAAAAAAAACTATAACCTTATCTATGCCACACATGATTTTATATTTTCAGTCTTCAGCTTCCTTTCAAAGGTTCAAAAGTTCACTTATTATCAAAGTATCCAACTCTGAAATTCTTCTTCTCCAGACAGCAAAGAAACCAAGAAAGAAAGGAACAGCAGCACAACCATCAACCCCCAAATCCTTCCTCCCCCCACAAAAAAATGAACAAAAAATGGAACAGGCACATTGACCCCCAAATCACCCTCACTCACACACAATACAGAATTTAAAAAAAAACTATAAGTCTGAACAAAAGTCTATGGTACAAGTCCATATTCAAAACACAGAAAACTTGGGTAACATTCTTTGGGCACGGTGGCAGCCATTTCCCTCTCCAAGGAAAATAGTCTCACCCATTAGCCTTTAAAGTTATTCTCTTTATAACATCTGATAGTTAAAATAAAAACATATTAAATTTTTATTAACACACACAAAATGCTGGTGGAAAGCAGCAGGCCAGGCAGCATCTGTAGTGAGAAGCGCTGTTGATGTTTCAGGCCGAGACCCTTCGTCAGGACTAACTGAAAGGAAAGATAGTAAGAGATTTGAAAGTAGGAGGGGGAGGGAAAAATGCAAAATGATAGGAGAAGACCGGAGAGGTTGGAGAGAAGCTGAGAGTGAGACAGGTGATTACAAAAGGGATGCAGAGCTAGAGAAAGGAAAGGATCATGGGATGGGAGGCCTTGGGAGAAAGAAAGGGGGAGGGGAGCACCAGAGGGAGATAGAGATCAGGCAGAGTGATGGGCAGAAAGAGAGAAAAAAATCAAATATATCAGGGATGGTGTAAGAAGGAGAGGGGTATTAACGGAAGTTAGAGAACTCAATGTTCATGCTATCAGGTTGGAGGCTACCCAGCCAGTATATAAGGTGTTGTTCCTCCAACCTGAGTGTGGCTTCATCTTGACAGTAGAGGATGCCATGGATAGACATATCAGAATGGGAATGGGAAGTGGAATTAAAATGTGTGGCCACTGGGAGATACTGCTTTCTCTGGCGGACAGAGTGTAGGTGTTCAGCGAAACTGTCTCCCAGTCTGCGTCAGGTTTCACCAATATATAAAAGGCCACAGTCGGAGCACTGGACGCAGTATACCACACCAGCCGACTCACAGGTGAAGTGTCGCCTCACCTGGAAGGACTGTCTGGGGCCCTGAATGATGGTGAGGGAGGAAGTGTAAGGGCAGGTGTAGCACTTGTTCCGTTTACAAGGATAAGTGCCAGGAGGGAGATCGGTGGGAAGGGATGGGGGGGATGAATGGACAAGGGAGTCACATAGGGAGCAATCCCTGCAGAAAGCAGAAAGAGAGGGGGAGAGAAAGATGTGCTGGGTAGTGGGATCCTGTTGGAGGTGGCGGAAGTTACGGAGAATTATACGTTGGACCTGGAGACTGGTGGGGTGGTAGGTGAGGACAAGTGGAACCCTATCCCGAGTGGGGTGGTGGGCAGATGGGGTGAGGGGAGATGTTCGGGAAATGAAAGCAGAGTTGATGGTGGAAGAAGGGAAGCCCCTTTGTTTAAAAAAGGAAGACATCTCCTTCGTCCTGGAATGAAAAGCCTCATCCTGAGAGCAGATGCGGCAGAGAAGGGGATAGCATTTTTGCAAGAGACAGGGTGGGAAGAGAAATAGTCCAGGTAGCTGTGAGAGTCTGTAGGCTTATAGTAGATATCAGTAGATAGGCAACCTCCAGAGATGGAGACAGAAAGATCAAGAAACGGGAGGAAGGTGTCAGAAATGGACCAGGTGAATTTGAGAGCAGGGTGAAAGTTGGAGACAAAGTTAATGAAGTCAACGAGCTCAGCATGCATGCAGGAGGCAGCACCAATGTAGTCATTGATGTAGCAAAGAAAAAGAGGGGGACAGATACCCATATAGGCTTGGAACATGGACTGTTCATTTTTAAATTTTTATTCATTTTATTCCTGATAATATGCACACTGTTCCGTCAGTCAGAAAAGAATTTTACATTCTGCATATCAGAATCAGGTTTATTATCATCAGCATGTGTGATTTTTTGTAACATAGCAGCAGCATTTCCATGCAATACATAATATAGAAGAAAAATAAATTTAAAAATTAATAATTTGCAGCATACATATATTAAATAGATTAAAATTTGTGCAAAAACAGAAATAATATATATTAAAAAAAATAGTTAGTGTTCATGGGTTCAATATTCATTTAGGCATTCAATGGCAGAGGGGAAGAAGCTCTTCCTGAATCGCTGAGTGTGTGCCTTCAGGCTGCTGTATCTCCTAACTGATGGTAACAGTGAGAATGGAGCATGCCCTGGGTGCGGGGGGTCCTTAATAATGGATACTGTCTTTCTGACACACCGCTCCTTGAAGATGTCCTGGGTACTTTGTAGGCTAGTGCTCAAGATGCAGTTGACTAGATTTACAATCCTCTGCAGCTTCTTTCGGTCCTGTGCAGTAGCCCCTCCATACCAGGCAGTGATGCAGCCTGTTAGAATGCTCTCCATGCAGCATCGATATGTTGGGACCAGGTTAGGTCCTCAGAGATCTTGACACCCAGAAACCTGAAACTGCTCACTCTCTCCTCAAATCTGTGTATTTGAGGATATGAAAAGATTTAATTAGCTTTATTTGTCACGTGCGTTAAAATTTACAGTGTTATGTGTCACGTGTCAAATTGTTAATGAGTTTTGTGTTGGTCACCACATTCCTGTCACTAACACAGCATATCCACAACTCACTAACCCTAATCATAACTACATTTTTGGAATGTAAAAGGAAATCAGAGCACCCAAAGGTCCTTTTCTGTTTGGCTGCCAGTGACATGTGGTCCACTTCTTTTCATACTGTATGTCAATGATTTAGATAATGAAATTTGCCAAGTTTGCAGATGATACAATGATTTGTGGAGGGGCAGGTAGTAATAATATCTCCTCCTCGCTGATGATCAACACTGGCGCACCACAGGGGTGTGTGCTTAGCCCACTGCTCTACTCCCTACATACACATGACTGTGTGGCTAGGCATAGCTCAAATACCATCTATAAATTTGCTGACAATACAGAGTGTATGTAGAGTCTCAGGCAGTGACGACAGAGTGTACAGGAGTAAGATATGCCAACTAGAGGAGTGGTGCCGCAGCAACAACCTGCCACTCTATATCAATAAGACGAAAGAGCTGATTGCGGACTTCAGGAAGAGAAAGACGAAGGAACACACATAGAGGGATCAGAAGTAGCGAGGGTGATCAGCTCCAGGTTCCTTGGTGTTGAGAGCTCTGAGGATCTAACCTGGTCCTAACATTACAATGTAGTTATAAAGACGGCAAAACAGCGACTATAAAGAGTCTGAAGAGATTTAGCATGTCAACAAATACACTCAAAAACTTCTATAGTTGTACCATGCAGAGCATTCTGACAGGCTGCATCACTGTCTGATATGGAGAGGCTACTGCACAGGACTGAAAGAAGCTGCAGAGGATTGTAAATCTAGTCAACTCCATCTTGGGCACTAGCCTACAAAGTACCCAGGACATCTTCAGGGAGCGGTGTGTCAGAAAGGCAGTGTCCAATATTAAGGACCTCCAGCACCCAAGGCATGCCCTTTTCTCACTGTTACCATCAAGTAGGGGGTACAGAAGCCTGAAGGTACACACTCAGTGATTCAGGAACAGCTTCTTCCCCTCTGCCATCCAATTCTTGAATGGACTTTGAAGCATTTGGACGCTACCTCACTTTTTTTATTATACAGTATTTCTGTTTTGGCACGCTTTTTAATCTATTCAATATATGTAATTGATTTGCTTGTTCATTCACTATTATTATTTTTATTTTACTTATTATTTTTTTTCTCTCTGCTAGATTATGTATTGCATTGAACTGCTGCTGATAAGTTAACAAATGTCAAGTCACATGCTGGTGATAATAAACCTGATTCTGAACAGGAGAGCTGCAGAAGGACTTAGATTACGAGAATGGGCAAGGAAGTGCTAAATGAAATAGAATGTTGGAAAATGCATGGCCATGTACTTCAGTTGAAGAAATAAATGTGCAGACTATTTTCTAAATGGGGAGGAAATCAAAAAAATCTGAGTCGCAAAGGGACTTGGGAGTCCTTGTGCAAACTCCTTAAAGATTAACTTGCAAATAGAGTCAGTGGTTGGGAAGGCAAATGCAAATGTTAATATTCCTTTCAAGAGGTCCAGAATGCAAGAGCATATATATGATGCTGAGGCTTTATAAGACACTGGTGATGCCTCAGCTTGAGTATTGTGAACAGTTTTGGGGTCATCTTAGAAAAGATGTGCTGGCTTTGGAGAGGGTCCAAAGGAGGTTCACAATGATGATTCCAGGACTGAAAGGGTTATCATATGAGGAACGTTTGATGGCTCTGGGTCTGTACTCACTTAAATTTAGAAGGATGGGGAGTGGGGAATTCTCAACAAAATCTTTTGAATGTTGAAAGGCCTAGGCAGAGTAGATGTGGAAAGGATGTTTCCCATTGCGGGGAGTTTAGGGCAATTGGACACTGTCTCAGGATATATCCATTTAAAACAAAGATGTGGAGAAGTTTCTTTAGCCAGAGGGTGGTGAATTCATGGAATTTGTTACCACAGGCAGCTGTGGAGGCCAGGTCATTGGATGTATTTAAGGTAGAGCTTGACAAGTTCTTGATTGGACATGGCATCAAAGGTTATGGGGAGAAGGCTGGGAGTGGGGCTGAGCAGGGGGAGAAAAGGATCAGCCATGACTGAATGGTAGAACAGATTTGATAGGCTAAGTGGCTTAATTCTACTCCTATATCTTATGGTCTTATAGTCTTACAAACCACACAATCATGGGGAGAACATATAAACCTTCCAAACAGCAACGGGAATCAAAGCCTAGTTTTTACAGTGGACGCTGTAAAGCAGGGCGCTAACCTCTAGGCTACATTGCCACCCATCGTTGATTAATTATCTAACCAAGGTCAAATAATTTTTTTTTTCACGTTTTACTGGTCAGTATTGCTCCTTCCTTCCTCCTTCCGCATGTATACAAATCAGTGATTGCATTTCCATTCCATTTATTTCCTTTCTTTTCTACATATTTATATTTTTATAATTTTCATTTGGTATCTTATACAACATATTTTTATTTATTGCACTATACTTCTGCCACAAAGCAACAAGTTTTGGAACAGACACTCACTGGCCACTTTATTAGGTATACCTCTACTCCTGCTCATTATTGCAGATACCTAACTAGCCATCACGTGGCAGCAACCCAGTGCAAAAAAACATGTAGGCATGTTCAGATATAAAAAACAAACATCAAAAATGAGAAGAAATGTGACTTTAATCGTAGAATGATTGTTGATGCCAGACAGGGTGGTTTGAGTATCTTAGAAACAGCTGATTTTCTGGGATTTTCATTGACATCCAGTAATCATCAGTTTTGTGGAGAAAAAAAAATAGAAAATTGTTCATGAAGAAGATTAGAGGAGAATGACCAGACTGGTTTAACCTGACAGGAAGGCGACAGGAACACATTACAATAGTGATGAGCAGAAGAGAATCTTTGAATGCACAACACATCAAACCTTAAAGTAGATGGGCTATAACAGCAAAAGACCATACCAAGTTGTACTCATGTAACTTAATGAAGTGGCCACTGACTATTAGTCAGTGATAATGAGCCTGATTCTGATTGTGCTTCTGATTCTAAGAGTGGAGGGATAGCTATGAGTAGCTTTGACATTTCAGAATATAATGTTAGAATCCTATTTGTATTTAATGAATGAAATGGCAAAAAATACAATTTACAGGAACAGCTGTTCAGTGGTTATGTTCCGGGACAGGTAATCCGGCGGCCCAGTCTAATGACCTAGAAAGAGAGTTCAACTCCTATCACAGCAGCTGGGGAATTTAAATTCAGTTAGTTAAATAAATCTGAAAAAAAATCTGGTATCAATAATTAAACTACTAGGCTGTTCTAAAAATCCATCTGGTTTGCTAATGTCCTTCGGGGAATCAAACATTACCTGGTTAACTTATATATGACTCCGGATCCTCAGGAATGCAGTTGACTTTAACTATACTCTGCAACAGATTTACAAGCTGCTTTGATATACGAACCCACTATGAGTACTTCAAAAATCAGTTTACCATTACCTTCCCAGGGGCAATTAGCATTGTGAAATAAATGCTGCCCTTGTCAACACTCGAGGAATGAATACAAAAAAATGTCCTAAATTTGCTGACAAAATAATGGTGAGGATAATAGCACTTACATTTATTCATGCAGTAGTGCTGCTGCAACTTCAGATGATGACAGATGTTCAATTAAATACTGAAAAATTGCTGCTTGAGATGCTTTATTGCAAGATTTTTTTTTCTCGTTCTTTTGATGCAATCTTCCATTCTTTTCTGTATTTCTCTTTATGCACCTGATTTGATATTAATCTCTCTCCTCTTTTCCAGTTCCTTCACTCTTTGTCTTGTTGTTTCTCTTTTTAGTTTTTCTTTCTTGTTTTTTTTGCTCCCTCAAATAAGGAGCTATACCTTTGCTCATGCTTGTCTACAGTTGTTATGTTTTGTATTTTCAAAACATTGAACTAATTCAAAATACGATATGGGATTCCAAGATGTGAGTTTAACTTCAAGTTTTCTTTAAGTGAGGCGTGCACGTATCAAGTGGTAGCATGATGATGTATGCAATTTATATATTTGTACATATAATCCCTAATGAATTACTTAAAGAGCAAGAGTGCTTAATTCACACACACACACACACACACACACACACACACACACACACACAAATATATAAAAAAATAAAATTATTCAAATATACCTGAAATATTAAATACACAACAACACTGTCCTCAGTAAGACACTGCGCTGTTTTCAGCTTACACTTTCAATGACTTACAAAATGTCAAGGAAATTAAATAGTTGAGGATAAGCCTAATGAATGATCATTTTCTAATGTACCATTGTGAGCTGATGTATATATTAAACTTAACAGCAATTTAAAGTAACACCAGTAGCCATTGGTTTGTTTTTGATGGAGTTGAAGGTTAATTTGTAAGCTTTTGCAAAGTTCTTGAATTTTATATCATCCACAACCGACACAGCTGTGATAAAATAAAGCAGTTTTTTGTCTCATGTTTAGCTTGACATGAGCTTCTTAAATTCTGATAGGATTGGAGAAAAATGTTCACAGAACAGAAAGTCTAGCTTAACTCTATCCAATAATAGAGTTTTTGCTTTGAAGAATAGGGCAAATCAATAAATGTAATTAAGACAGCTTTCAAAATGTGTAGAAATACATGTTTGATTGGCACTTTATTTTTGTTTTTAAGCCGTTATTTAACTCTGAACCCAGCCTCTTTGTAAAGACCTTGTCTTTCAAGTAATGTTTTTCAAATAAACCTGTTTTTACCCTTCAAGAAGCGATAGTTATTTCAGAAAGTCTCATGGGTAGTTTAAAAAAAAAGAATGACAAAGAAAGGATATATCAACAGCAACTGCTGGTGGTGACATGCCACTTTACCATTGGAGAATTTCCAATGAGTGTGACAGTGATAGTGTGACAAAATGGAAACCTGTGATGGAAAGCAAGTGTGATACTGATAGGAAATGCATACATAGCAACATAGTCCCTTGAGCATTTTCAATGAGATCATAGCTAATCTGAATCACAAATTCATCCATCCATTTTGACTCCATAGCCCGTGATACTGGACTAATTAATTTTGGATTTAAAACTATTAATGAGTCAGTCATATTTTGACGTTTTTAAGGAGATAGTTCCATATTTCTTCACAGTGCCACATTTCCTTTAACAAGATAGTTCCACTCTTTCTCTCAGATCAATAAATCCTATCCAGTGAGGTGTCCAGAACTATTTGCTTTAGCTTATATGAATATGAATGAACTTTAAGAATTAGAAATGCCATGTGACTGCACTGCTATATTAGCTACTGCTGATAATTGAGGATCGATACCTTCAATTAAGTTTGCTCAGTTGTTCTATCCTTACTACTCACCACACCAATACAGAATAGACAATGGCAAAACAGAGCTATTATGATCTAACCATGGTTTAGTGCAGCTCTGAAAGATGTCCCTTCTTTCATATTCTTGCCCTTTAATATTTCCTTCAACTGGTCTGTTACAGGATGCAAAACAAAATGGTCAAGGTACCAATTGTATTATAAACCAAAAATTAGAGGCAAAAGAGAATAAGAGTGAACCAATTGAAACACAAAGGTGCAGCAACATCAGTGGAGAGAGAAAGCAAAAAGTGGTTAACTGAAACAAGGTAAAAGTGAGAAACAGAAACTACTTCAGGTTGAAGAGCTGAACTTCTTCAGTGTGGGCATGTCTGGACAAGGCAGTGGATTCAGTAGTATTTGAAAAAAAAGGCAAATACTGTAAATCCAAACAAAAGGTGGAAAATGTTAACACATACAGCAGGCCAAGTATTATCAGGAGTGAGAGAAACTAACAGTCAGTTTTTAAACTAATTTCAAGTTTCATTTGTTTCTTTTGGGGGTAAATGCAAACAGCTTTTCCCACTGAGGTTGTCTAGGACTACAACTAGTGGTTATAGGTTAAGGGTGAAAGGTGATATGTTTAAGGGGAACAAGAGGGGGAACTTCTTCAGTCAAAGGGTCCTGAAAGTGTGGAACAAGCTGTCAGTGCAAGGGGTGCATGCAAGTTCGATTTCAAAGATTCAGAGAAGTTTGGATAGGTACATGCATGGTAGAGGTATGGAGCTGTGGTCCTTGTGCAGGATGATATGAGTAAACTGTTTAAATGGTTTGGCATGGAATAGGTGGGCTGAAGGGCCTGTTTTTATGCTGTTCTCTTCTATAACTCTATGACTGATTTCCAGACATTCCCTGTCTGCAGTCATTGCAATCCACCTCTGCAAATTAAAATGTATTTGTTTTCTCACATTTCTAAGGAATTAACCTTGGGAAAGTTCAAAAATAGCAAGCTTTGTAGAGTGATGAAGATGAAACAAAAACAGCAGATGCTGGAAATCATCAAGGTGTACTTTGCATAGGCAGAGTAGCTGATTACATTCAAATATTGATTTTCAGACAACCGTAAAAAAATTGTGTGTGTTATGCAATAGAATATCTGGCCCAATACTAGTTCCTTTTTCTCAAAAGCCATTATATTATTAAAGAATGAAAAAAGAAAAAAAATCTTTCCTTCATGTCTAATGAAACAGCCATGGAATAAATCCATTATTCATCAGGTAGTACTCATTTACATTATTGCACAAGCACAGATTAATATCTGCATAGTCAGCCTTCAGCTTTGTATGCGCTAGATATTAATTCTTCTTCACATGGGGTGAAAAATATGGGTACTGACTGCTAAATAATGTATAATTATGTGACTTAACACAACATAGTCAGTGATATCTGTGCTCCTATCCCAGTCTTTGGTTGTTCAGGGAAGCAATTCTTTGTACAGGGCTGCTACAGGTAAAGTTACGGGGTAAATGAGATGCAACGGCTGAATCCTGTAATAAAGTAAAATTTGGCTAGTAGAGTAGATTCCACTTAATTAGGTCATTGGTTAATTGGGGTAACCACTTATTTGGGACAACTCTTGAAGAACAAAAACTAATTAAGAAAATAGCTGAGATTTGCTTTGTTTATTTGGGGTACTATGCCATTTAATTGGGGCAGGAGACTTTGCCGAACAGTTTCTAACGAGCATCAGATGCATTTCATAAGTGCTGCCATTAGACACTAAACCATGCTTAGAGCAAACAGTTTTTAAATAGCATCAGTTGTGTGGGCTTGTGTTCAAAAAGCAGTGATTTTTGTCACTGATAGTTGGCAATAAATAAGCAGTAAAGCAATTCAGAACTGCTCTGCTCACTGTGGTTTCAAGCATTCAGTCTTGGAGATGCCAGAAATGGATGGTAATGTAAACAAAATGATTTTATTACTTCAACAAGTTAGGAAATACAAAAAAAGTTGGAAGTATCGACAACCATCTTAAATGTTGCAATGAAAATGAAGATTTGGGGAAGCAGTCATTGACAGTATTGTATGATGTCTGTTCATTATCTACACTGAATGCCTGCACTGATATTGTTCATTTGCAGTCAAGTACAGTGTGCCTCCATCGATGACTACTAACAACTAATACACAGTTTTGTAGTAGTACTGATACTGTTATAATATGTTCTGAATTTCACTTAAATTCATAATTTGTTAATCAGTCAAATGGTAGCTTATCCCTTTTATACCTTTAAGTATTTCCTTGAAGCTTTGGTTAACTGGGGCAACCTCCGAATTGGGCCAAACTGTACTGGTCCTGATGTGTCCTGATTAACAAGAATCCTCTGTATTTCATAATTTAATTAGCTGCAATTTTTAAGGAATCTTGAAAGGTTGTATCACAAGTTTTATTGCTATAACTGTACATTTATGATACATTTATTCAAATGCTTTCTCTATCTGAGTATTGTATGTAACATTCAAAAGGATGCAAAAAGGGAGAAAAATATAGCATTACAGTGCATGCGAGAGAGAGAAAAATACTACAAAGTGCATTAAACATGGCTTTCATTCGACATTTAGCACTGAGGAGAATTATGGTTGGGAAAAGAGTTGTAGAGACTAGAAACTGAGACTGCCAGAGACTGATGGATTCTACCCCACTTTTCATATAGCAATTGCATGATAAATCTATAGATTCTCTTCATGTTCAATGAAACTGATCATGGCTAAAAATAGACATGGCTAGAAGAAGTATATCAATCACATAAGTAAATTATATAACAAGCTTGGGTGCAACCCCTTTTCAATATTATGTTGAACTTAATCAAGTGAAATTAATTTTCTTTGCAAAAGGATCTGTAACAAATAACAATGGATTAAAAAAGTCCTCTGGGGAAGAACTAGGGATAATATGGTAGCATAGTGGTTAACACAATGCTTTACAATACTGGTGAATATTGTTCAATTCTTGCCGCTGCCTGGAAGGAGTTTGTACGTTTCCTCCAAATGCTTTGGTTTCCTCCCACAGACCAAAGACCTAAATGTTGGTGGGTTAATTGGTCATTGCAAATTATCCCATGAATAGGCCAGAATTAAATATGGGGAAGGCTGGGCGATATGCCTCAAAGTGCTGGAAGGCCATATTCCACACTGTACCTCAATAATTAATTAGTTAAATAAATAAAGTTCGGGGCAAGTCTTTACACAGAGAATGGTGGCTGCCTGGACTGTGCTCTCTGGAATGGTGGTAGAGGCATACACATCAGAAAATGTTAGAGATGTTTAGATAGGCACATGAATGTGGGGAAAATGGAAGGATATTAACATTATGCAGGCAGAAAGAATGCGCTTCGATGGCGATTTGATTACTAATTTAATTGGTTTAATACCACATTGTGGGCTGAAGACCCTGTTCCTGTGTTATACTGTTCTAGGCTCATCATACCAATTGTATTTATAAGCAGCAAACTGTAATGAACTGGAATATGCTCTTTCTAAGGGTATTAGAAGCAGAGCAATAATCAAAGTTGAGAAAAAGATATAGACACATACTTTAAAAGCAAAAGAAAATCAAGATTATCAAGAAATTGTAGGGATCTGGGACAAACTGGTAAGCTCTCTCAAAAGAGCCATGTGGACGTGGCAGGCCATATAGCTTCCTTATTCTCAGAATGATTCAATCATTACCTTTTTATCTGTATTTCATTATCACATGCAGATAATGACCTGCTCTACAGTTATAGCAATTTTATTTCAATTTATGTTTATGTTATGAAATTAAGGTGAAACAGTATAGAAATATTACTTCCAAACATCCGAAATAAAGCTGAAGCAGTTTAGAAACTGCAATATTTCATAACTGCCCCTTAAAAGGGAGCATTAAATTCAAAAATGTTTCTCATCTGCAGATAGGCGTAAAAATTAAATTTAAAAACCTTAGATTTGTTTGTGGAGAAAGAAATGAAAATAAATGGTTCTCTTTTATCTTCAAGTAATATAAAGCAGTAATATAAGCTATTTATCTTGCAGTCATGTGCTGATCATAAGTATTTTCAGAAATGGTTTATTAAAATGGAATTGGAGCTGAAAGACCTCTTTT
Organism: Hypanus sabinus; assembly: GCF_030144855.1. Taxonomy (NCBI): domain Eukaryota; kingdom Metazoa; phylum Chordata; class Chondrichthyes; order Myliobatiformes; family Dasyatidae; genus Hypanus; species Hypanus sabinus. Next base: position 88,140,204 of record NC_082719.1, read on the forward strand.
CTGTCCTGATGTTTTGGGATAAATTGCAGACTATTGCTGATGTGAGAAAGTGCTATGAATCACTGTTTAATGACCAAACCATCATTGTGATGATATATTTGTGAAGAGAAATTTCTTACAGCAAGTGTTTCCGCCTCTGTAAGGAGCAAACAAAATAATTAAGTTCAAGCCTATTCAGGACATTGTCTTCTGTTTCTCATTCCTATGCTTCCTACGTTTAGTGGCCACTTTATTAGATACCTCCTGAACCTAATAAAGTGGCCACTGAATGTATATTCATGGTCTTCTGCTGCTGTTCCCCATCCACTTCAAGGTTCAATATATTGCCCATTCAGAGATGCTCTTCTGAAACACGTGGTTAGTTGAGTTACTGTTGCTTTCCTGTCAGTATGAAACTGTCTAGCCATTCTCATCTGAACCTTCTCGCTAACAAGTCACTTTCACTCACAGAACTGCTGCTTTCTGGATTTTTAATTTTATTTTTCATACCATTTTTTGTAAACTCTAGAGCCTGCTGTGTGTGAAAATCCCAGGAGATCAGCAGTTTCTGAGATCCACAAACTACCCCATCTGGCTCCAACAATCATTGCATGGTCAAAGTCACTTGCATCACATTTCTGTTTGGTCTAAACAACGAGTGAACATTGTGTTTCTGTCACCCGATTGGCTGATTAGATATTTGTATTAATGAGCAGGTGTACCTTATAATGTAACCAACAAGTGTACATTAGAGGACATAAACGTTTTTAAAAAATTGTTCTTCACTATTAATATCATGCTTTAAACATCTCTATTCTCAGTATATTGAAAGTTCGAACTTTTAGTCCTCCAAGATGTTGATACCCAGGAACCAGAAGCTGCTCATCCTTTCAGCTGCTGACCATTCAATGTGGATTTGTATGCGTATCCTTAATTTGTCCTTCACCTTCAAATCATTTGTATTGCTGATGTTGAGTGCAAGGTTGTTGTTGCAAAACCACTCAACCAGCGAATCTGCAGCATTTAACTCCTTTCCTGTATGCCTCATCGTTGGCATCTCCATTTTTACCAACAACAGAGGTGACATCAGCAGATGGTGTTTGAGCTGTGTTGAGCCATAGAGTAATGAGTACAGAGAGAGTAGAGCAGCGGGCACCACGCATCCCTGAGGTGTGCCTGTGTTGATTGCCAGTAAGGGGGAGATGTTTTCACCAATCTGCACTTACTGTGGTCTCCCAATCAGAATCCAGTTGCAGAGTGAGGTACAGAAGCCCAGGTTAGAAGTTCGATGATTAATACTGAGGGGGTGATGATATTAAATATAAATTTATAATTGGTAAACTGCAGCTTGGCATATGTTTTACTAACGTCTATTTGCTCCGTAGCCAGAGAGATTGCAACTGCTGTAGACCTATTGCAGTGGTGGGTAAATTCATGCAAGAGTAAACTCTAGCTATGACCATCCTCTCAAAGCAATTCATAATGGTAGATGTAAGGACTACCTTTCGATAGTTGTTCAGGAAGCTCACCCTGCTCTTCTTGGGCACCAGTGTAATGTCTGCCCTTATAAAGCAGGAGAGAGCCTCACACCACAGCAGCGAGAGGTTGAAGATGTCCTTGAATACTCCAGGCAGTTAGTCGGCACAGGTTTTCAGTACCCAGACAAGTATACTATTATGTCCTGATGACTTGCAAGGATTCAGCCTCTAAAACAGGGGTTCCCAACCTTTTTCAACCATTAACCGAGGGGTCCACTGACCCAAGGTTGGGAACCCCTCCTCTAAAAGGATGTTCTGTGATCCTTTTGTCAAAGATTACCAAGTCACCAGATGGTGTGAGAATTCACACAGGTATAGGGATATTGATAATTTAAATTTGTTCATAAAATCAAGATTGCATCCATTGCCATCAAGCTCTCACACAAAATCAAGTGACGCACAGCTCCTATACTCTGTGTGAAATGACATTGAGTTGTTTATCGCATATCGCTGGGGCAGCATTGCTGTGCAGTGGTCCTTCATCTACAATACAAGCACAAAATGATGTACAATTCCAAAGTAAAATGCTGAAAGATCTCAGGTCAGGCAGCATTTGTGGAGAGGAATAAAGAGGCAAAGTTTCAGGCTGAGAATCTTCATCAGCATGAAAGCTTTTCCATTCCTGGAATCACTCTCATGAACCACTTCTGGATCCTCTCCGATGTCAGAATATCTTTTTTGAGATAATGGATCCAAATGTATTTTTAGCTATGAAATATTTTTAAAAAAATTAAAATAAATTTAAGTACTAATGTTAATAACATCCATTTGAATATTAGCAACAATTGTCTACAGACCCAAGATCACGTTCACTGGAGGCTGAAGCTGAAGATCTGTCCTGGGTTAAAGGATCTTGTGTGTGTGTGGGGGTAGTAGGTAGGAATGGAACCAGTTTTTGCTGTTGTTTAGTGCTTTTTTGTTGTCTGTGTTGTTCTGCCCAGGATTGTGGGCAAAGTATGTTGATGCTGAAATGCATTGCAACCTCGTGGGCTTCCCCCAGCAGGTCCTTTGATGTGTTGGTTGTTGATACAAATGAAACATTTCACTGTATGTTTCAAGTGTGACAAATAAACCTGAATTTAGTTTGAATTATTTACTGGTCCAGTGCTACCAAAGTCCTAGGAGAAAAAATAGGCCATTCAGCCCATTGAGTCTGCTCCACCATTCCATCACAGCTAGCTTATCATCTCTTTCAACCCCACTCTCCTGCCCTTTCCCAGTAGCCTTTGATGCCATGATTGATCAAGAACTTATCAAACTCTGCCTTAAATATACCTAATGTCTTCACAGCCGTCTTGTGAAAATGAATTCCACAGTGATCCAGGTACATCTCCTACTGTTGCCTGTAAGTAAGTTTATACATTTTCCCCATGACTGCGTGAGGTTTGTCCGGGGTGTTCAAAGATATACCAGTTGGTAGGCTAATTGGTTATTGTAAATTATCCCATGATTAGGCTAGAGTTAAATCAGGCGTGCTGAGCAGTGTGGCTTGTGGGCCTATTCCATGCTGCCTCTCAATAAATAAATAAATAAGATTCACCAGCCTCTGACAAAAGTCATTTTTCCTCATCTCTGTTCTAAATGGATATCCTACAATGTCCTGAGCGTGCCAAATTATCAGAGTCTTCCTGTACCCAGCAAATTATTCTTCCATCTGGTAGATAGATATAAAACTGGACAGGAATGAGAAAAAGAATTAATGTCTGGTAGGAAGAAACCAGGCAGGAGAAGGGAATTCTCATGAATCATTGCACTGTTCACCTATTGTCTCTAGCCTGGATGTAAATCATGCCCAGTCTCAATGCACTGATGACTTTTATCACAGCCCTAAAAAATTCTTCTTAAAGTTAGTTGAATTAAGTACAGTTCCTACAGAACAAAAAATTCTTAAGTATGGCAATAAATACACTAAATTATTGCTGTCACTGCTGGAGCAGGTCTGGGCAGAAAAATGTCACATTATATCCATTGGGACTATTCAGCTGAGATGGGGCTGAAGCAGTTTTGGGGCTCGGTTGAACCATTTCATGTTCATTTGCTGTTTGTCCCATCCTTATTTGGAAGTGTTAGACACTGACAACTAGTATAAAAATAAGAAACCAGTCCAATTCCCAGCCTTTACCCTGATGAACCCAAGAGAAAAGGATTAACATCATAATAGAAAATTAATACCATCTAAAGCACATCCAAAATCAATACAGAATGTGCCCCAGTTCCACAATTTCCTATATTTTTCAAATGCAATTCAAATAATTGGCAATGTCTATAATCTTGTGGCAGTAAAATGCTCCAATGTGTGCAACTTAATAGAACAGAATAAATAATAACTGCACAGATTTACATTCACCATTGTCTACATTTTTAACAGAAGTGAACATCTGGACTAATCATTCAATTCTAGCTTTAATAAATTCAGCATGATTTACTGGATACATCCAATGCATTTATCACTAAACCAATGTTTTTTTTCAGTAATAAGTTCTTACGGTTTTAGAGTCATAAAGTCATGGAACACTGAAATAGGTGCTTTTGGCTTATCTAGACCATGCCAAACTATTATTCTAGCTACTCCCATTGACCTGCACCTGGACTATCGTTCTCTATGTCCCTCCCATCTATGTACCTATCCAAATTTCTCTTAAACGTTGAAATCAAATCCATTCCACTGACAGCTCGTTCCACACTCTCACCATCCTCTGAGTAAAAAAAGATTCTCACACCCACCCCACTCACCACCCCCCCCCCCGGTACCCCTTAAATAATTCACCTTTTTCCCTTAACCCATGACCTCTAGTTGTAGTATCAATCCAAGTTCAGTGGGCAAAAGGTCAGCTTGCATTTTTGTTATAGAAATTCTTGCTTTAATTTATTGTCCATCTACCAATGTCATTTTTTTTACAAAGTGAAGAAATTCCATATTAAATTAAAATAGAAATTGAGTACTTTTAAATTAATAATTTCTTTATACTTGCAATTATTATTTTTAATTCATTTATAGTTCAGTGAATCAATCGGATGTGTTATAGATCCTATTCTAGAGAAATTTGCGTTCATTGTCACCCTGTAAGTTAATTATCCCAGGGCCTTTTTCCATGCTGTATAACTCTATGGTTCCATGACTTCAATTAAGCTGAACTAGAATAGCCTTGAATGTTTGAGAATGGTTCCCAGTGGGAAAAAAATACATCATTGGATATATAATGAAGACAATATAGGACTTAGCAGTGATACCTTTCCAATAACTCCTGAATTCAGTGACTTGCACCCACTGCTTTATAAGATTCTAGTTTCCGATCAAATCCCTGCATGTTCTCATTTCTACATATCATCTTAACTTTGTCTGATCACACAGAGTTCCGGAAATGATGTTTCTCAATGACTAGCTTCTTGTGCATTACTTTCACCCTGCCAAGGGTTATATTGTCTTCAGTCACCCAGGCCCTAGGTCTGAAATTCGCTCTCTACCTCTTCACTTCTTTGCACACTCTGCTTAAAATTCAGCATTTTATTTTGAACTTTGTCAAACATATGATATCTCTTTTTTGTTTATTTGTATTTGACATTTTTACTGTGCTCAAACTGCAGCATAACTACAAATGACACTGCTGTTGGAGCATTTGATAGCACTGGGCCTATATCGCTGGAGTTTAAAAGAATGAGGGCAGATCCAATTGAAACATATCAAATATTGAAAGGCGTTCACAGAGTAGACCTGGAGAGGATGTTTCCTATAGCAGCGGAGTCTATGGCCAGAGGGCATAGTCTCAGAATGTAAGGATGTTCTTTTACAACAGAGACGAGGAGGAATTCCAGAGTGAATCTGTTGAATACATTGCCACATATGGGGGTGGAGACCGTGTCATTTTATGTGTATTTAAAGTGGAGGTTGATAGGTTCTTGATTAATCAGGATATCAAGGGTTACAGAAAGAAGGCTGGAGAATGGGGTTGAGAAGGATCATAATCAGTCACGATCGACTGGTGAAGTATATTTGGTGGGCTGAATGCCTAATTCTTTCTGCTACTATGTCTTAGGGTCTTAAAACTGTGCTGTCAGGTATGGTGAAGACTGCAGCATAACCCACCACAAGACTTTGTATGTGGAAAGGCATGGGGAGAATTGAAGGACGAAACAGGGAAAAAAATAAAGTGATGAGGGTGTGAATATCAACATTATACTTAGCAGAATAAAACTGATCTCCACTGTAGCTGATGTATAAAAATGATGAGAGTGCTTGTGCAGTTGAGGTCTTTATGTAAGTGTACTTGGATTCCAACAATACAAATGTACTGCTTCATCTATGAATTTGTGCTTTTGCAGTGATTAAAACTGCTCTGATATAAGATGATGGACAGTGAGTGGGAACTAATGCATTTTTTATATGTTTACCAGTTGTGTACTCTCCCTGGTTTGCTATCGAATGCAAATTTCCCCTATCCATTAAAGGAATCATTTTGTTTGTAGAGAAGTCTGCATTAACAAGAAATGATGGGACTGTGCGCATATCCTCCATCATAAACCAGCTTGGGAAAAAAAATCAGAATTTAATAGCTTTTCCTCTTGGCTGAATTATGTATTAGATGTCCGTGTATTAAAATCCCACACTATGCTTATGTGACAGCTTTAAGATGAAGCATGGCAGAACTGTTGGGTGCCCATGGGTTTACCAAATATTGACAAACATTAAATGATGCTAATCCATCACAGTCAGATCAACACAGGTATCCTGCCCCTATCCACAAACAAAGCTGCAATTAAAGCAAGCATGTCTGCTATGAAAGTGAAAATCAACAATACAATATCTACTGACAGCTCATCTAACATGCCAAATCAATAATACTATAGTGCTTATAATAAACTCACACATGGTTTTTTAGATATGCATAGTCTATTTCTTGTACTATACATCAGGGTTTTCTCTCCATGAAAGTGGATTTGAAATTGAAGGCAAGTTATTGTCATTTGCACAAGTGCAGTTGCAATGAAAACTTATTTGCAGCAGCGTTAGAGGCACATAACATCATATAAGCAGTATTCCCAACAAAAGCATACATGATTTTTTACAAGAAAGAACACAACTAGAACAAAAAAAAAAGTCAATTTTTGTATAAAGTGGTCATTGTATTGCTAAGCCATAATGATAAGGGATGTGCCAATGGTTCAAGAACTGCATAGTTGAAGGGAAGTAGCTGCACTTAAGATTGGTGAAATTGGATATCAGACCTCTGTATCTCCTTCTCACAGCAGCTGCAAGAGGTGGCATGGCCTGGATGGTGGGATTTTTGATGTTGTCTTCTTGAAGCAGAACCTCCAGTACTTATGCTCAGTGGTGCTAATGTCTTGGGAATCAAACTATTGTAATGGATATTAACTTTCCAGGGCCCGAGACTTATAGGTAACCATAGCTTTCTAGCACAGCAACCTGACCTTTCTAAAAGATCGAAATTGTGTTAAATTTCTAACCAATATTCCTTGCTCTGCAACTCGCTAGTGTATCCTTTCAATTTGTAAGAATTGTTCCTGTGTTTGGAAACCCTTCATAGGTTAAAAATATAATATAATTTTACAGTCCTTTTAAAATCAGAAATCCTTTCTGAGTTTTAAATATGTGTTAAGAACTATTGTGTAAATTTAAATATATAGTGACAAAAATAATACTGTTTAAATCCCTCTTTGGTGGGAGATGGGGATGTACCACTCAGATAATGAGTATTATAATGAGTAATGAGACCACACCGCAGAGACAAGAAAGGGAAGTGTAGTTAAGAAGGCATATGGTATATTGGCCTTCATTATTTGTGGAATTGAATTTAAGAGCCGAGAGGTAATATTGCAGCTACATAGGACCCTGGTCAGACCCCACTTGGAGTACTGTGCTCAGTTCTGTTCACTTCACTGCAGGAAGAATGTGGAAGCCATAGAAAGGGTGCAGAGGAGATTTACAAGGATGCTGCCTGGATTTGGGAGCATGCCTTATGAGGATAGGTTGAGTGAACTCGGCCTTTACTCCTTGAAGCGACGGAGGATGAGAGGTGACCTGATAGAGGTATATAAGATGAGAGACATTGAACGTTTGGATAGTCAGAGGCTTTTTCCCAGGGCTGAAATGGTTGCCACAAGAAGACAGAGGGTTAAGGTGCTGAGGAGTAGGTACAAAGGAGATGTTAGGGTAAGTTTTTTACGCAGAGAGTGGTGAGTGTGTGAAATGGGCTGCCAGCAATGGTGATGGAAGCGGATATGATAGGGGTCTTTTAAGGGACTTTTGGATAGGTACATGGAGCTTAGAAAAATAGAAGGTTATGGGTAAGCCAAGTAATTTCTAAGGTAGGGACATGTTTGGCACAACTTTGTGGGCCGAAGGGTCTGTATGGTGCTGTAGGGTTTCTATGTTTCTATTAAGCTTATCCTTGAAGAGTGAGATAACACATCATTACTTCACTAACGTGAGGGTAACCATTGATACCTATATTGAACAGGGCTTAACATCTCCTTTTGAGTTTAAGGGTTTGCAGACAATGAACCCAATATCAGCACATTATATAGTTATGCTGATTTATGCTTTTAGTCAGGTCTGTTCTGATGAAGGTTTTTTTGACCTGAAATGTAAACTTTGTTCTTATCTCACTAAGTGTTTCCAGATCTGTTGATTTTTTTTTCCCAATATTTCTGTTTTATTTCAGATTCCAAGTGGTCAATAGTTGCATATTACTAACACCTGCAATTTGTCTCAAACATTGAGCTGCATTTCTGTCAATTGGAAGAAAATTAGACAGTAAAATTAGGAGCCTTTGGCAGCCATATCATTATTTGATTTATGTTCGGAAATAGCTGTCTTTTGTTACTTATTCAAAACATCAGATAATTAGTTCCACAATCTGCCTGATTAATAATTTTGATCACTTCAGAGGAAATTCATTACCTAAGGATGGACATGCCATCATCTACTACTATGAGATTCATTTTCTTGCCGGCATGAACAGTAGAACAAAGAAACACAATGAAAAACTACACATAAATAAAGACAAACAACCAAATTGTAAAAAACAAACTGTGCAAATACAAAAGAAAAGAATGATAAATAAATGAATAAATAATATTGAGAACATGAGTTGTAGAGTTCTTACAAGTGAACCCGTAAGTGTGGAATCAGTTCAGTGCTGAGATTGGTGAAGTTATCCATGTTGGTTCAGGAGCTGATCAATGAATGGTACTAACAGTTCCTGAACCTGATGGTGTGGCACCTAAGGTTCCTGTACCTCCTTCCTAATGGCAGCAGTGAGAAGAGAACATAGCCTGAAAGGTGAGGTCCTTAATAATGGATGCTGCTTTCTTTGGCAGTGTTCCTTGTAGATGTGCTATCTGATTTCTTGTCAGTTTCAATAAAACACATGACATTTTTTTTTCCAAAAGCATGGTATTCAAAGGTAGGATAAAGCAGAAAGTTTCAGCAGGATTAGAATTGAACTGGAGCAGATAAAGTGAAGAGGTGAGGAAGAATCTGAACCAGCCATTCTCCACCACACTCACTGTGTTTAATGGAAGGTTTAATAAATCAGGTGGGGGTTATCAAAACTGAACGTTCCAGGCTTTGGGTAAATTGGTGCAAGCATTATCATTATGTGGTAACTAATCCATTTTATAGACTTAGGAAGATGTCTTTTGATTTTTTTATCTCCTATTTAAAAAAAAATTCTTTATCTTTTGTAAACTTTTCATGTTGTATAGGTTTCTGAACATCTTTTCCTGTTCCTCTGCTTTAACAATTCACTGTTCAGCGCATATGCTATCTCCTCACATTTTTCCAGCCAAATTTCACTGCTTCATTCTTTAGTATTTTTTGGAGTATTCTATTAATCTGTTTGTTACCCACTGTGTGATTTACAATCCTCTTCATAGTGCACTACACTCTTAATATTTATGGTGTCAGAAATGCTCCCTATTTTCAAGTGCACACAATAAGAAAAATCGTTGGCAGTAACTCCAAACCTTTGGTGTCACCACTTCCAGTTCAAAACACATCTGCATACATTCTGATTCTTATTTGTTGACTATTTCATCCATGAAGATGCTCTCCTCTTCAATTACTTTATCTACTGAATAAATCCACATTGAGAATTCAGATTTGGATCCAGATTCAGATTTACATTTCATATGTACATCAAAACATAAAATGAAAAGCGTTGTTTATGTTAACAAACAACACACTCAAGGATTTTCTGGGGGCAAACGACAAGTGTTGCCACACATTCTGGCATTCACACATTCACAATACTCACAGAATTTCCTACATCGATAACGCTCTCAAGGAACTGAATTTGTTTTGTTAGACATAATTTATTTTGTAAAATCTCGGAAAAGCATTTAGTTGATAATCTTTTAGAGTCTACGCATTCCATATGAAACTTCGAGAAATTTATCTCCTGATCAGAATCAGGATCAGGTTTATTATCAGGTTTGTTTTTTGCAGCAGCAGTACATTGTAGTACATAAAATTTATTATTAATTACAGTCAGAAATATAGGAAGTGTTCATGGTTTCCTTGTCCATTCAGAAATCTAATGGCGGAGGGGAAAAAGCTATTCCTAAAATTTTGAGTGTGTGTCTTCAGGCTCTTGTACCTCCTCTCTGATGGTAGCAATCAAAAGAGGACATATCCTGGGTAGTGGGGTTATTTAATAATGGATGCTGCCTTTCTGAGTCTTCATCTTTTGAAGATGTCCTTGATGGTGGGGAGGCTATTGTCCATGATAGAACTGGCTGAGTTTACAACCCTCTGCAATGGCGCTTTCATATCAGAAGGTGATGCAGCCCTCCATTGCTGACAGTGAGAATATCAGGTTGATTAGCCAATGATAAACCACTTTTCACTACTTCCCTTTTTAAACTTATTGCTTGCATTTTCTAGACATGACTGACAATGTTGAAGACGGAAAGAAACAATCAGTCCCTTAATGCAAGTTGCTTCAGTCATGCAGCAGCCAAGAATGCACATTGGAAAATAAGACAGTGACGGCATATGGGGAAAAGGGGTAAGAGCAAAGTCAGAATGGGAAGAGAAAAAAAAGTGAAGAGAGAGGGGTGTGATAAATGACCAGAAGTTGGAGGAACCAATGTTCATGTCATCAGCTTTGAATCTCCCCAGATGGAATATGAGGTGTTGCTCCACCAGCCCAAGTGTGGCCTCCTTGAGGCAGTAGAGAAGTCCATGGACCAACATGTTGCAATGGGAATGGGAATTAGAATGAAGATTGGTGGCCACTGGAAAATCCCGTCTGTTGATGTGGACAGTGCAAAGGTGCTCAATGAAGGTGCAAGACTAAACTTGAGCAGGGGAAGAACATTATTGAAGTCCAAAATTTTAATTTTTAGCAGAATTACAAATAAATGGGTATCTGTTAAGTTTATAATCATGTAGCTGATCACAATTCTTTGCTTTGCTTTATCTAATTTTTGCAGCATTTAAATAATTAATATGGCATGTCATAGTTGGCTTATTTCAAATTTGTTTTAGGGACGACCAGATACAATTTAAAATATTAATAACTAATAAATAAGTAAAGAGGGTATGGACTTGGATATCGTTAAAAGATCCTACCCAGCATAAATTGTTCCAAATAAAGTTTAAACAGTCTTTTCTTCTCAAAAATATTATCTTCATCTTCCAAAGGAATTACGAAAGAAACCAATATAAATATATTGCTAGATAAAGAAAATGCTGCTGTGGTAACTTGACTCTCTTTTTATAATTCATTGTATTATATTAACAATCATAAAATCAGCCTCTCGCTTGCTGCTGCCAGAGGAGGGTGTCTGAATGTGGTGGCTTCTCTCTCCCTCTCTCTTGATGCTCTCGAGGGAAGATCCTTGCATTCAAGTGATTTCTCTGTCCCTCAACGCTGTCGGAGGATAGTGTGGAGCAAGATTTTATCTCAGCAGTTTGTAGATTTGGACTCTAGTTCACGTTAATGATGTGTCCTAGTTCTGGTCGCTCGTTTTCTTTATTGCTACTTTTGGGCGATATTTTGAATGAGGGCGATCTGCAGATAATACTGAAGTATGCCATTTGAATTTTTGTTTTCATTCACTTTTTTGTTGCCATTTGCATGATTTATTTTTGTGCATACAGAAAGGATGTGGGTTTGATGTTTTACTTTGAACAGGTTGGTTCCATGGTTTTTTGTTTCGTGACTGTCAGTGGGGAAGACAAATTTCAGGATTGTGTGCTGCATACATACTTTGATAATAAATGTACTTGGAAACTTGAAAAATCATAAATTCACATAAGCTGTGCATTCAGAAGTAATGTAACTAGATACTGTAGCTTAGAAAACCAAACAAAACAGCATTAAAATATTATTTGCTTCTGTTTCATAAAACACATAGCATTTGTAATATAAACAGAATTCCAAAAGGATATGAATATATTTTCTGCTCCTCTTGAAACTGATCAAGGGGACAGGACAAACATTTGTAACTTGTCACAATGATATTGCAACCAATCATTCATTGAGATATTAGAAAAATTGTCAGAAGGTAGTTTTTATCAGGACTCTTGAATGGATGCAGTAGTGCTGTCTTCCAAGTCACCAGTACTTTTGAACGTCAAAGACAGCTTGAACAGTGCATAAGCTATTGACCAGCCATAACCCCATCCAATCAATTCCACTGGGAGTGACAAGAAGATCGGCTGGAAATCAATCTCCCAATGAACCCCATTGTAACTATAATTCTGCATTCCTGTATACCTGAGATTATTGCCCACTTAACTGGGGAAGTATTTCACACACTTGGTTTACAGGATTCCTTTTTCCTGGTCACTATTTATATGTCTTTTGAATAAGATATTTCCAAAGATTTGTGAGAAGAGAATTCATCTGATCCTTGTCTTAAGTAGGTGACCAGTAATTTTTAAATGATGATCCTTGAGTCTGAAGTCTGCTGCTATACTTTTTTTTTCCATCAATCCTGTCAAAACCCTTCAGGGTCTTGCATGCTTCAAAGAAAAGCCAATTTATGTCTATAAGTCACCATCATGATCTGAAAAGTCAACTCAGTGTTTCTCAGATTGCTCCAAATTCCAGCCTCTGCCATCCCTTGTGTTCCCATCTTTCTCATCTAAATCTTAGCCTTTCTGAATCTCCCACATTAGAGAACCCATTCATTTTTGAGTACACCTTTGCTGAACTATGTTTCATCCTTTCTTAAGGAATTAAGAACCTCAGTGTGGTCACCAGTAGCCTATACACTGGAGCAGAATTTTCCCACTTCCCTTATCAATAAGGATCAGGATTAGGTTTAATATCATTGGCATATGTTGTGAATTTTTTTAAAATTTTGCAGCAGCAGTACAATGCAATAAATAATAATGAAAACTGTGAATTACACTGAGAAGTTAAATAAGTAGTGCAAAAAAAGTAGCGAGGTAGTGTTCATGGGTTCAATGTCCATTCAAAAATCAGATAGTAGAGGAGAAGAAGCTGTTCCTGAATTATTGACTGTGTACCTTCAGACTCCTCTACCTAAATGAGGTTTTCTATCTTGATGGATATAGATTTAGACTATGGACTATGAATATCCTTGAGGTGCACCAGTGTTGATCGTCAACAAAGTGGAGATGTCATTTCCAATCCACACAGACTGTGGTATTTCGCAGAGGAACATGAGGATCCAGTTGCGGAGGAACATTCTGTTAGTTTGCTTGTTTATAAGCTATGCCTACATACAGATCCAGCAACTCTATTACTTCTTCAGTGATTTTACAGAGTTCCTCTCTCCCCTCCACTTCCCAGTTTATGGTACATCTATTTCTAGTGTGTAACTTGTATCTTCAATAATAATGACTGTTGTAAGAGGACAGTCCAACTCAACCTGCCATATTCTTACTTCCTGATATTAATTAGGGTAGCATTGTAGAGTAGTGGTTAGTACAATCACTTTACAGTGCCAACTATTCCCACTGCTCCCTTTAAGACATTTGTATGTTCTTCCTGTGGACACGCAATGTTTGTGTTGTAATTGTGGTGACACTCATAGGCTGCTCCCAGCAAATCCTCAGACTGTGTTGGTCATTGATGCAAACAATGTATTTCACTGTATGTTTCAAAGGTTCAATGTATACATGACAAATAGAGCTAATCTATAACTCCTCCAGCTCTTTTCATAAAGAAATAATGCTTACGTGATTTTAAGGCACAGTGGATCATTTTTGATAACCTTCACTTGGCACTAATTGGGCAAAATAAAAACACAAAATGCTGGCAGAACTCAGCAGGCCAGACAGCATCTATGGGAGGAGGTAGTGATGACATTTCGGGCCGAAACCCTTCATCAGGAGGGTTGAAGGGTTTCTGCCCAAAACGTCGTCACTACCTCCTCCCATTGATGCTGTCTGGCCTGCTGAGTTCTGCCAGCATTTTGTGTTTTTATTTATTTCCAGCATCTGCAGATTCACTTGTGTTGCCTACTAATTGGGCAAGAACCACTTCCAAACAGGGCTAAAGCATTGCTACCATGTTGCAGTAAAGCTTACAAAATGGTCATTAACAACTTGGTTTATATTTATCTCTTTCCTTTAAGTCTTTAGACGAGCATTTTCAATGCCTAATCTGCTCTTTTGTAGTCATAAATCAGTCTTTTCTTCATTCTTCTTTCCTTCCAGGATTTCTAAAGATATTCCTTTGAGGTGGAATCCAGGCCAAAGTCGTCTTCTTCTGGTTCATTCTTTACTGGATTATAGTCTGAAATACCTATGGATACAACACATCAACAAAAATCGTAGCTTTTGGACATTTAAGTCTCTTCTGTGGACAGGTGTGTCATTGAACCCTTCTACATTTCAATACTCTAAATTGATTATTGTAGTGATTAGTGCAACACTTTGCAGTACCAGTGACTAGGGTTCAATTCCCAGCCCCGTCTATAAGGAGTTTGTATATTCTCCCCATAACTGTGTGGGTTTCCTCCAGATGCTCCAATTTCCCCCCACAGTCTAAAGAGGTTGATTAATTGGTCATTGTAAATTGTCCCATGATTAGGCTAAGGTTAAGTTGGGGGTTGCTGGACTATGTGGCTTGAACAGCCGGAAGCGCCTATACTCTGTTGTATCTCTATAAATAAATAAAATAAATTTTAATAAGTTCAGAACAAAGATTTGGAGAAATTTCTTGAGCCGGAAGATGGTTAATCTGTGGCATTCGTAGATGCAGATAGCAGAGGAGGCAAAGTTATTGTGCACGATTGATATGTACTTAATTAGTAAAGGTATTAAAGGTTATGGTGAGAAGACAGAAGAACGGCATTGAGGAGGATAATAATTCAGCCATGATTGAATGGTGGAGCAGACTTGATGGGCCAAATGGTCTCATTCCGCTTGTACAGTATGACTTATGGTCTCATTCTCAAAGCAATATTTAACAGTTGAAAACTTTAATACTTATGCAAAGCAACAATACAAATTGATAATCAAATTTCAATAATAATTATGGAATCTCAAGCTTGTATATCATGATATACACATATGCACTTTGATATTAAATTTACTTTGAAATTTATATGTTGTACAAATTTGTACATTGAACTTTGAAACCAAGTAAATGGTTGAAATCACAGCCCTTGTAATTTTAAACACCTGTAACTATTCTTTCATGAATCATACACTATTCGCTTGCATGAGATTTTTTTAAAAGACAAAGGAAAGGGTATTAATTTGTGATAGACCAATAAAGAGATATTTTGTTTTCTAGAATGTGGTATTGAATAGATTTATAATTCTTAGTGACAACCCACTCTTGTTGACAAAGATTAAGTGGTTAATTTCTAGCTCTTAAGCTGTGAAATGTGCATGTTTTCATCAAACTTTAAAGTGAATGACTAACGTTACAATCAGCAATAAATTACCATTCATGAATGCAAAGCTATAATTCTTAACTATTTCTGGATGGCTTACAGTTGTAGTTGTAGCATCTTTCATGCACATGTATATGGGAATTGAATACTCCCCTGTACCTTATATGTGCTGATGGAATATTATTAAGAGATGCCATCTGCTACTTGGAGCTTTAGAAATGAAACCCTATCGTTAATTTTAAACTTTATGGAAAAGCAACATTACATTTATGCACAAGAAATTCAGCAGATGCTGGAAATCCAAAGCAACACATAAAAAATGTTGGAGGAACTCAGCAGGTCAGACAGCATATATGCAAATGAATAAACAGTTGATGTTTCAGGCTGAGACCCTTCTTCAGGACTGGAGGAAGAATTGAACTTACACGTTCAGTGGCCACTTTACTATGTACCTCCTATACCTATTAAAGTAGCCAGTGAGTGCATGTTCATGGCCTTCTATTGCTGTAGCCAGTCCAAATCAAGGTTTGATGTGTTGTGTATTTAGAGATGCTCTCTCTACACCACTGTTGTAATATATGATTATTTGAGTCACTGTTACCTTCCTGTCAGTTTGAACCAACCCGGCCTTTCTCCCTTGAACTCTTTCATTAACAAGGCATTTTTGCTCACAGAACTGCCAATCACTGGATTTGTTGTTGTTTTTTTTTTCACCATTCTCTAAAAATTCTAGAGACAGTTGTGTGTTAAAATTCCAGATGATCAGCAGTTTCTGTGATACTCAAACCACTCTGTCTGGCACCAACAATTTTTCCACAGTGAAAGTCATTTAGATCACATTTCTTCCTCCATTCTGATATTTGGTCTGAACAACAACTGAACCTCTTGACCACATCAGAATGCTTATCTGCATTGAGTTGCTGCCACATGATTGGCTGATTAGGTATTTGCATTAATGAGCAGGTGTACAGGTCCAAGTAATAAAATGGCCACTGACTGTATATATCATGATAATTCTACTTTTATTTGAAGAAAAGATCACCTGAAAAATAGATAATATCTCTTTATATCCTACATGTAGAAAAAAAGAACTTGCATTAGGTTCCACCTCTGCCTGCTTAGTGAAAAATCAGAAAGAAATCACATACTATGACATGATTCCATGGCAGAGGTTTGAAATCCATATGTATTGTTTGTTGACAGCCAATTTCATTTACATTGACATTTAATATCTAGATATTGCCAAATAATATATAGTTGGCGAAAGCTGAAATCAATATTTGGCAGGTCCTTTCTATAATAAAGTATTCACTGTACAATTTTTAAATGACTGAATATGGAAAGAAGATCCCAATACAAATAGTAAATAATGAAAATGTCTCCTGACTCTGTCATTAGTCAAATTCCTTCAATAGATATGGAATAATAGGAAACAGAAAATTAGTGAGGACATTTCCAGGGCAACAGAAAAATATTTCTGAAGTAGATTCCCTTAGACAGCATTTGATTTTTTTGGAACACAGAGACTCAGTTGAGATTAAGGACAGGAGAGGCTGAGAGGGTATGGGCCAAACACAGGAAAATGCAAATGGCACAGTTTAGTCAGCATTGATGTGTTGGGCTGAAGGGACAGCTTCCAAGATGTACAGTTCTATGGCTCAAAGGATCTATGACTCAATTCAATTAAGAAGCTGAGAAAGGATAATCAGGAATGACTTATTTCCTTCTCATCAAGTTTGATAGTGAAAGGTTATAGATTTAAAACAATTGATAAAAGATTTAGAGGGGGATACAGCAATTAACTGTCAAAGACTGGTCAAGGCAGAAATCCTCATCAAATTCATAAATATGTGAGGAAGTTTCTTTGGAAAGGTAAGATGTCAAGAGTATCGTTGGAAAAATTGACATGGAAATTTGATCTAGGAGGGTTACAACTTCCAAATTTTAAGAATTATTATAAAGCAAATCAACAGATTTATTGCATCTTTTTTTGGCATGGATTAGAATAGACTGGCATGGATTAGAATAGAACTAGATAAAATAGGAAAAAATATACAAGAAGATTTTATATATAAATGGGAATCTAAATGGATACGGGAAAAAAAAGAATCTCCTATATTAAAACACTTGATTGACTTATGGAATAAGATAAATGTTGATGATGAGATAAAGAAATCCTTATTAGCAAAGAGATCTTTAATTCAAAATAGACCTATTTCTTTTACAATGGATAATCAACTTTTATATAACTGGTTTCAAAAAGGGATTAGATATATAGGTGATTGTTTTGAAGGAGGTATATTAATGTCATTTGATCAATTAAAGGATAAATATAAAGTATCAAACAACACTCTTTTTTGTTACTTTCAACTAAGGGCTTATTTAAGAGAAAAATTGTTATTGCCGAACAATGTTATTGCAGAAATCTAATGAAATAGAAACTTTATTTCAAAAAGGAAAGATTAAAAAATTCATTTCTTGTATGTATAATTTGATTCAAAAACAGGCAATTAAACAAGGAGTCCATAAGTCAAGACAAAAATGGGAAAGTGACTTGAATATTAAAATTGAAGAAAAAAATTGGTCAAGACTATGTCTTGAGAGTATGACAAATACAATAAATGTCCGGTTAAGATTAGTGCAATATAACTTTTTACATCAATTATATATTACACCACAAAAAATAAATAAATTAACCCTAATTTATCCGATCAATGTTTCCAATGTAACCAAGAAATTGGTACTTTTTTTACATTCTGCTTGGTCTTGTTCTAAAATTCAACCTTTTTGGACAAATTTAAGAGTTTTATTGGAACAAATTATTGGAATACAACTTCCACATAATCCAATATTATTTTTACTAGGTTATATTGAAGGGATAAAACTGATACCCAAATTGAATAAATATCAGAAAGAATTTATAAAAATTGCATTGGCAGTAGCCAAAAAGGCTATTGCAGTTACTTGGAAATTGGATACATATTTAAGTATAGATCGTTGGAAGAAAGAAATTTATAGCTGTATTCCACTTGAAAAAATTAAGAGATAAATATGAAACATTTTTGAAAATTTGGCACCCTTATTTACAACAGACAGGATTAAATATATAGGTGCTCTGAAGATGAAATAATTGGTTATTTGGGGAAAGAAATAAATATATATACTAAAGTTATTACGAACTCCGTGGAGCATGTGGGAATCTCCCGATATCCAGGCACTCTTTCTTCCTTTCTTTTTTTCTCTCTTTTACAGGGATATGTTAGGGGGGAGGGGTTAAGAGGAGGGGGGATGGGTAATATACAATTTTTTTCATACTTTTATTTTGTAACTACTTGAAATACAATAAAAAAAGTTTTTAAAAAAATTCATCAAGTATCTGGATGACCATTTAAGAACCTATACTACAATATCAAGGACTGTCATATAACCATAGAACAATTACAGCACTGAAACAGGCCATCTCGGCCCTTCTAGTCTGTGCTGAACGCTTACTCTCACATGGTCCTACTGACTTGCACTCAGCCCATAACCTTCCGTTCCTTTCCTGTCCATATACCTATCCAATTTTACTTTAAATGACAATATCGAAACTGCCTCTACCACTTCTACTGGAAGCTCATTCCAAACAGCTACCACTATCTGAGTAAAGAAATTCTCCTCGTCTGACCCCTAAACTTTTGCCCCTAACTTTCAACTCATGTCCTCTTGTTTGAATCTCCACTACTCTCAATGGAAAAAGCCTATTAACATCAACTCTATCTATCCCCCTCATAATTTTAAATACCTCTATCAAGTCCCCCCTCAACCTTCTACACTCCAAAGAATAAAGACCTAACTTCTTTATCCTTTCTCTGCAACTTAGGTGCTGAAACCCAGATAACATTCTAGTAAATCTCCTCTATACTCTCTAATTTGTTGACATCTTTCCTGTAATTTTGTGACCAGAACTGTACACAATACTCCAAATTTGGCCTCACCAATGCCTTGTACAATTTTAACATTACATCCCAACTCCTATACTCGATGCTCTGATTTATAAAGACCAGCAGCCAAAAGCTTTCTTCACCACCCTATCCACATGAGATTCCACCATCAGGGAACTATGCACCATTATTCCTAGATCACTCTGTTCTACTGCATTCTTCAATGCCCTACCATTTACCATGTATGTCCTATTTGGATTATTCTTACCAAAATATAGCACCTCATACATTAAACTCCATCTGCTATTTTTCAGCCCACTATTCCAACTGGCCTAAATCTCTCTGCAAACTTTGAACACCTACTTCATTATCAACAACACCACCTACCTTAGTATCATCTACATACTTACTAATCCAATTTACCACCCCATCATCCAGATCATGTGGGGATTGTGGTGATATCATGTGTCACGTGTAAGAATGTGATTGGACAGAGTTATGGGCATGCACAGAACTGACAGAATGATCTAGAAGAATGGTGTGGTTGCTGTTTGCTGTTGTAAATAGAAGTTTCTAGTTATGTTCTTCCAGAATATGTTTCTTTATGAGTAACCCACAGTATGTATAAAGAACACAACATGGTGTCAGAAGTTGGTCTGGAAGAATAATACATTCGCTAAACATGGGAGATGCAAAGATAATCTTTAAAAAAGCACAAACATTTTTAGTGTTTGCTAAAAGCTTTAAAAATCTAAATTTTTCAACCCCCATTATGCTTCAGCTGATTAGAAGCATAGCTGAAAACTGGAAAAGATTTAAACAGCGTTTAGAAATTTATTTATCGGCGATCAGAGCAGATAGTAAAATGGAAAAATGAAAGCGGCCATTCTACTCCACATGATTGGTGATGACACAATTGAGAGACCTGGTCAAACAATTGATTAACTTGTTATGGAGTTGAGACACCACAGTAAAACTTGTGACTTTGTAGAGCTCACAGATTCTCTCATTAAAGATAGAATTGTTTATGGCATTTTGGATAATGGACTGTTAAGAGAAGACATCGACCTGAAAAAAGCTTTGAGGCTGTGTAAGGCTTCAGAATTTGTGATGTCACAGGCCAAAGAGCTTTTTATTGAGAGCTGTGTAGACGCTGTGAAGTGTGAACATATTAGCAAAAATAATGAAGCAACAA
This sequence comes from Hypanus sabinus, assembly GCF_030144855.1. NCBI lineage: Eukaryota > Metazoa > Chordata > Chondrichthyes > Myliobatiformes > Dasyatidae > Hypanus > Hypanus sabinus. The sequence goes on from NC_082719.1 coordinate 88,160,684, forward strand.
CAAAATTGACAGAAAGCAAGATGTCATCTGAAAGAAAAAAACTTTTTGATTGCTGTGGGTGGAAGCACTGACCTAAAAAGTGTCCAGCGTATGGAAAAATGTGCAATCACTGTGGTAAGAGTAATCATTTTTCATGCTGTTGCAGAAGTAGAAAGAAAATAAAACACATAAATGCAGTGCTTGCAAATGAATGTGAGGAGTTTTGTATCGATCTGCTTTGTGAAAACAAAGTAAGAATGACTGGACTATTTCAGTGCAAGCAAACCAAAACAATATTCTGTTTGAACTGGATACTGGAGCACAAGTAAATGTTCTTGCACAATCTGAGATTAAAGCATTAAAGCCAAGACCAAAGTTACATCAGACAAATATAAAAATGTAAACACAAAGTTCACTGCAGATGCTGTGGTCAAATCAAAACATACATTAGCTGGATGAACTCAACAGGTCGGGCAGCATCTGTTGAAACGAGCAGTCAATGTTTCGGGCCAAGACCCTTCATCAGGACGTCAGGACAAAGGGTCTCGGCCCGAAACATTGACTGCTCATTTCAACGGATGCTGCCCGACCAGCTGAGTTCATCCAGCTTATGTATGTGTTTAAATATAAAAATGACTGGGTATTCAGGTGCCGACATTGCAGTTAAAGAAACATGTGTGGCAAAAGTATCACACAAAAATATTAAGCACACACTTTCATTTGTGGTCATGCCAAAAAAGGTACAGTCAATACTTGGTTTACCTGCCTATGAGAGACTGAATTTGGTCAAAAGATTATTAGACCTGGATAGTGACACAGAGTCAAAATACAGTGACTTGATGAAAAAGCAAGAGAAAACAGAATTTGATTCTAATGTGGCAAAAGTAAGTCATTAAGAAAAATCCCTGACCAGCCCTTTGTTACCAGCATCCGACAAAGCACTGCCACCAAAACTAAACTTGCCATTATAGTACAATACTGATCTGAAGCCAAAGAGTGACAAGAATCAGGATCCAACTGAAGTGAAAGCACAAGTGAAGGAATTGAGAAGTTTTATTGGAAATGATGAAGTTTCAGCATAAAAAAGAGATGACACAGTTAATGAATGAATTGTAATTTCTTCTCAAAGACCTCAAGAAGGGCCAACTTCAGAGTTTCCATTAACTGAAGCAGACCAGACAAAATATGAAAATAGCAACAAAACACAAGAACAGAGCGAACCACTTAGAGGATCTACTTGTGTTCGTAAACTGATAGAGACATGCTAAATTATGCATTTGTTTTGAGTAATGTTGCTAATTGTTTTCCTTATAAGGAATGGAAGATGTGGTGATATCACATGTTACGTGTAAGAATGTGATTGGACAGAGTTATGAGCATGCACAAAACTGACAGAATGATCTAGAAGTGTGGCAGTGTTAAACCTGGTTGCTGCTTGCTGTTGTAAATAAAAGTTCTAGTTATGTTCTTCCAAAATATGTCTCTTTTGAGTAACCCACGGAATGTATAAAGAACACAACAGGTGTTAGTTTGCTTGTCGATTGTAAGCCCATTTGAAATGCGCTGGTCACTGATTTGTCCATTTGAAACATACAGCAGCTTTTTCCCGTTGGTTGCCTTGTGTGGCACGGCACTGGTGTCTGTTTTCAGGCACCTCAGGGGTATAAGAACAGCACACGTGGGAGGCTCTGTCTTTTTCCTTTAGTCTCCAGGGATTCCTCTTCACACTGAGGAATTTGCAATGAGAACCATTGGGAATGTTTGCTCCAGACTCTCACTGTTGGATAAGTATCTGTTTGTTGAACATTTAATTTTGTACTTTGTGTAACTTGGGGGACTTACTATCTGGTTGAATCCTTTACTATTTATAAATAAAATATTAATATGCTTATTCATAGTCAGTGTCTTCTGTCTCAATCATCAAACCCAGGAACCTTGTTGCAAGGACCAAGGGCTGACCAGCAAGATTAATTTAAAGCAGGATTCCACGAGAGGTCACTATGGGTTCGTGATTAAAAAATAGCATGTGATGCTAGTGCTCGCGGTGGTGGCCATGTCCGAGCAGCCTCATTAGCAATTTCAGCCCAGTATGGCAGTGTGCGGTAGGACCGTGCTTATTTGGTTTAGTCCATTCTCAGTTTTTGACGCGAGAATGGAGAGGCTGTAGATAACTGGTGAGTACCGTATTGCATGGGGGGAGGACAGTAGGCTGAAAAAGAGCATGAAGTGCATTTTCCAAGCATTAAGTGGACTCACCCAACTTCAGCTGTGATGTTATCCTCCCGAATTACCTCTTCCAACTTCCTCTTCCATGCAGCTGTCTAATGGGAGTGAACAATACTGGTTTTGTAGAAAATTACAGGGAAATTTTCATTCTAAAGAAGGATATTTTAAGTGCCGCAGCTCAGCTGTTGGTCTGCCGCTTTACTCTTGTGAAAAAAGAACATCCTGACGATGTCATGACACACTGCTTTCTTCAGAGTGGTACTGATGTCAAAAACTCTTGGAGATGAAATGAAAAAAAGTTCTGGATCATGCTACAGCAATGGTTAATTTCATTAAAAAATACAGTTCACTTGAGAATGTTTGAAAAACTGAAAATCTGGACAAAGAGCACACCAGTCTCCAGCTATGTACAGAAATCTGGAGGCTTAGCAGGGGAAGAGTTCTCAACAGGGTGTTTGATCTGAAAGGTGAATTGCAAGAGTACTTTCAAGAAACCAGTAGGCCAGATTTTGTTGAGTATTTTGAAGGTGAAGAATGGCTGCAGAAACTAGTCTACTTAGCAGACATTTTTCATCAGATGAACCAGTTGAACAATTCTATGCAAGACCCTGGAAAAAAATGTTTTGACTTCATGTGAGAAGATTCTTGGAGTTAAAAGGAAACTGAATCTTCGTAAAAATCTTGTTGTAAAAGGAAATCTTGATATTTTCCACCGCTGTTTGAGCTTGACAGTGAAGAAGGATATCAGAAAGTCTCAAGTCTTTTGACAACCACTTGGAAGAACTGCAGAACAAAATTCAACAGTATTTTCCTCCTTTGCAACACCAGTGTGTGACTGGGTGAGGGACACTTTCTCTGAATCTTTTGCTTAGCCTGAGGACTTGACTTTGAGAGAAGAGGAAAGACATTGTGAGCTGCAGTCCGATCATGCACTCAAGATGTAATTTACTGACGCACCCCTGGACAAGTTCTGGATTTCTGTGAAAGAAAAGTGGACACTCATTCATAGGAAAGCAATGATTTTTTTTTCTGCAGTATTCAACTTCTTACATGTATAAGCAAACTTTTTCTTGTTTAACAAACATCAAGAGGAAGGATGCTTGTTATCATCTCATATCAGTTAAAGGTGAAACCCATGTGTGCTTATCTCAAGTTCAATCCAGAATTGAGTAATTGTGCAGCAAAAAAAAACAAACACAAGTTTCACATGCTAGGCCATTATTTAAGCCTAATAATTTTTTCAAAGTCTTATATAAAATTGTGATTTAGGCTGTACTTTTTTCATATTGCTTTGCCTTATGATTTTTAGTAACTTTACTATGCAACATTGTCAATATATTTGCGTGTAGTAAATAGCATTAATTAAAATCAATTTACAACCTTTATCTAAATTAAATCTATTGGCCTTACCTTTATAAAAATAAAATCCCATTTTGGCTTAAGCCATTTTTTAAAAGAAATTTATTATGTTTGCCTTAAGATTTTTTAAAAAATTATGAAAGGGGAAAAAGGAGATTAATTTCAAGAAAGGTAAGCTAAGCTTAACTACCTGATTTTTTTTCAAGAAAGGTTGGCTAAAACATTCATTCTCTTCTCAAAAGAGCATTGACAATTATTTTTGGATTCTTAAATCTACAACTTACTGATCATGTTTATGTACCATGAGCTCCAGATATAATAATTTTTTTACACAGGAGATCCCTGAGACCTGAAAATTATTTCAGGGGTTCCTCCAGGGCAAAAAGTTTGAGAAAGGCTGATTTAAAGTATACATGCGGCTGGATTGGATATGATGGACTAGTGTCTACTGTGGTGCAAATGTCTGTGAGTCTGAGAAAAGAACCAAGCATATGAGGCAAACCCAATGTTAGCGTTAATTTTGAAAGGACTAGAACGTAAAAGCAAGGATATAATGCTGAGGCTTTACAAAGCATTGGTCAGATAATGCTTGTAGCATTGTGAGTGGTGTAGACCCCTTTGGAGGGGGTCTAGAGGAGATTCATGAGAATGATTCTGGTAATGAAAGGGTAAACTTAGGAGGGGCATTTGCTCAGTCTGGTCTCTACTCGCTGGAGTTTAAAATGTATATGTCTGTAGTATCCAAGACATCTTCAAGGAGCAGTGCCCTAGGAAGGCAGTGTCCATCATTAAGGATCCACACCCCCAGGACATGCCCTCTTCATACTGTTACAATTGAGAAGGAGGTACAGAAGCCTGAAGGCACACACTCAGTGATTCAGGAACAGCTTCGTCCCCTCTGCCATTCGGTTCCTAAATGGACATTGAACCCATCAAAACTACCTCACTACTTTTTTTTTGTTTTCTGTACTATTTATTTTAACTTAACTATTTAATAGACCACTAGATATAGGAGCAGAATTAGGCCATTTGGCTGATTAAGTCTGCTCAACAATTTCATCATGGGTGATCCAATTTTCCTCCCAGTCCCAGTCTCCTGCTTTCTCCCCCATATCGCTTCATGCCCTGACCGGTCAAGAGTCTAACAACCTCTTCTTTAAATATACATAAAGGCTTGACCTTCACAGTTGCCTCTGGCAAAGAATTCCACAGATGCACCACTCTCTGGCTAAAGAATTTTCTCCTTAACAGTTATAAAAGGATATCCTTCTATTCTGAGGTTGTGTTCTCTGGTCTTAGACTCAGCCACCATAGGAAACATCATCTCCACATCCTCTCTATCAAGTCCTTTCAGCATTCGATTTTTGAACCTCCTTTGAATCCTCTACAGTTTCAGAATATATTTTCTAAGATAAGGGACCCAAACCTACCCACAATACTCCAAGTGAGGCCTCATCAGAGCTTTCTAAAGTTTCGACATTTTGCTTTTATATTCTAGTCCTCTTGAAATGAATGCTAACATTGCATTTGCCTTTCTCCGCACAGACTCAACCTGCAAATTAACCTTTAGGGAATCCTGCACAAGAGCTCCCAAGTCCCTTTATACCTCAGATCTTTTTTTTGTATTTTGTCTCCATTTAGAGAGTAGTTAACCCTTTCATTTCATCTATCAAAGTGCATGACCATATACTTCCCATCACTATATTTCATCTGCCATTTCTTTGCCCATTCTCCTAACTTGTCTAAGTCCTTCAGTAGCCTCTTGGTTTCCTTAAAATTACCTACTCCTCCACCTATCTTCACATCATCTGCAAACTTTGCAACAAAGCCATCAATTCCATCATCCAAATCATTGTCGTATAACATTAAAAAAATTAGTCCCAAGACCAATCCCTGTGGAGCACTACTAGTCACTGGCAACCAGTCAGAGAGGTTCCTTTTTGTTTTTAGCTCTTTGTCTTGTTACGATACGGCAACAATGAATACAGATTTGAGACTAGTTTATTATAAACAAATAAAACATTTATTAAACACTGCTCAATAGAAAACCAAAAGTAAACAAATGACTAACTTAGCCTGAAGTTAACTGCTAAATGGCAACTCGAACAGTTCTTAAAGCGATAAATGCAAGCACAGTTCTTAAAAGTGGTAAATGCAAAAGTCCAAATGATTGACACAGTCAATTAGGAGAGACTTTCCTGAAGTAACAAATTCCTTGACAACATGATGTTACTGCTGATACCAGCTGAAATATGCCATACCCAAAGGATTTATGATGAAGGAAATAAAACAGCTTAAATGCACTGACCTTTCCTTGGCGAATAACCGCTGCTCCAGCCCTTTCCGCTCTTACAGTAGGTACTATCTTGGATGCAGGTTACTAATTCCTTGAACGAAGATTAAATAAGGTCGAACCTGTTTTACGCTGACAACACCAACTTTACTTGATTCTCAATCCTGCAAAGGTAGGAATCAAAACTCGCAGTGGTTCTAAAATCTACCGGCACAACTTACAATAGAAAGTAAAACTCCACTTTAAAACAAAACTGCATTTAAGACGAACATGCAGCATAACGGAGTCACTGACGAATTAAGCCATGAACTGACCTATGTCACAGCAAGGCTTTCTCCTTTTACACCTGTTGAAACAAGCCATTACATGACCTCTCACTGGCAGGAAAATTACATCACTCTACCATCACAAGGCCATTTCATCATGCTCAGCCGAGACTCAATTACACAATGTTCATGTGACAGTCACATGATACCCATGGGGTATGTAACAGCCACTACTTTAGAGGAATTTTCTCCTATAATACCATTTCTAGAATCCTGCAGCTTGTTAAGCAGCCTCATGAGTGGCACCTTGTCAAAGGCCTTTGGAAAATCCAAGTATACAATATCAACCAATTCTCCTTTGTCTATCCTGCTTGTTACTTCTCCAAAGAATTCCAACAGATTTGTCAGGAAAGATTTTCACTTGAGGAAACCATGCTGATACATCCTATTCTATCATGTGGCTTCAAGTGTCTTGAGACCTCATCCTTAATAATCAACTCCATCTTCCCAACCACTGAGGTCAGACTATGGTTTAGTTTCTTCTGCCTTTCTCCCTTCTTGAAGAATGGAGTGACGTTTTCAAATTTCCAGTCTTCCAGAAATATTCCAGAATCTAGTAATACTTGGTGGATGTGGAAGCATTGGAAAGGGTACAGAGGAGCTTTACCAAGATGCTGCCTGGTTTAGAGAGTATGAATTATTAGCAGAGCTGGGGCTTTACTCTTTGGAGAGAAGGAGGATGACAGGCGACATGATAGAGGTGTACAAGATATTAAGAGGAATAGATACAGTGGATAGCCAGCATCTCTGCCCCAAGACACCACTGCTCAGTACAACAGTACATGGCTTTAAGGTACGGGGAGGGAAGTTCAAGGGGGATACTATATAACCATTTAACCATATAACAATTACAGCATGGAAACAGGCCATCTCGGCCCTTCTAGTCCATGCCGAATGCTTACTCTCACCTAGTCCCACTGACCCGCACTCAGCCCATAACCCTCCATTCCTTTCCTGTCCAGATACCTATCCAATTTTACTTTAATTGACAATACTGAACCTGCGTCTACCACTTCTACAGGAAGCTCGTTCCACACAGCTACCACTCTTTGAGTAAAGAAATTCCCCCTCGTGTTACCCTTAAACTTTTGCCCCTTAACTCTCAACTCATGTCCTCTTGTTTGAATCTCCCCTACTCTCAATGGAAAAAGCCTACCCACGTCAACTCTATCTATCGCCCTCAAAATTTTAAATACCTCTATCAAGTCCCTCTCAACCTTCTATGCTCCAAAGAACAAAGACCGTAGAGGAAGTTTTTTCACTCAGATAGTGGTTGGTGTGTAGAATGCACTGACTGAGTCAGTGGTGGAGGCAGATACACCAGTGAAGTTTAAAAGCATACTAGACAAGTATATGGATGAATTTAAGATGGGGGGTTATCTGGGAGGCAGGGTTTCAGGGTCAACACAACATTGTGGGCCAAAGGGCCTGTAATGTGCTGAACTAAGTTATATGTACTATGTTCTAAGTTATATCAATACTGACGCCTCCACGATCTCTTCAGCCACCTCTTTCCAAACACTGGGGTGAACATAAACTGGTTCAGGTGACTTATCCACTTGCAGACTTTTCAGTTTCCCAAGAACCTTCTCTCTAGTTTTTACCCTCACATACTTCATGACCCCTGACACCTGGAACTTCCACCATACTACTAGTGTCCTCCTCAGTGAAGACTGATGCAAAATAGGCATATAGACATTAATAAACATGACTATATTTAATGTAACTCAGTATTTTTTCCTCTATATTTATCATCTATTTCATTGTACTGCTATGGTAACCTATTGAAAATTGAAAGGCCTAGACTGTGTGGATGTGGAGAAGATGTTTCCTACAGTGAGGAAGTCTAGGACCAGAGGACACAAGCTCAGAATGGAGGGGTGTTCATTTAGAACAGATGAGGAGGAAATTCTTCAGCCAAAGGGTGATGAATCTATGGAATTCATTGCCATAGATGGTTGTGGAGGACAAGTCATTGGGCATATTTAAAACAAAGGTTGACATGTTCTTGATTAGCATAGTATCAAAGATTACAGGGAAAATGCATTAGGATGGGGTTGAGAAGGATAATAAATCAAACATGTTGGAATGGCAGAGCAGACTCGATGGGCTGAATGATCCAATTTTGCTCCAATGCCTTATGGTCTTATATATTATAATCAATAAACAACCTTCTCCATTTTAAGTGTCACATTACACAGAGCCCCAAAATCAAAATAGATCCTTGTGCAATTGTATTTTGGACTTCCTGATGAAGAGACCACAGACAGTCCATATTGGCAGCAACAGCACTAACTCTATTATGGGTGTACACCAACAACCTCCAGGACTGCGTGTTCAGCCAGCTGCTGTCCACACTGCCAATACACAACTGCACTGCCAAATCCATATCTAACCACGTAATTAAGTTCACTGATGACAAAACAGTGATTGGTCTCATCAGAACAATAATGAAACAACAATCAAAGAGGAGGCAGAGCAGCCTGTGGACTGGTGTAAGTACAATAACCTGAGTCACAATGGGGACAAGACTAACAAAATGAACATGAACTTAAAGAAGGTGCAGGCTTCCTACCACACATCAGAAGCTTCTCTGTGAAAGGAGTCAAGAGCACCACATTTTTAGGTGTGCAGATAACTGATGGTCTCAACTGGTCCCTCACAGCCACACCTTTATTCACATTCAGACCCAAGTTAATGCACTTACACCACACCTTTAGCTAAGAGAACACAGTAAGCAGAGCCTCCACTTCCCGAGGAGATTGTGGCAAGCAAGACTTCTCACCACCCCTTTCTCACCACATTCTACAGGAGTACTGCTAAGATTGTCCTCGTCCAGTATGGGGATTCCAATGCATCATATCACAAGGCCTTACAACGGATAGTGAGGACTGCAGAAAACATAATCAGGATCTCTCTCCTTCCTTTCATTCAGAGAGTAAGGAGGCATGGGATCCAAGGGGACCTTGCTTTGTGGATCCGTAAGTGGCTTGCCCACAGAAAGCAAAGGGGGGTTGCAGGTGGTTCGTATTCTACAGTGAGGTCGGTGACCAGTCCCAAAGTAATCTGTTCTGGGATCCCATCTCTTTGTGATTTTTATAAATGCCTAGATGGGGAAGTAGAAGGGTGGGTTAATGAGTCTGCTGATGACACAAAAGTTGGGAGTGTTATGGATAGTCTGGAGCATTGTCAGAGGTTACAGTAGGAAATTGATAGGATACAGAACTGGACTGAGAAGTAGTAGATGGAGTTCAGTCTTGATAAGTGTGAAGTGGCTTATTTCAGTAGGTCAAGTATGATGGCAGAATATAGTATGAATGGTAAGATTCTTGGCAGTGTGGAGGATCTGAGAGATGTTGGCCTCTGTCCATAAAACATTCAAAGCTGCTGCGCAAGTTGACAGGGTTGTTAAGAAGGCGTATGGTGTGTTGGCATTCATCAACCATGGGATTGATTTCAAGAGCTGTGAGGTAATGTAACAGCTAAATAAAACCTTGGTCAGATCCCACTTGAAGTATTTTGCTCAGTTCTAGTCACCTCAGTACAGGAAGGATGTGAATACTATAGAAAGGGAGCAGAGGAGATTTACAAGGATGTTGCCTGGATTGGGGAGAATGCCTTATGAGAATAGGTTGAGTGAACTTGACCTTTTCCTCTTGGAGCAATGGAAGATGAGAGGTGACCTGATAGAGGTGTATAAGCTGATGAGAGGTACTGATCGTGAGGATCGTCAGAGTCCTTTTTCCCAGGGCTGAAATGGCTAACATGAGGAGGATAATCTTGAAGTACTTCGAAGTAGGTACAAGGGGGATGTCAGAAGTATGTTTTTCACACAGAGTGTGGTGGGTGTGTGGAATGCACTGTCACTGACAATGGTAGAGGCAGATGCAATAGGGTCTTTTAAGAGACTCTTAGATAGGTACATGGAGCTTAGAAAAAATAGAGGGCTATGTGGTAAGGAAATTTTAGGCAGCTTCTAGAGTAGGTTGCATGGTCAGCAAAGCATTGTGGGCTGAAGGGCCTGTATTGTGCTGTAGATTTTCTGTTTCTATATTCTACCCCACCCCCATTTAGGACATACACTCAGTGGTCACTTTATTAGCCACCTTCTGTATCTAATAAGCTGGCCACTGAGTGTACGTTTGAAGTCTTCTGCTGCTGTAGCCCACTCATTTCAAGTTTCAACATGTTGTGTATTCAGAGATGCTCTTCTGCACACTACTGTTGTAATGCATGACTATTTGTGAGTTACTATTGCCTTCCTGTCAGCTTGACCCAGTCTGGCCATTTTCCTCTGACCTCTGTCATTAACAATGCATTTTTACCCACAGAACTGTTGCTCACTAGATATTTAGTTTCCATTTCCTGCACCATTCTCTGCAGAATCTTGACTATTGTGCTTGAAAGTCCCAGGAGATCAGCAGTTCCTGAGATACTCAAATCACCCCACCTGTCACCAACTATCATTCCACAGTCAAAATCACTTAGATTGCCTTCTTCCCCATTCCAATGATTGGTCTGAACAACAACTGAACCTCTATATCACGTCTGCATAAGGTGCATGAATATCATTGAGTTCATGGCACATGATTAGCTGATTAGAGATTTGCATTAATAAGCATGTGTACAGATGTACATAATAAAGTGGCCACTGGATGTATATAAGAAGTGTTATATGCGCAGCGAATCCAGTATTGCCAGTGATCCCTCCCATCCTTCCCACAATCCCTTTGACCTACTACTGGCAGATGGTACTGCAGCATTAGAACCAGAACTGCCAGGCTGAGCAATAGCTTCTTCCCCTGGGCTGTTAGACTTTTTAACACTTTACTGTCACCCATCACATATGTACACACTGTCTCAATGCCCTGCCACCAACAACAACCTATTCCCCAAATCAAAGACACACCCTCATCCTGCACTGGTATTTTCTTTTTTTTGCTGCTGTTTCACTTACTTATATGACTGCTTTTTAATTATAATAATGCCAGTACTATCTTACATTAACATGCACTTTGCACTTTCTGTTAACCTCTCAACCTTCAGGCCAAAGGCAATGCCACTAAGGGACATGTGTTGATATTATTTTGTGACTGTATATGCTGGATTGTATCTATTAAGTATGAGCTGTGTTAGACTGTGTGTACATTGTTTTGTATCTTGGCCCCGGGGAATGATGTTTTGTTTAGCTGTGTACATGTGTATGGTCGAATCTTCTTCACCCACTCCTCTCCCCCTCGCTAGTCTTGGGATCCATGTTATAGGTTTGATTGGCAAGGTTGCAGACTCATTTTGGGGGACTTTCAAGTTCATGTTGCATGTATTCCTAGAATCTGGATACTCTGGCTTTTGCTGTTTTTGAGTGGAGCAATTGATGCGGACTGGGGCGCTTCAGCAAAGAAAGGCTGTGTGGCCTCCTCTGGATAGCGGTGTGGCACTGAGCTGAGCTAAATTGATTACTACCAGACCACTGGCTTGATGTTTGATTTGCTATGTATTGTTCGCTCTTTGCTATTTGTGAAAATTTGTCCTTTTTTTTTCACTCGTTGGGTGATTGATGTTTTCTTAAACAGGTTCCATGGTGTTTCTTCATTTTGCTGCTGCCTCCAGGAGGTTGAATCTCAGAGTTGTATTCTGTATACATAGGTTGATAATAAATGTACTTTGATCTTTGCATGACAATAAACGTGAACATGAACTTGAAGACTTCATGATCCATAACATAAATCCTTGATTTTTATTCAGGTTTTATTTTCCTTAACAACTGGTTTGTGTCAGCATACAAAAGATTTGTGATATGCAATCTAAATATTGGACAAATTACTGTTAAAAGATAAACAGAAAGATTCATCGTAATATTTTTTAAATTAGTTTCAATCTGACATCCTGTCTTCAGTAAAAGTGGAAGTGAATATTTTGATTCATTTTTGACTTCTGTACTTTAACCTTTAACCTGACACCCATTCATCCATTTCAGTTTAATAAGATTCCAAACAATACTCTAGCTAAAGTTTAATTAAGCATTTATAATGATTGAGCATAATTTTCATATTCTAACCTATTTAGAATGCCCGAGATCTCATGTTCTTGAGGCTGAAATGATTTGTACTGATGCATTAAGGAAATTCTTAATGCTTTCAGATGATAATGGAAGCTAGAATGGAGTATAACCAATGGCATTCGGCAGCTGGGTCAAAAGTTCTCATTCGGTATTGGGAATTTAATGCAATTTTATGTAATGTGTTGGTGATAGGAATGGTCCTGGCAGATTGAATCTTCTTTCTCAAAATTATTGTTTCATGTGATAGCCCAAAAGAAAATGTGCTCAGTAATAGGCCGAATGTTCCAGTGGAAGTCAAGTGAAGCTGTGACTTGAACTCTCAACCGTCAGGGGTCTATTTTAGATTTGGACGCTAATGTTTCTTTATAGCCAAATGGTGGTGCACAATGCACTGAGTTTTCTTCCCCCTGTTGATATTACTCTATGTATGTGCAAAGTCATTTTGTTCCTTCTTTCAAACATTCATTCAGTGGAAGTTGATGTCAGCTGAAGTCCTTTAAAAGTAGGTAATTCTTCTGTTGTGGTCGTCCAATGCATTGGTATGCAATTTTCTTGGTGGCTTAGTGACAAGTGACCATTTAATAAACATAATTCATTGGTATGCATCCCTTTTGTTTGATGGTTTACTGGTAAGCAGCTGCTTCTTAGGATGATTTAGTGAGACACATTCATTTGTCATGATGGTTTTGTAGCAGGGACATGTTCCTCATGATGGTTTAGTGATTTACATCTGTTTCTTATGATGATTTTGTTGTATGCATCTGTTTGGGTGGCATGTGTAACAACTGTCTTCTATATCCAGTTGTGTAGAATCATATTTAAAATGTGCTGTATGCATTTATTTTTTTTTATTTTGCTCTCTAGATTTAGAACCTGAATTGTAGATCTTTCAAAGGTAAATTTCATTTTATTCTTAGGACTGGCTAAGGGTCTAATGAAAACATTTTCTATTGATAAAAGATTGGGCAGATTATTAATCAATATATAGTTAATTGCAGGAAAATATTAAAGACTCATCAAGGTGACAGAAGAAAAAGGGTAAGTTGAATTTAATTTAAGGTGTGAGATATTACATTTAAGGAATGCACAACTAATTACAATATATCAAAGAGCATAAAGAACAAGATGGAAGTTGGCTTTACAGCAAATAATGAAATGTCATTGTGAAAGCTTGCTTTAAAGATAAGAATTTGCTTTAAAGGCATCATTTGGTGGACAGTGGTGTTCACCAGGTGATGCATTTTGATGGAGACTTTCAAAATTGTGATGGACTTAGATAGGACAAAGAAAAAAAGATAGAAAGGATGTGGAGAGGATATTTCCTCTAGTGGGTGAGTCTAGGACCAGAATAGGTGGACATCCACTTAGATATGAGGAGAAATTTATTTTGCCAGAGGGCGATGAATCTGTAGAATTCACTGCCATAGACAGCTGGTGGAGGCCAAATTATTAAGTATATTTAAAGCAGAGGTTGATAGGTTCTTGATTAGTCATGGCAACAAAGGCTATTGTGCGAAGTAGGAGAATAGAGCTGAGAGAGATAATAAATCAACCAAGATGGAATGGCAGAGCAGACGCAATGGGCCTAATGACCTAATTCTCTGCCTATGGTCTAAATGTTACAAATGTTTGTCTTTCATGCTTTCCTTATCAAGGCCCTGTTTGATGTTAATTATACAAAATACTGTAAGTCTGGTTCAATAGAGAGACCAATAGCAGAGGAGCGGTGTAGCCTTGGGCCAATCTAGGCCCTCATACTGTGACATCACCTGTTACAGGAACCCAAGCGGTGTGAGAGAAGGCAGAAGCACGGCAAGTGCACTGGAATCTGTGTTAGGTTATATGTCTAACCCCCTGCATGCCAGCTCTCCCATTAACACTGCTCTCCAACACTCACTCCATGGAAAACAAACTGGATTACCTTTGATCTGCAACTGACCCAGTGCGAGATCAGGAACTGGTATGTGCTTAATCTTTCAGAAATATGGCTCCAGGACAACATCCCATGCACCATCAATCTTCAGCTCATGCCACTCAGGGACGTGCTAATATTTTATGACTGTATTGTGCTTTATTGTAACTATATGTGCTGACTCATCACTATATATGTACTGTGTAAAACAATACGTACTGTGATTTGCACCTGAGCCCTAGAGGAATAATATTTCATTTAGCTGTACATGCATGTATGGTTAAATGAAAATTAATATTAAACCTACGATCGCAAAGAGCACAGGTGAACCACAAGACTGGGTGCTTTGTCCCTTTCTCTGCTCGCTTTACCTTTACCTCTGTATGGCTAAGCACAGTTCCAATGCCCTGTTAAAGTTTGCTGATGACACCTTTGTCATAGGCCGAATCAAAGGTAATGACAAATCAGCATATCAGTGGGAGATAGAAAATCTGGATGAACGATGCCACAACAGCAACCTCTTGCTCATTGTCAGCAAGACCAAAGAGCTGATTATTTACTTCAGGAGGAGAAAACCAGAAGTCCATGAGCCAGTCCTCTTCAGTGGATCAGAGCTATTTCAAATTCCTCAGCACATAATCACCATTTCAAAGAAACCACAGCCTCACCTCTCACTTCCTTAGGAGTTTGCAAGATTTGGCAAGACATCTAAAACTTCGACAAACTTCTCTATAGGTGTGTGGTGGAGAGTATATTGATTGGCTGCATCACTGTCTGGCATAGAAACACTAATGCCTTTGAATGGAAAATCCTACAAAAAGTAATGGATACAGCTCAGTCCTTCAAAAATAAAACCATCTCCACCATTGAGCACATCTGCACTAAGCGTTGTACAGGAACACTGCATCATCAGGGGCCTCCACCACATTCTCTCTTCTCGCTGCTGTCATCTGGAATGTGATACAGGAATCTTAGGACCCACATCACTAGGTTTTGGAACAGCTATTACTCCTCAACCAATCAAGGAATAACTTCAATCAATTTCATTTGCCCCATCACTGAAATAATGTCACTTCATCTCATGTTCTCAATATTTATTCTTATTATTTATTTTTGTATTTGCACAGTTTGTTCTCTTTTGCACAATGGTTGAATTCCCAAATTGGTGCAGTCATTCATTGATTAAATTATGGTTTTTATCCTATTAAGGATTTATTAAGAATGCCCACAAGAAAATGAGTTTCACTGTTGTATGTGGTGGTCTATATGTACTTTGATAACACATTTACTTTGAAATTTGAAATTTGACTTGAACTTGATAACAGGCAGAGACTTGGTGAAAGAGTGGTACAATGGGATTGACTAGATTGATCTGTGAGGAGTTAGCACAAACTTGATGAATCAAATGGCCTCTTTTGGTGCTACAGTGGCTTTATTCAGTGATTCTACCTCACTGTGATCAGATACGTTATGCATGCTTCAAATCAATGGCAAGGTACAGCAGTTTTGCTGAATTTAATAAACGTACAGGAAATCACTTTATCAACTTTGTGAAGGCTCAGGTACATAGTAAGTGAATTCATTAATCATGCCCTATGTGTAAAGGTAAGTATCATTACATTGTAAAACTACATGTAAAGGAAGATTTATACTCAATCAGATCACTTAGTGGAAAAGAATATATGAAGCACAATTAGCAAAGACAGTACATGCAATACCGTCAGTGTGATTTTTCAACACAGTAAATATCTAAAACATTTGAAGCTAAATTTCCTTCTAATACCAAGTTAATTCTGGAAGCACATTTTTCAGTCCTTCCAGAGCCAAGGTGACTTTCCTCAGAACACTTTAAAAGGTCAAGGCAGGTTGATAGTAAATGCACTAGTACCTGCCTACTGGCATGCAGTTCAGTGCAATATCTCCAGCACTACTACTTCCAGACAATATACATTCTACAAAATAAATACTACTCAGTTAATGTGACACTGTCTACAGTCCAGTCAGGAGTAGGAGGGCTAAATCAGGGGTAGAGATTCTGATTTCTTTGTAGATGAAGAGCTTGAAGGGAGCCACTGATAAATGTGTATGGAATAACAAGAGTCATATATGGGGCCAAATACACACACAAAATGATGGAGGAACTCAGCTGGTCAGGCAGCAACTATGGAGTGAAATCAAATGTTGATGTTTAGGCCAAAGCCCCTCACCAGGACTGGAAAGGAAAGGGGGAGAGAAGCCAGAATAAGGTGGAGGGGAAGGGGAGTAAAAACCAGCAGGTGATAGGAGAGAATAGGTGAGTGGTATGTAGATGGCTATGTGGAGAAGTTGTATGACATGAGAAACTGGATGGTAATATGTGGACGAGGTAAAGGGCAGAAGAAGAAACCTAATAAGAGAGGACAGTGGACCATGGAATAAATAGGAGGTGGTAAACCAGAGGGCAGAATAGGAGAAGGGAAGGTGTGAGAGAGCCAGCATATGGGAGAACAGAGGGAAGTGGTTACCAGAAATCAATGTTCATGCCATCAGGTTGGAGGCTATCCAATGGAATATGAGGTGTTGCTCATCAAACCTGTATTTGGCCTCAACATAGCAGCAGGGGAGGCTGCAGAGAGAGGTGGCTAAGACCAGAGGGCATAGGTTTAAGATGAAGAGGAAGTCAAGATCAAAGGAGGGTTTTTTTAAGGGTGTATACAAAACATGGTACACAAAGCCCGAGGTTGTGGTGGGGCAGGAACTCTCAACATTTAAGAAGTACCTGGAGGAGTACTTGAATTGCTGAGGCATAGTAGGCTATAAACCAGGCTCTGGTTAATGGGGTTAGTTTAGATATGTAACCTGATGGCCAGCAAGCTTTTAGAACTCTGTACTTCCAAGTCACTTTGACCAGTAAGCCCAGAAGAAAGGTCCAGAAACATTGACTGTTTCCCCACACAGATCCTGCCTCACTTGATGAGTTCCTCCAGTAGTTTCAAAGTTCAAAGTGTATTCATTATCAAAGCATGTATACTATATAATCTTGATTCATCTTATTATAGGCAGCCACAAAACAAAGAAACCCAAAAAGAACCCATTTGAAGGGTTGTCAGACACCCAATGTGCAGGAAAAAGGACATTGTGCAAATGATAAAGGTAAGCAAGTACCATTCAGAATAGAAATTTATTAAAATGACTCACAACCTCAAAGCCAGTATAATCTGCAGCTGACCCAGGAGCCCATTATTTGCAGGCCACAGCCAGAGTTCAGTGCAGAAGTGAGTAAAGCTCACGGAGCAGTAAGCTGAACTGGAGAGTCTCTCACTTCCAGCGTCAAAGTCCTGACCTTTTCAATCTGGCCTGACACTTGAGCTGTTCTGTTTGCTACCAACAAGTCGTCACTGTGCTTCACCTGTGCCCTCTTAGACCCAAACATTGTTTGTTGCTCTGTTGTTATGTTTTGTATCTTCAAAACATTAAACTAATTCAAAGGAAGACATTTGAGTCTGGGAGTGCTGTTCTAACTTGTGTTTACTTTAAGCAAAGTCTGCATGCATCATGCGGTAGTGTGGTGATGTGTAAAATTCACATATTTATGCAATAATGAATTATTTGAATGAAGAATAAAGACTGCTTAATTGGACTGTGTGTGTGTGTGTGTGTGTGTATATATATATATATATATATATATATATACACACATAACTACACATACACACCAAAGATTACTCAACTATTACTGAAATATTAAATACTCAACATCTATGACAGTAGCTGACCTGACCTGAACTCTCATGCATTATGACGTGCTGTGGAATGAAAATATGTCATGCGACTTTCATTAAGTGCTTAGAATTCAGAGTTGATTTCTCAGCTGGTGATGAGAAAGCATATTCACAATAATTCTGCTGAGTTTCCTTTCTCTGTCTCTCACAGAGGTTTCATTAACACTTTTGTGTATAATCTGTCCGATTACAATTTTGCTGCCTATGTTGTCTTGGATGAGACAAGAGATGAGGAAAAAGCAGCAGAAGCTCAAGAAACAGAAACAGCATTTGCAGCGGAGAAGTCTGTTGCTCACAGATCTGTGGCTGCAGGGAGGGGTATCACAAAGAGAGAGACAGAAGAGAGGGAGATAGCAGAACAAAGGCCTTGGTGAGGGAGAAGTGGACAGGGAATAGCAGGGACAAAGTTAGAATCATATAATCATAGGACATTATAGCACAGAAAAAATCCCTTTGGCCCATCTAGTTCATGCTGAACTATTAATCTGCTTAGTCTTATCAACCCACAGCCAGACCATAGTCCTTCATACCTCTCCCATCTGTGTATTTATCCAAATTTCTCTTTAATGTGAAATGGAGTCCTTATCCATCACTTCCGCTAGCAGCTCATTCCACAAGTGGTGGAGAGGGAAGTAAGAGGAGAAAAAAGCAATAATCAAAGAGGGAGGGCGAATATAGTAAAGGGGGATGTAGTAGGAAGGAAGTCCATAGAAAGGGAGAACACACACAATATGCTCAAACAAGTCGAATGTTGAAAGATGATACAGCTAAATCCCGCTTCTCACCAGCAAGAAAGAAAGAAGGTATGATTACTGATTATTTTGCATTGAGTATGTTGTTCCAAATGCCCTTAGAACAGATTGACCCCCAAAATTGTCTGAGTGTTTCTGGCTGTTTATCACTTGACTCTGCTTTTTCTTCCCCCATGAATTTCAAGATGATTTTTCTATGGCACACTCCTTAAAATTAAACCTAAAAATTCTGCTGCACTTCAGCAGTTATAGTTAGAAGTAAGCAATCTCTTGCAAGAACTATGATGGAAGAATCTTTGCTAGTTTTTGTTGTTCCCTGCCATTTTTCAATATTGAGCCCATCTGATTGTAGGCTTAAAAATCTTCTAGTGCTTCCTATGTTTGGAAAGCTATTCAAACTTAGGAGGAGGGATTGCATTAGGAAGTGGGCAGGAATATCTCCCCAGTGCCTGTGCAGCACATATTTGTCGAGTGACTTTCCTGGACTTGCAATTTCATTCATGTTATTAAAATGTTGTGATTTCCTCTGAGATTGTTACAAGCTCAATAATATGGAAATTGATTTTGAATACAGCATTTCTGATATATAAAAAATTGAAGTATGATTATTTATAACCTTGGCTCCAGGGAGAATATTTTGTTAAATGCTGTACTTTACATAACTGTCATCAAGGCTTTGCTTGGAGAAAATGGCATAGTATTCAGTAATATGGATGACAGGAAATTATTCCATAATCTACCTATCTTCAGATCCCAAACTCAGCTTCAGCATTGCATCTTTAATGTTCTCATCACGTTCCTTGTGGGAATAAGTCTCGACTGGGTGCATTAAGTTGTGAAGCTAAAGATAAAATGACAGGATTCACAGATGACAAAGATTAAAATGAAAATCAATGGGCAAATGAGCAGTTATTCACAACATGAACAAGTCCACTTATATTGAGAAGTCTTTCCTCTTCAGATTGGAAGGTGGAATAAATGTTAATCTATGGATGAACGAAATTCATTGAATACCTGAAGAAAACAATGTCAAGGAGCCAAGGAGTTAAATTTAACAAGAAAATATAAAAATGAGTTTATGTTTGGGAATGACCTTTATGTTATTCTTATGATTATACCAAATTATATAGAGTCATAGAGACATTTAGTTGTACAGCATAGAAACAGACCTTTTAGTCCAATATGTCCTTGATAACCAAAATGCCTTCCTGAATTTGTCCTGATTTGCCTGCAATTGCTTACATCTATCTGAAACTTTCCTATCCATGTACCTACCCAAATGTACTGTATTTTAAGTACTACAATAATATCTGCCTCTACCACTTCGCTGGCAGTTCATTCCTAACATTCACCACCCTCTGTGTGTAAATCTTGGCCCATAGATTTCATTAAAATCTTTTCCCCTCACCTTTAATCTATGTCCTCTAGTTTTAGACATCCTATACTAGCAAAATGACAGTGACCTTCCACTTTACCTATCGTATCTTGATGTTGTAAACCTCTATAACGTCACCGCTGAAGTCGCTTCACTCCAGGGAAAATAATCTTTGTAATCAGTGTCTCCTTGTAACATAAGCCCTCCACTCCAGACAACAACCTCACATGTGTTTTCTATAAGTTTTCTAGTTTAATTATTTCTTTCCTATAGTATGGCAACTAGAACAGATTACAATATGCCATTGGTGGTTTCATCAACATCCTACATATAACATCTCAACTCTTGTATTCATTGCTCCTTCCAATGAAGATAAATGCCAAGAAGGCGTATATCTTCTCCACTACTTTGAACAAGTCTCTACATGTAGGAAGTTATGCATGTATACACCTATGCCTTCTGTACTGCAACACCTCCAGGTCATTGTCGTTTACGTGTCATTTACTAAGTCCTGCCCTGTTCTAACTTCCCAAAATATACAGCTCTGTGCAAAAGTCTTAGGCACCCTATCTATATATATGTGCCTAGGACTTTTGCACAGTACTGTATCACTTTGCACTTTTCTGCATTAAATTCCATTTGCCTTTCCTTTGCCTACTTTTCCAGATGATTTAGCCTTTGTCAACTTACTGCACTCTCTGCCACACCAGCAATTTTGGTATCATCTGCAAATTTATCTGTTAGACTTCTTAACACCTGTCTATCACCCAGTACACATGTACACTCAGCTTGAAAGCCCAGCCACCTCCACAGCTCAGACAAACTCTCATCCTGCACTGGTCAATTTTCATCTTTTATTGGTGCTGTTTCATATATTTATACAACTGCTTATTTTATTATAATAGTGCTAATAACATCTTACCGACTTACAAAAATATGTACCTCGCTCTTTAGGTCAATCTGTCAGTCTTCAATTTGGGCCACTCAGGGGCTTGTGCTAATTTTATTTTGTGTTTGTTTGTGCTGCATGTGACTATATGTACTGTGCTTTGCTCCTCAAGTCAGATCTATTGTCATTTAACTATATACATGTATACAGTCAAGCAAAACAACATTTCTCTGAACCAGGGTATAAAGCACAATAGTATAAATAATACACATAACACAGAATAACTTATGAAAGTAAAGATAAAATCTACAGATGAATCATGCATAAAAAACAAACAGAAGTACAAAATTTAAATATTGTAAGATACAGAACAGATTAACCAGTGTCTCTGTGAATGCGATGTGGCGGAGAGTTCAGAAGCCTAATGGCCTGAGGGAAGAAACTGTTTCCCATCCTGACTGTTCTTGTTTTTAATGCATTGGAAACTCCTGCCTGATGGCAGAAACTCGAAAAGGATGATGGATGGATCGGTGGGATCCTTAATAATATGAAGGGCCTTGCATATGCAATGCTCCTGATATATGTCCTGATGGATAGGAGGGAGTCCTGTATGATCCTCTCAGCTATTCTCACAATCTTTTGTAGCAGCTTCCAGTCTGACACATGGTTGCTCCCGTACTAGATGGAAATGCAACTTGTCAGGACGCTCTCAATGGTGCTCCTGTAAAATGCAGTTAAGATGGGGGTGGGGGGAAATCTTCACCTGCCTCAATCTTCTGAGTAAGTGAAGGCGCCGCTGTGCCGACTTGTTCATGGGGGTGATACTAAGGGACCAGGTGAGGTCATCTGTGACATGAATGCCCAAGAACTAGGAAGATATACCTCTTTCCACAATGTGTCCACACAGGTTGATGGTTCACCTGCACCTTCCTGAAGTCCACATGTTCTGCTATGATATTTTTCAGAGAAGCCTATGTCTAGGCTACGTAAATGGATCTGGGGTTGTGAGGGTAAACACTTTTAAGTTTTTTGGCATCTACGTCACCGAGGACCTCATGTGGTCTGTACACATAGCTGTGTGATGAAAAAGGCACAACAATGCCTCTTTCACCTCAAACAGATGATAAGTTTGGTATGGGCCCCCAAATCCTAAGAACTTTCTACAGGGACACAGTTGAGAGCATCCTGACTGGCTGCGTCACTGCCTGGTATGGGAACTGTACCTCCCTTAATCGCAGGATTTCCTGCAGAGAATGGTGCGGACAGTCCAGGGCATCTGTAGTTGTGAACCTCCCATGATTCAGGACATTTACAAAGATAGGTGTGAGAAAAGGGCCCAAAGGATCATTGGGGACCCAAGTCACCCCTAGCACAATCTATTCCAGTTGCTACCATTCAGGAAAGGGTACCACAGCATAAAAGCCAGGACCAACAGGCTCTGGGACAGCTTCTTCCACCAGGCCATTAGAGTGATTAACTCACACTGATTTGAGTATATTTCTATTTTACGTTGACTGCTCTCTTTATTATAAATTACCATGATTGCACATTGCTCATTTAGAGACATAAAGTAAAGATTTTTACTCCTCGTGTAAGTGAAGGACGTAAGAAATAAAGTCAATTCAATTAAATTATAACATATGGCACTACTTTGCCCAAACCAGAAAGAAAACAAGAATCACTTCCATTTATGTTATGCTTTTACATCTCCTACAAGTCAACACAAAGAGTCTTACAGTTAATGAAATATTCTTGATGTGCAGTCACTGTTTTTACTGGTTGGTGTCATGGTCCCATCTGGCAATTCCCCACCTTGCTATTACCTCAGTAATTGGGCTTTAATTCCCTCGTCTAATTTCCAATCATTCCCAGCTCCACTAATCACACACACCTGCCTTCCATCAGCAAATTCAGCATAAAAATTCTGTAATCACAACAAGGAGCTGCCAGTTCGTTGGTCAACTCTTGTATGAGTAACCTTGTTTCATGGTTTTTTTAGGACTGTCAGTTCTAAGTTCTGCATCATTTTCCTGGATTCTCTCTGTGAGCCTTGTCTCCATGTCAAGACTCTCCTGGATACCTATTCCATGCTTACAACTGTGCTAACACCTCTCGATCCTGCCTCTGTGCCTTTGTCCAGCACTTGGGTTCCCCCCACAGCTACGTCCTTGCAACAGTTGGTGGAGTGGAGATACGTCTCTACCAAATAAGGTAGAAGGCCCTCCTTCCCTTTGCTAGCCTCCGGGTCATCATTGGGCAAAGGTGTAGCACCTGCTTAATTCCCCCACCCCCTCTCCCAATCAGGATCACATGAAGCCATGGATCGGGTTGTATGTGCAGCTGGTGCATATCACAAGTCCTGGTTATGTGACCATTGATGCCAGACAGACAGTCTCTAAAGGGTATTGATAATGGATGGGATCACCAGTCTTGTAAAGACATTGCCTACAAGAAGGCAATGGAAAACCACTTCTGCAGAAAAATTTGCCAAGAACAATCATGGTCATGAGACTTGGATAGCCTATGTCATACAACACGGTACATAACAATGATGATGATGATATCCATAAGTTATACAGATGCAAAAACAGAAATTTGAAAAAGTTTGTTTTTTTTTGTTTTGATCATCTTAAAGTTATTCTTTGTTATAGTGCTAAATTACTTTAAATGCTTATATGCCCACTTGAGAAAAGTTGGTGCCGAGAGGGCCACATCTTGTGACTACCAAATCAAAGATCCTCCCAAGTGCTATTGCAACGGTTTCCATCAGATGGTCAAAGGAGGCACGGAAGATCTTAAAGGCATGGTACAGAACCTTTCAAAGCAATCTGTAGAAAGTTGGCATTAAATGGCATGACGCTGAAACTGCTGCCAGTGACCGTTCCAGTTGGAAACAGTTTGCCGCAGAATGAGCCAACTAAGGTGCAGTAGAAACTAAATAAGTAATTTGAGTGAAAAGATGAGGCTTCAGCCTAATATTTCATACTAAATTGAGCCCTTTTAATAATGTTACACTCTGTTAATAGTTTACAAGTTAAGATGTCCAAGAGACGTGTAGAGGAGAAATAAAAACGGAAATTAGGAAAACAAAGACCGAATATAAAAACACTTTGACAAGTATAATCAAAGAAAGTCCCAAAATGTTTTATGTGTAAATAAAGAGCACTGTGATCATTAAAAAAAGATTGGGGCCAATTAGGAACCAGAAAGGTTACCTGTGTGTGGATGTACATGGTGTGGGTAAGATTCTTAATGATTTTTTTTTGCAAATGAGCGGGATTCTTAATGAGCTTACTTTACATGAAAAAGGACAAAGCTGATGTTTCAGTTAAGCATGAGTAAAATATTTGATGAGATAACCACAATGAAAGAGGAATTATTAAAGAATTAATGTCCTTGAGGATGAAAAAAATTACCAAATATTGAAGAAATATATCCTAGGCTGTTAAAATAAGCAAGAGCACAAAACTAGACTCTAATTTTGATCAGCATATTCTTCCTGAATGTTTGGAGGATTATTAATGTTGCCCCTTTGTTTCTAAAAAGGAGGTAGAAATAAAGCAAATTAATTCTGTTAAATTGAAATCAATTCTAAGAGACATATAAGATGAAGCAACACATAAAAAATGCTGGAGGAACTGAGCAGGTCAGTCAGCATCTATGAAATCGATAAGCATTTGATGTTTCTGGCCAAGATTCTTCATCAAGACTTCAAATGTTTACCATCATCTACTTATTTATTTCTATAGATGTTGCTTGACTGGTTGAGTTCCTCCAGCATTTTGTGTATGTTGCTCTGGATTTCCAGCATCTGCAGAATTTTTTGTGTATATAAAACTTAATTTAGAAAATTACAAATTAGTCAAGGATGGCGAGAATGGTTTAGACAAGATCTAACTAATTTGAGGAGATGAGGTGGGGGGGAGTTGACAAGGATGGTGGAATGTGCTGTGGTCTTTATAGATTTATCAAGGCCTTCATACAGTCCTAAAGGGTAGGTTCATGAAATAAGTTAGAACAAATATGATTCAAGGGAGAATAACAATTTGAAGCAGGAAGATAAGCAAAATAGTTCATCAATGCATGCTTTCGGAATACTACATAAATCAGTCAGTAGTATCTTGCTTTTTGATAATAAATAGCAATAATTTCCATTTAAACATAGTTGAAATATGATGTTGTAGCTTCTAGTGAAACATGGTTGCAGGAGGGGTGTGATTGGCAACTAAATATTCCTGGATATTGTTGCTTCAGGTGTGATAGAGTCGGAGGAGCAAGAGGGGGATGTGTTGCATTGTATGTCACAGAAAATATTACAGTGGTGCTTTGGCAGGATAGATTAGAGGGCTTGTCTAGGGAGATTATTTGGGTGGAATTACGGAATGGGAAAGGTGAAGTAACACTTATAGGGGTGTATTATAGACCACCTAATTGGGAGCGAGAATTGTAGGAGCAAATTTGTAGGAGATAGCATATATTTGTAGTAAGCACAAAGTTGTGATTGTGGGAGAATTTAATTTTCCATGTATAGACTGGGAAGCCCATTCTGTAAAAGGGATGGATGGTTTGGAGTTTTTAAAATGTGTGCAGGATAGTTTTTTTTGCAGCAATACATAGAGGTACTGACTAGAGAAGGGGCAGTGTTAGATCTTCTGTTAGGGAATGAAATAGGTCAGGTGATGGAGGTATGTTTTGGGGAGCACTTCGGGTCCAGTAATCACAATGCCATTAGTTTCAATATAATTATGGAGAAGGATAGGACTGGACCCAGGGTTGAGATTTTTGATTGGAGAAAGGCTAACTTTGAGGAAATGCGAAAGGATTTAGAAGGAGTGGATTGGGACAATTTGTTTTATTTGAAGGATGTAATAGAGAAATGGAGGTCATTTAAAAGTGAAATTTTGAGGGTACAGAATCTTTATGTTCCTGTTAGGTTGAAAGGAAAGGTTAAAAATTTGAGAGAGCCATGGTTTTCAAGGGATATTGGAAACTTGGTTCGGAAAAGAGATCTATAATATACATAGGCAGCATGGAGTAAATGAGGTGCCCGAGGAATATAAAGAATGTAAAAAGAATCTTAACAAAAAAATTTAAAAAGCTAAAAGAAGGTGGTTGCTTTGGTAAGTAAAGTGAACAGTCAACATGGATTTGTGCGTGGAAGGTCAGGTTTGACAAACCTTATTGAATTTTTTGAAGAGGTTACTAGGGAAGTTGACAAGGGTAAAACAGTGGATGTTGTCTATATGGACTTCAGTAAGGCCTTTGACAAGGTTCCACATGGAAGGTTAGTTAGGAAGTTTCAGTCGTTAGGTATTAATATTGAAGTATTAAATGGATTCACCAGTGGCTGGATGGGAGATGCCAGAGAGTAGTGATGGATAACTGTTTGTCAGGTTGGAGGCCAGTGACTAGTGGCATGCCTCAGGGATCCGTACTGCGTCCAGTGTTGTTTGTCATGTACATTAGTGGTCTGGATGATGGGGTGGAAAATTGGATTAGTAAATATGCAGATGATACTAAGATAGGTGGCGTTGTGGATAATAAAGTAGGTTTTCAAAGCTTGCAAAGAGGCTAGTTAGGAGAGTGGGCTGAAAGATGGCAGATGGTGTTCAATGCTGATAAGTGTGAGGTGTTACATTTTTGTAAGACTAATCAAAATAGGACATAAATGGTAAATGGTAGGGCATTGAGGAATGCAGTAGAACAGAGTGATCTAGGAATAATGGTGCATAGTTCCAGGAAGGTGGAATCTCATGTGGATAGGGTGGTGGAGAAAGCTTTTGGTATGCTAGCTTTTATAAATCAGAGCATTGGGTTGGGATGTAATGTTAAATTGTACAAGCCATTGGTGAGGCCAAATTTGGAGTATTGTGTACAGTTCTGGTCACTGAATTATAGGAAAGATGTCAACAAAATAGAGAGAGTACAAAGGAGATTTACTAGAATGTTACCTGGGTTTCAGCACCTAAGTTGCAGAAAAAAGGTGAACAAGTTAGGTCTTTATTCTTTGGAGCGTAGAAGGTTGAGGGGGGAACTTGATAGAGGTATTTAAAATTATGAGGGGGATAGATAGAGTTGACGTGGATAGGCTTTTTCCATTGAAAGTAGGGGAGATTCAAACAAGAGAGCATGAGTTCAGAGTTAAGGGGCAAAAGTTCAGGGGTAACATGAGGGAGAACTTTACTCAGAGAGTGGTAGCTGTGTGGAATGAGCTTCCAGTAGAAATGGTAGGGGCAGGTTCAATATTGTCATTAAAAAAAAATGGATAGGTATATGGACAGGAAAGGAATGGAGGGTTATGGGCTGAGTGCAGGTCGGTGGGACTAGGTGAGAGTAACCGTTCGGCACTGACTAGAAGAGCCGAGATGGCCTGTTTCCATGCTGTAATTGTTATATGGTTATGTGGCTTAAAAAAGAAAAAAATATTTATTGATACAGCAAGGAACATGCCCTTATGGCTCAATGAGCCACACTGCCCAGCATCCCTCCTATTTATCACTAGCCTAATTGTAGGACAACTAGGAATGATGAATTAACCTACTAACTGGTACATCTTTGAACTGTGGGAGGAAACCAACACATTCACGGGGAGAACTATGAACTCCTTACAGAGAGAGCTAGAATT
Organism: Hypanus sabinus; assembly: GCF_030144855.1. NCBI lineage: Eukaryota > Metazoa > Chordata > Chondrichthyes > Myliobatiformes > Dasyatidae > Hypanus > Hypanus sabinus. Next base: position 88,188,242 of record NC_082719.1, read on the forward strand.
GTACTCCAAATCCAAGGAACCAGACAGTAGTATCATTGTGCTAACCACTATAACGGTACCCCAGACACTCACTACATTGAGTTCTGGTCACCATATTACAGGAATAATGTGATTCCTTTGGAGAGAGATGAGGAAGACATTGCCATATTGGAAACATGAAGCGAAACAGAAAGTGAGATAGAATAAAGCAATTTTCAATGAGCAGAGAAGGCTGGATGTTTAATTTTTATTTTATAACACAAAAGACTATTCAACACATTAGAACTATGTAATTTCTTAAGAAAGCAACTTATTATGTTAGCCCTGAGGAAAGGTTTTGGACTGAAACATTGACTGTATACTCCCCACCATAGACACTGCCTGACTTGCCAAGCTCCTGCACTGTTTGTGTTGTTGATCACATTTCTTTTTCTGCATAACCACCTGTAACCTATGCAAAATCTCTCTCACGTATCAATCAACTTCTCTTTGATTCATTATGCCATTAACCTACTCTTACTGTTAATTTACAGTGGCATGTTAACATGAGGAGGACAGTGGTGGGAGAGAGAGGGAGGAATGAAGTGAGAATCTGAGAGGTCATAGGTACAAGATTGTAACATGGAAACTGTGAGCTGCTGGCCTCCCCTCTCGCTATGACAAGAGCGATTTCTCTCTCTCCATCATTAGTGAGTGAGAGAGGAATTACTTATGATGTCAGAGTGTTGGGATGGACAGTAGTTCTTGATAAATTCGACATCATCGTCTCTAGGGGCTTGCTATTGCTTGCAGGGTGGGTGGTGGTGAGGGCTGATGCTTTAGCTGGAGCAAGGAGGTAGGGGGAGCGGGGAGGGTTAATGCTTTTGCAGCTACTTGTTTGTGGGAATGGGAGGAGGGCTTTGGGATTTAAATATTTTTCTGTCTTCCATTCTTTAGGTTTCTTCTATTTCATGGATGTCTATGAAGAATAAGAATTCCAGGTTCTATACTGTAAACATTCTCAGATATTAAATTGAACCATTGAAGAGATAAAAGGTTGAGACTTGGACCAAAATGTTGACAGTTTATTCCTCTCTATAGATGCTGCCTGAATTGCTGAGTACCTCCAGATTCTGTGTGTGCTGCTCTGGATTTCCAGCATCTGCAGAATCCCTTTGACAATGTTTTAAAGGAACTGATAGAAACAACAGTGTGCATGAGAGAGAAAGAGAGAATAAAAACAATTGAATGACTGTCATTTAAAAATGCACCCAGTGAAGCAGTAGATGCAGAATCCATTTGAACAATGTTTGGATGTGTACTTAAAGAGATTTTTGCCTACAGCCCTACAAAGCAAGAGCTTTAGGGTTATAATAGACTTCTTTGACCAATGGGGCAGATGGTACAAACAGACTCCACCTATGTCATAAACTTTCCAATTCTTTGAATGAGACTATAATCATAACCTAGAGCTGTGAGTTACAGTCTTTGATGTGAGAATTGAAACTGGAAGCCAGCAACTCAGAGACAAGAGGTGCTTTCAAATGGGCAGAAGCTGATAGCTGGGGAGCTTGCATTATAGCAGAGCTGTCTGTCTGGAGAGAGAGAGAAAAAGCAATTGTGCAGTTAGAAAATGGAGCATTTTAGGGTACTGGAGACTAGAGTACAGTCAAGTGTCTTACAGAAACCAATACCTATTAATCACCAAAGGTTTCTGTAAGCACATACTGTACAAAATAAGCAGAGATTTATGGAAAGTTTGTAAAGCTGTGGTTCATGATGTATTCAGTGGCAATGAGCTTGTTAGATTGCTGTTTGCAGAGAATGCACTGCCACTTTTCATAAGGTTCAAGTTCTTGGAAATGAGAAGAGGGTTAACAGGACTAAAGAAATTATTGACAAGGGATTTACAGACCTCTGCAACCTCTGTAAAATGGAAGAAAACATCTCTCAAAGAAAAGCAGTGTTTATACAAGGTGTGAAATTATCAGAGCAAGTCAATAGGGCTCAATATCTAGCTTAAAGGTGGTGTATTATCCTAATGGTCAGTGCAACGCTTTAGAATGTCAGCAATTCAGGTTCAATTTCTGGTATTGTCTGTAAAGGGTTTGTATATTTTGCCCGTGACCACATGGGTTTCCTTTGGGAGCTCCTGTTTCCTCGCATACTCCAAAGATGTACATATTATAGTTAGTATACTGTGGATATAGTGTGTTAGCACAGCGCATCCTTGAACTGTATTGGGCGGTGACACAAATGAAGCACTTTGCTATATGTTTTGATAAACATGTGACCATGTAAACATTATGTGTGGTTATGACCATGCTTTGTTTACAAGAATCCCAGACTTCATAGATGTAGATTTCCACAAAACTGTTGATATCATGCTCAGATCTCAGAGAAACCAACTGTTTGGTTGACAAAAATTGAACTTCACAACAGATAACTGTTAAATAGGTTCATATGTGCAACAAGAAAGGATTTGCAGAGTTATTACACACTAAGCTCTATTCAATTGAAAAATAGGTGACAAAAGTGCCCCATGAATCATGTTGGATACTTTTTTTTTCACTTGGCATCAATTGAAAAATCTCATATGAGAGAACGTATTTGCAAACAACTGAGAGGATAAATATCTATTACTGCAAAAATCAGCAAAAGCTGTAATCTTAATTTGTCCAATCTTGATCCAAATACTGCATGGTATGGTAGTGATTAGCACAATGCTTTACAGTACAGGTGCCCCAAGTACAATTCCCACTGCTGCCCATAAGGAATTTGTACATTCTCCTGATGACCATGTGGGTTTCCTCCAGGTGCTCTAGTTTCCTCCCATAGTCCAAAGATTAGGCTCAGATTAGAACAAGTTTGAAACCTTCTATGCCCGATTTGACAGGGAGAATGTAACTACGCTGTGAAGATCTCTGCTGCAGCCGGTGAGCCTGTGACTGCTGACTCGGAGGTCAATGTCAGCCTGTCTTTCAGATGGAGTACTTAGTAAGGCTCTGAACCTTGTGCCAACCAACTGACGGGAATGTATAAGAACATTCTTAACCTCTCTCTGCTATGGTTGGAAGATCCCACCTGCTTGAAAAGGGTAACAATTGTACTAGTGCCCAAAAAGTGTAGTGTAAGCTGCTTTAATGATCATCCAGTAGCACTCACATCGACAGTGATGAAATACTTGACAGTATGGCCCTGACTAGCATGAACTCCTGCCTCAGCAAAGACCTGGACCCACTGCAATTTGCCTATCATCACAATAAATCTACAGCAGACACAATCTCAATAACTCTTCGCGCAGTCTTAGATTACCTGGGCAATATGTCAGGATGTCATTCGTTGACTATCGTTCAGCATTTAGCACTATCATTCCCACAGTCCTGACTGACAATCTGGGCCTCTGTACCTCCATCTGCAAACGGATCCTCTACTTCCTAACTAGAAGACCACAATCTGTGTGAATTAGTAATGATATCTCCTCCTCGCTGATGATCAACACTGGCACACCTCAGGGATGTATGCTTAGCTCATTGCTCTACTCTCTCTATAACCACAACTGTGTAACTAGGAATAGCTCAAATGTCATCTATAAATTTGCTGATGATATAATCATTGTTGGCAGAATCTCAGATGGTGACGAGAGGGAAGTACAGGAGTGAGATATACCAGGTTGTTGACTGGTGGCACAGCAGCAACCTTGCACTCAACATCAGTAAGACCAAAGGGCTAATTGCAGAGAAGAGCCTATTCTGGGCTGTATCTGAATTTTAAAAAATTAACTTGTTTAAAATACAAGTCTCCCACCATAAAACTCACCTGCCCGTCAATCCCTGCCTCTTTAATTAATTTAGCAGAAATGGTTCTTTTCTTCAAATTGCCCAATTTGTGTCGAGCTTAGGTTCCCCAGAAACACTTTCTTGGGTTGAATGGTGTGCGTTTGCTCACCAATAATTACTGATAAGACTCTGAGCTTGGAGGTAGAACAGAGATGTGATCTAAGAAAACTTAAGACCATGAGATAATTGTTGGAGCCACATAGGATGGTTTGAATATCTCAGAAATTACTAATATCTTGGGATTTTCACACAGCTCTCCAGAGTTTACAGAGAATGGTGCAAAACACAACATTTTGGCAGTTCTGTAGGCAAAAATGCCTTATTAATGAGAGGGGGCAGAAAAGAGTGGCCAGGCTGGCAGGACAACGACAGTAACTCAGATAACCACACATTACAACAATAGTGTGCAGAAGAGCATCGCTGAATGCAAAACATGTTGAACCTTGAAGTGGGGAGACTACAGAAACAGAAGACCATGAACATACACTCAGTAGGCACCTTATTAGGTGCCTATTGTAACTAAAAGTGTGCACTGTATAATGGTTTTCATTTTGCTGTTTTTTTTTTATTGCAGTTCGCGACATTACAACTTGCCTGTTAGAAACTGATCTGGCATTTTTGGCTTTTTAATGGTAGCTTGCACATCCATCAAGTTTCAGAAGCAGCATTCATCATTACTTAATTAATAATGACTGATTTATGAACATTTCTTGTGATAGTTTAACGAATAGCCAGTAATTAATGAAATCCACAATCCATTCCACCTGCTTTACAATACTATGAGATATTGTATATCTCAGTATGTGAAAATAACTGTTAGAGATAGAAACACAAACTGACATGTAGACCATGAAGAAAAATTAAACTTAGAGACTGTCTGTCCAAGGCTGTTAGATTAATGTATAACAGACATCTTAAATGACACATAGATTCCCCAATGCATTGAGTAATTGGACAGTAGCTGAATGGGTCCATAGAAAAAAATTTGCAAGAAATATTTTATATTTTATACTCTAGATCCTCTAGAGCTAGCTCATGTTGAACTTGTTCAATTCTAACTACTGAGACCGCATTTGGTCATTGTGCGTTGCATGATGTGTAGCAACTATTGAGCATATCTATAAGGAGAGGAGTTGCAGGAAAGCTGTATCCCCGTCATCAAGCACCACCACAATCCAGCCCATACCTTCTTCCCACTGCTTCCATCAGGAAGGAGGCACAGATACTTTAGTTCTCACACCACCAGGTTCAGGAACAGTTGTTACTCTCAGCCATGAGGCCCTTGAACCAGAGTGGATGACTTCACTCACTGAACTTATTCCACAACCTACTTTCAAAGACTCTACAACTCAAGTTTTCAATATTTATTACAGTTTATTATTATATTGTTTTTTAAAAGTTTTTATATAATGCAGAATTTGTAGTCTTTTGCACAATGGTTGTTTGCCTGTCTGTTTCTGTGATATGTTTCATTGGCTCTGTTGTGTCTCTTTCTATTTACTGTGAATGCCTACAAGGAAATGAACCTTAGGGTAGCATTGTATATGGTGATATATAAGTACTCCAATAATAAACTTACTTTGTACTTTAAACTTTGATTGACCAATGATCATATAAATTCCACTCAAAACAACTCAACAAAGTTTTGCTTTTTGACTAAGCCACACCCATAAGCTTAGCCAGCTGTCAAACCCAGTAAAGTCTTTAAATACCAAAAAATGATTTGTCAGATTATGTAAACTAGTGGCAAATGTAAAAGCCTCAAGGCATAATAATTCTCATTTTAAATCACATGACGAAAAGCAAGTAAACCGAAGAGTGAGGTAATGATCTCAAATAATAGATGGATGTTAAAATCATGACACTATACTGCTCTGCATTTAAACAGGTAATGATTATTTACAATATGATCTTTTTTAAAATAAAGAGATTTTTGTCAGGACATCATTGTCCAAGACAGTGTTCAACCTGACAAGCTGCAGTGAGAGAATAGATCTGCATGTTGCTCAAAAAGATTCAGTAAGTGCTTGAAGGCAAAAAGGATTCAGCTGATAAAGAGACTCAGGATATGTTTACTGAAGAAAGGGATGCCTGAGTCAGCCTATAATGAAAAAGTATTTTGGGTTTCAAATATTCAGCAGGTACATGTTTTACTGGACTGGATCCAATTGCCCCATGAATATTGCAGTTTTGGAAATGTGAAAAAAAGTTTAGACTAAGAACTTGATTTCTACAAAATGCTTTCTTTTTAATATCACTGACATGGTGATATTTGTTGTTTTATAATGGCAGCATAGTTCAATGCATGGAAAATGCTATAAATTATGATAGCAACCATACAGTATATACATATGTATATATTTAATTATATCTATATTCGGTGGCCACTTTATTTGAGGTACAGGAGTGGAGTCCAGTGTGGTCTTCTCCTGCTGTAGTCCATCAACAATGTGTTGTGTGTTCAGAGATGCTTTTGTGTTCCTGTGCACACTGTTGTTGCAACATGTAACACACACAAAATGCTAGTGGAATGCAACAGGCCAGGCAGCCTCTACAGGGAGAAGCACTGTCAACGTTTTGGGCAGAGACCCTTCGTCAGTCAGGCCTGGCCTGCAGTGTTCCACCAGCATTTTGTGTGTGTCCTGACGAAGGGTATCGGCCCAAAACGTCGACAGTGCTTCTCCCTATGTGTTCCACCAGCATTTTGTATGTGTTGCTTGAATTTCCAGCATCTGCAGATTTCCTCGTGTTGCAACGTATGGTTATTTGAGTTACCTTCACTTGCCTGTAAGCTTGCACAAGTCTGGTCATTCTCCTCTCATCTCCCTCACTAACAAGATGTTTTCACCCACAGAACTGCAGCTCACTGGATTTTTTTTTTGTTTTCTTTCCACACCATTTGCTAGACAGTGCTGTGTGTGCAAATGCCAGCAGATTAATAGTTTCAGAGAGACACAACTAACTCATCTGGCTCAAACAACTTAACACTCAAAGTTCAAAGTAAATTTATTATCAAAATACATATATGTCTCCATATACAATTCTGAGATTTGTTTTCTTGTGGGCATTCCAGGACGTCCAAGAAACACAATACAATCAGTGAAAGACTGCATCCAACAGGATGGACAAACATAAAATGTGCAAAAATACAACCAACTGGGCAAATACTATAGAAACAAAATAATAATTAAGCAAAATTATTTATTAATAAATTATTTAATGACAAATAAGCAATAAATGAAGATCATGTTAGGAGTCTGGAGCAGCAGGTGGTTGACCTTCTGCTTGTATGGGAGAGTGAGGAGATAATCAATCAGAGTTACAGGGAAGTAGTCATCCCCAAGTTGAAGGAAACGAGTAGCTAGGTGATTGTCCCGAGAAATGGAAATGTGAATAGCCAGTTAGCACAGAGCACGCCTGTGGCCATTCCCCTCAATAATAAATATACTACTTTGGATACTGTTGTGAGGGATGATCTCTCGGAGGAATGCCACAGAAAACGGTTATGGGCACTGAGCATAGGTCTGTGGTGCATTAGGAAAAGAGGGAGAAGAGGGAAGCAGTAGTGATAGGTAACTCAATAGTCAGGGAACAGACAGGAGATTCTGTGGACATGAATGGGACACCCGGATGGTACTGTATGTTGCCTCCAAGGCGCCAGGGTCAGAGACATCTCAGATCGCGTCCACAACATTTTGGAGAGGGAGGGAGAGCAGCCAGATGTCTTGGTACATATTGGTACCAATGGCATAGGAAGGAAAAGCTAAAAGATCCTGGAAAGAGAATTCAGAGAACAAGGTAGCAAGCAGAGAAGCAGGACCTCCAGGGTCATAATTTCCAGAGTGCTACCTGTGCCGCACACCAGTGAGGGGAGAAACGGGATGATCTGGCAGATTAATGCCTGGCTGAGAAGCTGGTACAAAGGACAGGGCTTCAGGTTTTTGGATCATTGGGAATTCTCCTGGTAGGAAGTATGAAAAGTTCAAAGTGATGGGTTGCACCCGAACCCAGTGGGCAACCAATACGCTCGTAGGCAGGTTTGTTAGAATTGTTAGGGAGGGATTAAACTAATTTGTCAAGGGAGTGAGAAATGGAGTGAAAGGAAGCAGGATAGGACGGAAGGAAAAAAAAGCACAGAAAATCTGCAGTCATATTAACAGGAAGGGCAGGCAGATGACAGGACAAAATTGCAGTCAGAAGGGTGAGTATCAGAGCATTAGCGATGTAGAATCAAAAAGGGAGGTAAAAAGGGAGTACTCAAAGTGTTATATATCTCAATGCACAGATAAGATATAATGTGGATGATCTTGTTGCACTATTACAGATTGTCTGGTATGATGTTGCAGCCATTACTGAATCGTGGCTGAAGGATGGTTGTAGTTGGGAGCTGACAGTCCAAGGTTACATATTGTATTGGATGTATAAGAAGGTAAGCGGAGGGGTTGGCGTGGCTCTGCTGGTAAAGAATGGCATTAGATCAGTAGAAAGATGTGACATAGGATCAGAAGAAGTTGAATCTTTGTGGGCTGAGTTAAGAAACTGCAAGGGTCAAAGGACCCAGATGGAAGTTATACAGAAGCCTCCCAACAGTAGCTGGGATGTGGATCACAAAAATTGCGATGGGAAATAGAAAAGGTGTGTCAAAGGAGCAATGTTCTGATTATCACTGGGGATTTTGACACGCAGAATAATAGGGAAAATCAGGTTGGTAATGGATCTCAAGAGAGTGAACTTGTTGAATGACTACAAGATGGTTTTTTTAGAGCAGTTTTTTGTTCAACCTACTAGGTGATCCATTATGCTGGATTGAGTGTTTTGTAATGAACCAGAGGTGATTAGGGAGATTATGGTAAAGGAACCCTTAGGAAGCAGTCACAATATGATTGAGTTCGTCTTGAAATTTGATAGGGAGAAAGTAATGTCTGATGTGGCAGTATTTCAATGGAGTAAAGGAAGTTACTGGTATGACAGAGGAGTTGGCCAGAGTAAATTGAAAAGAGCTGCTGGCTGAGATGACAGCAGACAGCAATGGTGAGTTTCTGGGAAAAATGAGGAAGGTGCAGGATAGATGTATTCCAAGAACAAAAATACTCGAACGACAAAATAGTACAACCATGGCTGACAAGGGAAGTCAAAGCTAATGTCAAAGCAGAAGAGAGGGCATACAACAATTCAAAAATTAGTGATAAGACTGAGGATTGGGAAGCTTTTAAAAACCTACAGAGAGCAACTAAAAGAAGTATTAGGAGGGAAAATATAAAATACAAAAACAAGCTGGTAAACTATCAAAGTGGATAGTAAAAACATTTTCAAGTATGTAAAAAATTAAAGAGAGATGAGAGTGGATATAGGACAACTAGAAAATGAGGCCAGAGGGATAATAACAGGGGCAAAGAGATGGCAGATGCATTGTGAGTATTTGGATTAGTCTTCACTGTGGAAGACCCTAGCAGTGTGCAGATGTTGATGGGTGTGGGGGAAGAGAAGTGAGTGGAGTTACTATTACAAGGGAGAAGATGCTCAATATAATGAAAAACTGAAGAGCTCTTAAGGATGCATAAGTCACCCAGATCCGATGAGCTGCACCCTGGGGTTCTGAACGAGGTACTGGTAGAGGTTGTGGAGGCATTAATAATGATCTTTCAAAATTGATTGGATTTGGCATGATGCCAGAGGACTAGAAAATTGCAAATGTCACTCCACTCCTTAAGAAGGGAGGAAGGCAGCCGAAAGGAAATTATAGACCAGATAGCCTGACCTCAGTGGCTGGGACGATTTTGGAGTCAATCGTTAAGGATGAGGTAATGGTGTACTTAATGACACAGGGCAAGATAGGACAAAGTCAGCATGGTTTCCTTAAGGGAAAATCTTGCCTGATGAATCTGATCAAATTATTTGTTTGAAATTAAAAGTAGGGTAGATAAGGGGATATGGTGGATTTTGTATGTAACACCAGGAAGTTTCATGTACATTTGAACTTTCAGAAGGCCTTTAACAAGGTGCCACACATGAGGTTGCTTACCAAGTTAAGAGTCCATGATATTTCAGAAAGTTACTGGCATGGTTAGAGCATTGGCTGATTGTTAGGAGGCAGTGATTGGGAATAAAAGAATCCTTTTCTGGTTGGCTGCCTATGACTAGTGGTGTTCCACATGGTTCCGTATTGGGGCCACTTCTTCTTATGCTGCATATCAATGATTGAATAGATGGCTTTGTTCCCAAGTTTGCACATGATATGAAGACTGGTGGAAGAGTAGATAGTATTGAGGAAAGGGTAGAAGGACTTAGACAGATTAGGAGAATGGGCAAGGAAGTGGATAATGATATACAATGTTGGAAAATCCATGGTCATGCAATTTGGTAGAAAAAGTAAATGTGCAGACTACTGTCTAAATGAGGAAATAATCCAAAAATTTGAGATGCCAAGGGACTTGGGAGTCTTTATGCAGAACATCTTCAAGATTAACTTACAGGTAGAGTCGGTGATGAGGAAGGCAAATGCAATGTTAGAATTCATTTCAAAAGTAGGGATGTGATGCTAAGGATTTATAAGGCATTGGTGAGGCCTCACCTTGAGTTTTGTGCTCCTCATCTAAGAAAAGATTTGTTGGCTTTGGAGAGTGTTCAGAGAACGTTTGATAGCTCTGGGTCTGTTGTTACCAGAATTTAGAAGGATGGGGGGGGGGGCGCTGGGGGGATCTCATTGGAACATTTTGATTGTTGAAAGGCCTAGAAGGAATAGATGTGGAAAAGATGTTTCCCATGGTAGGTGAGTTTGGGACAAGAGGGCACAGCCTCAGGATAGAGGGGCGTCAATTTAAAATAGAAATGCGGAGAAATTGGTGGTGAATTTGTGGAATTTGTTACCACAGGCAACTGTGGAGGTTAGGTCGCTGGGTGTATTTAAGGGGGAGCCTGGTAATTTCCTGATTGTACGCGGCATCGAGGGTTATAGGGAGAATTCTGGGGAGGCAAAAAAAGGATCAGCCATGATTAAATGGTGGAGCAGACTTGATGGAACAGATTGCCTAATTCTACTCCTGTGTCTTATAGACTTATGGTCCAGAAAAATCAAGAACTTGAGATGAAGTGTCCTTCAAAGTGTCCATCTGCCATAGTTGTGGGAGCAACTAGTGATGGAGGAGGGTGAAGATGAGTTAAGTTATCCCTACTTGTTCTAGGGCCTGATGGTTGAGAATTAATAACTGGTTCTGAATCAAGTGATGTGTCCTGAGGCTCCTGTACCTTTTTCCTGATGGCAGCAGTGAGAAAAGAGCATGGTCTATGTAGTAGGAGACCTTAATGATGGACGTTGCTTTCCTGCAATAGCGTTCCATGTAGATACAGTCATTGGTGGGGAGGGCATTAGCTCTGATTGACTGATTCCTTTTTGTAGGATCTTCGGTTCAGGGACACTGGTGTTTCCATTCCAGGCCATGATACTGCCTGACAATTTACTCTCCACCACACATCTATAGAAGTTTGTCAAATTTTTTTGACGTAATGCCAAATCTTTACAAACTTCTAAGGAAGGAGAGGCACTGCTGTGTTTTCTTCATAATAGTACTTATGTGCTGGGCCCAAGAACAAATCTTTGAAATGGTAACTGCAGGGAATTGAAGGTTGCTGAGCCTCTCTGTCCCTGATCCCCCAAAGAGGACTGGCTCATGAACCTCCTCAAGTCAATAGTCAGCTCCCTGGTCCTGTTGACATTGAGAGAGAAGTTACTGTAGCAGCACTCAGTCAGATTTACAATCTCCCTCCCCAATGCCAATTTGTCTCCTCCTTTGATTCGCCCAATGACCATGGTGTCATCAAAAAACTTAAATATGGCATTGTAGCTTCACTTAGCCTCACCGTCATAATTAAAATGTGAGAGGAGTAGGGGTTAAGCACCAAGTCTTGTGGTGCAGCTGTGCTGCTGAAGATTGTGGAGGAGATGTCGTTGCCAATCTGAACTAACTGGGGTCTGCAAGTGTGGAAATTGAGGATCCAATCACAAAAAAATGGGTATTGAGGTTTATTGATAGTATTGAATGCCAAACTGTAATGAATAAAGAGCAACCTGATGTATGCATCTTTGTTGTCCAGATGTTCCAGAGTTGAATACTCTGAAATGGCATCCTCTTGGACCTGTGTGCCAAATGAAGCAGATCCAAGATATTCCTCATGAAGTCGATATGTTCATCACCAACTTCTCAAAGCATTACATGACAATGGATACAATTCATTGAGGCAGGTTACCATATTCTTCCTAGGCGTTGGTATAATTGAAACCTGTTTGAAGCAGCTGGGTACCTCAGATTGCTGAAATGAAGAGTTGAAAATATTGGTGAAAACTCTAGCATGTTGTCCAGCACAAATCTTTAGTATTCTGCCAGGTACCCCATCTAAGCCCAATGCTTTCCGTGAATTCATCCCCCTGAAGAATGATCTCATGTAGGCCTCAGAGCCTGAAATCACAGGGTCTTCAAGGGCTGTGGGAGTTTGAAGTTTAAAAACAACAAAATTATTGTTCTGGTGTGGCCAAATTAGAGTCCAGACCTGTCAGGGTCTGGTCTGGAATCCATGTTCCGGGTTTTGATCCGGTCAGAGGGCTCTGGACTCCGGGTACTGCAGTTGTCCCTCCCGTCACCTGTGATCTAATTAGGACCATCCCGGCTTAAGGAGGCACAGCTGTAACTTATTGAGCTGCAGGTGTTTATAAGGGGCCTTGGGACTGGGACAGGTGGGTGGTTGTTTTGTTCTGTTTTCTATTCTCCGCTGGCTCCGAACTCTTTTCTGCATTCTGTTATCCTGCCCGGGCTCAGGTCTACTCCTCATTGTGCTTCTCTGCCCCATACCAGTAATGCCAGGTTGGTCCTCTCCCCCCACCTTTCTTCCCACGCGCTGGTCTCGCTTCTCCGCTCGTTTGTGTTGTTTGTGCGGTCGCACTGTCTGCCGGTCTTTCCTGATTTTCCTGTTATCATGACTGTTGTGTTGGTCACCCTGAACCTATGCCCGTTCCTACCCCTTGCCTCCGTTGGGCAGGTCCGGCAAACCTGCCGCTGCCTGGCAGTGGTTCTGCCCGTTCCTACCCCTTGCTTCCATCGGGCAGGCCCGGCCGGTCTGCTGCTGCCTGGCGGGGTTTCTGCCCCATCCTCCTCTTCTGCCCGAACTTTGGGATCGTGCCCTGCACCTGCCTAGGGGTTTGTGTCATGCCTAGGCCTCCGGTGTTTCTGCCTGGGAGGCGACCCTACCCGGGACATATGTGGCCCGCCCAGGGAGGGCTCTTTTCTGCTGCGTCCTCCTCTTCCCCCCAAACTCTGGGATCGTGCCCCGCACCCACCTAGGGGTTCACGTCATGCCCAGGCCTCTGGTGTTTCCACCTGGGAGGTGGTCCTTCTCGGGTTATATGTGGCCCACCCAGGGAGGGCTCTCCGCCAGCCTATCTAGCCACCTAGACCTGCCTATCTGCCTGCCTGAACCCCGGGGACCTGCCTGCCTGAACCCCGGGGACCTGCCTGCCTGAACCCCGGGGACCTGCCTGCCTGCCTGAATCCTGGGAGCCTGTCTACCTGAACTCGAAATCAGGGAGCCCGCTCCACTCTGCCTGCCTGAACTTCGGGAGCCTGCTCCGTTATGCCTTACTGAACTCTATCTACCTGAACCCCAGCTCTAACCTTAAGTGCCATGGCATCCCATCCTGCCCTCCCCCTAGTACTTCAGTGTCTGCATCCTGTGTTTGGGTCCATCCGGCCACGTTCCTGACAAGACCTCAATCCAATTCAGAATTTGTGGCTGGACTTGAAAAGGGTCGTTCACTCATGATACCAATGCAATCTAACAGGGCTTGAGCCGTTTTATAAAGAAGAACTGGGAAAAATTGCAGTGTCCAGATGTGCAAAGCTGACAGAGACCTCGACATATAGACTCAAGGCTGTAATTGCTGCCAAAGCTGCACCTACAAAAAACTGACTTGAAGTGGGTGAATGCTTATGCAATCTGTTGTATATGTGGCCACAACAATGCTATTAATAAAATTGTTGGGGAGGGGAGCTAAGTTTCATGTTTCTTTACTGGCAAAATCCGAACTTAACACACACATACAGATCAATGCAGCCTAATAGTGCATGCTCAATATGTGCCTAATAGCACATTCAACAACATGTTACTAAAACATAAAGTCGTCCCTTATTATACTGTAGGCTATACGACACACTCCTCCCCTTTTATTTTAATTGTGTATCAACTGGGTTTTTTTTACTGGGGCACTATGCTAAACAAATATGTTTACCCTTAACATACAATGCCTACCATTTGTTTACTTAGTAACTTAATAATATCAAATTATACCAAAGTAACATAATAATATCAAATTATAACAAGCCTTTTTTACTTTTGGTCTCAGATCCATTTATTACTCAAGTCTCTGGGGGGTGGGGGGGTTCTTCTCTGCCTCTTCGGGTTACGCCTGTCAATAAACTTATTTGCTTTAATACAGATTTCCATATAAAAGTCATGAAAAGTTTACCTCTGAGCACTGGGAGTTAAGAAGGTGTGCACCTCCAACCTGCTAAGAGTTCTAGGCAGCAGATTGCTTCCGTATAATGAAGATTCCTCTCTGCAGCTGTCCTAGATATATACGCGTCTTTGTGCTATCACTTGTCTTCCTTCCCCATATCTCATTTGTTCCATCTGAGCTAATTAGACAGCCAGTGTTCGTATTCTCCTTAGATTCCAAATAGATAGCCTGACCTTCATGATACCATCTCTTATTGTAATATAACTTTCCATCTCCTATTCGTGCTTCATATGAGTGCTGTGAAGATGCTCAGGAGAAGACGGAGATGTTGGTCTTTTTGGAGATTTAAGTTTACTGAGAGTTTGCAGATCTTCCATTATCTGTTCATCTGTTAACAATTAATTTATCTGTGCAGGTGCAGGTTTTCATCTTTTGCCTGTACTTGGAACAGGGTCATTAGGTCTCCTCCTTAGTTTCCTAGTCATTATTGACCTTACCTCTATAGAATCTCCTGTGAGTTCCATTGTTAGCCTCTCATTCTCAATCATCTTTTTCTTTTCTTCTAACTCAATCTTTTTTATTTTCAAATTCCTTCACTGCTGCTTTCTTCTCTTTAATATAAATCCTTTCCATTTGCTCTGTCTCCAGTTGCAGAAAAAAGCTCTGCATTTCGTATTCTTTCCTTGTACTGTTGATCTAGTTTCTTCATCCTGTTTCTGATCCTCCTGCAAAGTGCCTTCCTGTAACTGCTGTAGCTGTCTTTTCAGAGATGTTAATTTCTCTTGGTACACCTGCTTTTTTACTTCCAGGTAGTCTTCATCATCCTGCTTATTGGCAATATCTGTCTTCCATGGATCCTCTGTATCTTCATTCAAGTCACAGTCACAGATCCTGCATTTGTCCTCATCGTCAATGCTGTCTAGCTCCTCCTTGTCATTGTAATAGTCAACAATGGGTGAGAGGAGAGCTGTGGACACCTTCCCCGCCGAGTTGCCATTCTTTGTTGACACATCTTGATGGTGTGCCAATCCAGCTGGGTTTTCCTGAGCCAGTCATGTCCCAGCAACAGTGGTCCTCCATTTTTTCAGTACATAAAGGTTCAGTTGCTGTGTTTTGTCTCTGTAGGTCACAGTCACTTTAATTTTACCTTTGGGATGCACTTTCTGTCCTGTGTAAGTCCTTGGCAGTAGTTTAGTTTATTTCAGAGGTATGTGAGAAAACAGTTGTTTGTAGTCATGTACAGAAATTACTGTTAAAGATGAGCCTGTGTCCAACTCCATTTTTAGTCATATGTCTGCCACTTGTGGAATGATCCTATTACTCTTCGATCATCGGTCTCTTTCATGCTGTGAAGTTGCAGACTAGACAATTCACTTTCTTCTGAGTTGTTTTCATCAGAACTGCTTTCTTCCTTTTTGTGTACATTGTTGTGTTTTTTTCTTTCTGGGGTTTCTTATTTCTCTGTATTTTGTCCTTTTTCCGCTGTTGACTAGCTTTGCATACTCTGCCAGTGTGGCCCTGTTTGCCACAGTTTCTGCATTCTTTGTCTTTAAACCAACAGTCATCAGGGTCATGTGACATGTTCCCACAACAGTAACATTTCTTTCCTTCATTTCTGTTCAGTGACATTTTATTTGTAGCATATTCCAGAAATTTTTGTTGTATCTCTGAAGCACCCCGTGCTACTATTTCTAATGATATTGCAATGTTCAGCACCTTCTCTAATGTAAGGTCTTTTTCACCCAGGAGCTTCTTCTGTGTGGTTTCACAGTGCATGCCACACACTAACCTATCCCTCAATGCAACCGATAGACCAGCTCCAAATTGATAATGTTCTGTTTGACAATTTGTGCAATTCAGCACAATATTCAGCAATGTTTTCAGTTTTGCTCTGATTTCATTTGTGAAATTTAAATCTTTGATCAATGACCAGTGTTTGGGATTGAAATGCTGTTGGACACTGTCTATTATTTGCTTGAATGTTTTGTCAGCTGGTTTTTCAGGGGTTGACAAGCTCCATAGCAGCCTGTATCTTTTTGTCCCCATAATACTGAGTAGGATGTTGGCTTTCTTTCCATCATTATAATACCATTAGCCTCACAATATAACTCCAATCTCTCAATGTAAGTCTACATCCACACTAGACCGGATAATTTTGAAAACGTCGGTTTCACGTAAAAACGATAGGCGTCCACACTATGCATTTTTAAAAATATTTCCATTCACATTGAAATGGAAATTTTGGCGAATCTTCTCCTGCTGGGCATGCTTAGGACACATCTACCGAAAACAAGCGACATGTTCGGTGTTGAATCTCGCCGTGAAAGTGCGTGTTTGTTCAGTTACTGACTAGAAAAACTTAAAACAACAGACAGCTGTTGGCTCTCATGCAGGAGAACTTAAAAGCAAAAAGAAAACAAATACTGGAGCGTACGGAGGCAACCGACAGGGAGTTCACGGACATACTGACCTGGCTGACGATGAGCATTGAAAAACTGACAAACTCTGTTGCATAAATAAAGCACCTTGTTAAATATGTAAAACATGTCTGCATCAGTGTCATCTTGTTTTTCCATACAATGTTACATTAGGTTGTTATACATCTTTTATCAGAGAGGTACTTGCATAAGTAAGTAAACCACCTTCATACGAGCAAAGACAGAAAACAGGACAAAGTGAGTATACTTGTTTATTCAGTAAGTTATGGGTCAAAGTATTTGGTGAGTACATTTCTAACACTATTGGCTTCAGTCTCATTGCTGTCTGTTCTTAAATTGTTAGGTTGCGTTCAAGAAAACAATGAAATAGCTCTCTGCCATCTGATAGCATTTTCAGATTTCTCTGGTTACCCCGTCCACACTGCTCTGACCAATCTGGCATTTTCAAAGATACACAATTTGGAGAGCGTTTCTGAAAAGCTCCAGTTTTGGGGGAGGAAAATGCCATTTTAGTGTGGACGGAGGGTAAAAATGAAGAGAAAACGCTTCGGTTACGGATTTAGCCAGTGTAGTGTGGACGTAGCCTTAGCTGCCCAGACTTCAATGCTACTGTCAAATGCTGTAATGGTTGCAATCATCGTCATCTTTGTTATGTTAATTTAGCCCATTTTCCCCTTGGTTTTTTTGACTCGCACGTCCATTTTGCTAGCGCCACAAGCGCACTCAGTCTAGATGTGTGTTTCGCTCCATTTTATCTCCCTTCTGGGGCAGGCAGACCCTCAGCCCCTTGGGGTCAGCACTAGCTGTGGTCTTGCCTGGACGTGCTGAGGCTCCAACTGTGTCTCTTGGTCTCCTGACGTTCTCGACCCTGGTTGTGCTCCTGCTTCTTTTCAGACTCACGGCCTTGCTCTGCCTCCTTCTCCTGCTCCTTGACTCATTCCTTGCACTCTTCCTCCAAATGTTGTTATCAATTATAACACGGTGTTTTGAAACGATGTAGGTTCAGTAACCTCGTCGCCAGTTTGTTGTGTATGTGGCCTGGCAACACAATAATGCTATTAGTAAAATTGCTGGAGACAGGAGCTAAGTTTCATGGTTCTTTACTGGCAGAATCCGAACTTAACACACACATACAGGTCAATACACACCTAATAGTGCATGCTCAATAGTCCCTTATTATACTATAGTCTATACAGTAAACTATCAATTATTTTGTGTTTTAAAAAAGACAAATTATTTCCATTGTGATTCAATGTTGTAAAACAATAAAACATGAAAATTTTTAAGGTAGGTGAATACTTCTTATATGCACTGTATGTATATAATATGTAATACGTACTCTGTGATTTTTCTTAAAGCAGTCAGAGTTGGAAGCTAAAGCAAGTGTTTTTCCAATGTGTAGGAAAGAGATTATAAATTTGTCAATTCATTTTCTGGACAAATGCAAGTAGAATTATTAAGAAATATACACTCAATGGCCACTTCATTAGTTACACCTGTACACCTGCTGGTTGACACAAATCAGCAAATCAACGTATTTGTGAGTTGGCTCACTTGAGGGGAAGAAACTATTCCTAAAATGCCAAGTGTCTGTCTTCAGGCTCCTTTGCCTCTCTGATGGCAGAATTAAGAGGGCATGCCCCGTGTGAGGGGGTCCTTGATGATGGACGCTGCTTTGAGACTTTGCCTTTATTGATGTCCTCAATGCTTGGGAAACTAGTGCCCAAGATGGAGCTGGCTGTGTCTGCAACCTTGTGAAGCATTTTCCAACCCTGTGCAGTGGCCGCTCCATATCAGATGGTGATGTGACCAATTAGAATGCTCTCTATGGTAGATCTGTAGCAATTTGCTGGAGTCTTTGGTGACATATTGAATCTTATCAAATTCTTAATGAAATACAGGATAGCTACTGGTGTGCCTTTTTTGTAATTGCATCAATATTTTGAGCCCAGTATAGATCTTCAGAGATGTTGACATCAGAGTTTTCTATCAGCCATTGCAGAAAATGTTTGTGAAACTGCAGCTGGAATTATGAGCATCAAATTGTTTTTATCTGACAATCTGACAATTCTGACTAGAAAAGTGTAGAAGGAACATTATCACAGAAGCATTACTATTAGCTGGTTTTATTTTATTCCAGATAGAGATTTAAGTTTCACAAAATCACCCGCTGTAAAATTGCTCCCTGCCATAATTTTGAGTAGACATCATCACAATCTCAAAAAAGCCATATTATCTTATTTTCTTTTCTAAAAAAAAGATATATTTGCAAATTGTTTTCCATTTTCCTTAATTGGCAGGATTGTATTTCTACAACAATATGTTCACAGTCAATAGCAACAGCAGTCACCCTAAGGGCAGGAACAAAACACAGAGTAGAAACTTGTTTTGGATTCAGCTGTTTTTCCTGTCTCACATTTCCCTTCAACCTTACTGCACTCCACCCATATTCTGTTCCAGAACTTCATCTGTCCTTGGAGCTTACACAGAGCTAGATTGAAATGAACTGAGCTGAACTGATTATGCCTGAAACACTTTTGATTTAGTGTCTTATATTGTGATTTTTGCTTGCTTTTTTTGTCATGTGTGCAATTTGTTTTTCTTTTGTGTGTTGGGGCGAGCTGAGGTTTTTCTTTGAATGGGTTCCTTAGTTTTCGTTGTTTCATGGGTGTCCGTATGAAGATGAATCTAAGGGTTGCATACCACATACATACTCTGATAAATGCACTTTGAAACTCAAAATAATCAAGGAGGTAGCACGAGAAAACAAGTTGCCAGAAGAAGGGGAATAATGATCAGACAGCACAGAGCACCATGTAGTACAGGTTCTTACCAAAAGAAATAAATTAAATGAGACAAAATAAAGACTTTTGTTGGATCACAATTATGATTATGTTCTTTATTTACTCTGAAAACCTATTGTATTGAATGAATCCTATGTATAACCAGCTTTAATGCAGTCCCTCTGAGTTTTGTTGCTACCTTGTCTGAGGGTCTTTATCTGACATTCAAGTCCATGTACAGTAAACTTCCTTTTCTTCTGTCACTTACATTGTATGTCACTATTAATTCCCAGGGAAATAGCAAACACCATTTTAATTTGGGAATGTATTGGATGCACTAAGTGAGTCTGCTTTATTTTAATACATGCCTTTGTTTTCTCCAGGAGATTTCCCATAGGACTGTTAGACGTAGGAGCAGAATGAGGCCATTCAGCCTACTGACTCTGTTCCCCCATTTTGTCATGGAGCATTTCTAGAGTGCAAGTGGAGGAACTAGTGAGGACTCTTGAAGTTTGAGTATATCAGGATTATTTTTTGCATGTAATGAGGTCTTTTCTGATAGTCATTATTTAAACTTCAGGCAGTCAGAGAATTTGGGCGGGAGGTCATCACTTTGACTTTTGCTGCAGAATTTATTTTTGAGACATGCTATGGTCCAATTGGAGTACTGAAATTCTAATTCTAGATTTTGGTTTTTATCCTGCTTTTTACAAATCTGGACCCTAACTCCTTGTTTCATCCTTGTGATTCTCTTCTGCATCGTTTTCAGTGTAATCATTTCCTTCCTATAATTAAGCAACCAGAGCCACACACAATACTCTAAGTGTGGTCTCACCAGCTCTGTGTACAGCTGTAAACTGATTACCGCAAACAGGCATGGAGTGCACTAAGTGAGTCTTTTTGACTTCTTCTTGGTGTAACTATATACCTATAACCTTTTCTTCTCCGAGAATTGACATCATGTCATGATGGACAAGCTTGTGAATTCCTGAGATTACAAGAGTAAAGAATCAGAACCCATGCCAGTAAGGTCAAGGGGAATGTTCCAGACAGAGAGCAATCCAACCAAGACCTCAATGGTGGAGCTCGCAGAAGATGATGACACATTACGATGGTAGTGAAGGGTCCCCAGTCACCTTGCATTCCATGACGCTGGACTCTGACCCCAATCTTCCAGGGACCATGTGGTGACTGCCCATACATCAGCCTCCATAAGATAAATAAAGTCATACATTGGTGTTCTTCATTAAGAAATAACCCCTTAGGAGAACATTATAATTGACATGAGTGAGTACTGCTATCCCATGGCCTGTCTGTTCCACAGCACCATCAAGGATCCTATTATTTACTGTGCAAATCCTGCCCTGGTTTAACTTCTCAAATGCAACATCTCATTCTTATCCAAGTTAAATTTTGCCTTTCCTTGGCCCACTTTCCCAGCAAATCTAAGACAGACAATCAAATCTGTTGTTATCTTAGACAACTTTCTTGACTGTCCATGATATTGCCATTGTTGGTCTCATCCATAAACTTCAAAGATTTCAAAGGTACATTTAATGTCAGAGAAATGTATACAATATACATCCTGAAATGCTTTTTCTTTGCAACCATCAACAAAAACAGTAGTGCCCCAAAGAATGAATGATAGACGCTCTCTCTCCCTAATAAGGGAGAAAGAGGTGTCTCCAATTCACTGCAAGAGGGGAGAAATAACAAACAACACGCTGGTTTAAGATGTTAAAATCTGTTGCATTGCTTTTTCGGAGCTCTGTGCCCAAGATCTCAGGTCGCTGGGCACATAGCCATAGGTCATCCACCTCCCACGACACACCAATCTTTTGCTGGGACACAGACCTTCAATCCACCCATCTCCAAAGGCGAGCTAAGCTCTGAGGTCACATCCTTGGTATGTCAAATAGCAGCCTGTTTTGAAACCCTGGGAGCAGGTTCCATTCCTGCAAAGAACTAAAGTCAGTGAGTAACTCCAGGTCTGGGTCTTCAAAGGAACCTTGAAAGGGAAAAATAGAGATGTTAAAGATGGAAATAGAGCTGTTTCCAAAGATGCAAGCAAAGGAGTCACCGTTAGGTGCCATTGACTCTCCTAAAGTCCACTGCACTTCACACTTAGTAATCATACAAGCTACATTTACATCCAGATCACAGGCCCAACACTACTGGTGACAGGTCTCCAATCAGAAAAACAACCCTACATAACAAACTTCTGATTCCAAACTACATAGCCAATTTTGTATCCAATTGGATAATTCACCTGGGATTCCATGTGATTTAATCTTCTGGACTAGCCAATCATGTAGAGTGTTGTAAGCGATGCCTACAACCCTGACATCAGCAATTCTTTTGGAGACCCCTTTAAAAATTTCATCTAATTCATAAAGCTATGCTGACAATCCACAATCAGTCCTTGCTTTTGCAAATACAGACATATCCAGTCTTTCAGACTCCCTTCTGGTAGCTTTCCACCACAGATGTTATGGTTACTGGCTTACCTTTGCAAGTATTCATTAATAAAGGCCCGATTTTAACCATACACCAATCTTATAGAACCTCACCCATGGCTAATGGTGATTTAGTTACAACTGCCATTTCTTACCTAACATCCCAAAGAGACTTAAGGTAGACTTGGTCAGCCCTCATGATATGGTTGTAGACAATGAGATAATAAACTCATTGTAGGCAATGAGATGGAACCTTTTTTAATATTAGTTTGAGATAAAGGTAAAGTCACAGTAAAATTTCCGAAGTATGTATGAGGTCATGAATGTAGTTGGTAGAGATAAAAATATCAAAGTAGATTTTTTATCAAAGTACATATATGTCATTGCATACTATCTTGAGATTAATTTTCTTGCAGGTGTTTTATAGGAAAATAAGGAAATACAATAGTACTTATGAAAAACTATGCATAAACAAAGATCGTAAAGCAACCAATGTGCTAGAGATGACAAAACGTGCAAATAATTCAGCGAGCATGAGATGTAAGGTCTTGAAAAGTAAGTGTGGAAATTGTTGTACCTGTTCAGAGTTGAGTTGAGTGAAATTATGCACATTGCTTCAGGTGCCTGATGCTTGAAGGGTAATAATGGTCTCTGAACCTGGTGATGTTGGACCTAAAGCTTCTGTACCTACTGCCTGGTGGCAGTATAAGAAGAGATCATGGCCTGGAAGGTGAGGGTCCTTGATGATGGATTCTGAATTCTTCTGGCAGCACTCCATGTAAATGTGCTGTGGAGGATGCATTGCTGTCAATCTGCACTGACTGGTGTCTGCAAGTGAGGAAATTGTGGTTCCAGTTGCAAAGAGAGGTACTGAGGCCCAGATCTTGGAGCTTAGTGATGTTTTTAGAGGATGATGAGCTGTAGTCAATGAAGAGCATCCCGATGTAAGCATTTTTATTGTCTACTGTTTCAGAGCTGAGTAAAGGCTAGTCAAGTGGCATCTGTTGTTGACCTATGATGATGATAGGCTGGAGTTGATATGCTTCATGACCAACACCTCAAAGCACTTTACTGCAATGGATACAAGTGCTTCTAGTTGATAATCACTGAGGCAGGTTACCACATTCTTAGACCATAAGACATAGGAGCAGAATGCTCCAACATTGCATCATGGCTGATCCCAGATACCACTCAACCACATACCCGCCTTCTTGCCATGACCTTTGATTCCCTGAACATTCAAGAACTACAAATTTTGCTTTAAATATACCCACAGCCTTAGTCTTAGTCTCCACTGTTGTCTGTGTCAGAGAATTCAGACATACACTACTCTCTGGTGACAAAAAATCCTCCATACTTCTGTTCTAAAGGGTCGCCCCTCAATTTTGAGGCCATGCACTCTAGTTCGAGTGGAAACCACCAGTGGAAACATCCTCTCCATATCGACCTTATCTAGTCCTTGTAGCATTCAGTAGGTTTCAATAAGATCCCTTTGCATTCTTCTAAATTCCATTGGGTACAGGCCCAAAGCTGCCAAACGCTTCTCAGATGTTGACCCCTTAATTCCGGGAATCATCCTCATGCACCTCCTCTGAGCTCTATCCAATAAATCAGAATCAGAATCAGGTTTATTATCACCGGCATGTGACATGAAATTTGTTAACTTAGCAACAGCAGTTCAATGCAATACATACTGTAATCTAGCAAAGAGAGAAAAAAATAATAATAAATAAAATAAAACATAATAAATAACAAGTAAATCAATTACGTATATTGGAAAATGTGCTAAAACAGAAATAATGTATATTAAGAAAAGTGAGCTAGTGTCCAAAGATTCAAAGTCCATTCAGGAATCGGATAGCAGAGGGGAAGAAGCTGTTCTTGAATTGCTGAGTGTGTGCCTTCAGGCTTCTGTACCTCCTACTTGATGGTAATAGTGAGAAAAGGGCATGCTCTGGGTGCTAGAGATCCTTAATAATGGATGCTGCCTTTCTGAGACACCACTCCCTAAAAATGTCCTGGGTACTTTGTAGTCTAGTGCCCAAGATGGAGCTGACTAGATTTATAACCTTCAGCAGCTTCTTTTGGTCCTGTGCAGTAGCCCCTCCATACCAGACAGTGATGCAGCCTTTCAGAATGCTATCCATGGTACAACAATAGAAGATTTTGAGTGTATTTGTTGAGATGCCAAATCTCTTCAAACTCCTAAGAAAATATAGCCGCTGACTTGCCTTCTTTATAACTACATCAATATATTAGGACCAGGTTAGATCCTCAGAGATCTTGACTCCCAGGAACTTGAAGCTGCTCACTCTCTCCCCTTCTGATCCCTTTATGAGGATTGGTATGTTTTCCTTCGTCTTACCATTCCTGAAGTCCACAATCAGCTCTTTCATCTTACTGATGTTGAATGCCAGCCTGTTGCTGTGGCACCATTCCAGTAGTTGGAATATCTCACTCTGTATGCCCTCTCGTTACCACCTGAGATTCTACCAACAATGTTGATTCATCAGCAAATTTGTAGATGGTAGCTATGCCTAGCCACACAGTCATGTGTATACCAAGAGTAGAGCAGTGGGCTAAGCATACACCCCTGAGGTGCACCAGTGTTGATTGTCAGCGAAGAGGATATGTTGTCACCAATCCACACAGACTGTGATCTTTCGGTTAGGAAGTTGAGGATCCAGTTATAGAGGAAAGTACAGAGGCCCAGGTTCTGCAACTTTACAATCAGGATTATGGGAATGATGGTATTAAATGCTGAGCTATAGTCGATGAACAGCATCCTGATGTAGGTGTTTTTTTTGTTGTCTAGGTGGTTGAAAGCCATGTAAAGAGCCATGGAGTTTGCGTCTGCTGTTGACCTATTATGACAATAGGCAAATTGCTGAGGCAGGAGTTCAGTCTAGTCATAACCAACTTCTCCAAGCAATTCATCACTGTTGATGTGAGTGCTACCGGGTGATAGTCATTAAGGCAGCCCACATTCTTCTTCTTTGGCACTGGTATAATTGTTGCCTTTTTGAAGCAAGTGGGAACTTTTGCCCATAGCAGTGAGAGGTTGAAAATGTCGTTGAATACTCTCGCTAGTTGGTTGACACAGGTTTTCAGAGCCCCACCATGTACTCCATCAAGACTTTCTGTCTTGCAAAGGTTCACTCTCTTTAAAGACAGTCTAACATCGAACTCTGAGACAGAGATCACAGGGTCATCAGGTTCAGCAGGGATCTTCACATCTGTAGTTGTGTTCTCCCTTTCAAAGCGGGCATAGAAGGCGTTGAGTTCATTTAGTAGTGAATTGTCATTGCCATTCATACTATTGGGTTTTGCTTTTGTTACGAATGTGCCACAACTCTGAGGGGCTGAAGGGAACAAAGTCGCCTCCTCCTTTTTGAGAATCGCAAGATAGCTATTAATTCAGGTCTGGGACCCAGGAAATGAGAGAGAATCCACAAGGTTTTGGAATGTGTCCTGGCCTCAGTGAGACAAAGCCACAGATAACGGCCATTGTCTCTTGGAGACGGAATTGTGTATTGAGTACTGTACTATTCATTGACGCCCTCAGGGGATGACCAGAGTGGGCTGGTTGAAGGATTGCATCATCCCAACCTGATCGACATTGAGACCCCGTGAGTAAGGATAAAAGAGGGTCTGGGGAACAACCCCTTTAGACACACCAGGAGAAACGCTGGAAAGCCAGTGACAGCATTTTATAGTGAACGCCAGTGAGGGCCCGTGTGCGTCCTCCCTTGCCAGGGGAGCGGGCTCATCACGGAAGAACGGCTTAGCTAAAGGAGAGGCCACAAGTGAACAGCCACATCAACGAGACTCTGACGGATCGAAATCATAAAAAAATGAACGCCGGCAAGTTTTTTCCAAATCTCTCTCTCTCTCTCTCCAACAAAAGGCTGCAGCCTGCATGTACTGAGTGACTTTTATATTTCCATCGGACAATACATTATCCCCCAGACAATGATAGAGCTATTTCTTATTGATTATTATTATACCCGCACTTTTAGATTTAGTGTTGATGACGTATATTATCTGTATGTTTGCATTGATATTATTTTTGTGCATTTTTACTGATAAATACTGTTAAAAATACTACCATCAGACTTCAACAGACCTCTCTATCTTTGCTGGTACGTGACCCAGTTACGGGGTTTGTAACATTTTGTTGAAATACATCTTTTCTGAGAAATGGGGCCCAAAACTGTTGGTAACACTCCAAGTGTGGCCTGATTAGTGTCTTATAAATCCTCAGCATTATCCCATGTTTTTGTTTTCTGTTCCCCTTGAAATAAATCCCAACATTGCATTTGCCTTCTTTACCACTGACTCAACCTGTAAATTAACCTGATTGGAGTATTGCACTTATCCTAAGTCCCTCCAGATCTCTGTTGTTGGAATTTTCCCCCACTTGGATAATAGTCACCACTTTTTTTCCTTTTACCAAAATGCTTCATCACACATTTCCCAATACTGTACTCCGTGTGCAACCTCTTTTGCCCATCCAATTTGTCTAAGTCCTGCTGTAATCCCATTGCTTCTTCAGCACTACCTGCCCCTCCAACTATCTTCATATCATCTGCAAACTTTACCACAAAGTCAACAATTCCACTATTTAAATCATTGACAAACAATATGAAAAGTGCGATGGTCCAATACTGACCCTTGAGGCAGTCAGTCAGAAAAAAACCCCTTTTTTCCCATTCACTGCCTTCTGCCTGTCAACCATTCCTCTATCCATGTGTTACACTATAGGATTTTATCTTGTTAAGCAGCCTCATGTGAGGGACTTTATCAAAGGTTGTGGGAATTGGGGCTGAGGAGAGGTAAAAAAAAAGGATCAGTCATGATTGAATGGCGGAGCAGACTTGATGTGCCAAATGGCCTAATTCTGCTGCTATGTCTTATGGTCTGTCACACACTCCCTCCACACCCCCTTAACACCACTTTAACATTTCCTGGCAGACTTATGTACAGATACCCCTGTGCCTAACATTTTATGGACATAAGCTATGCAATGTTTTTCTAACTTTAAAATTATTTTTTTTACCTTTTTGGATTTGGAGTAACAATTATTTTGTTCTCCTTTACACTTGTATTCTGGAAGTGACACTAATCAGTCTTGAATCAGGATCAATGTTCCTATCAAAATATATGTGTGACAAATTTTTGTACAAATTAAAATTCACCCCCAAACATTTGTTCATATACAGTAAATGAGAATTACAATCAAGATTTTTGATCAATTTAACTGAGAATTTTTGTTTGTGAATCACATGCTCCTTTTTATTTAAAACAGTGGAGCCAAAGAACAGAGAAAATGATAAAGCATGAAAAACGTGAGAATTCAAAACTTGAAATGCCTGTGTTAATCCTCCTTTGCTCAGTACTTAGTGAACCTCCTCTTGCAGCTAACACAGTGAGTACTCTCACTTAGTAAAAGTGTCTATTAGCTTTTCACAATGTGAAAAGATTTGAGCAAGATTTGCCCATTCCACACTGCAAAATTGCTCAGGCTGTGCCAGGTTATTTGGGGAGCAGAAGAAAACAACAATCTTGAGGTCTTGCCAGAAATGTTCAAACCAGTTAAGGTAAGGGCTCTGATTAGCCACTCATGGACATCACCTTTCTTCATTTAAAGGCACTCCACGGTTGTTCTGGCAGTGTGCTTTGGGTTGCTGTCTTGCGTAGAGATGAACTTTCTCCCTAGTTTAAGCTTTCCAATAGAGGCTAGCAGGTTCTTATACAGGATCTCTGTATTTAGCAGCGTTAATTTTCCAATTGATTCCAACCAGATTTTCAGTCCCTGCTGCTGAAAAGCGTCCCCATAACACAATGCTACTTCTACCATACCTTATAGTAGGAATGGCATTACCAGGCTGATGCGCAGTGTTAGTTTTATCATTGCGTACTGCTAAGTTTTGGAGCCAGGAAGTTCCCCATTTTAGTCTCATTCAACCACAAGACCTTCATCCACATCTTTATAGGATCTTCTAAGTGACACTTTGCAAAGTCTTTACAGGCAAGGATCTGCCTTTTTTAAGCCAGGGCTCCTTCCTTACCACTCTTCCATCAGTACCCATTTTGTGCAAAGCCATACAGATTATAGAGCCATGAGCTTCATCTCCTTTTGCAGCCATTCACTCTGTAGCTCTCTCAGAGTGACTGCTGGCATCACATTAGTGCCATTCTTCTTGAGCAACTACGTTCAGAGGGGCAGTGCGGCTACCGCTTCGTATTTTTTCAACTTTTTCATGACTGGTTACTCTGAGCTCCAAGGTGTACTCAGTGCCTTTGAGACGGTCTTGAAACCTTCCCAGATTTGAGATCATCTATTGTTGTTTCCCTGAATTGTCTTGAAAGCTATTGACTTCATTTTGGTTTGGTATTTTGAAAGCCTACTACATGATTGCACCATACAGAGAAAGAAGATATTTACTTTTAATAATTCATTGAAAACAGGTGGTCCTTCAATTTTCTACATCAACAAATTAGGTGAGTTGGTAAGGTAATATACAATACTGTACCTGAGGAAAGTTAGTGTCATAATTGCAAAGGGGACAAATACTTATTCAGACTCACAATTTTCATTTCCAAATTTTTGTAAATTGCTTAGTTTTTGGAGCTCTTCTTTTGATTTGACATGCATAATATTTTATGCTTTAGATCAAAAAGCCTTATTTCAATATATTTTAAGTTTAGAAAATGCAGAAGTAAAATGTGAAATTAGTTGTTGGGGCTGAATTCTTTTTCCAAAGGCATTATTCTTTGATGGATGAATGCTATTAAACCTGTGAAACACAGAAGTCTCTAACCACATGGCAGCATCGAAAATGGGTTAAGGACCAATCCCTATTTTGTAGATTAGTGGCAGCTGAACTCTTGATTATGGATTGAGACTAGACCTGTCAATTCCGGCAGCACTAAGCATCAACTTGATCTAGGAGCAGATGGTATTCTCTGTTGATGGAGACTGAGATTATCTGAATGAATAAGGAGGAAATCCGACCTGTCTGTAGATCAGACACTTCAAATTGAAATCTTCATAAATAAAAGAACAAGAAGCCTTAATAATATCAATTGTAGAAGTGCAAATAATATGCCTTTATTAGAAATAAAGGGTGGAAATTATTGTGAAGAGTTTATTTAAAGCTGTTTGAATGAAACATTTATACAATTCCAATATTGATCAGGGCAAGTTTCTAGAACAGAAACTTAAGATGAGAATAGCAAAGTAATAATTTCAATAAAAATATTCAAAAAAACTCTGATTAGATCAATGGAGGAAAGTGGATTAAGTCATTACAGAAAACCACAAATCCATGTGTATCTGGCCCAGCACAACAACCAAAATTATATCTTTTATTTGCAAAATCGATGCCAAGCTTTATTTCAATTGGTATCAGTGCTTTGTCACCAAATAACTCTGTAATTAATGCATTGTGCTTTTCATGGATAATATCATATGATATTGTAAATTCAGAATCTCAATATTCCAGATTACATGGTGTTCTTTTACACTTTAGAAAATAGTTAATTGCCCCACACCTAAATTGCATTGCCCACTCATGGAAATACCAGTTACTAAATAGCTTATTGTTCTTCATTCTTGCCTTCCAATATATTTTCCAAAGGTAAATGTGCATAAGTGTTGGCAATGAAATGAGTAGTCAAAAACACTAATCTTAGAAAACAAGTTAAAATAGGAAATGTCCAAGAGTGATGCTTTGGAATTAAATTGTTCAAAAAAGATAGTACAATTGACAAATTTGTAAAGAATGTTTTCATCAGTCAAAAGTCAAAGTAAATTTATTGGCCAAGGATATGGATGTCACTAAATCTTACCCTGAGTTTCACATTCTTGTAGGCATTCACAGTAGTACAAAGAAATACAATTGAATCAATGAAGAACTGCACATAAAGGAAGACGGGCAAAGAAACAATGTGCACAGACTATCTCTGCAAATAGACAAAAAACTAATAGTTACAATAATCACCACTCACTTAGATAACTACGATACGCTTAGAGTGGAAAGGATGCTGTAAGAGAATGAAAGGATGTAAAGAACAACTGTTAATAGATTCTATAATTCTAAATCAAACTGGGAAGAAAAGCAGAATCATTTCATATTGCTATATTGATGACCAAAAAAGAATTTGATTCTATCCCAAACACCTTGTTAATAGAAGCTGGTTTTTTCTCTATATATATTCCATCAGTAAACCAAGGCATTTTTCAGGGCGGCTCCCTAA
This sequence comes from Hypanus sabinus, assembly GCF_030144855.1. Classification (NCBI taxonomy): domain Eukaryota; kingdom Metazoa; phylum Chordata; class Chondrichthyes; order Myliobatiformes; family Dasyatidae; genus Hypanus; species Hypanus sabinus. The sequence continues at coordinate 88,218,482 of NC_082719.1, forward strand.
GCCCACTATGGTTTGGTCCAGCATTAAAACTGCTCTCTAATCAGAATCAGAAACCAGATGAATTATGCATTGACACACCCATTTCCAGCATCTGCAGACTTCCTCTTGTTTGTGATTTCACACCTATATATGGATGATTTTAAGTTAGATGTTCCTTCATCAGTAAAGCTGAAGCAATTAATTCAAATAAAACTATTTTTGAAAGATATAAAAATGATCTTTGGACTGGATGGTGCTGAACATTAAACCTAAAGAAAGGTGCAATGGAGCTAATAGAATACCAAACAGAGCAGCAGGATACAATACAACTGATGGATGAAGAGAAAACACAAGAACACAAGTATTTGTGATATCTACAAGAAAATAGATCATGCTGCGATGAAAGGAAAACTTTTGACAGAATTTTACTTCTAGGTTTAAGAAATCTGCCAGAACTCAACAGTAAAACATAACAAAGGCAATAAACTGTTTTACTCTACCCATATTCACACATTCTTTTGGATAATATCATGACTGAAGCTGATCTTGAAATTTACAAAATAGGAAATAAAAACTAAATTTCAAAAACACTATGTGTACTTGGAGCACACTTGGATTAACAGCACTTCCCAGAGAAGGAGAGGAATAACCGACGAAAAATTTACACAATAGTCAAATAAAACTACCATCAACAAAAACAGGTTTTAGCACTCCCTGGGAGCATGTGGAATTCTGATAAGGTGTATACCCTATCCTCATTAGATGCAGGGGATATGTTCCTCGCAGTCAATGCATAATCTGAATAATTATTTAAATGGAGAAAATAGGGATGCATTCAGGAGGGCTTCCTAAATATGTTTTATCTGTAATTTATTCTCATTTTCATACCAATATGACACAAAAGCAGTACCACAAGGCAACATTCGTATTATATTTCATCAATTTAAGGTAATATTCAATATAATAAATCATACAAAGTTAACATACTACGTTGTACAGTACTCAAACCCTTAAGAGCACAGGGGTTTAGTGAATGGTAAACTAAGAGAGGCTTCATCTTACGGTCTCCTTTGGCATTGGAACACTTAAGCAAAGTCAATCTATCCTTTGCTGCCTTGAAACTTGACGCAGCTTTTTCACCCTTACTTATGTAAGTGCATTTGGACATACAATTCCAAAAACGCCCGGTCTCGTCTGCATTAAACACTTGCTTTGGTGTGATGCCTAACTCAGCTATCATAGCCTGCAACTGCACAGGGTAGCATTCAGCAGCTTTGTGGTCAGCACTAGCTTGCTAATCACACACAGCTAAGTTGCGAAGCCTGTGATGATTAACAAACTTAGAAAACCATCCCCTACTTGCATTAAAGCTAACAATATCATTTGACACTTCCTCACTAGCCTCTGAACAAAGGCGACCATAAATTTTCAAAGTTTTCACACGAAGATGATCGGAACTAAGTGTTGTTTTTTTCTTTGTTTCATGCTCAATGTACAAACTCAACACTTCCTCCATTTTTGTCGTAATTGAGTTACGCACTTTGGTAACGATTTTTGAAGATACTTGTGATGAATCAATCACTGCGCTTTTTATTTTCTCAACATGTTTCTTTATGTTTCTGATCGTGAACTCATTCAGGCTGAAGTAGCCACCCAGAGCTGTGTATTTTCTTCACCTGACACTGCCCAGTTTGTAATTTCCAACTTTTTTTCAAGTGTTAAAGCGGATCACTGCCGCATGGCTGATGGCCCAGGACTTGACATCAGACACTTAGGAGGCATAGTTAAATATTTCAAGCACAAAATCACTGCACCATAGGTAAAAACAGCAAAAGTTTAAGAGCACAAAATCGCACATCCACACAGTGCCAAAACCAATGCAAGACTGGTGGGAATGAGACTGTGAGGCATGTGCACGTGACTTGTATTGGCGGGAAAGTGGTGCTTGTCATCCCAACAGTGAGACTCTGAGATGTGCGCATGTGACTTGTATTGGCAGGAAAGCATGCTCCTCGCATAGCTGTGAGTTTTGGGTGCATATAAGGAGGTTAGTAAAAATAGGTTAATTGCATAACTGTGAATCCGCATTGCCTAAAGACGCATATAACGAGGTCATGGTGTACACGCCACTAAATTTAAGTGAAAGCAGAACCCAGAAAAATAAAGAAATTCTCACCATAGAAAAAAAAGTTAACCTATGACATGATATTCCATGGAAGACATCCCCACCAGCTGAGCAGACTAGATGTCAACAGGAAGTGTTGGATGCCTGGCTCAGAGTTGGAGACTTCTTCACAGTAACAGAGGTTCCTAGGGTAATACAGGACCTGGTGCTTAACACAAAAAATACATAATAAAGGACCAACAAATCCAAGATGATAAATCTAGAATATGCCAAGAGAAACCAGAAATAATCCAACACATTATAGGATGCTGCAGCACTCTGACTCAATCTGATCACATATGCAGGCACAATCAGGTGGTTAACAACATTCATCAAACTCTTGTTTTGAAGTACTCAAAAAAGACACCATACCTTACTATATATACAAAGCTGATCCAGTTTTGGAGTCCTACGAATTACATTACAACCAATTCATTATTACAGATAGGGCAATCTAAAATAACTGTTCGGATATAATATTACAAGATAAACAAGCAAGAACTTAATGGATATAGTCATACCAAACACACTCAACATACAGTAAGTGATAAACACCAGAAAGATGCTGAATTAAAAAAGAAAACTGGAAGCCCATATAATATGAACAGGGTATACTTTGTCCCAATAGTTAAATCTACAGTTGGTCTCATCCCAAATGTAGTACACAATAGCATTAAACAATTAGACCTGCACAGCAATATTCATGTAAATCTCCAGAAAGCCAAAACACTAAACACCACTGAAGGAGTCTAAAAGTTCCCAGCACCTGAGAACGGAGCGTGCTTGGCTATGGCTGTACCTCAGGTTTTACCAACTTCAGCTGAGAAAAAATAATAATTCAAAAAATAAATAAATAAATAAATAATACTGAAAGCATGAGTTGTAGAGTCCTTGAAAGTGAGTCCATAGACTGTGGAAGGACAACTCTGATTTTCAACATCCACAGCCTTGTGGCCATACTCATCCATGGGAAAGGCTTCGGGAGTAAACTCCGAGGAAGAAGTCTGGAGCCAGGGTCCCTAAGCCAGTTTGCAATTTCACTCTGGTAGCCTTTGCAATGACACTGATGTTAAGCTTCAAGTTCCTGCGAGGTCAAGATCTCCGAGGGTCTAACCTGGTCCCAACATATTGAAGCAGCTATGAAGAAGGCAAGACAGCAACTATACTTTATTAGGCATTTGAAGAGATTTGGCATGTCAACAAATACGCACGGAAACTTCCATAGATATACCATGGAGATCATTCTGACAGGCTGCATGCTGTCTGGTATGGGGGATGGGGAGAGGGGTGCGGGGAAGCTACTGCACAGGACCGAAACAAACTGCAGAGGTTTGTAAATTTAGTCCACTCCATCTTGGGTACAACCTACAAAGTACCCAGGACGTCTTCAGTAAGCGGTGCCTCAGAAAGGCAGCGTCCATTATTAAGGATCCCCAGCAGCCAGAGTGTTCCCTTTTCTCACTGTTACCATCAGGTAGGAGGTACAGAAGCCTGAAGGCACACACTCAGCAACTCAGGAACAACTTTTTCCTCTCTGTCATCCAATTCTTAAATGGACATTGAATCCTTGAACACAACCTCACTTCTTTAATATACATTATTTCTGTTTTTTGCATGACTTTTTAATATATTTAATATACATATACTATAATTGATTTCCTTATAGAAACATAGAAACATAGAAAATAGGTGCAGGAGTAGGCCATTCGGCCCTTTGAGCCTGCACCACCATTCAGTATGATTATGGCTGATCATCCAACTCAGAACCCTGTACCTGCTTTCTCTCCATACCCCCATATCCCATTAGCCATAAGGGCCATATCTAACTTCCTCTTAAATATAGCCAATGAACCAGCCTCAACTGTTTCCTCTGGCAGAGAATTCCACAGATTCATCACTCTCTGTGTGAAGAAGTTTTTCCTCATCTCGGTCCTAAAAGGCTTCCTCTTTATCCTTAAATTGTGACCCCTCATTCTGGACTTCCCCAACATCAGGAACAATCTTCCTGCATCTAGCCTGTTCAATCCCTTTAGAATTTTATACGTTTCAATAAGATCCCCCCTCAATCTTCTAAATTCCAGTGAATATAAGCCTAGTCGATCCAGTCTTTCTTCATATAAAAGTCCTGCCATCCCAGGAATCAATCTGGTGAACCTTCTCTGTACTCCCTCTATGGCAAGAATGTCTTTCCTCAGATTAGGGGACCAAAACTGCACACAATATTCTAGCTGCGATATCACCAAGGCCTTGTACAACTGCAGTAGAACCTCCCTGCTCCTGTACTTAAATCCTTTTGCTATGAACGCCAACATACCATTTTCCTATTTCACCACCTGCTGTACCTGCATGCCCACCTTCAATGACTGGTGTACAATGACACCCAGGTCTCGTTGCATCTCCCCTTTTCCTAATCGGCCACCATTCAGATAATAATCTGTCTTCCTGTTCTTGCAGTCAGTGGATAACCACATTAAGTTGCATCTGCCATGAATTTGCCCACTCACCTAACCTATCCAAGTCACCCTGCATCCTCTTAGCATCCTCCGCACAGCTAACACCGCCGCCCAGCTTCATGTCATCCGCAAACTTGGAGATGCTGCATTTAATTCCCTCGTCTAAGTCATTAATATATATTGTAAACAACTGGTGTCCCGGCACTGAGCCTTGCGGTACCCCACTAGTCACTGCCTGCCATTCTGAAAAGGTCCCGTTACTCCCACTCTTTGCTTCTTGTTTGCCAACCAATTCTCTATCCGCATCAATACCATACCCCCAATACCATCTGCTTTAAGTTTGCACACTAATCTCCTGTGTGGGACTTTGTCAAAAGCCTTTTGAAAATCTAAATATACCACATCCACTGGCTCTCCCCTACCCACTCTACCAGATACATCTTCAAAAAATTCTATAAGATTCGTCAAACATGATTTTCTTTTCACAAATCTATGCTGACTTTGTCCGATGATTTCACCTCTTTCCAAATGTGCTGTTATCACATCTTTGATGACCGACTCTAGCATTTTCCCCACCACCGATGTCAGACTAACCGGTCTATAATTCCCCGGTTTCTCTGTCCTTCCTTTTTTAAAAAGTGGGGTTACATTAGCCACCCTCCAATCCTCAGGAACTAATCCAGAATCTAAGGAGTTTTGAAAAATTATCACTAATGCATCCACTATTTCTTGGGCTACTTCCTTAAGCACTCTGGGATACAGACCATCTGGCCCTGGGGATTTATCTGTCTTTAATCCCTTCAATTTACCTAACACCACTCTCCTACTAACATGTATTTCCCTCAGTTACTCCATCTCACTAGACCCTCGGTCCCTTACTAGTTCCGATAGATTATTTATGTCCTCCTTAGTGAAGACAGAACAAAAGTAGTTATTCAATTGGTCTGCCATGCCTTTGTTCCCAATGATCAATTCACCTGTTTCTGACTGTAAAGGACCTACATTTATCTTTACAAATCTTTTTCTTTTCACGTTGTAGTGTTCTCGCTCAGGTGTAAGAGAACTCTGAACTAAACACCAAGGTAAACCGTAGTCAATGAAAACAGATTCGCAGTAAGATCAACTGTTTACTGTTCACTCTTCCACATTAACATATGGTGAAAACTGTTGATAAAACAATAAAAATGTATACAGTATTTGTTTCCTTCTTGATATCACATTTACATCGTAAATACTTGCAAAAGTAAAACTACAACAACTACAATACATTAAAGTGCAGCATACAGTCAGAATCTACCTACGCCATTGACTGCTTTAAATACACTTCAACACAAACTATCCGCAACTCTTTAACTAACGAAAACATAAACCTTATCAACCGTCATTACTTTTAACAGAATCAGCGTTAACATTTTAATTCAACATATCGATTATTTCATGAACTTACGGTGTTGCTTCACTGATGTTTCTAGTGCTTAGAAAGAAAACTTTTCTTGCGCTGATCCTGCACATGTGAGCCCCCTCCTTCCTGTTTGTCCAAACTGGTATTTTCCCACAAGACGCGGCAAAACCGGGTGTGACATCATCGCATGCCGCGATATATCACAGACAACAAATTTACTTTAAACAATCTTAACTTTAACTAGAAAATGCTAACAAATGAATTACTAAAGCAAAAATATGATAAACTAAACAAATGCCATAAAGGCAACACACATGTATCAATAAAAGGTTTTACAATCAGTTTTTATGTTCCCTGCCAGATTTCTCTCATAACCTTTTTTCCCTTTCCTAATTAAACCCTTTGTTCTTCTCTGCTGGTCTCTGAATATCCCCCAGTCCTCAGGTGTGCTGCTTTTTATTGCTCATTTATATGTTTCTTCTTTGGACTTGATACTATCCCTAATTTCCCTTGTCAGTCACGGGCGCACTACCTTCCCTGGTTTATTCTTTTGCCAAACTGGGATGAACAATTGTTGTAGTTCATCCATGCGATCTATAAATGCTTGCCATTGCATATCTACCATCAACCCTTTAAGTATCATTTGCCAGTCAATCTTAGTTAATTCACGTCTCATACCTTCAAAGTTACCCTTCTTTAAGTTCAGATCCTTTGTTTCTGAATTAACTATGTCACTCTCCATCTTAATGAAGAATTCCACCATAATATGGTCACTCTTACCCAAGGGGCCTTGCACGACAAGATTGCTAACTAACCCTTCCTCATTGCTCAATACCCAATCTAGAATGGCCTGCTCTCTAGTTGGTTCCTCGAAATGTTGGTTCAGAAAACCATCCCGCATACATTCCAAGAAATCCCCTTCCTCAGCACCCTTACCAATTTGGTTCACCCAATCTATATGTAGATTGAAGTCACCCATTATAACTACTGTTCCTTTATTGCACGCATTTCTAATTTCCTGTTTAATACCATCCCCAACCTTACTACTATTGTTAGGTGGCCTGTACACAACTCCCACCAGCGTTTTCTGCCCCTCAGTGTTATGCAGCTCTACCCATATCGATTCCACATCCTCCAGGAAGAAAGTCCTTCCTTTCTATTGTGTTAATCTCCTCTCTAACCAGCAATGCTACCCCAACTCCTTTTCTTTCCTGTCTATCCCTCCTGAATATTGAATATCCCTGGAGGTTGTTCTCCCATCCTTGGTCACCCTGGAGCCATGTCTCTGTGATCGCAACTATATCATATTCATTAATAACTATCTGCACATTCAATTGATTCACCTTGTTATGAATGCTTCTCGCAATGACACACAAAGCCTTCTGGATTGTTTTTACAACACTCTTAGTCCTTATACAATTATAAAAGTGGCTCTTTTCACTTTTTGTCCTGGATTTGCCTGCCTGCCACTTTTACTTTTCACCTTACTACTTTTTGCTTCTATCCTCATTTTACACCCCTCTGTCTCTCTGCACTTGTTCCCATCCCCCTGCCACATTCATTTCAAGCCTCCTGAACAGCAGTAGCAAACGCCCCCCCTCGGACATTGTTTCCAGTCAAGCCCAGGTGCAGACTGTCCTGTTTTTACCGGTCCCACCTCCCCCAGAACTGGTTCCAATGCCCCAGAAATTTGAATCCCTTCCCCTTGCACCATTTTTCAAGCCATGTATTCATCTGAAATATCTTCCTATTTCTATTTTGACTAGCACATGGCACTGGTAGTAATCCAGAGATTATTGCCTTTGTGGTCCTACTTTTTAGTTTATCTCCTAACTCCCTAAATTCACCTTGTCGGACCTCATCCCATTTTTTTTCCTATATCGTTGGTACCTATGTGCACCACGACCTCTGGCTGTTCACCTTCCCATTCCAGAATGTCCTGCAGCCGCTCAGAGACATCCTTGACCCTTGCACCAGGGAGGCAACATACCATCCTGGAGTCTCATTTGCGGCTGCAGAAATGCCCATCTATTCCCCTTACAATCAAATCCCCTATCACTATAGCTCTCCCACTCCTTTTCCTTCCCTCCTGTGCTGCAGAACCACCCATGGTGCAATGAACTCGGTTGCTGCTGCCTTCCCCTGATGAGACATCTCCCCCAACAGTATCCAAAACAGTATATCTGTTTAGGAGGGAGATGACCTCAGGGGACTCCTGCACTACCTGCCTACTGCTAAGCTGTCTAGTGGCCACCCCTTCCCTTTCTGCCCGTGTAGCCTTTACCTGCGGTGTGGCCAACTCACTGAATGTGCTATTCACGACTTTCTCAGCATCACAGATGCTCCAGTATGAATCCAATCGCAGCTCCAGACGCTCAACGTGGTCTGCCAGAAGCTGCAGCTGGACACACTCCTGCACACATAGTCATCAGGGACACTGGAAGTATCCCTGATTTCCCACATGCTGCAGGATGAACAAACCACGGGGGCTGATCTCAGCTGCTATGACCTACCCAATACTTGCCTCAACTTTTGAAACTTACTCCTTTGAAAGGAACTTACCTGGCCTTACCTCACTTAGAGTGAAGCTCATCCTCAGCCTGTTCTCATTGAAGCCTCTCGAGTCAAAGTCTCAAATCTCTACTCCTTCACTGGCCCACTCACTCACTGGCCTCTTTCCAAAGGCCACTCCGCTTGAGGTAACCCTCTATTTGTTTGAGGTTTTCAAACTCCTTGGTCAGCGAACCCCAATTGCCCAATCAGCTGCTTTCTGCTGAGTCTGAGCTATTCAAATCTTGTTTGTCTAATCAATGGCTTTCTGCTGAGCTATTCAAATCTTGATTGACTTGATTGCACAGTCCAACTGCCAAAACTGCCAGAATCACTTGGGTCAAAGCCTCAAATCTCCACTCCTTCACTAACCCACTCACTCACTGGCCACTTTCCACAAGAGGTGCAAACCCATGATCCCCTGGGATTGATGGCTGCCAGTGAGGTTGTGGAATCAGTTCAATGTTGAGATGAGTGAGGTTATAGTGTTACGTACCTGTGGGTATTTTGTACTTGTCACATGACAGTGGTGTTGAAGCTATACTGGACTTAAGGTAGTGGTCTTGTGATGGTGGAGTGATGTCATTTTCCCACCAGTAGAGGTCAAGTGACAGTTTTTTTTTAACAGGGTATAAAAGGAGGACCCCTCCCTGTGAAGAGGGGTAGTTCATGGCTGGATTTGCCATTTTGACTCCATGTCACTGCGTGGTCCAATATTATGACGTAGTTTGGTTGAAGGGTGGAGTCTTATTTTCTGCCTAAAGTTTAAAAGTTCATTGCCGGCAGTTTCTTTATAATACTGCCAGTTAAAAATCTGTGGAGAATGAAGATCAGAGTTTGGGAGCTAAAGATCAAGGAAAGTTGATTTTGACGGTGAAACAGGTTCGACCTTGTTTGATCCTCATTCGGAAGGAATTTGTTGGCTGTCCCCATGTTAATGCCTGCAAATAATAGCAGAAAGGGTTGAGTACAGTTTTGTAAAGGAAAGGTCAGTGCCTTTAAGCCGTTTCATTTTCATCTTCGTAAATTCTTCGGGAAAAGTATAGTTCGACTGGGAACCGCAGCAAAACGACGTGAAAGAGAATTTAAATCATCTAAAAAGTCTCTCCTTTAATGAATCCGTAACATAAATATGGGGGCTGTATCCGGGATGAACCATTTTTGAGTTTAAATGCTTGTTACATTTTGAATCGGTGTTTTGAAAAAGAGGAATACTCGATTCTTTTGTTTGATTGGCTTGTGAGTGGTATTCGGCAACAATGAATATTGATGAGTTTCTGGCTTCGCCAGATGCAGATTTCTTAGCGAAGGCAAAAAAAAAAATGAGGTATCTGAGATAGCTAGTAGATTGGAACTTAAAGGTATTTTGAGGTTTACATCAAAGGCTCTGATACAGAGAAAAATAGTGTCACACTATGTAGATGCAGGTGATTTTGATGAATCGATTTTAGAGTCGTTTCCAATAAGTAATCTAGAGATGCAGTTGCAAATCGAATAAATGAAGTTGGAACAAAGTAAAACAGAATTGGAGCATTGTAGGTTAGAAGCTGATAATAAAAAGAGGGAATTTGAATATGCGATGGCAGAATTAAGGTCTGGGAATCAGTCTTCTGGTTCTAGAAAACCATCTGTTGCTAGTCAAGAAATTAAATTGGTCCCTCCATTTAGTGAAACAGAAGTAGAAAGATATTTCCAACATTTTGAAACGATTGCTCAGATTTCAGAGTGGCTCAAAGATAAATGGTCAGTGTTGTTACAGAGTGTAATTAAAGGCAAAGCACAACAGGTTTATACAGCTTTAACAGCTGCGCAAGCACTGGATTATGATATTGTGAAATAGCATATTTTGAAAGCATACGAATTGGTCCCAGAAGCATATAGAGAAAGAATCAAAAGTTTGAAGAAGTCTGTAGAAAAAACTTATGTGGAATTTGCCTATGACAAATGCTGTGTGTTTTGACAGATGGGTTTCCTCTAAAAATGTAAATAGGGACTATAATACATTGAAAGAGCTGATTTTAATGGAGGAATGTTAAAGTAAGGAGCTACTTAAATGAGAGGTATACTGATACATTGCAGGACTCTGCTAGATTAGCTGATGAGTATGGTTTAATCCATAAGAATAAATTTCCTCAGGCAGAATTTTTAAGAGGAAAAATAACGCAGAGACTCATGTAAAGCAGAAATTAAATTAGAAGTTAATGAGAAAGGTAAGGAGGAAGGAAAACCTGTGAAGGAAAGACAGTTTGGTCCTATTTGTAACTATTGTAAGAAACCTGGCCATGTAATAGCTAACTGTTTCCGATTGAAAAAAAAAGAGAAGGAAGCAGTCCCAGATGCTTGTGTGCAACATATTGAAGCACCTGTAAAATTACAAGGTTTGATAAACACAAATGAGGCTTTGTTAGAGTCTGACCAAGTTAAAAAGGGATATGATCATTTTATAACTGAAAGGTTTGTATCCTTGAAAGAAGGATCTACTCCGGTGCCAATAAAAATCCTTAGGGAAACTGGAGCTTCTCAATCACTGATGTTAGACAGTGCATTGAAATTTAATGAAGAGTCTGATATTGGTGAGGTAAATTATATACGAGGTGTTGGGAGTGCCTTTATGCCTGTACATTTGCATAAAGTAAGTTTAAAGTCAGGGTTAGTTACAGGATTTGTTAAAGTAGGATTACAGCGTAGCTTACCTGTGTAGGATATTTCTTTATAGTTTGGTAATGACTTTGCAGGTGGACAAGTTTTTCCTGAAGTGCATTTGACAATGGAGTCATAGCTCTAGTCACAACACAGGAAGAATCTGTGTTAGAATTCTTCTGTGGTTCCTTTCTCTCCACAGAGGAACTCCCAACACCTCGTATATAATTTACCTCACCAGTATCAGACTCTTCATTGATGCGCAGAATGAGGTTGTTACTCATGACTGTTCAACTCAGGATTCGAGTTTTGAGGATGTGTCAGAGACTTTCTTACCTTCATTGTTTGAACAAGATTCTTGGAGTAAGTCTGACTATGAAGATTTGTCTCTGTCTTGGAAGGAGATGATAGCAGAGCAGAATAGAGACCTTGAGATTATAAAATTAAGAGAACAAGCTCTACCAGATAGTGAAATTGAGAAGGTGCCAGTAGGATATTACTTTGAAAAAGGAGTGTTGATGAGGAAGTGGAGATCACCTACAATTCCTGCAAGTGAGGATTGGAATATTGTTTACCAGGTAGTTGTCCCTAAAATTTATCAAAATGAGATTTTGACTTTAGCTCATAGTGTGCCTTTAGGTGGACATCAAGGGGTAAGGGAAACTGTGGACAAGATTTTAATACATTTTTACTGGCCTGGTCTAAGAAAAGATGTGGCGATGTTTTGTAGAACATGCCATACTTGTCAAATTGTGGGTAAACCAAATCAAGTTACACCAGTGACTCCATTACAACCTATTCCAGCACTTGGTGAACAGTTTTCTAAATTTATTATAGGTTGTGTCGGGCCATTACCAAAGACAAAAACCGGTTATCAGTACTTGTTGACTATTATGTGTTCTTCGTGTAGGTTTCCAAAGGCAGTACCACTTAGGAATATAACAGCTAAAACTGTGACAAAGGCTCTTATAAAATTCTTCACTTATTTTGGATTATCTAAGGAAATACAAACTGATCAAGGCAGTAATTTTATGTCTGGAATGTTTCAACAGATAGTTTATAAATTGGGAGCTAAGCAAATCATCTTGTCTGCATACCATCCAGAATCGCAGGGTGCCTTGAAGAGGTTTCATTCTACCCTCAAGAATATGATTAGGACATATTGTGTGGAAAATGAAAGTGATTGGGATGAGGGTATAAACTTACTTTTATTTGCAGTAAGGGAATCGGTACAAGAATCTTTAGGTTTCAGTCCATTTGAACTTGTATTTGGACATAGAGTTAGAGGACCTTTTGCTTTATTAAAAGAACAGTGGATTAGTAAGGAAGTATACACAAATTTTTTGGACTATGTTTTGAAATTTAAGGACAGGTTACATAAAGCTTGTAGCTTTGCCAAATAAAATTTAAAAATGGCTCAGGAGAAAATGAAAACTTGGTATGATAAAGAAGCTAGAATGAGGAAGTTTAAGCCTGGAGATAAGGTGCTGGTTCTTTTCGCAGTGCAAATGAATCCTTTACAAGCTAGATTTCATGATCCTTATGAAATTGTGTCTAAAGTCAATGATAAAAACTCCAGATCGTAGAAGGCCAACACAACTTTGCCATATAAATATGATAAAACCATATTATGAGAAACAATCTGCTACTGTGACTGTGGTTAATGATAATGAATCTGATCTAACTAGGAACGTGATAGATGATTCATCTGAATTTCATTCTAATTCCAACATCGTTTCTGTCATGTTACCAAACTCAACCATTCTGGAAAATATTGATGAGAAATTAGCACATTTACAGCCAGAGCAGAAACAGCAGATGAAGCAATTAATTTTTAAATATAAGGATTTGTTTCCAGACGTTCCGAGAAGGACTACTATAGCTTCACCTGATGTAGATGTTGGAGATGCCAAACCCATTAAACAACACCCATAGGATGAACATAGAAAAATGCGAACTTGCTGAGAAGGAAATTAAATATATGTTAGAGAATAATATTATTAGACTTTTTAACTCAAATTGGAGTTCACCCTGTGTTATGGTGCCAAAACAAGATTGTAGTATTAGGTTTTGTATGGAATATAGTAAGGTGAATGCTGTAACGAAAACAGATACACATCCAATTCCTAGAGTAGATGATTGTGTAGATAAAGTTGGAAAAGCAAAGTTCCTTACAATGATTGATTTATTGAAAAGGTATTGGTGTGTTCCACTAATGGACAGAGGTAGAGAGATTTCTGCATTTGTAATTCCATCTGGGCTATATGAGTATAATGTTCTTCCATTTGGGATGAAGAATGCCCCAGGTGCTTTCCAGAGGATGATTAACTCTGTGATTCAGGGATTGAAAGATACAGATGCTTATATTGATGATTTAATGACAGGAAATGGTACTTGGGTAGCACACATTATTGCGGTGGAGAAATTGTTTGAAAGACTTTCAAAAGCTAACTTAACTATTAATTTAGCTAAGAGTGAATTTGGACATACCACTGTGACTTACCTTTGTTATGTTGTGGGTCAAGCTAAGATAGCTCCTGTGCAGGCAAAAGTTCAGGCAATTTTAGAGATTCCCACTCCAATGGGGGGAAAAAAACTCTCAGGAGATTCTTGGGAATGGTAGGATATTATCAAAAATTTTGTAAGAATTTTGCTAATGTTGCCCTTCCATTAACTAACCTTTTGAAGAAGAATGAGAAGTTTGTGTGGACAGCGCCCTGTCAAGAAGCATTTGAAAAATTGAAAACTATGATATGTCAACAACCTGTACTCAAGGCACCTGACTTTGAAAAACCTTTTTCATTAGCTGTAGATGCTAGTGATGAGGATGCAGGAGCAGTTTTAATGCAAAGGAATGAGGGTGATGAGGTTGATCATCTAGTAGCTTACTTTTTAAGAAATTTAATGAGCATCGAAGAAACTATTCGACAATAGAGGAGGAATTGTTATCTCTTGTTTTAGCTTTAGAACATTTTGACGTATATGTTGGTACAACTCAAAAACCACTTATTGTTTACACTGATCATAATCCGTTAGTGTTTCTGAGTAAGATGAAAAACAAAAACAGAAGGTTATTAAATTGGAGTTTGATGTTACAAGAGTACAATATTGTAATAACTCATATTAAAGGTAAAGATAATATGGTTGCTTATTATCTATCTCAATGTTGAATGTACAATGTAATTTATTTTATGAAGTGTTTTTTTTACAATTGTAACACTCCTACTGTATTGTAAGTTGTAAGATGCAATATGACAATACTAAGTATTCTATGTATGTTATAAAATTTATACATTTGTTTTTTTTCTTGTAAATAATTGTTAAAATTTTGTTTTTGACAGTCTAAATTTTTTTTGGTGGGAGGTGTTACGTACCCGTGGGTATTTTGTACTTGTCACATGACAGTGGTGTTGAAGCTATACTGGACTTAAGATAGTGGTCTTGTGATGGTGGAGTGACGTCATTTTTCCACCAGTAGAGGTCATGTGAAAGTTTTTTTTACAGGGTATAAAAGGAGGACCCCTCCCTGTGAAGAGGGGCAGTTTGTGGCTGGATTTGCCATTTGACACCATGCCACTGCGTGGTCCAATATTATGATGCAGTTTGATTGAAAGGTGGAGTTTTATTTTCTGCCTAAAGTTTAAAAGGTCATTGCTGGTGGTTTCTTTATAATACTGCCAGTTAAAAATCAGTGGAGAATGAAGATCGGAGTTCGGGAGCTAAAAGATCGAGGAAAGTCGATTTCGACGGTGAAACAGGTTCGACCTTGTTTGATCCTCATTCAGAAGGAATTTGTTGGCTGTCCCCGTGTTAACCCCTGTGAATAATAGCAGAAAGGTTTGGGTACAGTTTTGTAAAGGAAAGTTCAGTGCCTTTAAGCCGTTTCATTTTCATCTTCGTAAATTCTCCAGGAAAAGTATAGTTCTACTGGGAACCATAGCAAAACGACGTGAAAGAGGATTTAAATTGTCTAAAAAGTCTCTCCTTTAATGAATCCATAACAATAGAAGCCCAATGGTTGAAGGATAATAACTATTTCTGAAGCTGGTGGTGTGGGTCCTAAGGTCCCTGTATCTTCTTGTTGATGGCAGCAGCAAGAAGAGAGCATGGCCTTGTTGGAAAGGGTCCTTGATGATTTATGCTACTTTCTTGTGTCAGTGTTTTGTAGATGAGCTCAGTGGTGGATAGGGCTTTGCCTGTGATGGATTAATTTATTATGAGGAATAACTTTCTCTTCAGCAGTTAGTAGTCCAAATAGAATCATGATAAAGTTTTGTAAAATAACATTGGGATAATATATCAGCCTTGATTTACCAAGTTCAGACAAGTGATTTTCCAGCACAGCATCCATCATTTCCAAACCAAAACGCTGCTTAAATTTCTCTCAAAAATAATAATAGCACAAATGTAATCAAGAAACTTGAAAGCCCATCTTGTACAGTCAATAAAATAACAGGATAGTTTTCACTCACTAAGCTTCAACATGGCTGCAATTATATTAGTCATCACAAGCAGAAGTCAAAATGAACATGCAATATTACTGATTCTGCACAAAAATCTGGAGCCTTCAGAGGCGAGTGGGTTTTAGATTTGGAAATACTGTTAACTTTGACCCATGCTAATGTTTCCTGTTGAGAACACAGGTGAATGAATTTGCTCCATGTTATATGTACTCTAAAATTACAATATACAAACAATATATAAAATTTGAAATTATCACTTAGATTTTTTATGCTACCAATTAAGTCCTTAATTTTATGTTCCTCTCTGCCTGTTTTATGGAGAATTGAACCTACATAAAATAAAAATTAATTCTACCACTAAAGTAGAAAAATACCAAATGCTTATTTGTTATATTATTTCCTTTTTTTTTCCTGTTTTCTCTGCAAGTTAGGCAGTATACTCAATTTTTTGACAAATACAAACAGGAATGACAACAGAATTGAAATAAAAGAAATGTGGCGGAACAAGACTATTAATTCAAAACATAAATTCAATTTATCCTATACTTTTCATTTGAAGGGACTTTCCAGCAGATTCTGCAATAAATTGATTAAAGTAAGTTCTAGCAATTCTGAGGAGATAAAGCAACAATCTCTGAAGAGTGTAGAACGTTGCTGGGTCTGAAGCATTGCAATCATTGTGACATTTGTTTCATAGTCATGCAGTCTAATATTGGGCATAGGCATCATTTGTACTAGCTAGCCCCTTTTAGAATTTCAGAGATGGCTCAGATCTAACTGCAACGGTGATTGCCTTACTGAATTACCACAGCATCAAGTTTCATTTTCAATTGAATCATGGTTGTTATGTGGACAAGTGCAGAAACCAAGGTCCCACTGAAAATTAGGTGACTGATACATTTTTAGTGAATGGTTGTTAGAAGATAGAACAGAACATAAAACATCACTGCATAGTACCAGCCCTTTGGTCCACAATGTTGAACTAACCTTTTAACCAAATCCAACAGCAATCTAACCTTTTAGAAACATAGCACAATACAGGCCCTTTGGCTCACAATGCTGCGTCAAACATGTACTTACTTTAGAAAATACCTAGGGTTACACAGAGCCCTCTATTTTTCTACACTCCATGTACCTATCCAGGAGTCTTTTAAAAGACCCTATCCTATCCGACTTCACCAGCGTTGCCGGCAGCCCATTCCACACACTCACCACTCTGCGTAGAAAACTTATCCCTGACATCTCCTCTGTTCCTACTTCTAAGCAACTTAGAACTGTGCCTTCTCATATTAGCCACTTAAGCCCTGGGGAAAAGACTCTGACTATCCACACGATCAATCTCTCTCATTATCTTATACACCTCTGTCAGGTCACCTCTCATCCTCTGTCACTCCAAGGAGAAAAGGCCAGGTTCACTCAAACTATTCTCATAAGGCAAGCTCCCCAATACAGGCAACATCCTTTAAAATCTCCTCTGCACCCTATCTATAGTTTCCATATCCTTCCTGCAGTGAGGTGACCAGAACTGAGCACAGTACTCCAAGTAGGGTCTGACCAGTGTCCTGTGTAGCTGTAGTATTACCTCTCAGCTCTTAAACTCAATCCCATGGTTGACGTAGGCCAATGCACCATATGCCTTCTTAACCACAGAGTCATCCTGCACAGCAGCTTTGAGCATCCTATGGACTCGGACCACAAGATCCCTCTGATTCTCCACACTGCCAAGAGACTTACCATGAATATTATATTCTGCCATAATTTTTGACCTACCAAAATGAACCTCCTCACACTTACCTGGTTTGAACTCCATCTGCCACTTTTCAGCCCAGTTTTGCATCCTATTGATATCCCATTGTAAACTCTGACAGCCCTCTACACTACCCACAACACCCCCAAACTTTGTGTCATCAGCAAATTTACTAACCCATCCCTCACTTCCTCATCCAGGTCATTTATAAAAATCACTAAGAAGAGGTCCCAGAACAGATCCCGGAGGCACACCACTGGTCACTGACCTCCATGCAGAATATGACCCGTCTACAACCACTCTTTGCCTTCTGTGGGCAAGCCAATTCTGGATCCACAAAGCAAGGACCCCATGGATCACATTCCTCCTTACTTTCTCAATAAGCCTTGCTTGGGGTACCTTAACAAATTCCTGATTGGCTAGTTTGAACTTGTCTTGTTCTGATTGGTTGATATTTTTTAGGCCAATCCCTCTTTAGGAATGTGTGGTCACAGTCTGGAGCTATCTCTACACTCTTAGAATCTACATCTTGGTCTCCCACATGCTCCATCTCTAGTGATTTCCTAATCTTTCTTTTGCAAGCATTCTCTTTCTTGCCAAGAATGTTGGCCTCATCAAACCTTGGTCATGAGCATGATAAGCAAGTCTTTTTGCATGGTACCATTGTAGTTTTATGTATCACACAAGTACAGCTGTTAAAAAAAATCATGACATACGTGAGTAATGATACACCAGATTCTGATCTGGGTCTCTGCTGAGAACTGAGAGTGGGAAGGGGGAAGGAAGAGGGGAATCATGGTTGGGAACAGGGAAGGGGAGGGGAGAGGGAGTGGGAAAAAACAGAGACATTCTGTAATGATGGATTAAACCAGTTGTTTGGAATCAAATGATCTTGCCCGTTGTCTCCGAGCCGGGTGTGTCTGCACCTAATGCAACCCCTCCCCACTGCCCCTACCACTCCTGCACTCCTTTTCTGCCACCTGTCCTATAGCCCACCCATGTGTGTGTGTGCGTACATTATTTTCTATATATATATATTCCTATCCTCTGCAAACTGTGTGTGCGCACACGTTAAGACATTTTCACAATATTGTAGGGCTAAGAATGCCAACTAATCCAAGATGAGGACATTGCATATCTACCCAGTTACTAAAATTAGTTGTTCAATTTAGACCGACCTTTCTCTTCCCATTCACTCTGGCAGCAGTTTTAAACAACATGCCAACACTTCAATTAAGATCTGTTCACATTAACAATGATTAAAAACTGTTTTGATGGTTATGCTTCCAATGTAATTTTGCATAAATTACAATCAAGAAAGCTCCACCATTGCCTCTACTTTCTGAGGAAGCTGAAGTGTGCTGTCCTGTGCATTTTGATACACATGACCTTCGACAGATGCGACACTGAGAGCATCCTAACATGCTGCAGCACTGCACGGTATTGCTGACAGAAAGTGCAGTCAAATCTGCCTCACACATCATCGGCACCGGACTACCTGCCATCAAGGATGTATATATAGAAAGGTGCTGGAAAAAGCCCAAGAATATCATGAAAGGTCCCACCCACCCTGCTGATGAACTTTTTGTTCATTCAACTCTCATCAGGGCGGAGTGTATGATCCATCCATGCTGGTACCACTGGATTCAAAAACAGTTACTTTCCCCAAGCAGTAAGGCTAATCAACACTCCCACCCACTAATTCACCCCACCACAATGCTCACCATCACTACTTTATCATTTCCTGTCAGGGTCCCTTATTTACACATATTTTTGTACCTAGTGTCACTTTATGTACATATGATCAATCTATGTATATAAGCTATTTTATGTATTTATATTTATTGTATTTTTTTATTAATGTGTTCTTTAACAGTGTGTTTTTATATATGCTGCAACAGATCTGGAGAAACAATTGTGTTCTTCTTTACACTTGTGTACTGGATATGATACCAAATATTCTTGAAACTTTAATCATCATTATTTCAAATACAATTGACAGAGAGAAAAATACAGTTTACAGTTCTACTACATTTGATTTGGGATAATACGATTTCTCATTCAATTCATAGCACAGATTGTATTGGAATCGTTGATGGCAAGGTTAAAGCATGGATTATTGCTGTGCTCAGTCAATCACCAATGATAAAACTCTGAAAATACAACATTTATTGTAAATATATTAAAATAAATTTGAATGGTATCTTAATATTAGTATCATAAATTTATTTGCTTAAATATTCAATCACAATTGATTTTGAATGCAAAATCAATTTTGAGATGAAGTCAGCACTTCATAGCCCCATTAAAGCCCTGGAACTGAGAGCTTCCATATTCAAAGAACACAGGCTCCAGAGTGGTGACTATGCAGCATAGTTCTGTTATCTCTGGTGTGACACTGAGATGCCAATATCCCATTTTAAAGCAATGTGGACCTTGTCTAAAGCGACGAATATCTGAGGAAGTAGTATTACTTGATCATTCCTGGTATATACAGATCTGATCTGAACCACTATTGGGATGTTTACCTCAGAAATTCACACATGGATTCAATTTCTAATGCACCAGTAGTCAATGGTTCATGTAGATTTTAATTTATTTAGTTTACATTAACATGGGTGAGCAGATTGGATAAAGCGTGTTTACTTGAATTCTCTCTCTGGGTGTCTAAGAGAGTGCCAGAAGAAGCAGTGTGCTGACACTATAACACACCCTGTTATATTTTGTAACTCGAAAACATAAAATGGATTGAAAGAAATACATGGGAGCCTGGGGATAACTTGTTTCTTACATTAGTGAGGTGCGCATTTATATCGTAGTGGTGTAATGATGTATGTCATTCACGTAGTTTTACATATATTATAAACTGTGATGAATTATATAAACAACAAAGAATTCTTAATATATTTACAATATTACTCAAATATTACTGAAGTATTAAATGCACACTACACCACCCTGCTTAGCTACATACTCCAACTCAATATAGAATGCAACTCAACTATATACACAATATGCTTTATAATACAACTACTATACAGAAATCCATAGCAAAGTAAATTTTAATTTTAGCTCTAAAGATTTAATTGTTGTGGAAGATTTCTTACTCTTGTAGAGTAACATCATTCTCATAAGGGGTTCACTCTGCTTGGCAGGTGAAACTTGTGGCTATGAAAGAATCTCAGGTTCTGGGGCTTTCTCCGAGGTGGTTGTAGGAATTGACTCTGGGACTGAAGGAAGTGATCCTGATAGCTCTGGACACCCTTCTTCTCTAATAATTGGCTCTGCTCAATTCAACTGATCAATGTTTTGTCTTCAGCAACTGTGACATGTTCTTTGGCCTTGGGGCATCCACAATTGCTTGAATTGACACAGCACACTGGAGTATTCCATGTACATTATTGTGCTTGGTTTAAATAACTCACACTTGTTACATTGTGCTCTGAGCCCCTAATCTTCTGATCTTTTTAACACTGTCTTGAGATTTTAGAGATGTTCTTTATCATCAGTTAAGTCCACTTTTCTGGAGTTTGCTTCCAGAAAAGTTTGTTAAGAAATCCTCTATCCTAGGCAGAGGCCATTAATCTACTTTCAGTACTGGATAGATGGTAATCTTAAAATCACAACATATCCTGAAAGACCCATTCTTCTTAGCTACTAGGACCACTGGCATTGCCCTTGGGCTCCACTCAAACTTGGAAAGAAGTTCTTCAGCCTCCATGCAATCTTCCTCACTGGCTACTTATCACAGATGGTATAAGAACTGGACTAGCTTTGTAAAATGTTGGTGCGGCATTTTCATTTAGCACTCTTTTACCCCTGAAATGTTTGAGTTTTCCAATGCCATCCTTGAACACTGCTGTGGCATAGCCCAGTACCTTTCTTAATTCACTTTAAGTTGAGTCCATTGCAGGGGATATGGAATGCAAATGGTGAATGACTCTCCAATCAACCTGTAGTTGGCTCAGCCAATCACAGCCTCACAATGCTGGCCCTTCTGTTGTTACCACATCCAAGCCCAGTGTGACTTGTTGATTGTTGTATTTCACTGCTAAGAATGTCATTTGCACAGGAGTTATCTTTACTCCAGGAGAAGTTCTTTGTTGGGGATCTACAGGTTTCAGCTCATTACCTTTGATATGCCATTCAGATTCATTTTGTGGAATGACTGAAATAGCTGAACCAGTGTTCAATTCCATTTTAATGAATTTTCCATTCACTTCTGGGATAAACAATATTTCTGGTCTCTTGTTAGTTTTCATATTGTACAAAATGTCTCAGTCCCGTGTCACTCTTTTCATTTTCAGGTGTTTCCTCAACAGCATGTAGATTAGTGTTCCTTTTGAAACTGCGGTTTGACTTTTTATCTTTTTCTCTTCTTTCTCTCTCCATTTTCTTGTCTGCCTGACATGTTCTTTGTATTTCTCCTTCTTTATAGCATTTTCTGCATGTTTCACCATCAAACCTGCACTGGCCCTGTGTTATGTGAGCCCCTGCCACAAAGGTAACACAATTGGTTCTACCAGACAGGTTTCGGGTTAGATATTGCATTTTTGTTCACGCTCACTTTCATTCCTGACTGCAACTCAATTGCATCTCTGCCTGCTGTTTGCATTGAAATAGCAATTTCAATTGCTTTTTTAAATGTGAGTTGAGGATTAATTAGGAGCCATTTTTGAATGCTTTTTTGTAAGGTTTCTCAAGCTAAATGATGTGTCAGTGCATCATTAAGCCCATCACTGAACCGTCAATGCTCAGACCATCTCTTCAATTCAGTCAAGTACACTGAAATGGACTCCCCTTTCTTTTGATTCTGCTTATTGAACCCTTAGCATCTGCAGTTAACAATGGTTCCAATTCTAAATGTTCCTGCATCACTTTTATGATTATCAGCTGGTTTGGCTGGAGCAGTTAACCTTCTGAGCAAGCTGTATGTTCTTCAACTCAGTAAGACTGGCACTCATTTTGTGTTGGCTACTTCATCTGCTTCAAAATATGTCAGGATTTTCCCAGTACACAGTACGTATTCCAGTTATGTGTTGTGCAGTCGAACACACCTATCTTTACAATGTAGCTAGTCATTTCTGCTTCTTCTTTTATAATCCATTATTATTATATCCCAGTACTACTGTTTATGAACCTATGAATTTCATCCATTTTCTGCCTTTTTTTAAACTAGCTGTGCTTCAACCAGTCATCTCGATTTCATTTTAAAACTACCTTATCGTCTAATCCTGACGAAGGGTCTCGGCCCGAAACGTCGACAGTGCTTCTCCTTATAGATACTGGCCGGCCTGCTGTGTTCCACCAGCATTTTGTGTGTGTTGTTCGAATTTCCAGCATCTGCAGATTTCCTCGTGTTTGAAAGAAAAGCACAAGTTTCACATACAACTTTTGAAATATTCTGCATTTCATCTAGATAATCACAGACGGGCCAGAAATTGACTGATTTGTGGTTATCGTGTTTTTTCGGTTTCTTGTGCAGTGTCATTTATCATGTGAGGTGCTTTTATTTGAGGTACAATGCCCATGCCAATGTTTTGAAGATATTGTCTTCTAAATGGGAAAAATGAGTTTCAAATTCTTTATATCATCATTAAGAACTTTCGTAAATGATGCTGACAATGGCTTCCATCTAACATTGTTTAATTGAATTACATTCCCCAGTCTGATTCTCAGCTTGTTTTATGACCTGCTTTGAATGCTGATAAATATTTTTGTCTTTCACAATGTTATTTTAATAATCCAAGTTTAATATAGAGAGTTTCATTTGACGAACTTGGTACTAACTTAAGTGTTCTCTCCTGAAACTTTTAATCCATTTTATTTCAATAACTAACACCAATGCTTTAACTTGCATTTCAAATAAACCAGGTCCTCATTATTTCTCAATGTTAGTTCAAACATTTTATGAATATTTTATGAATATTTTAAATGTGAGGTGATATGGAGAAGGCCCTTTTGGCAGTTAAATAAATTGCCAGAAAAATCCTGTCCTCAGGCATAATAATAGTGATTCTATTTCTGGTCTAGTATTGGTGATTAACCAATCACCTGCTTTGAAAACACCATCATTTCAAAATGAATTGCTTAGCAACCAAGATCATATCAGAAGTTTTACTGGCCAGAACAAATTGCAAGTAATTGCTTGCATGATAAAGAATAAGTGCTGCATTGTGGTTGTGTCTTTTTCCCTGAGGGCTGACATAACCTTACACTATGTGGGGCTTATGTTTTTCTAAGCAAGTGCTAGCTGTCTTGTGAGAATGCATTAACATTCCATTAACACAGATCTAGTCTAATACTTGCAAGAGAAGTTTGAATAGACTGAAGCTGTTACCTTACACATGTATTTCAGATCAAGTAGAGAATAAAATTGTGGATCTTCTTTGGAAATACAGCACTCTTCCACCTTCCAACAGTCGACTGATCAGTCCTGTTCCAAATAAAAAAATTATAATTTTCAAGGTACTTTTTACCCCAAAGCAGCTTTATTTTGTTTAACACAGCAAGTTGGGGAGGTTCCTAATTTAGTTTATATAAAAAATACAATGAAAATACTTCTACAAGCAGGTTTTCTTATTATTCACATAGTTAATAAAATGCACCACTCCTGAGGCAGTTCCGGTAAATGAACTTGCAATGTAAATGAATTAAGTACAGTGAAGTTTGAAGAACCATCTACAAATAAAGCTGAGGTGTTATAAGGAATCGGTCAGACTACACTTGGAATATGGTGAGCAGTTTTTGGGCTTCTTATCAAAGAAAGAATATGCTGACATTGGAGAGGGTTCAGAGGAGGTTCACAAGAATGATCCCAGGAATGAAAGGATTGATGTATGCAAAGCATTTGATGGCTCTGGGCCTGTACTCGCTGGAGCTTAGATGAATGAAAAAGAATTTCATTGAAGCCTATCGAACATTGAAAGTCCGAAATAGAACAGATATAGAGAGTGTGTTTCTTACTATGGGGGAGTCTAGGCCTGAATGGGACAGACTCAGAATACAAGAACATTCCTTTAGTACATAGATGAGGAGGAGTTTCTTCAGCGAGAAAGTGGAGAATCTGGAATTCTTTCCAAAAAAGGCCATGGGAACCAAGTCATTGGGTATATTTAAAGGAGAGGTTGATAGGTTCTTGATTTACAGGGGCATCAAAGGTTAAGGGGAGAAGAGAGGAAAATGGGGTTGAGGGGGTTATGGTCTAATTCTGCTCCTATGTCTTATGATTTAAATAAACAACTCACAAGGTCATTTTTTCCCAGAAGAAGCTGTTATATTATTTGTTCAAAAAATTAAAATTCATTAGAATGGGTTCTAAGTGCTGTCTACTTCTGATAGTTCAAAATCGTTTCTGCATGACAAATATCTGAATAATCGAATTAAGCACTTTTAATGAAACAGCACAAGAAGCTTTATTCTGCGCAATTTCAGTCCAAATTAACACTTAATTCAAAATCTTTAAACAACTTCAACTTGAAAGAGCATAGAGGACAAAAAATAGCAAAGCAACTCTCTGAGGTTAAAAGTGCATTAGGCTTGCACATAGACCAACTACAAACTGCATAGAGTGTTTTTTCTTATTCTTTCTGTGGATACAGATTATATCTGCTGGAACTTCTGCTGCTCTTGAATCCTATTAATACTTAAAAGGGATGATATCATTAGATATTGTCTATGACATTTGTACAGTTCAGTAGCATAGTGTGCCACAATCCTGTTGATTCAAATCTGGGACTTGAGGTGCAACTCATTCCTCAAGGTGAGCAATGTCAGTGTTAGTTCTGACTTGGCAAAAACTATTACTTCAGCCCTTCCATCAAGGGGATGATTATTTCAAATTCTGCAATGTCTGGCAAGAAGATTTTAAAAATTGAGGAAATCTGGTTTGTCAAACAATTTATTTGAATTTATTTGAAAACTTCTACAAATGTAGTGTGGAGAGCATTCTGACAGGCTGCATTGTCATTTGACATGGGGGGATCTGGGGCTGCTGCAGAAGATTGAATTAATTTGGAGAAACTTGTAAAATTAGTCAGCTCCATCATGGGTACTAGCCTCCGTAGTATCCAAGACACCTTCAAGGAGCAGTGCCTTAGGAAGGCGGCGTCCATCATTAAGGATCCACACCCCCAGGACATGCCCTCTTCTCATTGTTACCATTGAGAAGGAGGTACAAAAGCCTGAAGGCACACACTGAGTGATTCAGGAACAGCTTCTTCCCCTCTTTCATCTGATTTCTGAATGGACTTTGAACCATGAACTATTCCTCACTATACTTTTATTTCAGATTTTTTTGCACTACTTATTTAAGATATCTATTTAATAGACATATATATATATATATATATATATATATATATACTTAATATAGTTCTCTATTTTTCTCATTTATTGTGCATTTCATTGTAGGGCTACAGTAGTTACAAATTTCATGACATATATGGGTGATATTAAACCTGTTTCTGATTCATAGTACATAGATGAAGACATTTAATCTCATCTTAACAATTATGTAACTGCCACATTACATCATCTGTTCTCACCCTATCAGATATATTCACTTGGTTCTTTCCATCCCTTCACATTTCTGTGCTAATAAATCTGATAATAAACATAATAAACGTAAGTCTGATAGTTCAAAGGTTCCACTTAATATTAAGAAATGTATATAAGCTACATCCTGGAATTCTTTCACTTCACAGACGTCCACAGAAACAGATGAGTGCCCAAAAGAATGAGTGATAGTAAAAACATTGAAACTCCAAAGCCTCCACTGCTCCCCCCACCACTCATGCACAAGCAGCAGCAAAGCAATGACACAATTTTACAAGGAAGAAAATAATTAGAACAAAAGAAGTCTATTTTGGTGCAAAATTACCAAAGTGGATATCTTTTTTTTTATTGAGGTACACTGTGGAATAGGTCCTTTGTGTCACACAGTCCAGCAACCCTAGCCTAATCACTGGTCAAATTCTAATAACCAATTCACCTACCAACTGATACATCTTTTGACTATGGGAGCAAACAAGAACACCCCGAAACCTGCATAGTCACGGAGAGAACATACAGACTCCTTACAGACAGCTGCATGAATTGAACCTGGCTCACCAGTACTGTGAATTGTTGTGCTAACCTCTATGGTAACATAGTATTGCTGCTAATTCTGCAAACTGTAGAACCAAATGTTTGAAGGGAACACGAGGAAATCTACAGATGCTGGAAATTCAAGTAACACACTCAAAATGCTGGTGGAACACAGCAGGCCAGGCAGCATCTATAGGAAGAAGCACAGTCAACGTTTCCGGCCGAGACCCCTCGTCAGGACTGGACCTTTGAGTCCTGTTGAAGGGTCTCGGCTGGAAATGTCGAAAGTGCTTCTTCCTATAGATGCTGCCTGGCCTGCTGTGTTCCACCAGCATTTTGTGCGTGTTGTTTGAAGGGAAGTTGTGATAAAAACATTTGACTCTTTCATGGAGTTAATTAAAATCAGTTGCCTTCATTCTTCTTTCCTTAATGGAGTAATATCTTCTTATAATATAAGCAAATTGATGACAGAGTACATTGTGCCTTCTGCATGTAGTTCGCAAGTACTTGCACTTTGCAATTCATTCTATGAAGCTGGGCATTTGTAGGCTTCTCGGAAGTTGCTAGACATTAATCAGAATTGAAACAGATGCAAGTTCTGTTGACATCTGCCCCTGTATTCTCATAATGCAAATCCATAATCTCATCTCAAAAATATTGCCTTCGTTGATGCTAAAGGAAATGAACATAAGATGGCTCTAAATGCTTATTTGACTTAACAGTTTTAAAATTGTAGGATCAGTTCATTACTCTTCACTAAATACATTCTACACTTAAAATTAATTATTAAAGTTAACAAATAGTTCTATATATTTTATGAAAGTGAATTACCATAATTTTAAATTGAATTACCCAAACGTGGTTGATTGACATTGGATTTTAAATGTTCTTAGCATTCCATGAATGGCAAACCAATTTCAGAGTCAATTTCACTGAAGAACTTTAAGAGCAACCCAATCAAATAAATTGCTTATTCACAGATTAGCATCATTTAGCTATGAAAGTAGTTTTTGTTTTCATGCTTTTTCTATTGAGGGTGCAAGTACATCATTTCTATTAATCTCTGTTTCCAGGGCTTAAACACATACTGTACATTGGCTATCCTATCTTTGTAGTATTAAAGGAAAGGGAAGAAAAGAAGAAAGGGTATCTTCTCATTTTATCTGATAGACCCAAGGTCCTAAAGCTATTGATCAATAGACTAGAACCATCCAAATCTGTTTTCATAATGTTAGATTCTAATTGTTTAATCCAAGGTTCTTTCAGTGGTTAGGAAAGAGCCTCAAAACTTGGAGCTTCACGATATCTTGTACAGAGCGTTGATAGAACAAAGGAAAATTGATTTGGACAGAGACAGAGCTGGGCTAGGCAAAGGGAGATAGAAATAAAAACATCTAAGATGTTGCTGCTCACAGTGTAGCTTTTCTAATACTACATATGTAGGAAAATTCCATTCAAATTCATAAATCAGAATTAACCAATGAGAAGGTTCATATTCAAATAATGCAGCACCAAAGGAAGCTTCCAGAGCTTTACAGAATTATACTGACGTACCCAGTAGTTACACACTGAATAAATGCATGTACGTACTGTGGCCACTAGAAAGCACATTAAACTGCTACATGCATATAAGAACTACTTAAGATACAAGCAGACTATTAATTGTTAAATCACAAAGAAAATAACAATTAAAGAGTCAGGTCCACAATATGATTGGTACCCTAATATTATAAACTACCATTCTTATGATGTAAGAATCACTGATAGTATGGAATTTCTTGCAATGCCAACTATGTGTGTCTGTTTCAAATGTCTTTGAACTAACTGTTCGTTTCAGAGGGTTTTTAAACATCAACCACAACACCGTGCAAGCAAAGTCACATGTAGCCTAAACCAATCCAGATTTGCTTTCCCAAATGGAATTCCAGGACATTTTGTAGTCACTTTAACTCATTCTTCATATTCATTCCAGAAATCTCACCGCTCTTCTAATTCTGATCCATTACACATTCTCCGGTGTAATCACTTCAATGTCTGTCAATATACTTCAGCTGCCAAGGCCATACAATTCTCTCCCTAGTTTTTTTTTTCCCCAACAACCTAATTCTTCATTTAATGCATCTCTTATACTAACCTTTTTGACAAGCTTTTGATCACATGTCCTAAGATCTTGACTGATGTCTTGGTATCAAATTATAAGACCACAAGACAATTAGACATTCTCCTACCTTTTCCTCATAATGTTGAGCCCTTACTAATCAAGAAGTAATCAACTTCTACTCTCTGCCATAGTTGGGTGAATCAGCAAGGGTGATGAGGCTGAATACAGGGCTATGGTGGGAAACTTTGTCACATGGTGTGAGCAGAATCATCTGCAGCTTAATGTGAAAAAGACTAAGGAGCTGGTGGTGGACCTGAGGAAGACTAAGGCACTGGTGACCCCTGTTTCCATCCAAGGGGTCAGTGTGGATATGGTGGAAGTTTACAAATACCTGGGGATATGAATCGACAATAAACTGGACTGGTCAAAGAACACTGAGGCTGTCTACAAGAAGGGTCAGAGCCGCCTCTATTTCCTGAGGAGACTGAGGTCCTTTAACATCTGCCGGATGGTGCTGAGGATGTTCTACGAGTCTGTGGTGGCCAGTGCTATCATGTTTGCTGTTGTTCAGGTTGAGGGTAGCAGACACCAACAGAATCAACAAACTCATTCGTAAGGCCAGTGATGTTGTGGGGGTGGAACTGGACTCTCTGACGGTGGTGTCTGAAAAGAGGATGCTGTCCAAGTTGCATATCATCTTGGACAATGTCTCCCATCCACTCCGTTATGTACAGACACCCTGAGCCAATAAGCTGGCCCTGGACTTCCATTTGGCATGATTAACTTATTATTATTTAATTATTTATGGTTTTATATTGCTATATTTCTTCACTGTTCTTGGTTGGTGCGGCTGTAACAAAACCCAATTTCCCTCGGGATCAATAAAGTGTGTCTGTCTGTCTGTCTTAACCATACACAATGACTTGGTCTCCACAAACATCTGTGGCAATGAATTTGATTCTTTTACCAACCTCTAGCTAAAAAAAAAATTCTTCCTTGTCTCTGTTCTAAAGGGACATCATTGCATTCTGAGTCTGTGCTCTCTAACCCTAGATTCCCCTCTATAGCAAGCGTATTCTCCATGTCCATACTATCTAGGTCTTTCAATAGTTGAAAGGTTTCAATGATATCCTCCCTCATTCTTCTAAACTCCAGTGAATATAGGCTCAGAGTCATCAAACGGTCTTCACACATCGACACTTTCATTCCCAGGATTATTCTTGTGAACCTCTTCTGGATCCTCTCCAATGCCAACAAATCATTTCTTAGATAAGGTGCCCAAAACTGCTCACAATATCGAAGTGCAGTCTGAACAATGTCTTGGAAAGCCTCAGCATTACATCCTCACATTTACATTACAGCTCTCTGAAATTAATGCTAATATTGCATTTGCTTTCCTTATCATCGAATCAAGTTAATCTTTACAGAATCCTGCATGGGGACTCCTCTGTTGGCACCTCTGATTTCTGAACTTAGAAAATAGACTATGCCTTTATTTCTTCTACCAAAGTGCATGACTCTGCACTTCTCCACTCCATGTTTCATTTGCCACTTCTTTTCTCCTGATACGTCTAATTCCTTCTGCAGACTCTTTGCTTCCTCAACACTACTTGCCCCTCCACTTTCCTTAATAAATCAATTATATTTAAATGAACATTCTATGAGCTGGATTGAAACACTTTATTAACAGTACTATACTGTATAAACTGTCATTGTTCACATAATTCTGTCAGGGCTAAAATTTGAAAAGGTTATTCTATATTTAGAGATGTTCCAGAAACCCTGAGATAGCATTGTTGGATAGAGATTTGACAAGTATCTGTTGCCAGTTCATCTTTTCTATCCTTGGGTATTGAGCATTCCCAAAGCAATGAAAAGTAAAAACTTACTTTCTACTAAGCTCAATGATAGATGACCTAAGAAATGCTAAAAAAAAAGATATACAACTCTATTGGTCTCTTGGTCAGCTTTATAATCATGAGCAACCCTGCCAGGTAGAAAATTAATTGGCTATTGAGTCTTAGTCAGGCTTATAGATTTTTTTAACACAATGCATTTAAGGTGCATTTGGAAGCCTATCCAAATTGCTTCACCACTACAAGAAGTACATGACTGCTTTCATAGAAGCTGATCGGAAGAAAACAAAAGAAGACCCACAGTTTGGCCTCTAGAATAGCTCCACGAACGACTTTGGGCAAACTCTCAATGATAAAATCAAACTCAATAATATGCAACACACACAAAATGCTGGAGGAACATTGCAGGTCAGGCAGCATCTATGGAAATGAATAAACAGTCAACATTTCGGGCTGAGACCCTTCATCAGGACCTGAAAGAAATGGGGAAGATTGCAGAATAAAAAAAGATGGGACAGGAGAAGGAGGCTCGCTAGAAGGTGATAGTTGAAGCCAAGTGGGTGGGAAAGGTCAAGGGATGGAGAAGAAGGAATCTGATAGGAGAGGGGAGTGGTCCACAGCAGAAAGGGAAGGTTGGGGACCCAGGAGGAACTTATGGGCAGATAAGAAGAGGTGAAAAGCCTGAGTGGAGAGCAACAGCTTATATTCTATCTTGGTGGACTCCAGCCTGGTGGCCTGAATATCGATTTCTCCTTTCGGTTAAAAAAAAATCCCTCCCCCTTCTTCTTCAATTACCCACTCCTGAAGAAGGGTCTTGGCCAGAAATATTGAATGTTTAGTGCTCTCCATAGATGCTGCCTGACCTGCTGAGTTCCTCCAGCATTTTGTGTGTGTTGCTATGGATTTCCATCATCTGCAGACTTTCTCATGTTTATCAATAAAATGTAGGTGTTCTCCTGGAAGCAAAGAATATTTAAGAGGAAAATTGATAAAGGGGACAAGAACATGACAGATTTTGACAGGAGAAATTAAGAGGCATGGTACTCATTATCAGATGGTTCAAGCAACAAGGACAAAGATTCAAAGCAACGGCAAAAATGTAGAAGGGTAAGTTTCAACTTTCCATAGTTGAAAC
The DNA here is from genome assembly GCF_030144855.1 of Hypanus sabinus. Lineage (NCBI taxonomy): Eukaryota > Metazoa > Chordata > Chondrichthyes > Myliobatiformes > Dasyatidae > Hypanus > Hypanus sabinus. The sequence continues at coordinate 88,250,059 of NC_082719.1, forward strand.
CCATAATAATAATAATAATAATGAACTTACTTGTGGTAAATACTCTGGAAATAGAGTCAGTCAAGGTTTGCAGAAGGGAATTAGATAGGTAAACAAACAAGAAGAAAACATATTAAGGAAGTTAAAAAAAACATTTATATGATGATATTCGTGTCCAACTGATTTAATGAACTGTCTTTGGCTGTCATACTTCCTCAAGTAAATGGTATGTCAGCCAATTTGAAAACAGCAAAGTAATAATGAGCATAGAAGTTGTTTGGATGATGTTGATTGACTAGAACATCAGGAGATATATTCCTTATCATCTTCAAAACTGTGTCATGTCATTCTCTAGGTGAGAGGGAAGATGAAGGTTTGACTTATCAACTCATCCTTGCATGTGGCACATTCTCTGTACTGGAACACCGGGATAGAGCTTTATATTAGAACCTATGGAGCAGAATGTCAGCTTACTATCTTCTACTCACCAAGGAAGAACATTACCAAATCTGGAGGTAATAAATAACTTGATTAAAATAGATAACTCCTTGGGTGAGCAACTACTAACTGCATGAGGCTTGATTGCTTCAATCTGGACTGAAACTTCCAAAAGAAATGTGAAGCACCTTTAGAATGAAGCTACACAAATGTTACAAAATGCCTTATTTACTTTCAGAGCATGAGGTCAGTTCCTCTGTTTTGCCTTTCCCCTTGAAGGTCAAAGGTAGGTGGATTTTTGACATGGAAGGGGCACTTCATTTACGCTTACATCTTTAGCAAAAGAAAACAGGCTGGGCAGTCCAAGGGTTTCAGTTCTATGAGTCATAATGTTGTGACAATGAATTAATAATAATGTTTTCTGGGGCACTGCTCTATAAAATCCCATTTGTGCTTTACACATTTATGGTAAATGAAGTCTAAAAGCTTGCTGATGGCAAGTACTATTATAGCTCGGTGTTGGATTTTACTTCAGCTTGTCTGACTTGCTCACCTCACACAAGAAGAATAAAATAATCAGCATGTGACATGAGTCAGCACAAATCATCAATGGCTGTGAAGGATTCAGCAGTCAATAGTTCCATTTAACATCAGAGAAACGTATACAGTATACATCCTGAAATCCTTGTTCTTTGCAGACATCCACAAAAACAGAAGAGTGCCCCAAAGAATGAGTGACAGTAAGTATGTTAGTACCTCAAAGCTCCCCTGCTCCCCTACTAAGTAACAATACTCCCCTCCCCCATTTACTTCAGCAAAAAACTCCACTCACCAAGCAAGGAATAGCAAAGCCTCCAAGAAAGACCATGATCTACAGTACAGCATAAAACTAATCATTCACCCAACAAATTTAACATACCACAGGCTCTCTCTCTCTCCCTATTGAGGGATTAATAATTGATTAATATCAATACCTGAATTGCAGCATATTTTGTCTAAGTGAATACATCATAATGGGTGCCACAATAGCATAGTGGGTAGCATAACACTATTACAGTTTGGGATTTTCCAGAGTTTGTAGTTTATTTCCAGTACCATCTGTATGGAATTTGCACATTTTCCCCATGAACCATATGGGTTTACTATTTGTACTCTGGTTTCCTCCCACTGTCCAAAGACACTCTGGTTACTAGGTTAACTGGTCATTGTAAATTGTCTTTTGATTAGGCTAAATAGGTACTTTGCTGAGTGACGTGGCTCATTGGGCCAGTAGGGCCTGTCCGTGCTCTACCTCTAAATTAATCAATAAATATAACATGTTTCTCTATTGCAATGAATAATATTCTGGCATGCATAATGACAAATGAAAAGAGTGTGCTTATTTCAACTGCCAGTTTTATTACAACAAGCACAATAACCAGCAGATAGTCGTCACTCAGTGAGAACTTCCTCAGTCACATACAGACGGGCAGGTGATTATTACGCACTCCGGTTATGGTCACAAAAACACAAGTGAACAAGTGTATAACCCAAACTAAAATGTAACAATAAATGAATTTGATCATCTCACCATAATTCCTCAAAGGTATTTTAAAACAAGAACAACAAATAGTGCTGCCACTAGATTTTACAATTTGTCTGATAAATTATATATATTTCCAGGAATAAGGTGCTTATGTTAATATTCAAATTAGGTGTCCATGTTAAAGATGAGTGAGAAAGGATCGAAGACCAATGGCATATTAGAGAATCTTTGAAACTGTCGACAAAAATGAGGCAATCACAATTTATTGATTCACTAGAAATATGAAGATATGTCACTTCAGATGATAATCTTGTTAGTTGACTTCCATCCTGTGTCATCTTTGTCAGTCCCATACCTAGTAGCCATTTTGCCGAAGATTTAATAAGCCGAGGTTGCTGCTATCTAGTGATATAAAATTACCCTCCCCATTCAGAAAGGAGTATTTGACATTTTATTTTTATTTACCTATTTTTCAGCCACCTTCTGCAGATGGTTTTGACCCAATGGAGGCTTCCACATGTGCTGGATTGCACCTGCCTTTCGTTCAAGTGAAATTCTTTATGTTTGAAATGACAACTGAATCCTCATGGTTAGAACTCCCTGCATTTTTGACTGGAGAGTGAAACAGATCCACCCTGATCCAAAGGACAGAAATATTTTTTTTTAATTCCAAATGCTGGAAATCAGAAATTAAAATATAAATTCTGAATAAGCACCAACAGGTCCATCGTCATCTCGTCCGCGAGTTGATACTGAAGATTAAACAGAAATCTAGAAGCAGCAGCTCAATGGCCAAAGCCTGGAGACTGGAGAATGGAAGCCCAGAAGCCTGTTCTGGTGTTGGAGGATTGTCCTTGTGTGGGGGTGGATGGGAGGGATGAAAGGGGCTTGTTTTGCTGTTGATGTTTTGTTGCTTGTTGCGTTCTGTGTTGTTCTGACCCAACTTCACATCAAACCCACAGACAAAGGGGGAAATGTTGCAATGCAGCAGACTGACCTCTTCACTGGTCAGGGGAGGTGAGACAGCAACACTCAGACAATTCCTTTTACCTCTGAAAATTACCCCACCCAGGACAATCAGAAAATTGTCTCCAGCACCATCATAAATCACATCAACTCTGGAGATCTCCCATCCACAGCCACCAAATTCATAGTTTCCTTACTCCACACTGCTCGTTTCTATCTCCTACCCAAGATCCACAAACTTAACTGTCCATTGATTCTGCCTGCTCTTGCCCCCACTGAACTCATGTCTGCATTCGCTGACTCCATTTTATCCACCTTGATTCTGTCCCTTCACACATATGCCTGTTACACTTCACATAATGTCGATTTCCTCGACAACGTTCAATTCCTTGGCCCTGATCACCTCATTTTCATCACAGATATCCAGTCCTGATCACTTCCATCCCCCGTCAGAAGGCTTTAAAGCTCTCCTCATCTTTCTTGATAACGACAAATTCCCGTCCACATCCACCATCCTCCGGCTAGTGGAACCGGTCCTCACCCTCAATAATTTCCCTTTTGGCTCCTCCCACTTTTTTCAAATTCAAGGTGTAGCTATGGGCATCCAGATGACAGTTGACATTTTGTGCTGACTTCAGGATAAAAAGTCAACTGTTCATTCATTTCCATGGATAATGCCGGACTTGCTGAGTTCCTCCAGTGTTTTGTGTGTGTTGCTTTCAATTTCCAGCATCTGCAGAATTGCTTGTGTTTATATTTTTTGCTTTCCTAATGGGACTAACATGAGTCTTTTGAACCTTTCACAGAGGAAGCTAATGCGGGAGGTGGAAAAATGTCCGGTGGATACTGATAACAATAGAGCAAAGGTATGAATGGTGCAATAATAACAATCTCTCACTCAATGTCAATAAGACCAAGAAACTGAGAGTAGACTTCAGGGGAGGGAAACCAAAGGTCCATGAGCCAGTAATCATCAGAGGATCAGAGGTGGGAAAGGTCCTTTAAATTCCTGGGTGTCATTATCTCAGAGGACCTCTCCAGGACACAGCATATAAGTAAGAAAGCACAACTGTGCCTCAACTTCCTCAGGAGTCTGCGAAGATTTGATATGTCATCAAAAATCTTGGAGGGCTTCTATAGATATATGATGGAAAGTGTGCTGACTGGATGCATTACGGTTTGGTATAGGAACACGCTTTGAGCGGATAATAAGATTATGATGTAGGTACAGAGTCGATCTTACCATACAAGAGTCTGACAACATTTGGGTAGATGCTGTCCTTGAGCCTCATGGTACTGTACATACCTTCAGGCTTTTGTACCTTCTCACAACAGGAAAGGGGAGATGAGGGAATGTCTGGTATGGGTGCGGTCTTCAATTATGCTGCCTGGTTAACTGAGGCAGTAAGAAGTGTTAGTGGAGTGTTTGAGGGGATGCTGATTCTGGTGATGTGCTGATCTGTGTCTACCACTTTTAGTAGTCAAGGAATATGGATATTTTTCATCCTGTGCACAGCCCCTTTGGATAATATCCTTTCCTCCTCAATAAAAAGTAAAAATGCTGAAAACATTCAGCAGGCCAAGTACCATCCATGGAAAGAGAAACAGGGCAAACAATTCAGGACTGAGAACTTCAACAGGGCTAGCAAGCTTTTAATAGTTTCAGTAAGATTTTGTTTCCAGTAGAATTCATTCATTTGTTATGTGCCATGTCATATAATGTGGACGATCATGGCTCTTCCATGACCATGATTGTTCTTGGCAACACACACAAAATGCTGGTGGAACACAACAGGCCAGGCAGCATCTATAGGGAGAAGTGATGTTGACGTTTCGGGCCGTGACCCTTAGTCAGGAATAGTCCTGACGAAGGGTCTTGGTCCAAAACGTAAACTGCACTTCTCCCTATAGATGCTGCCTGGCCTGCTGTGTTCCACCAGCATTTTGTGTGTGTTGCTTGAATTTCCAGCATCTGCAGATTTCCTTGTGATTGTTTTTGGCAAATATATTGACAGTAGTGGTTTGCCATTGCCTTCTTCTGGGAATTGTCTTTACAGGATGGGTAACCTCAGCCATTATCAATGCTCTTCAGAGATTATCTACCTGACGACAGTAGTTGTATAACCTGGACTTGTGATATGCACTAGGTGCTCAAACAACCATCCACCACTTGCTCCTTTGGCTTCATGTGACCAAGTGACCTGACTGGGGTGGGGGGCTAAGCAAGTGCTACACGTTTCCCAAGGCTGAGCTGCAGGTGAGCAGCGGGAAGGAACACACCAGTGCCTTACACCACCTTTGGTAGAAATGTATCCCCACCCTAGTAGAATTACTAATTGGCAAAACCATAGCTTGTACAGAAAATGAAGTTTGCAGAAAATTACCAGATAGTTAGTAAGAATGGTCACAGTACAACACTGAAGGATGAAGAAATAAGGTAACATTTTCACTTTAGTGTATGAGAAATCATTTTCATTCACACAAACTCTCCTTTTGGAATTATGACTAAAACTACATAGTTCATCGACTATAGCTCAGCATTTAATACCATCATTCCCACAATCCTGATTGTGAAGTTGCAGAACCTGGGCCTCTGTACCTCCCCCTGCAATTGGATCCTCGACTTCCTAACCAGAAGACCACAGTCTGTGTGGATTGGTGATAACATATCCTCCTCACTGACGATCAACATTGCATACCTCTGGGGTATGCTTAGCCCACAGCTCTACTCTCTATATACACATGACTGGGTGGCTCAATATAGGTCAAATACCATCTATAAATTTGCTGACGATACTACCATTGTTTGTAGAATCTCCGATGGTGACGAGAGGATGTACAGGAGTGACATATGCAAACTAGTGGAACGGTGCCACAGCAACAAAATGGTGCTCAACGTCAGTAAGACGAAAGAGCTGATTGTGGACCTCAGGAAGGGTAAGACGAAGGAATACATACCAATACTCATAGCGGGATCAGAAGTGGAGAGAGTGAGCAGTTTCATGTTCCTGGGGGTCAAGATCTCTGAGGATCTAACCTGGTCCCAACATATTGTTGTAGTTATAAAGCAGGCAAGACAACGGCTATACTTTATTAGGAGTTTGAAGAGATTTAACATGTCAACAAATACATTCAAAAACTTCTATAGTTGTATTGTGGAGAGCATTCTGACAGGCTGCATCACTATCTGGTATGGAGGGGTTACTGCACAGGACCAAAAGAAGCTGCAGAAGGTTGTAAATCTAGTCAGCTCCATCTTGGGTACTAGCCTACAAAGTACCCAGGGCATCTTTAGGGAGCAGTTTCTCAGGAAGGCAGCAGCCGTTATTCAGGACCTCCAGCATCCAGGGCATGCCCTATTCTCACTGTTACCATCAGGTAGAAGACAAACAGACAGACATACTTTATTGATCCCTAGGGAAATTGAGTTTTGTTACAGTCGCACCAACCAAGAATAGTGTAAAAATATAGCAATATAAAACCATAAATAATCAAATAACAATAAGTAAATTATGCCAAGTGGAAATAAGTCCAGGACCAGCCTATTGGCTCAGGGTGTCTGACACTCCGAGGGAGGAGTTGTAAAGTTTGATGGCCACAGGCAGGAATGACTTCCTATGACACTCAGTGTTGCATCTCGGTGGAATGAGTCTCTGGCTGAATGTACTCCTGTGCCTAACCAGTACATTATGGAGTGGATGGGAGACATTGTCCAAGATGGCATGCAACTTGGACAGCATCCTCTTTTCAGATACCACCATCAGAGAGTCCAGTTCCACACCCACAACATCACTGGCTTTACGGATGAGTTTGTTGATTCTACAAACTGCTACCCTCAGCCTGCTGCCCCAGCACACAACAGCAAACATGATAGCACTGGCCACCACAGACTCGTAGAACATCCTCAGCATCATCCGGCACATGTTAAAGGACCTCAGTCTCATCAGAAAGTAGAGACGGCTCTGACCTGTACAGAGGCACAGAAGCCTGAAGGCACACACTCAGCGATTCAGGAACAGCTTCTTCCCCTCTGTCATCCAATTCCTAAATGGACACTGAATCTTTGGACACTACCTCACTCTTTTTAATATACAGTATTTCTGTTTTTGCAAATTTTCTTAAACCTATTCAATATACTTAATTGATTTACTTATTTATTATTCTTTTTTATTTTATTATTTTTTCTTTACTAGATTATGTATTGCATCTAACTGCTGCTGCTAAGTTAACAAATTTCACGTCACATGCTGGTGATAATAAACCTGATTCTGACTCTGATACATCTGTGAACATTTCACTGTTGTTTCTTTTCATTGACTATACTGAATCATTCAACTCCAATGGCAAAAAGAATTTTTTTAAAAACTGCAGTTAATAGAAATTTGAAATGAAAACAAAAATGTATTGGAAACGGAGAATTAAAAATCTTTAATGCTTAAAATGCCAGCAATGTTTCTTTCTCTACAGATGCTGCCTGATGGCTATGTGCTTCTAGCAGTTTCTGTTTATATGTCTGACCTGGAAAGGTTGGAGGAAGATACTCAAAATTCCCTTTACATGAGTAAATAGGAAATTCCATTTGAAAATACGAGGGGTGATTGATAAGCTCGTGGCCTAAGGTAGAAGGAGTCGATTTTAGAAAACCTAGGACATTTACTTATCAATATACTCCTCTCCTACATTTACACACTTAGTCCAGCAGTCGTGGAGTATATGGATCTTGGACCTCCAGAAAATGTCCACAGCAGGGGTGATTGATAAGTTTGTGGCCTAAGGTAGAAGGAGATATTAACTTCAAACTTTCTGCATAAACACTCAAAGAGTTGAAATGCATGTGGATGTAACGAGAGCTGTATAACTCATCTCCTTCTACCTTAGGCCACAAACTTATCAATCACCCATCTGTGGACACTTCCTTGAGGTCCAAGATCCGTATGCTCTATGACTGCTGGACTAAGTGTGTAAATCTAAGAGGGGACTATGTTGAAAAATAAATGTGCTAGGTTTTCTAAAATTGACTCCCTTCTACCTTAGGCCACAAACTTATCAATCACCCCTCGTAATTTCTTACATGAAAGACCACACAATATCAGAATAAGGTTTAATATCATTGGCTTGTGCCATGATTTTTTATGTGGTTAGCAGTACATTGCAATACATGTATAAAAGAACTGTGAATCACAGAACAGTATATATATTTAAAGTTAAAATAAATAAATAGTGCAAATAGAGATAAAAAGTAAAGTGGTGTTCATGGGTTCAATGTCCATTCAGAAGTCTGATAGCAAAGAAGAATTTATTCCTGAAACACTGAGTGTGTGCCTCCAGGCTCCTGTACCTCCTCCCAGACAGTAGCAATCAGAAGAGTGAATGTCCTGGGTGATGGGTATTGTAAATGTTGGATGTCACATTTTTGAGGTATCACTCCTTGAAGATGTCCTGGATGCTGGGGTAATGTAACAGTATATGTTTGGAATAAATTTCATAAAAAGCACTTTTAATTTACAGTTTGTTCACTGGCAATTCTTTAAAAGGGTTTATTGTCATATTTTATGTAAAGTACATGGATCAGAAATCCATCATCAATATGGGTTCTGACAAGAAGTTGTGAAGTTCAGTTTCAAATACGAAAGATTACATTTACAATTTAAAAACATATTATTTTCAGAGCAATAGGATATCTGGCAAACTGTTCAAGGATACTTATTAATAGTTCTGTATGTTTGACTCCCTACACTGGTCAATAATGCTTAAACTAAGTTGAAGGTGTGAAGTTTGTAAAGCATATTGTACCTGAGTAGAATGCACAGGATGTGGATGATTGTTAGCAATAATTATTATTAATTTGGGTGAGTAGCTTGGCACTGCCAGCAGTGTCCTCACTCCAGGTGATAAGTGCTCAGTCAATGAAGTGCAATAAAGCCAGGCCAGGAACAAATCAAAAAACAACCTGTTCAATTCCTGGTCTTTGCTGAGAAAATCATTAGTAATGAGCCCTGAAGGGGACAATCAGCTGATTGTACCTGTGTTAGCACTTTGTTAGAATTTTCCAGTTAATCTCACTCCCCTACTCAAACTTCAAAGCATCAATAGCTTCCAAATATCTTTATCCAGTTCTATTACAAATGGTTCTGAAGTTACACTTAGGGAAGGGCAGGTAAAATTGAGAGATTTTCTTACCTGAACCAGTTAGATTTTATAACAATCCCTTCAGTTCACGTTTGTAGTCCAGATTTTATTGAACTATTTGAATTAAAAATCTGGAACTTTCATGGTTGGATGAAAACTTAGATTAAGATTTTAATGACTTAAGTGTTATGCTATAGCCTGAACATTTACCATTGCATTAGTCTTTATACCTTTTTCATTCCTGAAAGCGAAGAAGTAGCTCCCTTGCTGATGAGCTAACACATAAGAATTTATTCCTCATCACAAATTAATGGTGAAAGGATGCTTTGCTCTTCTGCTGAAGAGTTTGCACAGATAAAACACAAACTCTGATGTCATTGCAACCGTTGTATAGTGAGGACAGCTGTTCCAACATTGACAAAGAAATTTACTGTTGTTGAGGGGTTTAAATGTGCAGATGTTTTGCTGGTTTCTCATTATGCAAAACCTACTGTTATGTCCGCAGCCCCCTCCTTTGTGAGAATCGCAAGAGCACTAGTTGAGGGGGGGGTCAGTAGACCCAGGAAATGGGAGAGAGACGTGCCAAATGCCTCGTTCCCCCCAGCGATGCAAAATAACGCAACATTGACCATTGTCTCCCGGAGACCACATTTGTAGATTGGGGACTATGCTACGTGCAAGCCCTCGGGCAAAGTGGGCTGGTTGAGAGAGAGATTGCATCATCCCAACCTGATTGACATCTGAGACCCCGTGAGGAAGTATAAAAGAGGGTCTGGGGGGAACAACCCCTTTAGAAGCACCAGAAGAAACGCTAACGATCCTGTAGTAGCGGGAAGCCATTTGAAGGAAGTCACGTGGGTTCGATTCCGTGGCTGGAATCGGTGACTGGAACCACGGAAACCAGCTTTTAGCTAACAACGGGGAAGCCCGCTCCCCTGATTCAACGGATTTGCTTCATAAAAGACCCGGGCAAGTTTCTTTTCTCACCAATCTCTCTCTCTCTCTCCAACAAGTGAAAACCCAGTGGTCCCCAAAAGGCTGAAGCCTGCAGGAACTGAGTGACTTATATTTCCATCGGACAATATATTATCCCCTAGACAAACGATCGAGCTGTTTCTTATTGATGGTTATTATTAGACCCGCGCTTTTAGATTGAGTAGTGACGACATATATTATCTGAATGTTTGTATTAATCTTATTTTTGTGCCCCTTCATAAATAAAGACTTTCAAAAATAGTACCATCAGACTTCAATGGACCTCTCTATCATTGCTGGTATGTGATCCAGTTACGGGATTTCGTAACACTACTCTCTTCTTGGCATTCTGATGTCTGCAAAGAAAAGAGCCATCAGGACCATCTCAGAAGCTACAAAGCGAGCCTCCAGATGGCTATGGATCAAGAAGTGTCACCCATGGTCCAATGCTGCTGGGACACAAGCCTTAGCCTGATCATCCCTGGTTGAGTCGCCTGGCTGAGAGTGCCTGAGGTTCAAAGACTCACAACACCTGATGACCCAGATTACATCACTGATGATGTGTCCCAGACCATCCAAGGATGTATCTCTGTATCAACATATACTCAGGAAAATGATCCCAGGAATGAAAGGGTTAACATGTGAGGACGGTTTGATGGCTCTGGGTTTGTACTGTTATGATCCCAGCCCCCTCCTTTGTGAGAATCGCAAGAGCACCCATTGGTGGGGGGGGTGGTCAGTAGACCCAGGAAGTGAGAGAGAGAGAGTGAGAAACGTGCCAAATTGCACATCCCACCTGGGATACAGAATAAGGCGACAGCGACTATTGTCTCATGGAGACCACGTGAAAAGCCCTCGGGCAAGGTGGGCTGGTTGAGAGAGATTGCATCATCCCAACCTGATTGACACCTGCGACCCCGTGAGGAAGTATAAAGGAGAGTCTCAGGGGGACAGCCCCCTCAGGCGCACCAAGAAGACACGAGAGAGTGTTCCCCCAGCAGAAGGAAGCCATTCTGAAGGAAGCCACGTGCGTTAGATTCCGGGATTGGAATTTGTGGCTGGAATCACAGAAAACCGCTTTTAACTAACATCGGAGAGAGGAAACCAATGCTCCCCCCCGATTTCACAGAAGCTTCATCAAGACTCGGCAAGTCCTTTCTCTTCTCCCCAATCTCTCTCTCTCTCTCGGTCACCCCACATGAAACCCAGCGATTTTCAAAGGGCTGAGGCCTGCAGACTTTCAGAGTGACTTTTATATTTCCAACGGACAATCTATTAACCCCTAGACAACAGTAGAGCTCACTTCTTAATGATGATTATTACTATACCCGCGCTTTAGATTGAGTGTTGACGATATGCACTATCTGAATGTATGTATTAACCTTATTTTTGTGTCCCTTTATAAATAAAAACGTCTGAAAATAGTGACATCAGACTTCAACAGACCTCTCTATCTTTGCTGGTAAGTTCTCCAGTTACGGGATTCGTAACAGTACTCACTGGAGTTTAGAAGAATGAAGCGGGATCTCAGTGAAACCTAACAAATATTGAAAGACCTAGAGCGGAAGTGGTGATGTTTCCTATAGAGGGAGAATCTCGGACCAGGGGACACAGGGTCAGAATAGAATGATGTCCCTTTTCAACAGAGATGATGAAGAAGTTCTTTAGCTCAAGGGTGGCGAATCTGTGGAATTTATTGTTACAGACGTCTGTGGAGACAGTCATTGGGTACGCTTAAAACAGAGGTTGATATGTTCCTAATTAGTAAAAATGACAAAAGAAGGTAGGAGAATGGTATTGAAAGGGATAATAAATCAGCCATGATGAAATGGCAGAGCAGATGGAATGGGCTAAATGGCTAGTTTTTCTCCTACATATGCTTTATTGTCGTGGCCACATGGGTTTCCTTCACTATAGGGCTTTCTATCCATGTCTTAAAAATATAGGTTAATTGTCTGCTGGAAATTCCCATTGAGTGATGGTGGGTGGCAGAAGAAACAATGGGAGATGATGACTGTGTGAGAGAGAAAAAAGTTATGAGGAATGAATGAATAATGGAATGAAGCTAATGGCTGGTTTAGACTCCCTGGGACAAACATCTTTATTCTCTGATATAACAAAACATTCAACATCAGAAAGACCTTTTCTGAAGAAGACTGCAAAGTAACTGCAATGTCAGTAATTAGAATGACATCTTGAGCATCCATCTGACAGTCTCTGCCACCCCAGCCTAAGAAATACTCTGAAGTGTGGAGGCAAGAATTGACCCCAAAAGTCCCTGTCTGGTGCAGCAGCTCAAATATGGTACATATTTAGAATAATGCTTCATGTAAGCTTTCCCAATACTTCATTTTGACTATCAGGACCTGATTATTCAGTGTGCTCACACACAACCTAGATATTATAGGAGGTTATAAACATTGCTATTGATGAAGCGCTCTGGGTTCATATTAGACTGCAGTGTACCACTTCAAAGCAATGAACCACACCCTGAATATTCTGGAGACCTACAATCTGGCAGTTTCAAGCTGCCTCCCATTCTTTATTTATGTTAACGGAGATGAATTCATCTCTCACTGAGCAGGGACAAGCTGTGACCAAAACTATTATACACACTGCTTATAAAATATTAAAATGTTTCACCTGGCAAAATGGTTCAAAATGTCTACAGGCATTGCATTCCAACCCTGATTTCAATGAATTCTACTGCAAATGGTTCCTCTGCAAAAAATCTGCAGATCGTCGATCTGCTGGAGGAACTCAAAATTCCAGCATCTACAATCTTCCTGCTGCTGCCTGTAAGGAGTTTATATATTCTCCCTGTGACCACGTAGGTTTCCTCTGGGTGCTCCAGTTTCTTCCCACGTTCCAAAGACATACAGGTTGGTAGGTTAATTGGTCATTGTAAATTGTGCCGTGATTGGGCTCAGGTTAAATTAAGGGATTGCTGGACAGGGCAGCCTGACGTTCTGTCCTGCAGCTAAATAAATAAATAAATAAATAAATAAATAAACATCTTTTGCGTGTAGGTACTGGTATTGTGTCGTGTGTATTGTTATTGGTTTATTATTGTTACATATACAATGACATGAAAAGCAGCATCATAGGAGATGCCGTTCAACATTGAACTCAATGTAGGACTGCCTTAGGGACTCTAGTTTTATATTTTTCCCTCTGGGTTTACTCCCAAAGCCTTCTCCTTGAGTGGGTGTAGCTGCAGAGCAGCGGAGGCTTGAGATCAGAGTTTTCCTTCTTCTAGGTGAGCTGCCAATCATGGCTGACAAGCCCCAACTTCCCAAATGTTCAGGTAGAACAGTGTAAAACAATAAAGTGAATGCAGAATAAAGTGCAAAAGACTGCAGAGGAAGTGCAGTGGAGGTATATAATAAAGTTCAAAATCATAATGAGGGAGAATACATGCAGTTGGCGGGTTGGTGCTAGAGAGATTACTAATGGTTATCCATTATGGAAAATCTGGCACATCCTCTCCATGACCTACTGAATAAGCAGTGGAGCACCATTTCAAACAGATTCATTCAGCTCCGCTGTCACAAGGATTGTTACAGAAAATTTTCCTTCCAAATACAATAATCCTATCCAACAGTTCATCTCTGTGCAACAGGAGAACACACATCATAGTTCAATTGTCTCTCTTTTATTATGTTGTTCATTATTATTGTACATTATTGCACATTGGTAAATTATTATTGTGTTTATTACTATTTTGCACTTTATTATCAGGTAAGAATGCACACTGCTAAGTGTGTTTTTAAATGTTGCTGCTGTTACAAAAGGTTTTCCCACTCAGGATCAATAAAATATTCATTATTATTATTATTATTATTATTATTATTATTATTAGTAGTAGTAGTAGTAGTAGTAGTAGTAGTAGTAGTAGTAGTAGTAGTAGTAGTAGTAGTAGTCCAGTTGTTCAAATCGGAATTTGTGCGTGATTTACATTGTATAGTGGTTATTGTATCAAAATCAAATTTTCATTGATGTGTTAATTGAGTGCTACAAAAGCATTAATATTGCCCTTGTGTCCTCTGTTAGCTACAGGTATGTTTGTGTTATTTTGTGATCCAGGGACTCTGTATATATGCTATGTATGCCACAAACAATTGCTTTTACATTACATCTCAATCTTGAGGCTCTTTGCTGGTCTGGGTCAACCACGGATATTGCATTCCAGATGTCTACGTGATAATCAATCTGGTACATAAATGATATGGAGAGCAAGCTGTTCCTCATGCAGCAGGCTCCCCTTCTCCATGCAGCTGATGAATCCAAAGAAACAGCAAGGTCTGATGTAGTTTGACACCAGTGACATTGCAAGAGTTGTTAGTCAGCATTGAACTCAACCTGCCTTAGGAAATCCAGCTCTAGACGCTTCCTTGGGATTTACCCCCAAAGCCTTCTCCATGTGTGGGTATAGCCACAAGGCAACAAAGATTTGAAATCAGAGTTTTCCTTTCCCTAGATGAACTGCAAACCAGGGCAAAGTAATTGGTATTAAGGTGTCAGGAACCCGCCTTTGCCCCTTCTCCTGTCAGTAGAAGCAGTTCCTCCGGGCTTTGAAATAAGTCATTTGTGATGGTCAGGAGCTGAAGACCATAAGACCATAAAACAAAGGAGCAGAAGTTGATCGTTCAGCCCATTGAGTCTGCTCTGCCATTTCATCATGATGAGCTGATCCAATCTCCCCTTTAGTCCCATTGCCCCGCCTTCTCACCATAACTTTTGATTCCCTGACTACTCAAATACCTATTAATCTCTGCCTTAAATACACCCAGTGACTTGGCCTCCATTGCTGCCCGTGGCAACAAATTCCACAGATTCACCACCCTCCAGCTAAAAAAATTTTTTTGCAACTCTGTTCTGAATGGGTGCCCTTCAATCCTCAAGTCATGTCCTCTCATACTAGACTCCTCCAGAGTCTAGACTGAACTTGGTTGTCAGAGGCTATTTGAGAGACATGCCATTGAGATCATTTAATAGGTTGTGGGAGCTTATCCCCCTTACCATCCATGACTACAACACCCTTAAGGAACTACCTCAATCCTGAAATACAAAAAAATACCGTATATTCTGCATTGTCTTGATCCTGAAGAACTTAAAATTGTGCTGTGTAATTGAATTTCTAGGTCAATGCTCTCCGAAGAGCTGAGAACATGATGGGGAATACGTTAGTGACTTCCTTGAATGAAATCCAAATAATAAGGAGTGGTGCCAGCCAATATTCTATAGAGTAAATGAAACGTAAGATTTCTTGTTTATATCATTCAAGTCAAACATGTAGCCTGTATACTAAGTTGATGGATGTGTTATAGCGTGTTATGTAGTCCTCATCTAGCTTTTGAACTAAACTTTGCTGCTACATTGTGAGTTGCCTTTCAATATTCAAATTTGTTAATATAATTGCTTTAAGTTTCGATATAAAAATATAATCAAAGGGAACTGATGTTTCTGTCAGCTCTGTTGGGGAGCACAACAGTGCAGAGGTTAGTGTAATTGTATTACAGTGTCAATGGTCAAAAGATCCGGGTTCAATTCCTGCTGCCGTCTCTAAGGAGTTTGTATGTTCTCCCCATGATTGCAGAGGAGCTTCAGTTTGCTCCCATATTCCAAAAACATACGGGTTAGGATTAGTAAGTTGTCAGCCTGCTATCTTGGCACCAGAAACATGGCGACACTTGCAGGCTGCCCCCAGCATATATTTGGTCTCTGATGGTCATTTACATAATGACACATTTCACGGGATGTTTCGATGTGTATGTAACAAATAAAGAAAAACACTTTTAACAATTAGTAGCCAAGCCAAAAAAAATGTTTTGTCAATCACAGGAAGTATTGGTAGAACACTTACAAAATTAAATCATTATTAGATATCCGACCAATGCCAGAATAAAATAACCAATGAGAATAGAACTTTTTAAATGAATACTAATATTTCCATTAGGTGAACTGAAGCCATAGCTGCTGGAGATATGTAGACTAACATAGGCAGCTGGATTTGAAAGAGCAGTAAAAGTGCACCTGGACTAAGTCAGAATGACTTTCACACGTTCAGTCATGTTCAACTTGTTTCAAATGGGAGAGCAGGGTACAGTTGCAAATGCTCTCCATCTCCTCTGCCTATCAATCAATTATATCACCACCTATCGTTGCAACTGGTTCCATTTTCATTCAGACCAAATTAATTCAAAATTCATCTTAAAATGCAGCTGAGGAATTCTTATCGTCTCTGAAAATAAGATGTTTGTTATTTTGTTTCGGCATTCTGTGGCAACTAAAATTTCAAAATACCACAATAAGTAATACCTTCCCAAAGCTGATTGTCCTTTATTTGTTGGAAGGAAAGTTTGCTTCTATATTATTCTTATTAAGTTCCTGTGAATTCCCAACTGAGGCATAATGGAATGATGTCCCTCGGTTTAACATTGTAATGCTTACCTCTCTTGAACACAACAACTTGAGTCTCAGTGTGGTCCAAGGAGGTGATTGTGGACCTCAGAAAAGTGCAGGCTGAACTCTCCCTACTGTACGTCAATGGCTCCTCTGCAGAAGGAGATGGGAGCGCTTAGTTTCTTGGAGTGCATGTCACAAATGATCTCAACTGGTCCCTCAACACTGCCTCTTTAGTCAAGAAAGCACAGCAGCGACTTCACCTACTGAGGAGATTGAGGTGAGTTAGGCTCCCCGCCCCCATTCTAACAACATTCTAACAGAGCACCATCAAGAGTGTCCTGACCAGCTGGTATGGGAATTACAGAGGTATCAGATCACAAGACCTTGCAACATTTGTGAGGACTGCTGAGAAGATCATCAGGGTCTCTTTCCCTACCTCCGTCTAGGTCATATACCAGAAGCGCTGTGTTCACAGAGACCTCAACCCACAATCTATTTGACCTCCTATGGTCAAGCAGAAGTTGCAGCATTATAATAACATGGACTATTAGGCTTGATGAATCCATTTTCCCCTAGGCTGTAATGCTTGTGAACACCCTGCTACCCAACAGGTGTGAACACCCAACACACATTATTTATGACAGTGTCAGTATTATTATACTGTTGTATATTTAATTATATGTCAAATAAGCACTTCATGTCAACTTGTACATCAACAGAATTTTTTTTACTGTCTGTTAATATTATTTTATGTGTTGTATGCATGATATGTACTGTTTTACACCTTGTTCCCAGAGAAATATTATTTATTTTAGCTGTATGCATGTGTGCAGTTGAATGACATTAAATTTGAACGTGAATGTGAACTAATAAGGGTTGTTGCTAAATTGTATTGGCTGATTGTGGGAAGAGAAAAAACAAATTTCTTTGGAGATTCTCCTGCTCCACTGTTGTAATTTCCTTTAATTATGCTGGGACAGAGCATGGTGCCTCCCAGTGAAATTAATTCCTTCTTAGCCTCTGCAATAGACCAGTTTAAATTACAGTTTTTCTTTAACTGCAAAGGTGTAGCTGCCAATATTAATGTTAGTGAAGCATTGGAGATCAAAGGGGACTTGACAGAGTGGAAGAATGCTATGTTCACCGTTGAGCTTGGGTCACTCCTTCAGGTTTTCAGCAGCATCTATGAGGAGATGCTTCATTTTTACTGTTCACTGGAATGATAAATATTTCAGCATTACCCCTCAGCTTGTCCGGCCAGGCTAAGTCATTTGGAATGTAGGACAATGAGAGGAGAAATTATTTAAAGTTATGAGGGGCATGTTTAAGGTGGATGGTGACAGACATTTCCACAGGATAGGAAAGTCTAAAACTAGGGGGATAAGTTTCAGGTAAGAGGGGAAAGATTTCAAAGGAACCTCAGAGGGAACCTTTTCACGCAGAGAATTGTGAGTATATTGAATGACTTACTACAGGAAGTGGCTAATGCTGGTACACGAGTTCCATTTAAGAAGTACTTAGACAGGAGTTTTGAGGGGCGGGACTTAGTTATGGAATGAACGCAGGAAATTGGAGCTAACTGGTTGAGCACGCAGGAACTGGCTAGATTGAATGGCCTGTATCTGTGCCATGTTGCCCAATGACTCTATGACTCTATTTAAAAGTGTCCATCAATACCAGTGCTGTTTTTCATAAACTTTAAATTGCTTTACATAATTTAAAAAGTACATTATTTAAACATTTAGTGGGCTTTCAGTGGAGCCAGATACTTAACTGAAGTACAGCAGTTGTTCCCATCGGAAATGTCAGCCACAGCCATCTCATTTTGGTCCATTATGGTCAACCAACCATATTGACTGCTCTCCCTTGAGCAAGCTTTTTTTACAGATCCACCAAAGTAAATGAGATATTCCTAATGTAAAGTTCAACCACAGCCCCTAAGAGATGTCATGTCAATGTAGTCATATCCATCATCACATGCCAGTAGAGCTATTGATTTAACACATTGTTATGTTCATTTTTTGCAATTGTTTTAAGATGAATTGATACACGTTTTATGTTGGATGGTTAAGTGGAATATTGAAGGTATTTTTTAGCAAAGCAACCCCAGTGGACTGAGGAGAGCTAAAAGGATTCTGTTGGTCTAGTTCCAATTTGTGTCAACTAGTACATTTGACATTAATGATTTCCTTGCAAACTCAGGAGAATTCATTTCTACCCATGTAGGATTTTACCTCCTCCAGCAGGGGATAGGCTGGGAAGGTAGATAAAGTGAAGGATTAGCGATGATCTTATTAAATGGTAGATCATGTTTAAGGGATTGTATGACCTATTTCTATCTCTGCTTCTTATATCATTACATGTTAGGAGGCATGGAAGCCTTCAACAATACTCCAGCTCTTGCCAGTTGCTTATGCAATGGTTCTCTGTAGGAGATCCCCCACCTTAGTTCCATGCGGTTGACATTTGCCCCTTTACAAGATAAATTATGTATATTATTTAGATGTTGAAAGATTGTAGAATACTATTATGCAGAGGAACTTGGAAGTGCCTGTGCTTAAATCAGAAAAGATTGGTTTGCAAGTGCAATAGGTTATCACAATGGCAAAAGGAATATTGGCCTTTATGGGTGGGTTGATTTTAAGAGAAGGGAGATTACACTGCAACTGCATAGGGTGTTGATGTGGATATACCTCTCTACCAAAGGAGATGTAAGGCACTCCTTCCTTCCACTAGCCTGCAGGTCACTCTTGAGCAAGGTGAAACAACTGTTTAGCCCTGATCAGAGTCACGTGATGCCACGGGAGCAGGTGATAGACAGTAGTAAGAACATCTGGTGCATATCGCAAGTCCTGGTTATACAACCACAGATGCCAGGCAGACAATCTCCAAAGAGTATTGATAATGTCTGGGGTCACGTGTCTTGTAAAGACAACACTTAGAAGAAGGCAATGGCAAAACACTTCTGTAGAAAAATTTGCCAAGAGCAATCATGGTCAAGACCATGATCATCTATGTTGTACGACACACCAAATAACAAACAAATGGTACTGAGTAATGTGTGCAGTTCTGGAATACTGTGCACCTGCATGCAGTTCTGATCTTTTTACTTGAGGAAAGATTTACTGGCTTTAGAAGTGGCTCATCAGGTTGATTCTGAAGATGAGGCACTTAGCCTTTGATGAAAGGTTGAGTGGCCTGGGAACATACTTGCTCGAATTCAGCACAATAAGAGGGGATTTTACAAAAATATGTAAAATTATTAATGTGATAGGTAAGATAGAGGCAGGAAAGTTGTTTCCACTGGTAAGTAAGACCATAAGGTATAGGAGCAGAAGTAGGCCATTCGGCCCTTAAGTCTGCTCCACCATTCAATCATGGGCTGATCCAATTCTTCCAGTCATCCTCACTCCACTGCCTTCTTCCCATACCCTTTGATACCCTGGCTAATCAAGAAACTACCTGCCTTAAATACACCCAATGACTTGGCCTCCACAGCCACTCATAGCAACAAATTCCACAAATTTATCACCCTCAGACTAAAGTAATTTCTCTGCATCTCTGTTCTAAATGGACATCCTTTAATCCTGAAGTCATGCCCTCTTGTCCTAGATTCCCCTACCGTGGGAAATAACTTGGCCATATCTAATCTGTGCAGGCCTTTTAAAATTTGGAATGTTTCTATGAGATTCCCCCTCATTCTCCTGAACTCCAAGGGCTGTCAGATGTTCCTCATATGGTAACCCTTTCATTCCTGGAATCATTCTCATGAATCTTCTCTGAACCCTTTCCAATGTCAATATATCCTTTCTAAAATAAGGAGCCCAAAACTGCACACAATACATCAAGTGTAATCTTATGAATGCCTTATAGAGCTTCAACATCACATCCTTGCACTTATATTCTCTGCTTCTAGAAATTACTGCCTACATTGCATTCACCTTCTTCACCACTGACTGAACCTGAAGGTTAACCCAGAGAATAGAGAAATCCCAAGAGACAGAACAAACTGTAAAACTGGTCTCTGATCTTTTCTCAGGAGCTTCAGAAATTTCTTATTGGTGTTCAGTAAGGAGAATGTGAAGAGACAACGGACAAAGGAGCTAGTGTTTTCCCAGTGTATCTGATGAATAAGCTGTTCTCAGGCTTCCAGCCGAGTACAGGTATCGATTCTAAATGATGTTTCAATTTCAAACTCTGCCACCTTCATCAGGGATGATGCCTAGGCATGCCTAGTCCGGTGGTATTTATACACCCATCATCCATCCCTCCTGATTGGTTAGTCCTCATCTATTTAGATTTTTGCTGTCCCACCTTGTTTCCAATCGAATTCCAGTTCTCACTTATAGTGATGCTCATCTTTGTTATAACACTAGTTTTAATATAATGGCTTCCTTCACTATGTGGTCACAAAACCCGTTAGAGCGGCACCTTAGCTTTGTGCTGTCGAAGTCAATCCTATGGCCATTATGAATGAAATGTTCCAATACTGCTGATGTCTCTGGGTAATCCGTTTGTACAGCATCTATGGAGGAGAATAAACAATGTTTCAGACCAAAGCCCTTCATCATGACCTCTTTGCTATCTGTCAATACTTAATTAGACTATTTGAATACCATAATTAAAAATATATGTAGGTTCCAACAGTTATTTAGCAAGATTTGGCAAAAAGGAATAAGGGATGTGAACTAGGTTGTAATTAACTCGAAATAAAAAAAAAGTGAAACTTGGGATCTGATATTGATGGGCACGTTTTTTGAGCAGTTTTTAGATGGAGTTTCACATAGGCTACCCATAAGAAAGTTGTTAACTTGACAGAGTACTTTAGTTTTGGCAGCATTCCTGCCCAAAGGCAAGTTGGGTTAACAGTACTGGTGTGAGATTGGCAGTAAGTTAACTGAAATGGAAAAAAAATGACAGTAAGTTTTAACCAAACTCCTTCAGGAAATGCTCTGGAGAAGGTCACAGAGGCAAATGTGGCTCCCAAAATGCTGTGTATAGAGATCAATGCTATGACGATGGGAATTGAGCCACAAATTGAACCCCAATCCTGGAGTTCAGTCAATGGAAATATCCATTGGTGTCGTCTGATCAACTAAGTATTTCACATTCTTTAGCTTTAATTATGGTCGCCAAATGATTTAGAACATGAAGCAATCCTGAGCTTGCTGCAGAACCAACTCTTAGTGTTGGGCTTTCACTTACGATGCTGTAAATATTTTATTTAGAAATACTGCTTAGGACAGGCCATTTTGGTCCAATGAGCTGCTCCACCCAGCAAACCACCAATTTAACACTAATCTAATCGCAGGACAACTGACACGGAACAATTAATCTACTGACCGATATGCCTTTGGAATGTGGGAGGGAACTGAATCACCTGGAGGAAACCCTCAAAGTCATGGGGAGGCCATACAAACTTTGTGCGGACAGTGCCCAAATTGAACTCCAAACTCTGGATTGCCCGTGAGCTGTATAAGTGTTGTGATAACTGCTCCACCACCATGATGCCTCATGGTGTCTGCATCTGGCAAATCATCTGGAGATTATACATATCTTAGTAATTTATTAAGTATCTTTTAGCTACTTATCTATTTTCCAACTTGTTCTGAGAATATAGAGAAATACAAAGAAGACTGATGAACATCACTCTGCATATCGTTGTGGCAATCTCTCACAACTCCTATGTAGACCATATGACCGTACTACCAAAACACAGGAGCAAAATAAGGCCATTCAGCCTATCTCAACTTCCTTCTCAACCCCATTCTCTTGCCTTTTCCACTTAACCCTTAATGCCCTGACCAATCAAGAACTTATCAACCCCCACCTTAAATACGCACAATGACCTGGCCTCCACAGTCACTGGGGGCAACAAATTCCACAGTTCCACCATCCTCTGGCTAAAGGAATTCCTTCTAATCTCCATTCTAAATGGACGTGCCTCTATTCTGAGGCTATGCCCTCTGGTACTAGACTCACCCACTATAGAAAACATCTTCTCCACATCCACTCTATTGAAGCCTTGCAACATTTAATAGATTTCTGTTAGATCCTCCCTCAGTCTTCTAAATTCCAGTAAATATAGGCCCAAGGCCATCAGACGCTGGTCATACAATAAGCCTTACATTCCCAAAATCATTCTCATAAATCTCCTCTGAACCCTTTCCAATGTCAGCATGTCCTTACTTAAATAAGGGACCCAAAACTGTTCACAATACTCTGTGAGGCCTCACCAGTGCCTTATAAAACCTCAGAATTTCATCCTTGCTATTATATTCTAGTCTTCTCAAAATGAATGCTAACATTGTATTTGTCTTCCTCATCACTGACTCAACCTGCAAATTAAGGGAATCCTGAATGATGACTCCTAAGGCCCTTTGCACTTTGGATTTTAGAATTTTCTCCCTGTTTATAAAATTGTGGTTTTATTCCTTCTACCAAAGTACATGACCCTGCACTTCCTGACACTATATTCCATTTGCCACTTCTTTTCCCATTTGCCTCTTCTGTTTAAGTCCTCCTGCAGCTGCCCTGCTTCCTCAACACTACCTGTGCCTCTTTTTATCATCTGCAAACTTGTCCACAAAGCCATCAGTTCTATCATTCAAAACATTAACATACAACGTAAAAAGAAGCAGTCTATGTATACATCCAACAATATTACAGATTTCAAAGATGATCCTCCAGAGAAAGATCAAGTTCAGGAATTACAATTTAAGACTGGGATTAATAAAATACTTCAATTCACATTGAACAGAAAGACTAATTGAACATAAGTTTTGCCACAAAACTGGAAGATTATCCTGATATTAGGATATTTTGCACAGAATTAATGAATCCATTTTGTTGGACATGTATTTCTATTATTTTTGCCAGTGCATCAAAATCCTGGAATTGTATTCCTGACATCATCATTGAAATGCTATCAACATAATGAGTGCAGCAATTCAGTATGATTCTCACTTACTACCCTCTCAGGGCAAATAAGGATGGACAACACATTCATTTAGATGTATTAAATGTTATCACCTTTTAATTCTTTATTTAATGGCATGCTTTTTAAAATCATGCTTACTGCCACTCAACCACTTACTATTTCAGTCTTTAAGTTGTCCTGTAGCATTGACCACATAGTCTGAAACAGACAAAGGGGTATTGGAGCCCCGTGTATCTAATGTGTAAATGAATCACTTTGTTGGTGTCTTACAATTAATCTAAGCTACTGAAAACAACACCATTATATTTTAAATTCCAGTGTAATATACTATTTATATAATTATTATTTTGAAGGATTGCCTTGATAAAATATGACATACTTGATTTAAGTGATAGTAATCACTGCCTTTTGGATCAAAGTTGTTCATCTCTACAGCAACTGAGAAAGTGCCTTTACTGCTATGTCACTTAATTTAATGTAAGCAATCTATTGTGAATAAAAGACACGTACTTCCTTTTTATCTCCCCTTCAGTTGCTCACCCTAACAATTTGCCCACCATTACGCTTTATGCCTCATTAAATGATTTTTGAAGTGACATCTGGCTGGGCAAGCGGCGTGCCATTAATCTGATTGCTGGCACTCGCACTCTTTGAAGCATTTCCAAAGGAACTTTATTCCTTTTTCATAAAGCCATCTCATTTAGTCTTGACTTCACAGGATTTTCCACAACTATAGACACATCCAAGGTTTGATGTGCACATTAGAATAATGGAAATGTGTTCTGATGTCTGAATTAAAATAAGACACGAGGTTATATGCACAGAAGGCGCTAGTTGGGAGGGGGAGGGGACAGTGGTAGGAGAGGGAGGTTTGAGAAGCATTAATGTTACTTCAAAGTAATTTATTCTTTACTGGGTCCTGTAACTTCATGTGTACCCAGAGGTCAGTGCAAGAGCTTGGACATGAATATAATTAGTAAAAACTACCAAATCATTATTGGCAGGCAGAATTACTTTTCTGTTTAGAATCCTGCTTTAGGTTAAACTGTTCATATGAATATTATGAGCAAAATATTTTTGAATTGCAGCCAGGATTTCAAAAACACACCTGATCTATTAGTGCATCTCATAGTTTTTTTCCCTCTCTTTTACATAATATAAATAAATGCTACTTCAAGCATAATTGATATAAAGATAACAATGCATGATAAATCTGCTGGTCTGCTGGGGAATAAAATATGTATATGGAGAAAGTAACGTTGAATTAAAGTTTTGGTACATCAATGGATTCTCTTAGTAACAGTAAATTTTGTAGTCTTTAATCTTTGAAAACTCGTCAGTCTCAATCTAGTGTACCTGCATAAAGTAAATATGGATCTCAGCTCAGTCAGGGAAGATGGAAATAAAATTTGCTCCAGATAACATCAGGACTGCACTTCAAACATCAGGAGGCAACTATACATATACACTCTGTGGCCACATTATTAGGAACTTCCTATACCTTACAATGTGACCATTGATTCATAGTCTTCTGCTGATGTAGTCCATTCACTTCAATGTTTGATGTGTTGTGTGCTCAGAGATGCTCTTCTGCACACCACTGTTGTAACATGTGGGTTTTTTTGAGTTACTGTCACCTCCCCGTCAGCTTGAACTAGTCTGGCCATTCTCCTCTGACCTCGCTCATCTACAAGGCATTTTCAGCCACAGAACTGCCACTCACTGGGTGCTATTTTGTCTTTTAAGCCATTCTCTTCAAACTCTGGGTGCTCAGATTTCTCCCGCAGTCTAATTACATACCGATTAGTAGATTAATTGGCCATTGTGAATTGTTCTGAGATTAGGCTAGGATTAAGTCAGTAGGTTATTGGGTGACGTGACTCAGTGGGCCAAAAATCTAAGAGGATCAGCAGTTTCTGAAATACTTAAAGCACCCCATCTAACACCAGCAACCATTTCATGGTCAAAGCCACTTACATTGCATTTCTTCCCCATTCTGTTATTTAGGTTTGAACAACAACTGAACCTCTTGACCATGCCTGAGTGCTTTTATGTATTGAGTTGTTGCCACCTATTTGGGTGATTTGCATTAGCTGTACAGTGGTATCTAATAAAATGGCCATTCAGTGTATATGTGGTCTCAAAAACATTAAAATTAAGTGAAATTATGGTCTCTATGAACCAAAGTTGTTCAGGAAAATAAGTACCAAGATTTAGGTTTATGAGTATCAAAACCAGTCAAAATAAAAATTGACATAAATTAACTTTGGATTTCTTCCACTTCTTGATAGCAGTCATGCTGTAAATTACAAAATGACATTGCATGCTGTCATACAGAGTCATCTGAGCAAATTGGCCTTCTGTGCTCTTTCCTTTACAAAGCGAACAGGCAGATTTGAATTTGAACAGGCTGTGTTGTGGAAGATCTTTGATTTGACCTGGAAATCAGATCTGGCAATGGCTGGTTCATGCACATGATCACAGATGGAAGAGTGCCAGTGCAAACAGGCTTACAAGATGCAATACAAGATGCATTTGGAATGCAAACAACTAAAATTGATGCTCAAATCTAGATTTCCATATAATGCAATTACTGAATGTCTGTGGGTTGAGTGCCTGACCAGTTGGCCAGTCACACAAATAGTAGCAATTGTATGTTTACATTACAGGGACATGTTCAGCACAGCAAGCTGACAATTAGGATAATGACACACTAGTACTAACCTATGCAACATCTTATCCCGGCAGAGTGAACTGCCACAAACATCAAGGAAATCAATACCCTTGAGATGACACAGAGGAAGATGAAACATATGATTCTTCATCTTCATTATATGCCATTGCCAACAATTTATAGAAATCAAATAAAGCATCCTCTTCTATTTTAATTATAAGAAAATCCAGCAAGCATATAAATATTTTAGAGGTCAATTTTTTACATATTTATTTACTTATGTTTCTGTGAAGTATGTGGGCTGCTTATTGCATTATCAAGTTAGAGGAGTTACTTACATTCATAAGAAAACCAACCATGCATTTTTTCACTTTTGCTTTTTCAAAATCATGAAGTGAATTGTCAAGGTTGATTTCACAGCAGAAAATGATTCAAAGTACCAAGGCTAAAACACCTTTGGATACAGGAAGGATGTAAAGAAGGTTGAAAAAGTATAGAAACAATTTGCAAGGACCTTGCCATGTCTGGAGGACCTAAGTTATAAGGAAAAGCTGAATAGGTTAGGACTTTATTCCATAGAAAGTAGAGGATTGACAGGAGATTTGATAGAGGTATACAAAATTATGAAGGGTATACATAGGGTAAAAGCAAGCAGACTTCTCCTCTGCGGCTGGATGGGAATAGAACCAGAGGTCATGGGTTAATGGTGAAAGGTGAAATTTTTAAGGGAACGTGAGGATAACTTCTTCACTCTGAGGGTTGTGAAAGTGTGGAATGTGCGGCCAGCAATGGTGGTGCTTACAAGTTTAATTTCAATGTTTAAGTGAAATTTGGATAGGATCATGGATAGTAGGGATATGGAGGGCTCTGGCCCTGGTGCACATCAAAGGAAATAGGCAGTTTAAATGCTTTTGGCATGGTCTAGATGGGCCAAAGGGCCTGGTTCTGTGCTGTACTTCTCTATGACTCTATATCAAGCAGTAGTAAATCAAGGTAACTGGGCTTGCTGTGTTGTCTAGAAGATGTTTGGCTGAGAGGCTTCTTCCATTTTGATCCATGGTGGGTAGTCTTCCAGCTTATAAACTCTGTTGAGTTGTTTGAAAGTATAGCAATTGCATGAGGGTCATTAAGAGGTAATGAGAGGGTCATTAGTCTTATCTTTGCATACTGTTGTGGAGACCTGGGGTAGAGATTTTCGGACTGCATTGTAAGTAGCTGATAGGTGGTGTTATATCCCACCCCCTCTGTTCAGGGATGGGCTTTCCAGTTTGACAAAGGTGAGTTCTTTAACCCCTCTTTCAAACTACCTATCCTCCCTGTCCAAAGTGTGCACATTGTTATCATCAAAAAAAGTGTCCATTGTCCTTTAGATGTAGATATACAGCTGAGTCTTGACCTGAGGTGCCAAATCTCTGTGTTTTTCAAACCTACAAACACACTCAGACAAAAATTTGTCCACTCCAAGGATCCTACACCCAAACATAAACAGAACAATGAGAACTGCACAGATTTGTATATCAGTGAGACAAAACAACCACTTCAAATTTACGGTGCATTCTGATTGGTTGTCTTGCTACCTGATGTGGAGGCTCCAATGTGCATAATCAAAAGAGATGTACAGGGATGTTGACTCATCCAACTCCATCAGAGGCACAACCCGCACCTCCGTTGAAATCATCTTCAAGAGATGATGCCTCAGGAAGGCAGTGATTATTGTTAAGGACCCTCCATATCTAGGACATGGCCTCTTCCCATTACTAAGATCAGGGAGAAGAAACAGGAGGCAGAAGACCCACACTTGGAATTATAGGATGAGCATCTTTCCCTCTGCCATCAGATTTTTGGATGGTCCATGAACCTATGAACATTACCTCATTAATTGTCTTTTGCACTACTTACATATTTCTGCAGTTTAGATTATTCTTCATGCCTTTTGCAATACCTTGCATTGAACCAACCTGGAATCATCTGAGTTACAATATATAATGATCCCAGACAAGTGAGTGCCACACCTGCCCCTACACCTCCTTCCTTACAACCATTCATGGCCCCAAACAGTCACTCCAGGTGAGATGACACTTCACCTGTGTGTCTGTTCAGGGGTCATCTACTGTATCTGGTGTGCCTGGTGTGACCTGATGTATATCAGTGATACCCAATGTAGATTGGGAGACAACTTTGCCAAGCATCTACTCTCCATCTGCCAGAAAAAGCGGGATCTCCCATTTCAATTCTACTTCCCATTTCCATTCCGACATGTCAGACCATGGTCTCCTCTACTACCATGATGAGGCCACACTCTGATTGGAGAAGCAACACCTTACACTTCATCTAGATAGTCTCCAACTTGATGGCATGAACATAGATTCTCAAACTTCTGATATTTGCCTTCACCATTCTCCATTTGTGTTTCCCTCTCTCAGCTTATCTCCTTACCTGCCCATCACCTCCCTCTGGCGCTCCTTCCCCTTCCCTTTCTTTCATGGCTTTCTGTCCTCTTCTATCAGATTCCCTCTTCTCCAGCCCTTTATCTCTTTCACCAATTGATTCCCAGCTCTTTACATCACCCCTCCACCTCTTCTGGTTTCACCTATCACCTACTACCTTGTACTTCTTCCTCTCTTCCTTCTGTTTTCATACTCTGACTTCTCATCTCTTTTTTGCAGTCCTGATGAAGGGTCTCAGCCTGAAGCATAGACTGTTTACTCTTTTTTGTAGATGCTGCCTGGCTTGCTGAGTTCCTCCAGTGTGTATTACAATATATAAGGAGATCTCTTTCGCAAAGCGATAGTGACTAAATTGTGTCACAATCCGTAAGCTGACCTGTTATGGTTGGAGGGGCACAGATTGTTGCAGGCAAAATTACTTCGCTTTGCCTCAGGCTCCTTCCAGGAAACAGCAGGGACATCTGCCAATCCACATTACGAAGTTTGACTAAACAAATAAGTGATGCCTTGCTTGCCAGAAGAATCAGATTCATCACTTTCTCTATGGAAAGCAGGAGAAAAGACTTAGCGTTGATCCCACAGTTCTCCAAGTCTTAAGTTCATTGTCAGCATCACGTTGTATTGTGCAGTTATTTCCAAGTTTCATTTGGCTTCAGCAACCATTAAAAGTATCACTCTGCATTTAATTGGAATGGATTGACGATTTATATGTTATTAAATTGTATCGATAAATCACTGACCATTGGCATTTTAAAGAG
The DNA here is from genome assembly GCF_030144855.1 of Hypanus sabinus. Lineage (NCBI taxonomy): Eukaryota > Metazoa > Chordata > Chondrichthyes > Myliobatiformes > Dasyatidae > Hypanus > Hypanus sabinus. Next base: position 88,279,298 of record NC_082719.1, read on the forward strand.
TTGCTGTATGGAGTCAAGGGCGAATGACTTTAAATCTAATATATTATACTTTCTGGAATCCTACTTTCTTTTGTAGAAATCTATAACAGAAATATTTGTGGTGCAAGCAGAACCTATCAGGCTAACCATTACAAGTAGGGAACAATGTCACCTCTGTTGGCTCACTGCAGAGATGGAGAACAAATTTTATCCTGACAGACCTTGCACTGCTGAGTGAGTGTCACACTGAGACATAAACCCGCTTGCAGATCAAACAACCGGTATCTCAGCTGAATGTAAACATGATCTTACTTTGAAGAAAAATAAAGAGTTCTTCATCATGGCCAACATTTATCCTTCAACAAATGGAATTTGTGAATCACAGGAGTAATTTAGAGAATAAAAGGCTTAACTTCTGAGTAGCATTTGACTGCGCTGGGCCTTAATTTGAGGAAAATAAGAAGACTGAGAAGGTAATTTTATTGAAACTACCAAATGCTGAAAGACCCCGATAGAGTGAACATGGGGAGGATGTTTCCATTACTTAAAGAGTCTAGGATTTGAGAGTATTGGCTCAGAATAAAATGACTTCCCTTTAAAACTGAGATGAGTAGGAATTTGAGCAACCCACACAAGATGCTGGAGGAACCCAGCAGGCCAGGTAACATCTATGGAAATGAGTACACTTGGCTTTCTGACCCAAAATGTCGACTGTACTCTTTTCCATAAATGCTGCCTGGCTGTCTGAGTTCCTCCAGCAGTTGGTCTGTGTTGCTTGGCTTTCCAGCATCTGCAGATTTTCTCTTGTTTATCAGAAGGACTTCTTCATTCATGGGATAACGAGTCTGTAGAATTTGTTGCCACAGAGGGCTGTGCAGGTCAAGTCCTTTGGGTGTACGTAAGGCAGAGATTGATAGATTATTGATTAATACAGGGGTTAAGGGTGATGTGGAGAAGGCAGAAGAATGGGGTTGATACAAAATCAGGCATAATTGAATGGCAGTGCTGACTCAAAGGGCCAATTTCTCCTCCTATATATAAATTCTATAATGTTAAGAATTATGGAAATCATAGCATTCCATAGGAACTTCCACATTCTTATGGAATGTGAAAAAAAAACAGTTTTCTAGTGTGTTTGTTTGGAAAGGGGAAAAAACAGTAGGCTTTTTATGAGGACAATTTGTCTCACTATGCAATTGTTATATGTGTTCTGAGGCAAGGTTGTTAAGGTATGGTACTTTAATAGATTCTTCCAGGGCACAGAGGAGTAATCATGGAGTGAAACACAAAGACCATTAGTGTAAGAATGTTTCAAGTTGACAGGAGGGACAGCTAGCAGAAAACAATTTGGCAGATGTTTTAGTGTGATCAGGTTTATCATCGCCTGAAATTTAACAAAAATAATCTCCAGCAGAAGAAATTAGTTAAGCTCTTATGAAAACATGTAGCATTTGGGAAAAATAAGTAAATGACTCTTTATCCAAAAAAAAAAGCCCAGTAAGAATATAAGACATTTTAGGCAGCTGCACATCTGCGCAAATTAACAGGAAAGAGAGGAAAACTATAATGTCAGGAGGATTTGGAGCTACAAAGATGTCAAGGATAAAACCACAATATAGCATAGTTGGAAGTGTTATGCAAATAATGATCTCAATTGATGTTTTATGTCATTTTTCCAAAGCTGTGGGTGAAACATTGTAAATTCATTGCAGGCAAATGTTTTAATGGATATCTGTGAGAATTGAAACATCTGAAACTCATTTTTAATGTTTTTTCCCAGCTTAAAAGTTCAAAGTTAAAAGTACACATATTTTTGAAGTATGTATATGTTATACAATCTTGAGATTTGTCTCCTTACAGGCAGCCACAAAACAAAGAAACCCAAAAGAACCCATTAAAAAAAAATAGACCTTCAAATACTCAATGTGCAGAGAGAATATGATCAAATTGTGCAAAGATTAAAGTAAACTAATAGCATTCAGAATGAATGAGTCCACAGACCCAAAGCCTAGAGCAGCCAGAGCAGGCCAGAGCCTCAGTCTCAGTTCAGTGCAGAGCCAAGTAAACATCATCCTGCTTGGTTGGAGCAGGTCTCAGCCTCAGCTCAATGTAGATCCGAGGAAACGTGGCATAGTAGTGAGCAGAAAAAGCCTGACACTCGCCTCTGCTCCTGATACCCTGCCTTTTCAATCCATCTGGCTCCTGTTTAAATCATCTAAATATTGGGCCATTCCTTGCTTTAGGACCTGAGCCCTGACGCATCGATACGTTCTGGGCCCGGACCCGCCTCTACATTTTGGCTCACACACAACCTTTCTAAATTGCCCTGGTGCTTAGATTGACCAAGCCTCACACTCAGTTTCGGTGGACGGGTCTCAAAACTGCATTTCCTCTGCTCCAACTTTGCTCCGCTCTGCTTGCCCTAACTTTGCCTTGACCTCACTTGACTTCAGCTCACGCCTGCACACTTTAACAATCAACAGCCTCCTCTTTTCTCACCCCTCCATTGCCTGGAGTGATTGTTTACCATAAATTTTACCAGAATAATAAAGTATTTAGTTGTATTCTTTGTATTGTTTGCCGCCAGTTAGTAGTCACTGAGATTCACCAGCGCCATCTTAAACTGGCAAATCCAGCATTTATTACACCTCCTTATTGCCTAGAGGCAGATGACCTTCAATTACCACCTTGAACTGCTACAGTACTCCAATGGTGTTGTTACGCAGAGAGCTGCAAGGCTTAGATGCAATGCCTTTGAAAGTTCAACAATATACATCCAAGTAAATTTGGAAGGAACATTCAAATATTGGTGTTCTAATCCATTTCTGTTCTTGTCTTGTGGAATGGTGCAGGTCACAGGTTTAGACGTTGCTCTAATCGTATCTTGGATAGGAAAATGCCGTGAATTTTGTAAATGGTACACAGTACAGCCACTGTGCACAGACGGCAATAGAAATTATTGCCTGACAAGCTGCATTGTCTTGGATGGTGTCAAGCCTCTCGAGAGTCATTAAAGTCACACTTGTCCAGGCAAGTGAAGATTATTCCATTACATACATGATTTGTGACTTATAGATGATGGAAACACTTTGGGGTGTCAGGGATATAACTCACTTACTACAGTATATTCAAACTAAGAAGCATTTAAGGGTCATGTGTAGGTGTCAGATATAGGCTAGATCAGATAGGGATGTCAGATTTCTTCCTTATTTTTTATTTAGTACAGGAAGAATTAAATTATCTGAATCCTCAGCTCTCTACTTCTCTTAGAATAAGATTCTCTTAGAATAAATGCCAGAAAAGAATGTTGCCTTTTACTGGCATCCCAAAAATACCTCCAGAAATGTGCCTGCTACTGAGGTGAAGATTATTATATCACAAATACCTCTCAAATCCCCCTTTGAAAGTTCTGATTGGTTTTGTTTCCCCAGCCCTCAGGAAGAGAGTTCCAGAGCAGAATCACTTACTGGATTAAGGAGACTTTCCTCACAATCTGTACATTCCAATTCCAATTTTCCCATGTAGCTTAAAATAGGTGAATCTTGGTCCTTTACTCTGACAAAAAGAAATCTCATTATGATTCTGAACCTTTGATCAAATCATCTTTAATCTTTTTATGCTGGGCAGAGAATAGTCCTTGCTTTGTGATTCTTAAGTTGGCTGCTATTAGACACAATTAGATCTTTTTGCAGGACATTATTTGTCTCGTAAAATACATTTGCATGCAAACAGATAAGACATCTTGGAAATGATCAAAGTAGCTTGTTTTCTGGAAATATGCCAATCAGTTACACTTCAGCAATATTTTAGCAGAATCCCTGGAAATCTACAAGCCCAATACCTGAATAAAAATCTTGAAAATGTGATCAGTATGCACAGCTAAGTTGCTTTGTCATCATTTGGTTTTGGTAAGTGTCAGAATCAGAGTGTTGATTGATGTAAACACAAAAGATGTTGGAGGAGCACAGCAGGTCAGGCAACATCAATGGAAATAAATGAACAGCCGAATTTTCAGGCTGAACCCTTCTTCAGGATGGGAAAGGAAGGGGAAATAATGTTGGAATAAGAAGGCAGGGAAAGGGGAAGGAGGACAAGCAAGAAGAAGACTGTTGAAGCCAGGAGGGTGGGGGAGGTGGGAAGAAGCTTGAGTGTGATATGTGGAAAAGGCAAAGGGCTGGAGAAGAAGGAATCTGATATGAGTGGAGAGTGACCAAGGGAGAAGGGCGAAGAGGAGAGGCACCAGGGGAAATGATAGGGAGGTGAGGAGAAGTGCTAAGAAGCTAGAGTGGGGGAAATGAAGAAGAGGGAAAGGTACAGGAATAAAAATTACCACAAGCTGGAAAAGTCAATGCTCGTGCCATCCAATTGGAATCTACCTACGTGAAAGATAAGTTGTTGCTCCTCCAAACTGAGTGGCAGAAGTGAAGTCCATGGACTGACATGTCAGAACAGGAATGGAAATAGGAATTAAAATAGTTGGTCACTGGGAAACTCTGCTTTTTTTGGATTGAGCAGAGTTGCTCAACAACGGAGGTGATAGAAGAAAGGTTTAATAAAGATTGAAGATCAAAGCCTGAAGATCAATCTGAAGTTGAGAAGTCAAGTCCTGGTGGATAAAGCCCAGGGTCTATGAATCTACGATTCATTCCATGGGGATGTTTGAGGCTCAGTGTCTGTGAGTCCACAAATCCATGGAGGCAGCCTGTCCTGTCTGTGTATGAGAACAGGTGGGAGGGAGGAAAGGGACTTGTTTTGCTGTTGTTCTTCTGAACATTTTGGGCATACTATGTTCGCGCCGGAATATGTGGCGATATTTGTGGGCTGGCCCCAGCAAATCCTCAGATTTTGTTGTTTGTAATGAAAATAACACATTTCACTGCATGTTTTGATATATATATGATAAACAAATAAAGCTGGATCTAAACCAGAATCCTTTCCACAGATGCAGCTTGACCTGTTGAATTCCTCCAGACATTTTTTGTGGATTGCTCAAGATTTCCAGCACCTGCAGAATCTATTGTGTTTGGACTTGTTCAATCAACTGCTAACATTGAGAGCAAGACAAATATATTTGCTCCATTCGAAAATAGCCAGGAAAATTGACATACAGGCCATTGAACATCTGAGTAATGGAAACCGGGACACACAAATGAGCTCCCATAATATTATCCCATAAAAATCTGACATGTTCATATCCTCATTACTATGAAAGGCAAAACTAGTTTCTTTTCCTAGTGCACTTTTAGTAATTATTCTTTCGTATTAGTCTTTTGTGCTTTTGATGGCATTCATTAAAATACTGTGGAAGTGCAGTAACCAATTTGTGTGATATTTGTATATTTTCCTTCTTGTAGACAAAATTATCTCATGGATGTTTGTAAAATGGAACCCATTCATTTTATGATAATAGCCTGTGTGCTTTGACACAAGTCAAATGCTTCACAATATCAGTCAGAATTAAGTACACCGCAAACATTTCCAGGAATTCAGCATCTTGTAAACAGATGTGTGAGATCTCTGTTTAGTTTCTGATTCTTAGGACTCTTATTGGAGTCAAAACTGCAGTCTTACTTCCAAGATTTCACTTTATTTGAGAGCACAAACAAGCATGCAAATACTAAGTAGCATACACAAAATGCTGGCAGAGCTCAGGACCTGAGGAAGAGTCTCGGCCCAAATCTTTGACTTCTCCTTTCCATAGATGTTGTCTTGCCTGCTGAGTCCCTCTAGCATTTTGTGTGTGTTGCTTTGGATTTCCAGCATCTGCAGATTTTCTCTTCTTTGTGATACTAAGCTAACTAAATAAGAAGCTGAGAAACAATGCAAAGTAGGGAATTAATGTTAAGGGGTGTAAGAAAAAAGGAATAAAAGAATGGTGCTTCAGAAAAAAATATCACTTTTATAAATAAGAAAGAAATTTCTTAAATTAAGATAAATTAGTTAATAGGCTTCAAAATTAAAGCAATTACATCATGTGGGTAATGTGCTAATACTTAACCAATGACAAAATGAGAAAGGTGATAAACCGTTAGTTTAGCTGCTGTACTACTTTCTGCCAGCGAATGTGAAATATACACAGGTTTGTTAAAATGTACAAATCTTATAAAAAGTGTTATTTTAAAAAAGACAGTGGTTTCCAACAGATGTAAACACATGAAAAATAAATCTATCTGATCTGGATAAATAAAACTCCAAATGTACAGATGATATTTCTTCAGTTTTGAAATAAACTTTATAACTAGCTTCTTCTTTGCCACAGAACATATTGGTTTTGGCTTTTGTCTTGGGAGAAGTAACAACAATACAGAATCAGTTTTAAAATGAAGTGCGTCCTTGGCATCTGAATGACAAGTACATTTCTCATGAGCAACATAAATTGCATACTGCAGGAAGAAAATATAAATCAGCTGTTCGATACACAAAGGTGAACAAAATAGGGAGTGAACTGGAATGCAAAAAGTGCAGATTTTATGGATTCATCTATTGGGCTGTCGGATAAAGCAACCATAGCATTGGAAAAGAAGGAACTGAGTTCAGCATATAGTAGTTTCAAACAATTTGAAAATGGCTTCTGAGATGGCTAATTGGCAAAGAATCATTTGTCAGCAGCTGAGTCAGGACATCTGGTGCTATAAAACTGAGTGCCTTCAGGCAGCAGAAAAATGTATTCCACAAGAAAATGGTGAGATGTATAGAGCGACAATTGTAAGATCAATGGCAAGTGATATGTTGAAGTTAAAATACATCTAGTAGTTGAACAATATGTAGAAACTTCAAAGAGAAGATACAGCTTGTAATAGAAAGGAGAGGAAACACAGAATTGGAGAGAGTGAGCAGTTTCGAGATCCTAGGTGTCAATATCTCATAGGACCTGACAGGGACGCAACATATTCATGCAGCTATAAAGAAGGCAAGGCAATGACTATTTTTCATTAGGTGTTGAGGAGATTTCATTTGTCAACTAGAACACTTGAAAACTTCTACAAATGTACCATGGAGAGTATTCTGACTGGTTGCATCATCATCTTGTATTGGGGGTGGGAGGAGGGGCTCCATCACAAGATCAAAAGAAGTTGCAGAAACTTGTGAGATTAATGAGCTCCATCATGGGCTCTGGCCTCCACGGTATCCAGGACATCTTCAAGGAATGGTGCCTCAGAAAGGCGGCATCCATCATTAAGAACCTCCACCACCCAGGACAAGACCTCTCCTCATTGCCACCATCAGGAAAGAAGTACAGAAGCTTGAAGGCACACACTCAGCAATTCAGGAACAGCTTCTTCCCCTCTGTCATCCAATTTCTAAATGGACATTGAACTCATGAACTCTACCTCACTACTATTTTTATTTCTATTATTTTGCACTACTTACCTTAAGTATTTAATATATATATTTATTTGATGTAACAGATTTTTTTTCTCTCTAGTTATTATGTATTTCATTGCACTGTGGCTGTAAAGTTAACTAATTTCGCAACATATACCAGTAATATTAAATCTGACTCTGATCCACATAGTTCTTGACTGTCAAGGCCAGCAATCTGACCATCAGCAATGAACTCTTCAACAGAGGGAGCAAATACTTTTTATAGATTTCTGCACTGATAACTTAAGCTGCAATGGTGACTACTGGATTTGAACTGTAGAACTGCAACAGATCTGGTACAATTATAGTTATCTTCTGGGCTCAATAATGTTAATTGCTCCCTTAAGCTGTGAAAGCAATTACTTTTTGTAGAAGCTGAATCCTACTGCCCTAGATTTATTGTGTGGTAATGGGAACCAGGTGGGGAACAATGAAATTCCCTCGTGACCTGCTTTAAAAGAACTCTTGTAAATTTATTTCAGTCTCTCCGAAGATGGATGCTAGTACTGGGTGAGGCAAAGCTTGTTAGAAGTTGTAAGCTCATTTCTTGTGCAGCAGAATATCATATTGATTAGAGATACTTAATCCAATGAACATGTCATTTGTCTCTGCATAGTTTCCGTAATAAAAAGAATACAAGTATTGTGGGTCATCTAAATCTACCAAGAAACAAAATATTTCTTTATTTTGCACCACTGTCAGTGCGAATCATTTTGAACATAGGACATAGTTGCACCAATGGCTAGTGCAACAGTTTGAGCGACACAGGCTCATTTCCCACCATCATCTGTAGAAGTTTGTACATTTGCTCTGGGACTCCGATGGTTTTGTTTGAGTGCATCAGTGTCTCTTCCCCTCACCAACCACTCCCCCCCCCTGCCCCCACATTTGAAAGGTTATTGTTTAGGATTAGTAAGCTGTGGGCATACCATACTGGTACCAGAGGCATGATGATAGTTATGGGCTGCTGAGAATGTGTGTTGGCCATTGATACAAATCACAACTTTTGCTATATGTTCTCAGAAGACCATAAGACTGAGGAACAGAATTAGACTATTTAACTCAATGAGTCAGCCCTGCCATTGCATCATGGCTGATATAATTTCCCTCTGCCTTCTCCCAGTAAACTTTGATTAATAAGGGCAAGAACCTATCAAACTTTGCTTTGAATATATTCAATAACTTGGCCTCCCCACCATTTGAGGCATTAAATTCCACAGATTCACCACACTCTGGTTAAGAAAAAAATCCCTCCTCATCTCTGTTCTAAATGGACATCCCTCTATGCTGATGCTATACTCTCTGGCCCTACATTCACCCATTATTGAAAACATCCTTTCGAAATTAACTCTGTCTAGGCCTATCTATAGTTGACAGGTTTCAATAAGATTTCCCCCTTATTCTTCTAAACTGCAGTGAGTACAGGCTCACAATAATCAAATGCTCCTCACACATTAATCTTTTTGTTGCCAGAATCATTTTCAGAAACCTCGTGTGGACCCTCACCAATTACAGTACATCATTTTGTAGATAAGGGTCCCAAAACTACGCACAATGCAGACTGACCAATGCACTACTAAGCCTTTGCATTACATCCTACATCCTTGCTCTTATATCCAAGTCCTCTTGAAATGAATGCTAACATTACATTTGCTTTCTTACCACCAATTCATCCTGCAAGTTAGGAAATCCTGCACAAGGACTCCTAATTCTTTTGCACCTCTGATTGTTGAATTTTCTCCCCATTTAGAAAATAGTCTGTGCCTTTATTCCTTTTAACAAAGTGTGTGACCCTACATGTGCCACTTCTTTGCTCATTCTTCCAATTTGTTCAAGTCCTTCTGCAGACTCCCTGCTCACTCAGCACTACCTGCCCATTCATCTATCTTTGTATTGTCTGAAAACCTGGCCACAATGTCATCAATTCTGTCATCTGAGTTAATCCATGAGGTGGCATGATACGGCAGCAGCTGCCTTTCAGACCTGGTGTTACTTTAATTTAATTTTCTATTTCAAGTTTGATACACAATTTTTGATTAGGGCACATGGATAACAGAGCAGCTATCTACCATCGCCAGATACTACTACAATACAGAGATCGCCCAAAAACAAACCTCCACAAAGATCTCCTGGCTAAATTATGTGATGTCGGTTTGCTGAGGGGAACAGGCCTACAATCCTCGGACTTGCCTGATGTTGGGAGCCGGCGATGGAGACGTCAAAAGCGACGTGCGAGGAAGCAGAAGCGAGGCAAGTGGGCAGGGGTCCGTGTCAGGCTAAAAGCAAACCCTAGCCTGCCGGCTCTCCCGTCCATTCTGCTCTCCAATGTCCACTCCCTGGACAATAAAATGGACTACATCTGACTCCAATGTAATACTCAGCGGGAGTACAGAGTTTGCTTCGCGTATGTCTTCACAGAGACATGGCTCACTGATAGGATTTCAGACGCTGCCATCCAGCTAGACGGGCTCGTTCGGACAGAGATGCAGCTGTTTCCAGTAAGGCTCGCGGTGGCGGTATCTGTGTTTACATCAACACAGAATGGTGTAAGAACTCTGTGCTGATTTCCAGACACTATTCATCGTTAGTGGAGTTTGTGGCAGTTCGATGCAGACCATTTTAAGTGCCATGGGAATTCACCTCTGTCCTTATATTCAGTGTCTACATTCCCCCCAGCTCTAATGCTAAGGAGGCGCTCTGTGAACTGTACAGGGCTATTAGCAAACTGCAGAACGCACATCCTGATGGTCTGTTTATTGTCGCCGGTGATTTTAATAATGCGAACCTTATGTCAGTGCTTCGCAAATTCCATCAGTATGTGGACTTTGCAACGAGGGGGGAGAACGCATTGGACCTGGTTTACACAAACATTCCTGACGCGTACTGGGCAGAGCCCTGCCCCCACCTTGGATACTCAGACCATATCTCTGTCATGCTAATCCCAGCATACAGACTGCGCGTCAGGCGCTCCGGACCAGTTCAGAAGCAGGTGAAAACCTGGCCAGTGGGAGCCATCTCTGCTCTTCAAGACTGCTTTGAGAACACTGACTGGCACATGTTCAGGGAGGCTGCAACTAATGGCAACTCTACCAACTTAGAGGAGTACACAGCATCAGTGACCAGCTACATCAGCAAGTGCATTGATGATGTTACTCTGTCCGAGACCATCACTATACACGCTAATCAGAAGCCATCGATGACCGCGGAGGTGCATGCGCTGCTGAGGGCCCGCGACTCCGCATTCAGAGCAGGAGACAAGGCAGCTTTAACAACAGCAAGGGCCAAACTGTCCCGAGCCATCAGAGGGGCAAAGCGTGCACATGCCCAGCTAATCCACAGTTACTTCCAGGACAGCGATGACACACGGCACATGTGAAGGGCATCCTGCAGATCACCAATTACAATACAACATCACCTTACTGTACAGGTGATGCCTCCCTCCGAAATGCACTGAATAACTTCTACACCCAGTTTGAGGCAGAAAATGACATGGCGACGAGGAAGTCCACTCCTCCTACGAATGACCAGGTGCTGTGTCTCTCCATGGCCGACGTGAAAAGAACCCTGTGCAGGGTCAACCCACGGAAGGCTGCTGGACCAGACAACATTCCTGGTAGAGTGCTCAGGGGATGCGCAGACCAGCTAGCAGATGCTCTCACTGACATCTTCAACATCTCCCTGAGCAGCGCCACCATTCCAACGTGCTTCAAGGCCGCCACCATCGTCCCCGTGCCGAAGAAGTCTTCAGGGTCCTGCCTAAATGACTACCGTCCCGTTGCACTTACATCCATCGTCATGATGTGCTTCGAGAGACTCGTCATGAGCCATATCAAGACTCTGCTGCCCCCCTCACTGGACCCCCTGCAGTTTGTGTACCGTCCCAACTGCTCAACAGATGACACCATTGACACCACCCTCCATCTGGCCCTAACCCACCTGGACAAAAAAGACACATACGTTCGGATGCTGTTCATAGCATCAACACAATCATCCCTCAGAAGCTGATTGGAAAGCTGAGCCTACTGGGCCTGAACACCTCCCTCTGTAACTGGATCCTAGACTTCCTGACTGGGAGACCTCAGTCAGTCTGGATCGGGAGCAGCATCTGCAACACCATCACACTGAGCTCGGGGGCTCTCCAGGGTTGTGTGCTCGGTCCACTGCTGTTCACTCTGCTGACCCACGTCTATGCTGCAACACACAGCTCGAACCATATCACCAAGTTCACCGATGACACGACCGTGGTGGGTCTCATCAGCAAGAACGACGAGTCAGCTTACAGAGAGCAGGTGCAGCAGCTAACGGACTGGTGCAGAGCCAACAACCTGTCTCTTAATGTGAACAAAACAAAAGAGATGGTTGTTGACTTCAGGAGGGCACGGAGTGACCACTCCCAGCTGAACATCGACGGCTTCTCACTAGAGATCGTAAAGAGCACCAAATTTCTTGGTGTTCACCTGGCGGAGAATCTCACCTGGTTCCTCAACACCAGCTCCGTAGCAAAGAAAGCCCAGCAGCATCCCTACTTTTTGCGAAGGCTGACGAACAGGACCTACCTGGAGAGTACCTGAGGAGGAAGGTAAAACTGCGCAGGCGCGGGTGACGTCAGCAGCGAGCACGGGGTTTAAAAAGAGGCCCACTTTCAGGAGCGGGCAGCGTTGGTGTGGGCAGTGGAGTGCGTGGGAGCAGAGAGCTGGGCTTTGGCTCAGCAGGCTTCGGGTCAAGGAGACTTCAGTAAGAGGAAATCAGTGAGCCTGAGTACGTGCTTGCTGAGGTAAAAAGGTAAGGTCAGTAGGTTCTTTTTTCATTTATTCTGACTAATCTGGGATCAGGTAATGGGAGAGACAGTTAGAGCAGTGGTGTGCTCCGTATGCAGTATGTGGGAGGTCAGGGTCAACACAGTTGTCCCTGATGACCACACCTGCAAAAGGTGCATCCAGCTGCAGCTCCTATCAGGGAATTAGAGCAGGAGCTGGATGAACTACGGATCATTCGGGAGGGAGAGGCAGAGATAGATAATAGTTATCGGGAGGTAGTCACACCGAAAAGTCAGGAGGTAGACAAATGGGTGACAGTCAAGAGAGGCAGGCGGAGCAGACAGAGAGAGCAAAGCATCCCTGTGGCCGTTCCCATCTACAGTAAGTATACCGTTTTGGATACTGTTGGTGGGGATGACCTACCAGCAACAAGTTGCAGTGGTCCTGTCTCTGGCACTGAGGTTGGACCCTCGACTAGGAAGGGGAGGAGGGAAGAGAAGAGAGTGGTAGTAATAGGGGATTCTATAGTCAGGGGGGTGGATAGAAGATTTTGTGGGGAAGATCGGGAGACGCGGATGGTATGTTGCGTCCCTGGTGCCGGGGTCCGAGACATCTCAGATCGGGTGCAGGTTATTCTCGAGAGAGAGGGCAAGAATCCAGATGTTGTGGTCCATGTTGGGACCATTGATGTGGGTAGGATGAGTGAGGGGGTCCTGCGTAGTGAGTTCAGGGAGATAGGTGCGAAGCTGAAGAGCAGGACCTCCAGGGTAACAATCTCAGGATTGCTACCTGTGCCACGTGCGAGTGAGGCAAGGAACAGAAAGATTATGCAGATTAATACGTGGCTGAGAGGATGGTGCAGGAGGGAGGGCTTCAGGTTTTTAGATAATTGGGCTTTGTTCCAGGGAGGGTGGGATCTGTTCCGAAGGGACGGTTTACACCTGAACTGGAGCAGTACTAACATTCTTGCAGGGAAGTTTGTTAGTGCTTTTTTTGGGGGGGGCGGGGTTTAAAACTAAATTTGCAGGAGGTGGGGATCCAGAATGTGAGAGAGGATAGCGAGAGGAAGAATAAAGGACAGGTGAGGACTACACGATTCCAGAATATTAAGTGTATAGTAGAGAAAGGTGAGGCGGAACAAGTGATAAGGAGGACACATGTAAAAAGGGATGGTCTGACGGAACATGGAGTTAAATGTGCAGAAAGAATAAGTAAGTTTAGGAAGGACAAAAAATTTCTAGGGGCCTATAGCCTGATGGGCATTCGGGGAGCTGGGTTAAGCACAATAGGCAGTGATTCAAACAGAGAGAGGAGAAATGGGCTAAAAATTCTATATCTGAATGCACAAAGTGTCAGAAATCAGACAGATGAGCTTGAAGCTCAGGTGCGAATGGGTAACTATGATGTTGTTGGGATAACAGAGACATGGCTGCAGGAAGATCAGACCTGAGAAATGAATGTACAAGGGTATACGTGCTATCGTAGATACAGAAATGTGGGCAGAGGGGTTGGGGTGGTGAGGAATGAGATTCAGTCCTTTGCATGGGGGGACATAGGATCAGGAGAAGTAGAGTCTGTGTGGATAGAACTGAGGAACAGTAAGGGAAAAAGGACCCAAATGGGTGTTGTCTACAGGCCACCAAACAGTAGCATGGATATTGGGTGCAAGTTGAATAGGGAGTTAACATTGGGATGTGGCAAAGGTTATGGGGGATTTCAACATGCAGGTGAACTGGGAGAATCAGGTCGGTGCTGGAACCCAGGATAGGGAGTTTGTAGAGTGCCTACGGGATGCATTCTTGGAACAGCTTGTACAAGAGCCAACCAGGGACGAGGCTATTCTGGATTTAGTGTTATGTAATGAACAGGATTTGATAAGCGATCTTGAAGTAAAGGAGCCATTAGGAGGTAGTGATCATAATATGATAAGTTTTTATCTGCAATTTGAGAAGGATAAGGGCAGCTCGGAGGTGTCAGTGTTGCAGTTGAACAGGGGAAACTATGGAGGCATGAGGGAGGAGCTGGCCAAAGTTGACTGGATGGATATCCCAGCAGAAAAGACAGTGGAACAGCAATGGCAGGTATTCTTGGGAATAATGCACAAGGTGCAAAATCAGTTCATCCCCCGGAGAAGAAAGGATTCAAAGGGGGGCAAGGGGCCACAGTGGTTGACAAAGGAAGTCAGAGATTGTATAGCACTAAAAAAAAGGAAATATGACAGAGCTAAGGTGAGTGGGAGGACAGATGATTGGGAAGTTTTTAAGGAACAACAGAACTTAACTAAAAAGGCAATACGGGGAGAAAAAATGAGGTATGAACGCAAGCTAGCCAGGAATATAAAGGAGGATAGCAAAAGCTTTTTTAGCTATGTGAAGAGAAAGAAGATAGTTAAGAACAATGTTGGGACCTTGAAGAAAGAATTGGGTGAAATTGTTATGGGAAACAGAGAAATGGCAGAAGAATTTAATAAGTACTTTAGATCTGTCTTCACTAAGGAAGACACAAGCCATCTCCCAGATGTATGGATGGGCCAAGGACATAGGGTAACAGAGGAAATAAAACAGATTGACATTAGGAAGGAAACGGTCATGAGTAGACTGATGGGACTGAAGGCTGACAAATCCCCAGGTCCAGATGGTCTGCATCCTAGGGTACTAAAGGAGGTGGCTCTGGAAATTGCGGATGCATTAGTAATCATTTTCCAATGTTCCTTAGATTCAGGATCAGTTCCTGAGGATTGGAGAATGGCTAATGTTATCCCACTTTTTAAGAAAGGAGGGAGGGAGAAAACAGAGAACTATTGACCTGTCAGCCTGACATCGGTGGTGGGGAAGATGCTAGAGTCCATTATTAAAGATAAAATAGTGGCATATCTAGATAGCAGTGATAGGATTGGGCAAAGCTAGCATGGATTTACCAAGGGTAAATCATGCTTGACTAATCTGTTTGAGTTTTTTGAGGATGTAACCAGGAAGTTAGATGGGGGAGATCCAGTGGATGTAGTGTACCTCGATTTTCAGAAGGCATTTGATAAATCCCACAAAGGAGATTGGTGGGTAAAATCAAAGCTCATGGCACTGGGGGGAAGACATTGACATGGATAGAAAACTGGCTGGCAGATAGAAAGCAAAGGGTAGCGGTGAATGGGTGTTTCTCAGAATGGCAGGTGGTGACTAGTGGGGTGCCACAGGGCTCGGTATTGGGACCACAGCTGTTTATGATTTACGTCAATGATTTAGATGCAGGCATTAAGAATAACATCAGCAAATTTGCTGATGATACTAAGTTGGGTGGCAGTGTGACATGTGATGAGGATGTTAGAAGAATTCAGGGTGACTTGGATAGGCTGGGTGAGTGGGCAGATATTTGGCAGATGACGTTTAATGTGAATAAGTGTGAGGTTATCCACTTTGGGAATAAGAACAGGAAGGCAGATTATTATCTGAACGGTGTAGAGTTAGGTAAGGGAGAAATACAAAGAGATCTAGGAGTCCTTGTTCATCAGTCATTGAAGGTGAATGAGCAAGTGCAGCAGGCAGTGAAGAAGGCTAATGGAATGTTGGCCTTTATTACAAAGGGAATTGAGTACAAGAGCCAGGAAATCCTCTTGCATTTGTACAGAGCCCTGGTGAGACCACACCTGGAGTATTGTGTACAGTTTTGGTCTCCAGGGTTAAGGAAGGACATCCTGGCTCTAGAGGAAGTGCAGCGTAGATTCACAAGGTTAATTCCTGGGATGTCTGGACTGTCTTACGCGGAGAGGTTAGAGAGACTGGGCTTGTACACACTGGAATTAAGGAGATTGAGAGGGGATCTGATTGAAACATATAAGATTATTAAGGGATTAGACGAGATAGAGGCAGGAAATATGTTCCAGATGCTGGGAGAGTCCAGTACCAGAGGGCATGGTTTGAGAATAAGAGGTTGGTCATTTAGGACAGAGTTAAGGAAAAACTTCTTCTCCCAGAGAATTGTGGGGGTCTGGAATGCACTGCCTCGGAAGGTAGTGGAGGCCAATTCTCTGGATGCTTTCAAGAAGGAGCTAGATAGGTATCTTATGGATAGGGGAATCAACAGATACGGGGACAAGGCAGGAACCGGGTATTGATAGTAGATGATCAGCCATGATCTCAAAATGGCGGTGCAGGCTTGAAGGGCCAAATGGTCTACTTCTGCACCTATTGTCTATTGTCTATTGAAAGTCCATCTCCCAACCCACCATCCTCATCATATTCTACAGGGGTTGTATTGAGAGCATCCTGAGCAACTGCATCACTGCCTGGTTTGGAAATTGTACCATTTCGGATCGCAAGACCCTGCAGCGGATAGTGAGGTCAGCTGAGAAGATCATTGCGGTCTCTCTTCCCGCTATCACAGACATTTACACTACATGCTGCATCTGCAAAGGAAACAGCATTATGAAGGACCCCATGCACCCCTCATACAATCTCTTCTCCCTCCTGTCATCTGGGAAAAGGCTCCAAAGCATTCGGGCTCTTACGACCAGACTAAGTTACAGTTTCTTCCCCTAAGCTATCAGACTCCTCAATACCCAAAGCCTGGACTGACACCTTGCCCTACTGTCCTGTTTATTATTTATTGTAATGTCGGTACTGTTTTTGTGCACTTTATGCAGTCCAGTGTAGGTCTGTAGTCTAGTATAGCTTTCTCTGTGTTTTTTTTTAATTTTGTAGTTCAGTCTAGTTTTTTTATACTGTATCATGTAAACCATGGTCCTGAAAAACATTGTCTAATTTTTACTATGCACTGTACCAGCAGTTATGGTCAAAATGACAATAAAAGTTGATTTGACTTGACTTGAATTCTGTCATCTGAATTATTGGTGTGTAACAAGAAACGGAGCATTCCCAATACCAACGCTGAGCTATAATGGTGCTAGAGAGCAGTTTCTTTGAACTTACCTGTGGAAACAACTTGATTTCTACCTTTAGTGTCTCTTTTTTTTCCCTTTTAAGAGGCAGATGGAGTACTGCTGAAGTTCCTGACCAACTGATGCACTCAAACTTTGATTCTTTAGGGCAATGGTTCCTGCTCTTAGGTCTCACCGACCAATTATTTTTCAATACCTCAAGGGTGTGACCTAGAAGAGGAGCGTGTCCTCCAGGCACTAAGGCTCTGCAGGCCTGGGAACAAGCTGATTCTATGCTACTGTCACCGAATGAAACAGTGTGGGAGAAAACAGAATATTGTGAACAGCGATCAGCTGTTGGAGGGTTCTGTATTCTGTGAATCACTATCTCTTTCTCGTGCTGGTGGGGAAGAGCTTGGTGCTGATTCTCCAGTTGAAGAACTCGGGGGGAGAAAAACTGATGCAGTAGACTTTAACATCGTAAATCAGGAGTTTTGTTTTTTGTCTTGTTAGTCTCCCATCTCACTGTGTGATACCTCTCTGTCCCTTTATTACGGACAGAATTTTGATTTCAATCTTTAAGCAAATTTTGCATAGGTAATTGAATGGGAGGGGTATGGAGCGCTATAGTCTGTGTGCAGTTTGATGGGATTAATCAATAGATCAGTGGTTCAGCACAGACAATAAGGGTGAAAGGGTCTGTTTACATGCTGTAGTGTTCTATGACTCTGTAACTCTTTTTCTATTCCTCTAGTGTCATAGTACAGTTGTTCAATATTCACTCTCACCTCTCTTTTACACTTTGTTCTGTATATCTGAAAAACTTTGTTATCCTCTTTGATATTATTGGCTAGCTTACCTTCATATTTAATCTTTTCTCTCTTTTTGTGGTGTTATTAGTTGCCTTCTGTTGGTTTCTAAGTTTCCCAATCCTCTGATTTCCCACTAATTTTAATAAATTTTGATGTACTTGAGACAAATGAAACTAATCAAATCTATTATAGAATAGCTCAGTACAGACCTTTCATCCAACAATGTTCTGCCAAATTTTTAACCTACTCCACAATCAATCTAACCCGTCCCTCCTACATCACCCATAACCTTCCAAAGCAACACACACAAAATTCTGGAGGACCTCAGCAGATCAAGTATCATCTATGGAAATTAATAAAAAAATCAATGTTTTGGGCTGAGACCCTTTTTCAGGACTCTTGGGATCCTGGTAAATCTCATTCTGCGCCATCTCTTAATCATCCACATCTTTGCTATAATGAGGCACCCAGAGTGAGCACAACATTTCAAGTACCCACACCCAAACATGGGTGGTAACAGTTCATGCTGGTCAGAATGCATCTGTAATAGCCTGGCAAGTGTCAGAAGTTGAAGAGCCAAAGCTGCCTGTTTGAAACAGACAGACAGACAGACAGACAGACATACTTTATTGATCCCGGGGAAATTGGGTTTCGTTACAGCCACACCAACCAAGAATAGTGAAGAAATATAGCAATATAAAACCATAAATAATTAAATAGTAAGTTAATCATGCCAAGTGGAAAAAACTCCAGGACCAGCCTATTGGCTCAGGGTGTCTGGCACTCTGAGGGAGGAGTTGTAAAGTTTGATGGTCACAGGTAGGGATGACTTCCTATGACGCTCAGTGTTACATCTCGGGGGAATGAGTCTCTGGCTGAATGTACTCCTGTGCCTAACCAGTACATTATGGAGTGGATGGGAGTCATTGTCCAAGATGGCATGCAACTTGGACAGCATCCTCTTTTCAGACACCACCGTCAGAGAGTCCAGTTCCACCCCCCCCCCCCCACAACATCACTGGCCTTACGAATATGTTTGTTGATTCTTTTGGTGTCTGCGACCCTCAGCCTGCTGCCCCAGCACACAACAGCAAACATGATAGCACTGGCCACCACAGACTCGTAGAACAGAGGAAAACAACATGGAGCCATACCCATAGATACAGGATATGGTTTCTGCTTTACCCTCCACCACCAAACTATCCAATTTAGCACTTAAAACCAATGCTCTTGCTTTTTATAAGGTATTTTTTCACTCATAATAGGTAAGACCTCACTGTCTCTCATGCCTGATTAACTTGCAGAATGACTGTGGGAATGTGTTGTCATTACAATACATCTCCCCTTTAAGGGGTACAAGCCAGCTTTAAAGTAATGCTGGCTAACGTTAATAGCTACCAGCCATTCACAAAAACAAAGCCCCCTGCAGATCTATCCAGTTGTTGAGTAGCACACGGTGGAGACATGTAAATGAGCCAGCAGGATGACATTGGCATGTTGCCCATGTACAAGTCAGTGAACACAAGCTAATCATTCACTCCGATCCTTGTGTCCATTTTCAGGAGCTATATAGTTGGATTCCGCCTGCCTTTATCTTTTTGTTTTTAATTATCATTGTTATTCATATCACTGTTGTGTATTTTGCTTGAACAATATTTGGAAGAGATCTGTATTCTGAAGTAGAGGAAACAGATGCTGGCATTAGCAACAATGCCACATACTGTGAATGAGCAAAAACAGGGATCGGTGAATTATATAATATACTATTGATGGACACAATTCAGCATACTGCTAGACCCAGATTCAGATTCAAGTACATGGAAACATACATAAAATACATAGTTTATTTTAACAACCAACAAAACCAAGGATGTGCTAGCAGAAGCTCACAAGTATCACTTCACATTCTGTTGCCTACATAGCATGCCTGTAATGCTCAGTACAACAACACAGAATACAAAAATACAACAGCAAAACAAGCTTCCACCAGCATTTTGTGTGCTGCTTGAAGCCCCTTTTCTCACTCCTGCCCATCTGCTCAAACACCAACAGGCAGTGCTCCAACGCCAGGACACATCTTTGTTGGTCTTGAGGACAATGGGCCAGTGAGCTTAGACTTGTAGAACCAGGGATTTGACCACTGGGCTTCAGCCTCCAGGCTTGCAGTCAAGCTTTGGGCTTCAATCTTCATATTGATTCCAAGACCAGCCAATGACAGGACCCTGAACTTCAGTCCCCAATCTCCAGACTTTCTGATGATGAGAACCCACTCTCCAGGTCTTGAACTTTGGACTTGCAGATTAGGGGGTCACTGGCCTTCATACAGTACCTCCTGTTTGGATGGACATCCGATCACAGGACCCACCGACCTGGGGGGGCATCACTGACCTGGTGGGCCATAAGCCCTTGTCCTTGCTAGTCATTACCAAAGGACTTGTCAGCCCAGAATCCACAAATATCATTTTCACGCATTCCCATCACTGGCCGTCAAGCA
Source organism: Hypanus sabinus (assembly GCF_030144855.1). NCBI lineage: Eukaryota > Metazoa > Chordata > Chondrichthyes > Myliobatiformes > Dasyatidae > Hypanus > Hypanus sabinus. The sequence goes on from NC_082719.1 coordinate 88,299,575, forward strand.
CAGAGCGCAGGACTAGACTCTGGATAGTCTTCAATCCGCATCCACATTGGAGCTTGACTCCAATGAAATGGGATAGTGCTATCAGAGTGATTAAAAAATCAGAGCTAATCTCGGGTTTCTGTTGCTGGGCCGAATTAGCCCAATTACTCGTGAGGGGACCTATGCAATCACAGAAGCCAGGCAATCTATTGTATTCTGCCACTGATGTAGTACTTAAATAAAATAGAAGTAAGAATGTACTGATCAAATACCGAACCCAAAAGCATGATCATTCACGGCTGTAGTTTAACACTGAAGAATCTACTAGTATAATATTCTTTCCGAGGCATTAAATAACATTCTATCAGGTTGGAAGACGTGTCTGGAAGGTCAATTCAGGGTCAAAGGTTAAGGATCAACTTTATTCACAATAAGTATTAAGAATTTGTTGTGGTGTGACGTGGAACAAAAGAAACAATATCCACCAATTACAAAGAATAAATAATTATGTAAAATATAAATTTAGAGATTAAAGTATGGATATGGAATAAAATGTGTATACATTCATAAGTTCCAGCATTTACTTACAACATAAACAGCATTGTAAAATAGTTTAAAATGTTTACTGTGTAGTACAGTGACTGGGGTAATAGATAGAGGGGGTGTCAGGGCTAAATAGAATGGTTGATCAGATGGGGGAAGAAAGTTTTAGATGACATTTTGGAAATGAAATTGTACGTTTGTATTTGTGGAGATTGTGGGCATATTTAGATAGGTCACGATGCAACAGTTACTTTAATGAGTATAAAGGGAGTGTTCTGCGATTGGCATTGATCCTGGCCATGCAGTACCATCAGGCAAATCCATTGTATGTCATCATGGAAAGTCTAGGACAATGTCTGCTTTAATCTATAATAGTCAGTAACAATTCTTAAAGCCCTAACAATATGATATTGTAAGAATCAGGCTGATTGATCCAATCAGTTACAATGCTGTTTATGCATTTCAGAGATGTTCATAATAACTATTTAAATAGATACATGTACCTCATTAAACTTGTGTTCAGCTGGTGCACTGTGACACCACAAAGGTATCATGAACCGTGACTGCAGCAAGTAGCCTTGACTGATTAGGAACCACCTTGATTCTTGCCTTTCCATGTTAATTATTGATGCGAGCAGTGGACTAACAAAATTAAAGAATAATAATCACTGCTTGGAAAGTAGGATTTGGGTTGGATTAGTAACTGTAACTTATTATTAAAAATACTTCTGTTTCAGATTCAGATTCAAATTATTTTACTTATCAGATATACACCGAACATATCACCACTAATTCCAGTGTCAACAGAGCATGTCCACGATGTTGTGTGTTACAACTTATGCACCAGCAACAACAGAACAACAGCAATGCAAGCTCTTTTCCTCCCTCTCACTCACCCACACACGCACACATACCCCAGGACAGGCTGCCCTGGGATGTCCACGTTCCAGTGGACTCACAAAAACCCAGATATCAAGCATTTGATTTCCCACTTGGACTCACAGACCCGGGGTCTTGGCCATTGAACCTCAACTGCTGGATTTCTGATTGACCTTTAGGCTTTGATCTTCAGTATCAAATTCAGGATTCACTGATGATGGAGCCCTGAACTCCAGTCTTTGAACTCCAGACTTGACAATGATGGGAACCCAAACTCCATGCCTCAGACTCTGGACTTGCTAACTTGCATACCTAAGGGGTCACTGACCCTTTTGACTCACTGCCCACATGGACCTCCAATCCCAGAACTTTCCAGGCCTGGGGGACTCCAGCCCTCATCCTTGATGGTCTTCATGCATGGTGCTTGCCATCCATGGATGTCCTCTGTCTGACATCTGCATCATTGGACTTTGAGCATGGAGTGTGGATCAAAAGTCTAGACTCCATCCTGATCTTGAACTTCCACAGCATCTTTGTCTCTAAAACCTTATTGAGGTAGTTGGAGGCATATGATAAAAGAGCCCATATTCAGCATGGTTTCTTCATGACAAAATCTTACCTGACTAATCTGTTGGAATTCTGTGAAGAAATAACAAGCAGGCCAGACAAGGGAGAATCCGTGGATGTTGTGTATTTGGATTTTCAGAAGGCCATTGACAAGGTACCACACATGAGGCTGCTTAACAACTTAACAGAAAAGAGACTAGTATGGATAAAGCATTAGCTGATTGGCAGGAGACAATGAGTGTGAATAATGGCAGCCTTTTCTGGTTGGGTGCCAGTGAGTAGTGGTGCTCAACTACTCTGTTTTGGGACCGATTCTTTTTACAATGTATGTCAATGATTTGAATGATGGAATTGATGGCTTCATTGTAAATATTGTGGACAATATGAAGATAAGTGGAGGGGCTGGTAGTGTTGGGGAAGTAGGAAGGCTATAGAGAGACATACAGATTAGAAGAATGGGCAAAGAAGTGGCAATTGTAGTTCCGTTTCAGGAAGTGTACAGTCATGCACTTCGGTAAAAAAAATTAAACTACAGACTACTTTCTAATTGGAGGGAAAATTTTAAAAAAATTGAGGCACAAAGGGACTTTGGAGTCCTTGTCCAGGAAACCCTAAAGTTTAACATATAGGTTGAGACTGTGGTGAGGAAGGCAAATGCAATGTTAACATTCATTTCTAAAGGAATAGAGTAGAAAAGGCAAGGATACGATGTTGAGATTTTACAAAGCATAGGTGAGGCCTCACTTGGAGTATTGTGAGCAGTGTTGACCCCTCATGTAAGAAAGGATGTGTTGATTTTGGAGAATTTCACAAAAAATGCTTCTGGGATTGGAAGGCTTGTCATATGAAAAGCATCCAAAGACTCACTGGAATTCAGAATAATGAGGATGATCCCATTGAAACCTACTGATTGTTGAAAGGCCTCGATAGAAAGGATGGATATATTTAAGGTAGAGGTTGATAGATTCTTGATTAGTCAGGGCATGAAGGGTTATGGAAGAAGACAGGAGATTGGGGCTGAGAGGGAAAATGGATCAGCCATGCTGAAATGATACAGCAGACTCGATGGGTCAAATGGCCTAATTCTGCTCCTATATCTTATGGTCTTACTGTCTAAACTGACCACTAGTCCCCATCTTTCTCCAACACCATCTCTACAAACCTAAAAAAAATTTATAAGTCTGAGCCCTGACCTTGACAGCTTGGCACCATCTTAACTCAGTTTTCAAGCAAGTTTTTCAGACATTAAAATGCAATCAGTTAGCCTCTGTATTTTCAGGAATCTTGCCATTTTGGAAGAGAAAAGTCCAGTTACTGGTTTTTGGGTAAGATGTGGTATCACTTCCACGAGTAGAGACCTAATCACTTCCTTTATAAAATTACAACAGATTGTTATTTTGTTTCTTGTGCTTGCAAGTCGAGGCTGTTCAAAACTTGAAAAGACAATTATGATCGTGACAAGCACTAGCTAAGCTATGCCTGGAGAGGAATTTGGTTCATAGTAAGTGTGGAGGATGTGGTACAGTTTCTCTCATTAAAACTTCTGAGGGTTCAATTCCTCTTACAAGTTGTTATGCATACCCTATGCCTAATGGTTTACTGTTGAGTAAGCAGAGATTACCTTTGAAGTAGCAATAATCTACTCTGTAATGCACGTTGATTCACTCTGTTACATTTGAAGAATACCAGTATTCGTCATTTCTATTGGGGAATAGCTTTTGAGAGTGCATTTCAGAAAATACCTATGGTTACAATCTTCAAATCATTGAAGATTCAAGTCAGTACTTAGGGATGAATTTAATGAAACCTCTATCCCACTGGAGATGCTGGATCATAGGAACATCAAAACAAAAGAGTACGCTCACAGTGAGATTCGTCATGACATTTGTACTGTGGCAGGAAATCAGGAGGCTATATGGCATTAGTGACAAAATTACCTGAACGTCTATATAACAACAGAAAAAAAAGAACTAAACGGGATTGCTGACGCTGCATGAATTGCTGACTATATTGGCTGTAGAAGACATTGCTGAGACCACACTAGCAGTTCTGGTCATTGTGCTATAAAAATGATATGATTAAGCTAGTATGGTGCAGTAAAGATTGTCAATGATATTGCCAGGACTGGAGAGTTTGAGTCATAAGGAAAGACCAGATAATCTGGGACTGCTTTCCTCAGAGCATAAGCAACTGAGGATGGATCATTTGGTAGTTTATGAAACCAAGAAGGCTATCAGTATGGTGGATAGTCACAGTCTTTTCTCTCAGGGCAGAGAAGTCCAAAACTGCAGGCACAGGTTTATGGAGAGGTGGGTGGGGGGGGGATGAAAAAGGTCAACTGAATGGCAAATTTCCCACAGAAAATGTGATGGGTGTACGGAATGAGCTGTTAGAGGAAAAGGGAGAAGTGTAAAAGACTTTTGGACAGTTACAGAGATAGGAAAGTTTTAGAGTTAATTGTAAGGGTTCATGGCATAAAAAAGTTGGGAACCTCTGCCTTAGAGGAATATGGGTCAACTGTAAGAAACTCGGTCCAGCTCAGGTCAGGAAGGTTGTTGAGCCAAAGGGCTTGTTTCTAAGCTGTTTAACAGTATAGATGACTGGAAAACTAAAACATACATCTTTCTCACTGGTTCATTAAATGTCTATAATCCATTCTATCTCAAGCCAATTTTGCTACTTATTTTATACAAACAGATAAATAATTTGGTATTTAGTATAAGTGCTTGCTGAAAAATTACAAGTGCAGCTGAACACTGTTGCTGTGACTACAATAATTTCCAAGTTATGCTCCTACACCTTTCAGAAAGGAGTTTCACATTTTCCTCAAGTAGACACTCAGAAAAATGGAAGAGTTAAAAACTGCAACAAATCCTCACCCTGATTACTGTGCACAGGCATATCTCTATGAGTCGTAAAGTCTATGCTAACACAGTCAATTGGATGACCAATTTGTTACCCATCTGAACATTTGTGAGTTTTCCCTTATTTCTAATTTATCATCTGAATAAGAAGGGGGAAATTGTTGCATTCCAGGACCCCTTAAAGGCCCAAGGAAACATAAAGTGGAAGTATCATTTTACACTCATGGCTGAGTCAGAAACAGCAGGCAAATTGGCATCCCTCATGTAGAGAAGCCCTGTAGCACTGAAGAATTCATTAAATTGATCTATCTGTAAGTCGCTGGCTGCTTCTTTACAAATTCTCTGAGGCATAATGCTGAGCAGGCAGGAAGAGCATGTACTGAAAATCAACAAGCTCGGCCCAAGTGAGCACAAACCTAAACATAAGTGGATTAACAAAGAGATGGAAACAATTTCTGAATCCCAGGGAGAGAAAGAAGAAGGGACTCACTAACTTGAATATAAGGAAATGAAGGAACAAGGCTGAACAGGGGGATCAAAGAGATCTAGAACCACCCGGGTCTCCTCACATGTAAAGCACCAATAGTATTATACTGTTTACATTTTACTTGCATCATAAATGCATCTTATTATTTGTAGTAATATTACTTGATGTGTTGTGTGTGTGAGTTAAATGTATTGTGTTATGCACCTTGCTCCGGAGGAAGATTGTTTAATTTAATGGTATATATGTGTATGGTCGAATGACAATAAACCGATCTTGAACTTGAACTTGAATAAAAATAAATTGCAGCTCCAGGGCTATAAATAAAACTTTAAAAAATCTTACTGATCTCACAGCAAAAAGAGGTATATTTAATAACTGATGGAATAAAAGGCATATGCAGACTTGAAAGGGAGGATGAGAAGATATAGTGAAAGATCTTAATAAGTTCTTCTTTAAAAGTTTTTAAAAATTCTTCCTCTAAAATAGAATTTAGTGCAGATGAGTGCACTGTTCTGCACTTTGATAGGACCAACCAGGGTAGATCTTACAAGGTGAATAGTAGGCCCCTGAGCAGTGTGGTAGAACTAAAGGATCTGGGAATACAGATTCATTATTCATTGAAAGTGGCATTACAGGTAGATAGGTTCATAAAGAAAGCTTTTGGCACACTGGCCTTCATAAGTCAATATATTGAGTACAGGAGATGGAATGTTATGTTAACATTGTATAAGAGATTGGTAAGGCCTAATGTGGAGTATTGTGTGCAGTTTTGATCACCTATCTAAAGGAAAGGTGTAAACAAGGATGAGAGAGTGCAGAGAAAATTTACAAGGTGTTTGGTGGGTCTGGAGGCCCTGAGTTATAAGGAAAGATTAAATAGGTTCGGACTGTATTCTTTAGAACGTAGAGGACTGAGAGGAGATTTGCTAGACATACACAAAATTATCAGATGTATAAATAGGGTAAATACAAGCTGGATTTTTCCACTGATGTTGGGTGGGACTACAACCAGAAGTCATGGGTTAAGGGTGAAAGGTGAAAAGTTTAAGGGGAATTTGAAGGGAGACTTCTTCACTCAGAGAGGCCTGAAATATGGAATGAGCTGCCAACACAAGTGGTGCATGCGTGCTTGATTTCAATATTTAAGAGAAGTTTGGATAGGTACATGGATAGCAGGGGTATGGAGGGCTATGGTCCTGGTGCAGGTATATGGGAATAGGCCATTTAAATGGTTTTGACAAGGACTAGATAGGCCAAAGGGCCTGTTTCTGTGCTCTACAACTTTGTAAAGACTCAGGGAGGAAGGTTTGATTAACAGGTTCACCACAATGGTGAGAAACCGTGTAAAACAATTCACTTCTTTTCATTATATATGCATTCTCAGTCACGTCATTGCAGGAAGGATGTAGGGGCTTTGAAAATGGTATAGAATCTGATTACCAGACTGCTGCCTGTATCAGAAAGGTTACTCTGGATAGCTGGAAGCTGAGGCGGGACCTTACAGAAGATTATAACACTATAAAGACATAGAGAAGGAATCTTTTTCTCAGTTTAGAAATGTCAAGGATTATAAGACATGAACTTAAGGTGAGAGATTTGAAAAAAGATGTGCACGACAAGAGTTTATTCACATTATGATAGGTGTCAGGGTGGTGTAGTGGAGACACATCTCTACCAAAGGAGGTATAAAGAACTTCTTCCTTCTGTTAGCCTGCAGGTCAAACTTGGGCAAGTTTTAGCACCTGTTTAACCCTCCTATCAGGGTTATGTGAAGTCATGGGAGCAGGTAGTGGATGGTCGTACGAGCAGCTGGTGCATATCACAAGTCTGCTTTTGCAACTACTAATACCAGGCGGACAATATCTGAGAGCATTGATAATAGTTGGGGACACCCGTCATGTGAAGTCACTGCCCTGAAGAAGGCAATGGCAAACCACTTCTGTTTGAATTCCCACATTGATTTTCTCTGTTATCCATCTGCTCTCACATGCTCAGTAGCGTAATGGTTAGCATAATGCTTTACAGTGAGAAGTTCAATTCCCGCGGCTATCTGTAAGGAGTTTGTAAATTCTCCCTGTGACTGGATGGGTCTCGGGATTCCTCTCACACTGCAAAGATGTACTATACAAGTTAGGGTTAGTAGGTTGTGGGTAGACTTCTTTGTTGCAGGAAGCATGGCAACACTTGCGGATGCCCCCAGTACATCATAGACTGTGTTGGTTGTTGACCCAAACAACACATTCCTTTGTATGTTTTGATGTACATGTGACAAGCAAAGCTAATCCTTAAAATATTTAAAAATTCCACCTTCCAATTAAACTATCAATTAGTACATCTTACTAGACACAAGAGATTCTGCAGATGCTGGAAATTTTGAGCAACACACACAAAATACTGAGGGTTAAACTCAGCAATTCAGATGAAAATAAGCAATCAATGTTTTAGTCCAAGACCCTTCGTCAACGTTCAAAAGTAACTTTTTTATTATTAAATTATATGCATGTCGCTATATACAAACCTGAGATTCATTTTTTTTGTGGGCATACTCAATAAAACTATAGAATTAATAACCATAACAGAATCAATGAACGATCACTCAAATAGGGCATTCAACGAGTGTCCAGAAGACAACAGACTGTGCTAATACAAAAAGAAGAAATAATCATAGTAAATAAATAAGCAATAAATATCCAGAACATGAAAGATGAAGGGACATTGAAAGTGAATTGATAGGTTGATGGAACATTTCATTGATTGGAAAAATGAAGTTGAGTGAAGTTATCCCTTTGGTTCAAGAGTCTGATGGTTAATAGTTAAACTGTTCCTGAACCTGGTGAAGTCGGTCCTAAGGTTTCTGTACCTTCTTTCTGGTGGCAGCAGTGAGAACAGAGCAAGTCCTGGGTGGTGACATGAACTGGAAAGGAAGTGGGCAATGTTCAGAATAAGAAGGTGGGGCTAGGGGACAGTGTACAAGCTGGCAGGTGATTGGTGAGAACAGCAGAGGAGGAAGATGGGTGGGTGGTGGGTGAAGTGGGGTGGAATGACCTGAGTAGCTGGGAGTGTTGATAGGTGACAGGTGTAAGAGTGTTTTGCTCTCCTCCAGTACGAACCCTAGTCTTTAAGTATGTAAGTTTGCAGAACTACCTGCAGCACACTGGGCAACCCATCAAAATAGAATAATGGAATACACACAGCTGACTCCAGCTATCACTTTGATGAATGCAAGTCCTAATCAGGATTATCTCTGCCACAATAATCTTGGCTTCAGGCAGGGAAGATCTTCCTAAACAATCTTCATAAGGCTTTTTTTAAGACTATGCAGCCAGACCAAATTTCAATGAATAAACACATAAGTGTTCTGATTTTCACACACAGGATTATTACCTAGCCTCACCCTGCTGAATAGAGTACGCACCATTCATCACAGGCCGCACTCACAGGAATTAAGAACATGCCCACATGCAACTCATGCTGTCTGAGAGTCAAAAAACTGTTTCCTAATGTCACTGATTCAAAAATAATGAAATAAATCAAAAATACTTTCCAAAAACCATGAGATGATATTTTACTTAAAATACACCATTGCTGCTAATTAATTAAAACACAAATATACCTTGAAATAACAAAAACTAAATCTTTATATAGAAAACTAGTTGAAGCTGGACAGAAAAATTATTTTGATAAGAACAGCCTAAGTGACAGTTTTATTTAGTTTTAAATTAGCAAAAGTTTTCTTAATAATTGAGTATTAGGAAGACCATTGAGATGAATGAAGACTTTTGTGGATAGGAATGGTTGCATTAAGTGGAGGGCTAGGATACATAATATAACTGTGCCCTCCACTCAGCAACTTGCACAATTCCTCTGGCGCAGTCGTGAAGGAAGAGGGAAATCAATGCTGGAAATGGTTGTCCAGAAGGTTTATCAGAAGTCAAGAATTTTGTTGGAAATTTTGTGTTTACAGATGTACATTACAAAAACTAACAGAATCCAACTCATTCTACTGTAAGTAAGGAGGAAAGAGAAAACTAAAGAGTGAACAAAGAACTTTGCCTTGTCATTGAACTTACATTGACAACAGCCTCAAGCTGGACAGATAAGAAAAGTATTTTGAAAAGAAAGTCCTATGAGGTTGTTTGAGGAATAGCTTCTTCCCTCCACCATCAGATTTCTGAACAATGAATGTGATGAACCATCAATAACTCTCAGAGATGTGAGGCGAGATATAGGTTTTTATTAGCTAGAAGAAAGAACAAGCAGCAAGAGACCACTACACTACATCCTGGAGACTGAGGAAGGGGCTGTGCCTCCAATCGCCTTTATACCGGAGTCTGTGGGAGGAGTCACAGGAGCAGTCAGCGGGGGGGGGGGGGGGGGGGGCGTGTCCAGACAGGTATATGTAGTTCACCACAGAACACATGTACACTATTTCACTATTTTTGCTCTCCTTTTGCAATTCTTACTGAATTATATATATTTCTTACTGTAATTTGCAATTTTATATTATGCATTACAAAGTACTACTGCCACAAAACAACAAATTTCTCAACATATGCCAATGATATTAAACCTAATTATGATTCACTTATACAGGTCTGACACAGACTTTCAAATAAACTACAAAAAATACAGAAACAAATACCAACAAATTTCTGAAAATCTACTGAACACTTGCAGACAAGTAGCTGCTTATACAAACATAAAAGCAAGCATGAAGAAAGTTAAACAGAAAGAAAAATGACAATATAGACATTAATCCAAAGCAAGAGGGAAAGCTGTAGTGAGAGAGGTCTGGAAATAACAGAAAAAAAAGTTCTTTCTAAGCATGCTTTATCTACCACATGTTACGTTTTAAATTGAAAGTATTATTTATTCCGGAATGATATTGACTTAAAGAATAATGTGGTAGAAAGATGCAGCAGATGCAATCAAAAAGTTCCATGGTAGCAAAGTGATTAGCGCAACACTATTACAGCTGGGGGTGTTGGAGTTCGGAGTTCAATTTCAGCACCCTCTATGAAGAGCTTGTATGTTCTCACCATGACACTTGGGTTTTTTCCAGGTGCTCCGGTTTCCTCCTAAATTTCAATGACATGCCAGTTAGCAGCTTAATTGGTCGTTGTAAATTGCCCTGTGATTAGGCTAGGGTTAAGTAAATGGGTTCCTGGGCAGAGCGGCCCATTGAGTCAGGAGAGCCTGTTCAGTGCCGTATCGCTATGTAAATTAATTAATTAATAAGGCATTTACAGAAAGGGGATCACAGCAGCATGCATTTGCAGTGTATAGTATCTCTGAAATAGTAAAACATCCCAAAGTAGTTAGTGAGCGTGTTATCAGAAAGCATTTGTTCTGGTGTATAATCAATTGGTCAAAGTGATATATTTTGTCATTTTCTTCAAAGAAAGAGAGTGTTGGCAAAGTTAAAGAGGAAATTTTCAGAGAGTGCATCTAAGACAGCTGAAGATACATCACCTTATGAAAATCCAAAATAAAACCTGCAGAAACAATAAAATCAGGAAATGCTAAAACTTCCAACAAATCAGGCAACAGTTGTGGAAAGAGAAAGGGTCTTTTGGCTGAGAAGGTGAAAGTGGGAAAGGTTGAACCAAGGGATAGGGTGAGATTAAATAGGTTATTGTCATGTTTGATGACACATCATGATTCATTATTTATTTATTATTTATTTAGTGATATAGCTCAGTGTAGGCCCTTCCTTCCCTTAGAGCACACTGTCCCAGCAATGCCCAACAAACTCAAGTAACCCTAATCACGGTACGATTTACAATGACAGTTTATTATCCAAACTGGTATGTTTTTGGACTGTGGGGAGAAAACAGAAGAAACAGAGAAAACCCAAACATTCCACAAGATGGATGTACAGAGATTCCATACAGAACAGCACCAGAATTCAACTCAAATTCCTGAATGTCATGACCTGCGGTAGCATTGAGCTAACCGCTAAGCTGCTGTGGTGCCCATTAAGTGTTGCTCACTCTGCGGCTGTGAGATATCACCAGCAAGCTGGGCCCTTGTAATGAAAAAAAAAATGAAAAGCTAAGCCAAAATGATGACAAAAATAAATTTCCAATTCCAATCCAGACAGAAGGAAGAATAAGGTTGGAAAATTCCACATTAAATCAGGAAGTCTGCAATATATGCAGATGATTAGAATGAAAGAGGATAAGAGGTGACTTGGTGGAGGTGTATAAAATGATAAGAGGTAGAGTGTGCAACCAGCACGTGTTTCCTAGTGTGTGTTGTTGCATAATTTTAAGCTGATTTGTGGAAAAGTATTGGGCTGATCTGTGAATTCATCCAGTATTTTGTCTATGCTGCTTATAATTTTAATGTGACGGGGGTAAGTATAGGGTTGATGTTACAGGTAGGTCTTTTTACACAGAGAATGGTAGGTACATGGAATGCGTTGCAAGGAGTAATGGTAGATGTAGGTACAGTAGAGATATTTAAGAGACACTTAAATGCGGATGAAAGAAAAAAAAGAGAGAAAACTGGGAGGGAGGCATTAGATTGAGCATGGAGTAGATTAAAAGATTGACATAACATTATGGGCTTGTTCTGTGTGGTACTGTATTATGTTCCATAACAATTTTTTTTAAAGGAGATGTTGTTTATCATGCTTATATTGGACCTCTTCTTAATAGTGCAAATGTCCACAAGTAGGTAGAAATAAATTGGCAGGAAACATGAAGTTCTGGTTTCTACAATCGATGGAAATGTAAACTAAGGAAGCCTGGAGATGAGCAAGGGATCTCAAAAAGTTGTGCTATTGAATGAGACATCACCATAAGCCGGGCCAATGAAAGAGGAAAACAAAATGCTAAGCTAAAGTAATGACAAAAAGAAGTAGCCATTCCAATCCAGACAGAAAGAAAATCTATGGAGGATGAAGGACATAGAGGAACTTAAATTAAGAACATAAAATTATAAATTCATTGTTTAAAAGTCAACATTTGTAAGTAAGCAAGACAATTGCAACCATGTAGAAACCATCTGGAAACAAGGAGGGACAGCGTAAACCTGATTGGATGAGGACTACCCAATCAGGAGGGCTGGACAATGGGGTTATATATACCACTGGTCTAGACATGCCTCAGTATTATCCCTGATGAAAATGGCAGAGTTTGTCATTGAAACGTTAGTTAACATCGATGCCTGTGCCCAGCTGGAAGCCCGAGAACAGTCTATTCATCATTTATACTGGGAAAACACTAGATCCTTTTTCTTTTTGACAGAGATTAATTCACGGAGAACTAGCTGATGATATAATGGAACTGGAACTGGAAAGAAGTGGAGAGGAAACAACCAATAGCAGAATGCCGAAGGCAGGTAAGTCCTAGATATTGAATCAAAACCAAAGTTATTATCATTAACTCATATGGTGTGAAATTTTGTAGCAGCATACAATGCAAAGACATACATTATGAGAACTTGCTAAGATAAATAAATAGTGAAAATAAAGGGAATGGCAAGTTGTGTTCATTGGTTCATGGGCTTTTTAGAGATCTGATTGCAGAGGGAAAGAACCTGTTCCTGAATTGTTGACTCTGAGTCTTCATGCTCCCGTACCTCCTCCCTGATTGTGGTAATGAGAAGGGGACATGTTCCGGGTGGTGAGGGTCCTTAGTGGTGGATATTGTCTTCTTGATGGACTCCCGCTTGAAGGAGTCATCAATGGTGGGGAGAATTGTGCCTGTGAAGCATCTGGCTGAATGTATAACCTTTGCAGATTTATGTGATTGTGTGCTATTAAATGCTGTGATATAATCTGTCAGAATGCTCTCCACCATACTTCTACAGAAATTTGTATATGTCTTTAGTGATACAAGGAAACTCCTTCATCTAATAAAGAAGAGAAACTGGTGTGCATTAATGTTTTGGGCTTAAGATTGATTTTGCAAGATGTTGACGTCCAGGAACTTGAAGCTCCTTTTTCACCACTGGCCCTTCAATAAGGTCTGGTGTGTGTTCTACTAATTTCTTCCTGAATTCCACAATCAATTCCTTGGATTTTTAAAATACCTGCTAAGTTCTGTTGCAACACCACCACTCAACCAGTCGATCTATCTCATGCCTGAATGACTCATCATCATTTGAGATTCTATCAGAAACAGTCATTCAATTATTGTATCTACAACAATCAATGCATTTATGGTTAGCAGCTGAGCTATGCTTAGCCATACAGTTATGAGTGTTGATAGAGTTGTACAGTAGACACTAAGCACAAATCCTTGAGGTGCACTTCTGTAAATTGTTAGTGAGGAGATGTTATTATTATTGATCCACTCTGACTCTGGTATCCTAACAAAGAAGTTAAGGAACCATTTGCAGAGGGAGGTACAGAGGTTTTAGACCATAAGACCATAAGACATAGGAGCAGAATTTGGCCATCTGGCCCATCAAGTCTGCTCTGCCATTCCAAGGTTTCACAGGTCCATTTAATGTCAGAGAAATATACATCCTGAAATGCTCTTTCTTCACAACTATCCAAAAAAGCAGAACAGTGCCCCAAAAATGTATGACAGTTAAATGTTAGAACCACAAAAGTCCTTCCCAGCTCCCCTCCCTACTGCAAGTAAGCAGCAACAAGCACAATCCCCCATCCCCCACCGGCAAAAAAAACATTGGTACCCGCCACCGAGCACTCAAGTGTGCAGCAAAAGCAACAGCAAAGACACAGACTTGCTGTACTCCAAAGGCTATGCGTTAACCTGGTGTTCAACATACCACAGGCTGTCTCTCTTCCTAATAATGGAGAAAGAGATGTCTCTGTTTCACAGCGAGAGGAGAGGCGTAACAAATAACTTGCTGGTTTATGATGTTAAAAGACCATTGTGTCGCTATTTCTGAGCTCTGTGACCAAAGATCTCAGGTGTCTAGGCACACAGCCAAATATCTCCCGGCTCCCACAACACCGACACCGACTTTCGATCCGCCCATCTCCAGAGCCCCAAGATCTTAGGCCTCCAAAGGTGAACTGAACTTCTAGGCTGCACCCTTAGCATATTGTATACGGCCAGTCGTGACACCCCGAGAGTGGGTCCCATTCCCAGAAAGAACCAAAGTCATCATGTAACTTCAGGTCAGGCTCTTCAAAAGAACCCTGAAAGGAAAAAATATAAATATTAAAGATGGAACTAGAGCTGTTTCCAAAGATGCTAGCAAAGGAGTCACCGTTTAGTGCCACCTTGATTAAGCTCCACCCCTCAGTTCAATCATGGCTGTTCCCTTTTTTCTATCTCTTTCTCAACGCCATTTGCCAGCCTTCTCCCCATAGCTTTTGATGCCATATCCAATCAAGAACTTATCAATCTCTGCCTTAAATACACTCAATGACCTGACCTCCACAGCCGCGTGTGGCAGCAAATTCCACAAATTCACCAACCTTTGGCTAAAGAAATTTCTCTGCATCTCTGTTTTGAAAGGGTGCCCCTTTTTCCTGAGGCTGTGCCCTCTTGTCCTAGAATCTCCCACCATGGGAAACATCCTTTCCACATCTACTCTGTCTAGGCCTTTCAGCATTCAAAAGGTTTCAATGAGGTCCCCCGTCATCCTTCTGAATTCCAGCGAGAACAGACCCAGAGCCATCAAACGTTCCTCATATAATAACCCTTTCATTTCTGGAATCATCCTTGTCAACCTTCTGTCGACCCTCTCCAATGCCAGCACATTTTTTAGAAGATAAGGGGCCCAAAAACAATACTCCAGGTGAGGCCTCACCAATGCCTTATAAAGCCTCAACATCACATTCTTGATGCTTGGTTTTAAAGCTTGTTGAGGGAGTGATGATGTTAAATGCCTATTGGTTAGGAATAGGTTAACTTTGATGACTAGGCAATATAGTATGTGGTAAGATTTTGGCCTTCTCAAAATCTAACTGGAGGAAACTTTGCCTCATTCAGTGATGATCTGAGATCAACCCATAAATATTACTGAAGAAATCAAAAGATTTTGTAATTAATATAGATTAATAAATTTTAGTATTTTGTTTTATTATTTCACTGAAGGTTAAGTGCAAGCAGGCTTTTTCCATTGAGTTTGACTGGGACTGCAACTAAAGGCCATGGTTAAGAGTGAATGGTGGAACGAGTGCCAGCGCAAGTTGTGGATGTGATTTCATTTTCAACATTTAAGAGAAATCTAGTTGGGTATATGGAAGAGGGGTGTGTGGAAGGCTGTGGTCTGGGTGCAGGTCAATGGTTCTAGACAGATTAACGGTTGGGAACTGCCTAGAAGGGCTGAAGGACCTGTTTCTGTGCAGTAGTGTTCTATGACTCTATACTAAAATTAGAACATTCTTAATGCAAGTGATGCCCTCTAACAGTCATATTGAGATAGTTTTGACTGCTTGTTCAACATTGCTTTGAGACGATTGGCAAGAGTAAGGATTTGGATTGTATAAATCCGAAGAAAGCAATTTATTTTGTACAGGCTGCCTGGAATGCTGTAACAAGCACAACTATATAGAACTGTTAATGGTATATTAGAATATCCACTGACACTCCTCTCCCTATTGCATTGAATTAAACAGTGACAACAGAACTGCATAAACTAATAAAGCAAATGAATCTTTGGGTTCCAAGTACTGCTGCTGCTGCCCGCTTTCAGATATTTGAAAATGGAAGTCTGAGGAGATAGATTCAGATAATCAAATACATACAGAAATCTCAGGACTGTCAGCAAAACACCAGCAGATTCTGCCAATGAGAAAAGATGACAGCTTGCAGGATTATGCTAAATCCCATCTTCCTGCCAATCCCACTGCAGGAGGCAGAGGAAGTATTTGGGCCTTTTCTTAATTGTTTTGAACATTACGAATAGCTTGATGTTGAAGACAGAGAAAGGGCTGAAGGCTGCTTAAAAGATGTCTACAAAGGATGACCAGATTGACAATCAAAATGGAGTAAACCTCTTGTCCTTATTATTAATTACAAATCTTTATCTTGTTACTGTTACACAGAGAATTAATTAACAGGACATTTAATAACAGCATATACTATTAAAACTCTAGGTCAATGCAAAAAGATATTTATATTAAGTTGACAAATAATACTAATATAATCTATATTTCAGGTTGATGCAAAACTTTCATTTTCAAGATGACAGTGAGTGCAATCCTACTGTTATATTTAGTTTAATTCATAAGCAGTATGCAGAAAATAAACAAAATCGAAATCGAATCAGATTTATGGATTTCATTGTAAAATATGGGAATAACAAATTGAGATTCTTATTGATGATACACTGAGACTTTGAAGGAAGGTAGATGGTCATTTGCATAATTCTTTTTCATTACAGGAAAAAAGTAAATAAAGACTAAAGCAAACCCAAGAATAGAAATTTAAAACTGAGCCAAAGATGTACTTGGACAACTGCATAAATTTGAGCTTTAAAGATATACTAACATTGAAAGATATACATTTATTTGTGAAGTTTGTCAGGACCCTGCTTTAACAGTTCAAGCTTCAAAGTGCATTTGTAAGTTTCGAGGTATAATTAATATCACAAAGTATGTATCTGGTACACAACCTGCAATATGTCCTCTTCACAGGTATCCATGGAAACAAAGAAGCCCCATAGGAAGCCATGAAGAACCCCCTCCCTTTGCAGAAGCAGCAGAAAAAGCATTGACTCCCTCCTCCACTCCACTTGCAGCAGCAGAAGCGCCAACCTCACCCTCCTACCCTCTGGCTCCATGTAAAGAACAGGAGAAGCACAAAGAGTCCTTCAAGCCATAGTCTAGAAACCAGTTCTCCAGTATCTCAGACAGGCTCTGTCTCTCCATTGAGGGAGAGAGAGGTCGCTCCTGTAACAACAAGAGTGAAGAACAACAACTCGCTGTTCCGATCTTACAATTTTTTGCAATGCATCTCCAAGCCCACAGTTCATCCTAAAACAACTTACCTTGAATTGTGTAGTATCTCTCAGTACTAATTTATTTATTTTTGTTCATTTTTTAGGGTCTAACATCACCAGCACTTCTTGTCCATCACTAATTTCCCCTGAAAATATGGCCGTAGTCTTTCCTGTAATGCTCTGGACATTCCAGGACTTTAACCCATGACTATGATGGAATTACAAACGCATTTCCAAACTTGAACGTTCTGTGATTCCAAGACAATCCTGAAAAGTCCCATGTAGCTGCTGTCCTTGCCCTGCTTGGTGAGAGAGGTCACAGATTTAGGTCCTGTTTTGGTACCTAGTTGAGTATTTTATAAATGGTGCACATTTCATCTATGCTTGTTCTGATGGAGAAGGAAATCTAGACTGATACTCTTACGAATAGACATTGTTTATTCTTCATCTATTGCTGGAGTTTCCAAGGAATAAATATCTAGTTTTATCATAAAGGGCTTGCTGTGTACCTCCCCATACATCAAGCTGCATAGTTAATTTAGAAGATGAAACATGAAGTTATGTCATAGAAGTTGAGTGGCACAGTAGCACAGCAGTCAACACATCTCTCTATATCACCAGTGATCACCAATCAGGAAATAATTCTTGCTGTTGACTATAGGGGATTTGTACATTCTCCCCATGGCCACATGGGTTTCTTCCCACATTCCAAAAATGCACTGCTGGGCTATGGTTAGTAAGTAGTGGGCATGCTCTATTAGTGCCAGAAGCATGGCAAGCAGTCCCCAGCACAGTACTCGGACTGTATAGGTCATTGATTCATGACTGACAGATTGCACTGTATGTTCTGATGTTTCAATGCACAAGACTAATAAAGCCATTCGTTAAACTTTTTAACCTTTTAATTTCTGAAGGACAAATGCCAAAAAATTTCTTGGTCAATTACTATGACAACCTATTGGCCAGGTCCAAGTCAGCTGAAGTTTAACGTGGAGTGGTATGAGGTGGTGCATTTGGGTGGAGAAACAATAAGGAATAAAATAACTGTTCTGAAAGCAAGGCAGCAGCAGAGGAACCCATTGAAAGTGGCAATGTTGTTCAGAAAGCCAATAGGCTGGCGTACACAATTTTGAGGTCTGTCAATTGTGGAATAGGATATGAAAGCAGGGAGGGTATGCTGAAACTTTTATAAAACTCTGTTCTACCTCTGGTTTTAGTTTTATTTGGAGGTACAGCATAGCAACAGGCCTTTCCAACCCAGTGAGCCTAAACCAGCCGATTACACCCATGTGACCATTTAATCTACTAAGCCGTATGTCTTTGGGATATGGAGAAATCTAGATTACATGAAAGAAACTCAAATGATGACAGGAGAACACATAATCTCCTTAGTGGTGGGAAATAAACCTGGATCGCTGGCACTGAATAGTGTTACACCAACTGTTACACTACCGT
The DNA here is from genome assembly GCF_030144855.1 of Hypanus sabinus. Lineage (NCBI taxonomy): Eukaryota > Metazoa > Chordata > Chondrichthyes > Myliobatiformes > Dasyatidae > Hypanus > Hypanus sabinus. The sequence goes on from NC_082719.1 coordinate 88,318,223, forward strand.
GCTCCTTTAATAGAGTAAGATGATTTTTTTTTCTGGTGTCATATTATTTGGGTCAAAATTTCAAGACTGCTTCCTGGAATGAGGAAATACAATTTGATGCTCTTGATAACTATTACTTATTTATATATTATTATTTATTTTTTTGTACATTTGTTTTCTGTTCTGCTGGGGGTGGTCTTTCTCTGATTCTACTGTGTTTATTATATTTACTGTGGCTGTCTGCAAAAAAAAAAGAACTTTAGGGTTGTATGTGATGATGTACTGTAATAATAGGTTTACTTTGAACTTCGAGATGAGAGAGGCTCAGACTGTCTTCTTTGGAGAAGATGAGTTTGAGCAGAGATTTGATAGAAATAATTTAAATAAACATATTTGTTGATGGAGTGGATAGCAATAAGCTGTTCCCTTTGATGTACAGTACGGGTCAAAAGCTAAAGGTTACACCTAGAAGTTGCAGAGGCTCTTGGATACAGCAGCTCCATCACAGGCACTAGCCTCCCACCACCAAGGATATTTTCAAAAAGGTGTGCTGCAAGAAGATGGCATCCATCATTTAGATCCTGCACCGCCAGGATATGTCCTCTTCTCATTACTACCATCAGGAGAAAGATACAAGAATAAAAAGATGCTCAATGTTTTAGGAACAACTTCTTCCCCTCCACTATCAGATTTTTGAATGGTTCCTGAACTCATGAACATCCACTCATTTTTCCACTTGCACTCTATTTATTTATTTTTTTTGTAATTTACAGTATTCTTTTACACCTTGCACCTTATTGCTGCCACAAGACAACAGATATCAGACATATGTCAATAATAAACCTGATTCTTATACTATAAAACATAAAAGAAGGAAACAGGACTATTATGAGAAGGGTATAAAAGCATTTTCACACAGTGAGTGATAGTAATCTGGAATCCATTGACAGCTGATTTTACAAAGATAGGATAAGTAAAATAGGAATTGCATAAAGATATGCCAAAGAATAATTTGCAAAGTGACAGAGAATATGGCCAATTGGTGGAACCAATGAATATTTCTTGCAGAGATCCATTGCAGACACAGTGGACCAGATGGTTTCTTCTTTGCTGTAACAATTTTATGAAAGTGTTTATTCATAAAGCATCTTTCATATATATACTGTATTTCTCAAGATTATAATCAAGAACAAATTGCATATGCCTTAAAACATGATCAGTGACATAGCATCAATTAGTTAATGATATAACAACTTAAAATAGATGAACATCCTCAGGTGCTTATTTTTAAGGAGTGAATTCCAGAGTCTTGAGCCCCAGATATGGATGGTATAGGTGACAATAACGGAATGATTAAATTGATAAGTGAACAGCAGTACAGAATTAAGGAATGTAAATATATTAAAAGGCCTCAAAACTGGAAGAGATTACAAAGATGATGTGAGCATGGAGCGTTTGAAATCAGGGAATAGAATTTTAAATTCAGGGTGCCGAGCAGCATTGATTTGACTTTACTTTTGTGTTGATTAAAAGCTAAGGATATAGTTGCATTGTTCTTTATTATGGTCGATTGAAATTATTTTGTTGTTGATATCGGGATTACATGACAGTTTTTTTTTCCAAAGCACAGTAAATAAAAACAAAGCATCCTAAACTGTTGAGTCGGCCCTGGTATTTAAAATCATAGCTGATTTCTATCTCATTGTTACACATGATGCACATTTTCTTTGATACTTCTCATTTCCAAATTACCATGGTTCTCAAAATTAAGTATCTACAAAAAGCTGGCATGCATTACAAAGGTTTGCAAGCCTCTGGTAAAGAAATGTCTCCTCATCTCAGTCCAGCATAACCAATCCACTAGACGGAAGCAACTTCCCCTTGTTGCGGATTCTCCAATCAGTTCAAACATTCTGAAAGTAAGAGATTCTTCAGGTGCTGGAAATCTTGAGGAATATGTACAAAATACTAGAGCACCACAGTGAGTCAGGCAGCATCTATGGAGGGAAATGAACCATCAATATTCCAGGATGAGGCTCTTCATCAGGAGTAGAAAGGAAGGGCATAGAGTAGAAGCCCAGAAAATATCAAAACATCTGTAATAACTTACAATCATGTTCCAGTTGTTAGGTATAAATGAGATCATCTCTCATTCATTAAAGACTGGGTAATATTTCACGATAAATTTCACAACAACTACCAATGATATTAAGCCTAATTCTAATCCTGAATACAGACTATTTTTAATTAGTCTCCAGTTTATAGAAATATGCTTAATGAATCTATGCAGCACCAAGTTGGAAGCAGCTACATCTATCTTTTTCTGTATTTTTTTTCTGATTTCTCATCTCAGCAAAATAATTTAACTTCTCCATTATAATCCCAGTATAAAGCTAGTAAGGAAATGCAAGGTGTAAATAGTGACATAAAATTCCTTGTTAAACTTGTGCTGAATCTGTCAGCATTTTCTCGATGTTATCTTTTAATAATGACTGGCATTCAGCATGTCCTAAAAGTGAAAATGTGCATGTTATTGTCAGTGATCCCTTGCTCCCTTACAGTGTGCCTATTACTGTCTGGACCAAGGCAACCAATGCAGCATTATAGATTTGATGTGACCTTCAACCTTATATGAACTACTCTGTTAAAGTTATTGAATGTGCTGTGACTTGCTGAATGAGGGGTGTGTAAGTACATAACAATTTACTAAGCAATAATTCCTGCTAAACAATGACTATGGCCTTGTGAAATCTAATTTTATACCTCTGGAGTTTCTATTTTTCAGAGTCAATGTTTCAGAATTCAATGAATTTAAAAATAAACGATTTTTTGACATTGTTCAAATTATCTTCCTCTTTTTAATGTTGAAGCAAAAATGGGCAGCAGGCCTCGCAGATGTAACCTGACATTTAATGTGTACATGAGTGACCTGTCCTAGTCTCAGCTCTCTTCTTTGCTCATTCCTCTACTGCCCCAATACTTACCCCTTTCAATAATTATCTATTTCCTTGTTAAATATCATCAATAATCCTTCTCCCCACAGTCCTCTGGGAGAGAGGGTTTGAGAAATTCATCACACCTTGTGAAAAGAAATTTCTGAGTACTCCATTTTAAATGACTGTTCCTTAACTTTCAGCTTTGATGTCACTTTCAATGTTCACACTAGAGAGGGGTGCCTAACCTGGGATCTTCAGACCCCTTGCTTAATGGTATTGGTCTATAATAACATTGGAAGCCCCTGCACTAGAGGAAAATTTCAAGCTCTATCGTATCAGATCCCCTTAGGATCTTACTTGTTTTAATAGGAACATTCATTGTTCTTCAAAACTCAGGAGAATGATAGTTCAGCCTTCCCATCCTTGCATTTTGCTAAGGCACTCTCTCTTGGATTCTCTTTGATGCTGATATAATATGTACAAGTACCAAAGCTGTAAATATCCTCACCATCCTCACCAGCACCCTAAAAAACTGTGACAACACTTTTCTATTTTTAAACTATATTTTTAAATCCCCAACTATAAAAGTCAACATGACTTTTCACTTCTCAATGACCTGCTGAATCTTTATGCCAATGTTTTGTTTTTCTTTAATGTACAAGAACATCAAAAGGTTTACTTGTTCCTCAGACCAAAAATTAAATTTGGGAAGAAATGTGACCTAAGTGACATTGACAGTGGATTGATTGTTGGTGCTAGACGGGGTAGTTGCAGTATCTCAGAAATTGTGGATCTCATGAGGTTTTCATAAACAATATTCTGGTGTGATAAACTGAAAACAAAATCCAGTGAGTGGTAGTTCTGAGAGTGAAAACATTATGTTAATAAGAGAGGTCAGAGGAGAATGAACAGATTAGTTCAAGCTAACAAGAAGGTGACAGTAACTCAAATAACCATTTGCTGCAAGAGGTGTGTGCAGAATAATATCTCTGATTGCAAATGTGAAATCTTGAAGTGGATGGGCTACAGCAGCAGAAGACCATGAACATACGCTCAGTAGCCACTTTTTTAGGTCCAGGGAAAAGGCAGGAGTATAGGGATGAGAAGGAAAATACATCAATCATTATTGATTGGTGGAGTGGACCTAATGGACCGAATGGCTTAATTCTGCTTCTATATCTTCTGATCCTATGGACTAATTGTACTGAGCAATTTCTAGCCAATTGGAAGTCCAGTTTATAGAATGTATGGTCTTCAGATCCTAAAATGAACAAAACAATAAAAAAGGCCTTTTATACTAACTAGGCCGAGTTTTTTTTAATTGGTTATTTTAATATCAATAGAGATGTAAATATATTAGGAGAAACAAAAATAGAAATCTGCATGACATTAAATGAAAACATCAGGGGGCCATGTTTTAAAGTTCCAAACAGACTATAAATCAAGTTCTCTCATCTTTCATTTTAAAGCTTTCTTCTTTTCCTTCTTGATTTTAATAAGGCTGGATCCCTTGGTCTATTGAAGATGTAGTTCAGTAAGTGTCAAAATTTAAATGATGTTAACATCGTAGCTCATTACTATGTTGCAGATTTCCAAAAATAAAAATGTCTATTATTGCAAAGATTCAATAAACAGCTTTTGACTGTGACTGCAGACTGAAAAACAGTTTCAGGAGACAGACCAACCAAAACATAGCTCTCCATTCAAAGCAATAGCTATGCAAATCATCAAGTGGCAGCTTAGGCTTGAAAAACTATTACAGTAAAACCAAGTGTAAAATTGGCTACGAGATTGCATTGGGAAAATGCATGACCATGTGCAGTAAATGTTAAGAAAAGAGTAGAGGTGTGAAGAAAATGATTTATTTTTCAGGTGTTGCTTAAAATCACAAATCCAACTTCTGAAGTATTGTGAAACTGATCCCCAACGTAAAAAAAATCTCTCATTTAACTGGGCTGAATTTTCTTCTTCAGTTGTGCACTAAAGATCATTTGGCTGTACTTAGCAAAGTGTCTTCCTGTATTTACATAGGGCTCAGGTGTCACCACTCCACAATAACTTGTTATCATTTTGGTTTCCTTAGATAATGAACAACTAAATAAATAAATAAGGTAAACCATGGTAGGAAATTCCAGGACGCTTCTGGGGACAGACAACAAAAACAAGTCTCTAGCTGATGATGCCAATCTTGCTACTAGAGGTGAAGCAATTGAATTGAATTGACTTTATTACTTACATCCTTCATATACATGAGGAGTAAAAATCTTTACGTTTAGTCTCTGTCTAAACGTGCAATGTGCAATTTATAGTAATTTATAATAAATAATATGTACAACAGAACAGTCAATATAATATAGAAATAGTTGTGATAGCATGAACTAATCAGGCTGATGGTCTGGTGGAAGAAGTTATTCTAGAGCCTGTTGGTCCTGGCTTTTATGCTGCAGATGGTAACATATGCTGGTTTCATGGATGGTAGCAGCTGGAACAGTTTGTGGTTGGGGTAACTTAGGTCCTCAATTATCCTTCAGGCCCATTTTACATACCTGTCTTTGTAAATGTCCTGGATAGTGGGAAGTTCGTAATCTACAGGTGCACTGGACTGTCTGCACCACTCTCTGCAGAGTTACATGATTGAGGGAAGCACAATTCTCGTACCAGCCAGTGATGCAGCCAGTCAGGATGCTCTCAGCCGTGCCCTTGTAGAAAGTTCATAGGATTTGGGGGCCCATACTAAGCTTCTTCAACCATTTGAGGTGAAAGAGATGCTGTTGTGCCTTTCTCACCACACAGCTGGTGTGTACAGACCATGTCAGGTCCTCAGTGATGTGTATGCCAAGGAACTCAAAGTTAGCACATCGTTATTGTAACTCAGGGCATCAGAGCTTAGAATTCAATTCCAGCATCCTCTAGAAATAGTTTGTACATCCTTCCTGTGAGCATAAGTGTTTCCTTCATGTTCTCCTGTTTCTTCTTTCCAAAGGAGTACCATTTGGTAGGTTTATTGATCATTGCAATTTGCCCAGTGATTAGCCTAGGGTTAAATAAGTAGGTTGCTGGGCAGTGCAGCTTTCTGGGCCAGAATAGTCTTTTCCATGCTGTATATCTAAATAATTTTTTAAAATATATATATATCAAGTTTTAGTTCTGATATCTTGTATCTATAATATTTTACTCACTAAAATGTACGGTTGCTTTAGAGCAGCGGTTCTCATCCTGGGGTCCATGGACCCCCTGGTTAATGGTAGAGGTTGATAGCATTAAAAAAGGTTGGGAACCCCTGCTTTAGAGGGAATGCAACAAACCTTGCACATTCTTCCTGCGGCTGCACAGATTTCCCCCAGATGTTCTAGTTTCTTCCTACATATTAAAAACATATGGGATGGTGCATTAATTAAGAACAAATTTCAAAGTACATTTATTATCAAAGTACATATGCACTACATAGCCCTGGGATATATCTTCTCCACAGACAGCTATGAAACAAAGAAAACCATGAACACAAAGGAAGTCATCAACACCCCTCTGCACACACAAAAAAAAGCACAAACGGCAACAAGAACACATCAACATCATGTCCCATACTAATCTATGCGTAGACCATCCTATTGGACTATAATTAGCTGCTGTAAATTGCCTCTAGTTTGTAGAGGGATGAGCGAATAGGAGGAGGAGTTATTGAGAATATGGGGAGCATTTTAAAAAGTGGTATTAATATAGAAGAGGTGTAAGTGAATAGTTGCAGGACCATAGGACAAAAAGCCGGTTCCCATACTGTGTCTTTTCATGATTTGATGACTCATTCTGAGGATGAGATGGTTATCTATAATCAGCTGTTTGGAAAGATTCCACCTGAATGCCGAGAATGAAAGAACTTGGGCTCAAGACCAGAGGTTGGACATTTTGGCCCAAAATTAGGAGAAACCTAACCAAAAGAAGAAATATATTTCATGTATTTCAAAATGAACTCAACCACGTTGTTAATCTTCATGAATGTTTAAGTCAGAGTATGCCCAAGGACAAATAGATAGTTTTTTTTTTGTAGAGACAGAACTAAGGAATATGAAAATAGGATGAGAAATTTGTGATGGTGAAGAAGTTCAAAGATTCTATTGAATAATGATGCAGAATGTGGTGTATTTGTCTTCTTCTGTGTTGATCATTGAGTGTAGACCATTTTACTGATCCCAGGAAAATCATTTAACTTTCAACCAGCACCACTAAAACAAATTAACTAGTCATTCATTCATTTGCGGTTTGTGGGAGCAGGCAACTCACAAATTTGCAGCTATGTTAATTAATGTAACAGCACCAGCTCTACTTGAGCAATGTTCGCTTTTGTGTAAAATGTGTTGGGATGTGCTGAAGACATGATAAAATATGATTTAATTGCAATTTCTTAACAAGTCTGACGACTGTTATCTGTCTCATTGGTGGGAAAAGGATTACTCATCTCAGTAGCACACAAAATGCTGGAGGAACTCAGCAGGCTAGACAAAAGAGTAAACAAAAAACATTTTGGGCCAAGACCCTTCATCGTGATGTGTATACCTCTATAAGATGTCATCTCATTTGCCTGAAGTCCAGGGAATAAAGTCATGACCTATTCAACCTATCCCTGTAACTCAGGTCCTCAAATCCCATCAACATTGGGAAGCATGGCAGCATAACTGTTAGCGTAACACTATTACAGCACCAGTGACTGATGTTCAATTCCTGCTGCTGTCTGTAAGGAGCTTATAGTGCTCCAGTTTCCTTTTACAATCCAAATCATGTGTATTAGTTGATTCACAAACAAGAGACAATCTGCAGATACTGGAAATCTGAGCAACACACACAAAATGCAGGATGAACTCAGCAGGCCAGGAAGCAACTATGGAAAAAAGTACAGTCAATGCTTCGGGCCAAAACGTTGATAGTACTTTTTTCCATAGGTGCTGCCTGGCCTGCTGAGTTCCTCCAGCATTTTGTGGGTTAGTAGATCATTTCATCACATGGCTCATTGGACAGAAAGGACATAACTGTGCTGTACCTCTAAATGAATAAAACATCTGTGTGAATTTCTCTGCACTATTTCAAATTTATTGACGTCTTTCTTGTAAGTAGGTGACCAGAGCTGCTCACAGTACTTCAAATTTGATCTCACCAAAATTCAACTTAATCTTTTATCCACAACGAATGACACTGATTCAGTGATGATTAAGGAAACAAAAAAAATTACATCTTTAGCCTGTGATGATTTTGAAATTTGTACCAGATTTTGTTTGTCCTGGCTTATTGCTTTCTTGTGCTGCAGTGGAGCTTTATAACTCTCAGCCATTTTGTGTATGTTTAAGGTCAGGAAATCGTAGATTGAAATCATCCTACAGCAGATACCCTTCGGCAGAACAGAAAGGAAGATTTAAATTTCTTCAGGGTAGGAATCCCTGGAAAAGACTTACCAGTGTAGTAACTGTTGCACTGTCTGCCAAAGGGCTTCGGCCTGAAATGTCAGCTGTACTCTTGTCCTAGATGCTGCCTGGCCTGCTGAGCTCCTCCGGCATTTTGTGGGTACTGTGCAGATACTAAGTGCTGGAAGTAGTGATTGTGCAGATAATAAAGGGTAGTAACATTATCTGTCTTTGGCATGTGTGGTTTTTCATTGATTCTATTGTGTTCCTTTGTATTTACTGTGATTGCCTGCAAGAAAATGAGTCAGTGTAGTAAATGGTGACATATATGTACTTTGATAATAAACTTACTTTGAACTTTAAATCCTGAGGTGCTTTTGATTTCCACTCTCAACAATAAGGTTAGGATAATTCACTAATATACTCACAATATTAATTATATTCCCAGAGCAAGACTGTACAATAGACTGTTAAATGGACATTTCCTATAGAAGTGTGGTCAGTGGGAGCCCAGCTGTGTTTCTCGGGGATTCTCAGCAATAAAGAACAAGCAGCTTGCGTTGTAGAACAGAATTGTTTAGACACCTACGATTCTGCAGATGCCTGAAATTTTGAGCAACGTGAACAAAATGCTAGAGGAACTCACTAGGACAGCAAGCATCAGTTAGGGGAATAAATAGTTGACATTTCAGGCTGAGACCTTTCATCAAGGACGGAAAGGAAGGGGCAGAAGCTAGAATAAGATGGTGGTGGGAGAGGGAGGAGTAAAGCTAGCTGGTCATAGGTGAGTCCCTGCAAGGAGTAAGGTAGGTGGGTGGGGGAGGGGGGTGATATGAGAAGCTAGAAGGTTATATGTGGAAGAGGTAAAAAGCTGAAGAAAAGGGAATCTAATAGAAATAGATAGTGGACCATGGAATAAAAGGAAGGAGGTAATGAACCAAAGGATGATGATGGGCAGGTCATAGGAGAAGAGGAGGGGTGAGAATGCCTTCAGAATGGGAATTGAAAAAAGGAGAAGGTGGTGGGGCTAACAAAAAGGAATGATTATTGAAAGTTAGATAAATCAATGTTCAAGCCATCAGGGCTAATTGGCTTACTGCCAGAATGCCTCCAAGATCAGATGAGCAGGAAGAACCCTTGCCACTGGCAAATATCCACTCCTGCAGCTAAGACAGTCTGATATGAAGCATGTATTTGCACTACAATATTGCAACAGTGATGTCAGTCAAGCCTCACACATTGAATGACATTGTTACAGTGTGGCAGTGATTTCAGCGTAAAGACTTATCATGATAATCTGGTGCTTTGCCATCTCCGAGGGTGTTTGGTGAGGTGTGCAGCTCCAAGGCCTTTGCGAAGACAGATGATGAGGTGCAAGCCTGTGAGCAACTCCTTTTATCGATGATCTTTCCAATTAAAGTGTAGAGGAAGTTTGAAATCATTGAGGTGAGAGTGAAAAACAAGTGAGTGTTCAGCCTCGTCTTCCAGCCTCTCACTTGCTACTGCCAGTAGAAGATGTGATGGCCTTGCTCTCACTCTCACTTGATGCTGCAGGACAATCGTGCCAGAGTCCTGGGTCTTGGTAAGATTTAATCGACGTGGTTTGTATACTGGACTCTGTAGTTCACATTATGGTGTGTTCCTGGTTTCTGGTTTGTTGCTTTTTTGGGCAACTTTGATCAGGGCAGGCTGTAGATAACAAGCCACTCAATGCTAGATTGAACTGACCATGCCTGGACTCTTGATTTGTGTTTTATATTCTGTGTCTTTTGCTTGTTTCTTGTTGCTGGTTGTGCAATTAGTTTTTGTGTGTGTGTGTATTGGGGGGTAGTGTTTTGATGTTTTCTTTGAATGGGTTCTGTCATTTACTGCATTTCATGGCTGGCTGTGGGAAGACAAATCTCTAGGTTGTATACTGCATACATATTTTGATAATAACTGTACTTTGAATCTTTGAATCATTGAATCTAAAGGTATTAAATGAATCTCAAGATGGTGATATAAATGTATTTTGATAATAAGTTTATGTTGAACTTGGAAGTGAACACCTTCTTCCCAACCAGCATTAGATTTCTGAATAGACAATAAATAGCTGCTTCAAAACAACAAATTTTACAACATATGCCAGTGATATTAAACCTGATTCTGATTCTTCAGTTCCAGACATAGCAATCAGATTTCAAATAACTTTTACCATGTTTCTCACAGTGGACTACAATGATGGGTATAAATAGAGTAAATGCAAGCAGGCGTTTTCCTTTGGTGTGGTGAGATTGGGGGAGACTAGAATTAGAGGTCATGGGTTAAGAATGAGAGGTGAAATGTTTAAGGGAAATATGAGGTTGATTTCTTCACTGAGAAGTCTGGACCAAACTGTCAATGAAGGTGGTGGATGCCAGTTCAATTTTAACATTTAAGAGAAGTCTGGATGAGTACATGGATGTTAGAGATATGGAGGGATTTGGTCCAGGGACAGATCTATGGAACTAGGCAGAATAATATTTTGGCATGGATCAAGGGCCTGTTTCTATGCTGTAGAACGCTATTGTGTATTGAGTCTTCTGACCACGAAGTTCTAAACTTTAAGGCCAATCTGATATAAATAGCCATGAGCTCTCTCATGGGAGATTATACTGCAACTACCCAACCTTCAAACATTAGTTTACTGCCCTGTTTATTCTTCACAAAAAGTTTAGCTGTAATATCACTATTCAAGTGGTGTGGCCCCTCTGCCTACCATGGAGAAGATACATCCAGCTAACAAAGCAGTTTAAATACAGTTCATTTATTTTATAGTAATATATTGTAAATCCACACAACACTCTTAAAACACACTTAAAACTCACAGAGGATATTTCTCTTAAACATTTTCCAATTGCAAACCAGTTCTAAAACACAAACCATTTCCAAAGCACAAAGCATTTCTCCAACATAAAGGATTAAGGATTTCCAAAACACAGGTAGGTTGTCTGTCACAGAACCTGAAGGTGAAGCATGTTTCTTGATGTTCCTTACCCCAAAATTCAATAGAACAATACACTAGCAGGGAAGACAGTGGGACAAAAATGGCAGGTATTTCTGGGAATAATGCAGAAGGTGCAGGATCAGTTCATTCCAAAGAGGAAGAAAGATCCTGAGGGGAGTAAGGGGTGGCCATGGCTGATGAAGGAAATAAAGGGCAGTATAAAAATAAAAGAGAAGAAGTATAACATAGCAAAGATGAGTGGGAAACCAGAGGAGTGGGAAGCTTTTAAAGAGCAACAGAATATAATAAAAAAGGCAATACGCCAAGAAGAAATGAAGTATGAAGGTAAACTAGCCAAGAATATAAAGGAGGATAGTAAAAGCTTCTTTAGGTATGTGAATAGCAAAAAAATAGCTCAGACCAAAATTGGGCCGTTGAAGACAGAAATGGGTGAATTTATTATGGGGAACAAGGAAATGGCAGACGAGTTGAACAGGTACATTGGATCTGTCTTCACTAGGGAAGACTCAAGCAATCTTCCAGATGTAAAGGAACTAGGGTAAAGGATGAACTGAAGGAAATTTATATTAGGCAAGAAACGGTGTTGGATAGACTGTTGAGTCTGAAGACTGATAAGTCCCCGGGACCTGATGGTCTGCATCCCAAGGTACTTACAGAGATGGCTCTAGAAATCGTGGACACATTGGTAATCATTTTCCAATGTTCTATAGATTCAGGAACAATTCCTGCTGATTGGAAGGTGGTTAATGTTGACCCCTTTTCAAGAAAGGAGGGTGAGAGAAAACAGGGAATTGTAGACCAGTTAGCCTGACGTCAGTGGTGGGAAAGATGCTGGAGTCAATTTTAAAAGAGGAAATTACGACACATTTGGATAGCAGTAGAAGGATCAGTCTGAGTCAGCATGGATTTATAAAGGGAAAATCATGCTTGACTAATCTTCTGGAGTTTTTTGTGGATGTAACTGTGAAAATGGACAAGGGAGAGCCAGTGGATGTAGTGTACCTGGACTTCCAGAAAGCTTTTAATAAAGTCCCACATAGGAGATTAGTGGGCAAAATTAGGGCACATGGTATTGGGGGCAGAGTACTGACATGGATTGAAAACTGGCTGGCTGACAGGAAACAAAGAGTAGTAATTAACGGGTCTCTTTCGGAATGGCAGGCTGTGACCAGTGGGGTACCACAAGGTTCGGTGCTGGGACTGCAGCTGTTTACAATATACATTAATGATTTAGATTAAGGGATTAAAAGTAACATTAGCAAATTTGCTGATGATACAAAGCTGGGTGGCAGTGTGAAATGTCAGGAGGATGTTATGAGAATGCAGGGTGACTTGGACAGGTTGGGTGAGTGGGCAAATGTATGTCAGATGCAGTTTAATGTGGATAAATGTGAGTTTATCCACTTTGGTGGCAAGACAGGAAGACAGATTACTATCTAAATGGAGTCAAGTTAGGAAAAGGGGAAGTACAACGCGATCTAGGTGTTCTTGTACATCAGTCAATGAAAGCAAGCATGCAGGTACAGCAGGCAGTGAAGAAAGCTAATGGCATGCTGGCCTTTATAACAAGAGGAATTGAGTATAGGAGTAAAGAGGTCCTTCTGCAGCTGTACAGGGCCCTGGTGAGACCCCACCTGGAGTATTGTGTGCAGTTTTGGTCTCCAAATTTGAGGAAGGACATTCTTGCTATTGAGGGAGTGCAGCGTAGGTTCACAAGATTAATTCCCGGAATGGCGGGACTGTCATATGTTGAAAGATTGGAGCGACTGGGCTTGTATACACTGGAATTTAGAAGGATGAGAGTGGATCTGATTGAAACATGTAAGATTATTAAGGGATTGGACACACTGGAGGCAGGAAGCATGTTCCCACTGATGGGTGAGTCCAGAACTAAAGGCCACAGTTTAAGAATAAATGGTAGGCCATTTAGAACAGAGATGCAGAAAAACTTTTTCGCCCAGAGAGTGGTGGATATGTGGAATGTTCTGCCCCAGAAGTCAGTGGAGGCAAAGTCTCTGTACATCCAAAAGAGAGTTAGATAGAGCTCTTATAGATAGCAGGGTTGAGGGATATGGGGAGAGGGCAAGAACAGGGTACTGATTGTGTATGATCAGCCATGATCACAGTGAATGGTGGTGCTGGCTAGAAGAGCCGAATGGCCTACTCCTGCACCTACTGTCTATTGTCTATTGCCTATATTGCCAAGAAGCATGAACTAATCTCTACATATATACCTTTTCAGCCACCTGAGTAACTGCACGTGATATTTCCTTGATATCCTTTTAACACAAATTGTCTAAAAACATCTTTGTTTACACGGATTGTAGCTAGCTACAATCAATTCTGTAAAGCTAATTTCTGAGTGCTTAAAATGTTTCCCGCTATAAATACATTAGTCATTATCCATCTGCACTACAAGCTTCCTTGAATTAAGCAACTTAAGAGTCAGTTTATCTATTTGAAACAGCCCAAATTAAATAGTCCATTGTATTGTATTCCACTCTGCAGCAGTAATAAAAGAGGGGCAGTGACTCTTTACAAATCAGGTATCTTCAGTATACAGAGACTATTTGCAAATCTATTCTGTAAAGAGTGATTTTCATTCACATTTTGAGAATATAAGACTGCCTTCCATTTACACCTGGAAGTTAAACAAAGCATTATAGTGGAAAGTTTACTTAAAACTGCTTGTGACCTTTCAAATGGCAGCTGCTATTTAGAAAGCAAGCTTAGCAAACATGAGGTCAAAGCAAATTCTATTAGAATAGAATTTCTAGTCACAGAGATCATGAAGAATGCAGAGTGCTTAATATTAAAGATATTAATTATCTATTAAAATAGCTGTCAGTAATTTTATGCTGAGGAATATTACACCAAATACACCCAAATTTTTCTTATTGTGCTCTGCTGCCCTCATAGAACATAGAACAAAGAATAGTACAGCACAGGAACATGATCTCTAGCCCATGGTTCTGTGCCAAACTAATTAAGCTCACGGTATCTAATCCATTTTGGCTCCACATGGTCTGTAATACTCCATTCTCTGCATATCAATATGCCTAACTAAGAGCCTTATCATATCTAACACCACTACCACACCTGGCAGCACAATCCAAACATCCTTTCTCCTTTTCTCTCTTTCTCTCTCTGCAAAATGACTTGCCCCACTGTTGCAATAAGTATCCATCTCTTCAATGTTTATCAAAACTTTTCCCTATGGAAGTTAGGGACTGGCCCATTTAATGGGCAGCACAGCCTCTCCCACTAGCTGCCATTTAAAATAACCAATTTCAAAGTAATATTTATCATCAGAGTACATACATGTCCCAACATACAATCCTGAGATTCTTTTTCCTGCAGGCATACTCAACAAATCTATAGACAGGATCAATGAATGACAAACTGTGCAAATGACCTTTCAAGTAGCTGATGATGTCGCAGAACATTTGAGTTTAAATCTAATGCACAGAAACCACTCACTCTTTTTTGCACATGTGTTTGTCAATGGTTGGGGCTGAAGGGAGCAATGGAAATAGTAAACAGCGAGGATGTGCTGCAGAAAAGAGGGTCTGTGTGCACACTGTGGATAAGTAGTTTCATTTAGAGTCTATTTTGTCCTGCCACTTCGGGTGCTCAGTTTAGATAAGTTTGTAACTGAGTGTAACTTGAAGGGTTTACTGAACATTTAGTGCTCTGTAACAAGAGCATAGGAAGCAAACCCAAGTGCAGGACCTTGGCACGGAGATTGAGTTTGGATGTTTACATGGGTGTAAATGACAAACAACAAGCAGGAGAGATCTTGACAAAGAGCCCTGATATGGAACCTTGACATGGAGCTATGACTCAGAGACTTGACACAGAGCCTTGAATCAGAGAAACGGAGTCTCATAGGTAACCCTTCAAACTGGAGCTCAACTTAGAGCAAATGGTTCTAAGCAGTCGGAAAACATAGTTTATTCACAGGAAAAAAAGACCAATGAACTGGAGACTAGTGGTTGTGACGTAAAGGTTCTTATACTGAGTCTTTGATGGAAACCAGTTGTGCCATCATTAAAGAGAATTGTGAGCAATTTGGGAAATCAACGATTGGGACCATAGCATAATCAAAGAAAATTAGGAACAAGAGAGGGAATTAATGATTGGAACCATGACACGGTCTTGTCTTGAAAGTAAATGGTTAACTTACTTACCAGTAGTGCCTTCTGTCCCCACTCACCAAACCCATAAACCTGATATCACAGCACAATCACGCATCTTCTTTGAACTAACCCCTTCTAAGCTTAAATAGATGCCCTTTAGTATTAAATATTTTGACCCTGGAGAAAGAGATACCAGCTATCTACTCTAGCTAATCTCTCATAACTTCAAATATGTCTCCTCTCACTCTCTGCTGCTCTGGAGAAAACAACCCCTGTTTATGTAACCTCTCCTTTTAGTACATGCTTTATAATCTAGGCAGCAAATGGGTAAACCTCTTCTACACCTTCTCCAAAGCCTCCACATTCTTTGAAAAATAAAGTGACAGAATGGAATGGAATACCCCAAATGTAGACTGACTGGAGTATTATATAACTCAATATAACTTCCTGCCTCTTGAATTCAGTGCCTCAAGTAATAAATGCAAATATGCTTCATGTCATACACCTTTTTTCCCTCCTTTACCTTCTTCATCTTCTTCTCCATTGGAAAAGTAAAGCTACAAGTTTTCATTCATCATTCTTAAATGTTTATAAAAAGATAGCAGACCAACACTGATTCAAGTTTATTATTATTGG
This sequence comes from Hypanus sabinus, assembly GCF_030144855.1. Classification (NCBI taxonomy): domain Eukaryota; kingdom Metazoa; phylum Chordata; class Chondrichthyes; order Myliobatiformes; family Dasyatidae; genus Hypanus; species Hypanus sabinus. Next base: position 88,334,289 of record NC_082719.1, read on the forward strand.
AATTAAGGGGATTTTTGATAAAAAATAAATTACACAAAGGAATATTATTCCTAAATGTTTTAAAGCAATGACTGCAATTCAGATTAAAAGGGAATTGAATCAATATTCTGATTGTAACAAATCTGCTGTAATTGAGAATTTAAACTTAGTGACCATCAAAAGAGACACGTTAGCCCCCAGAGAATCCAAAGCTGAATCTGAATCAGGTTTATTATCACTGATATGAGTAATGAAGTGAGTTGTTCTGTGGCAGCAATACTGTGGAAAACTTTAAAAACATTACAACAACACATATAAAACACTGCAGGAACTCAGCAGGTCAGGCAGCATCTATGAAAAAGTGTACAGTTGATATTTCAACTGAGACCATTCAACAGGATACATTGAAGCCATTACTATACATTACCAAAACACTTTTGTGAGATAGTATTCACATCATTCAGAAATATGATGGCAGATTTGAAGAAACTGCTCCTAAAAGCGCTGAGTGTGATCTTAAGGCTCCTGTAGCTTCTCCCTGATGGTACTCATGAGAAGAGGACATATCCCAGATGGTGATAGTTGTTAATGATGGCTGCTGTCTTTTTAAAGCATTGACTTCTGAAGAGGTACTCAATAATGGTTCAAAAGTTCATTTTATTATCAAAGTGTGTATGCAGAATATATCCCTGGGATTGGTCATGAAACAAGAAAAAACATGGATGTTGTTGAAAGAAAAGATATCAACCTCCCACCTTGCACAAAAAAGAAAAAGGAACAAAAATTCACAAACCCCCCAATCCCCAAACCCCCTCACAAAAAAACTGACATATTGCCTACCTGGAAAAAAAGCAACAAGGCAATAGTGAGGAGTATTGAGCTCGTGCTGGAGTCAGCTGAGTCTACAACACTCTGTGGCTTTTTTAGATCCTATGCATTGGAGTGTCCATACCAGGCAGTATTGCAACCAGCTAGAATGCCACCATCATATATTTGTAGAAATTTGACAGAGTCTTTGATTAGAATCCACAACAACTATCAAGTTCCCCTTTACACTAGCCCTGCATTAATTGTTTCTATTTTCCTCATATTCCTAACATCTGCCCAATATTCTACCACTTAATGTACAAGAGGGCCAACTTAAAGTTTTCAGTTAGTTGTACGTCTTTGAGATGTGAGAGGAAGCCCATGCCATCACAGGAAGAATGTAAACAGCAGACAGGCAGCATGAGGAACTAAAACTCTGAGGCAGTAGCTCTGATAGTTGTGCTGTGTAAGGAAGAAATAATCAAGTACTGAACATGTGAAGAATAATTACACAGAGAGATAAAGAAATATTGCTTCATGTGTATAAGATTATGAGAGGCATTGATCGTGTGGAGAGTCAGAGGCTTTTTCCCAGGGCTGAAATGACTAATACAAGAGGGCACAGTTTTACGGTGCTTGGAGGTAGGTACAGAGAAGATATCAGGGTAAGTTTTTTACGCTGAGTGTTGTGACTGCATGGAATGGGCTGCTGGTGACAGTGGTGCAAGTGGGTTTTTAAGAGACTCCTGGATAGGTACACGGAACTTAGAAAAATAGAGGACTATGGGTAACCCAAGGTAATTTCTAAAGTAAATACATATTTGGCACAGCATTGTGGGCCAAAGGGCCTGTATTGTGCTGTAGGTTTTCTATGTTTCTATTCTTCTGTTTCTAAAACCATAGCAATTATTCTGTGGTACTGTCAATATATGGTTTGGATCTGCTGATCGTTAGGTGAGAAGATCTGCTAAAGTTTCTAGCATGTATAGTACACCAGCTTTTTCTCATGAATCTTTATTTGAGTGCCCTTTTCATTAGCTAAAGCCCATTGCTTTTTTATCGAGAAGGCTGATTAATGTAGAAGAATGAAAAAAATGCAGTAAGTGACAGGTAGGTTTCACTGAAGACACCAGAAATTCACCAATTACAGGGTTTAGTGTCTTCACATTTCCTGTATTTTCACCCTGTTTCACCCCAAAGGCTACAAAAAGATACTGTTCCTGTCTGTTCCCAGTAGAAGACTTGTTTCAAAAGGCAGAGCATTATTCACAAATGTTAAAGCTCATAGCATATTTAAAGTTCCTTGGGTCTGAAACATTGTCTCTATCTTTTCCCTCCTAAACTGTGTTTGAATTCAATAACTAAATCCAGCAATTTATTATTTTAAACCACATCAAATCCTCCTCCGCATTCAAAGGCCAGCAACGTCAACATGTGATGAAGGTCATTCTTGGATGTAGGTCTGTCTGGCACTATGGATGAGGATCAGTGAGGATGCAGGTTAGTGCATCTCAGGATTACAGTAGATGTCTGTGTGAGCAGGAGATCAGCTAGTCTTCGGGTCAATACAGAAGACTGAAGAGTGAATATCAATCGAAAGCCTGATGGCTGAAGGCCTGTGTCTATGATACTGAAATTCACTGGGAAGGTTAGAGACTTGTTGCCTGAAGGTTCACTGGAGGCCTGGAGTTCTGTCCTGGAACTGGAAAACTGTTTTTGAATGTGTAGGTTGGATGGCTGAATGAGATGAAAGGAGCTTGTGATGATGTTGTTCTCTTGTTGCTCAGTGTGTTCTGTGTATTTTCGTTGAGCATAGAGGGCATACTATGTTGGCGCCAGAATGTGAGGTGACATTTGCAGGGTTGTCCCCAGCACATCCTAGTTTGTACTGGTTGCTAATGCAAATAATGCATTCCACTATGTGTTTCAATGTACATGTGATACATTTTGAGACATCACCTTTTGAAGGTGTCCAGAATGCTGGAGAGGCTAATGCCCTTGATGGAGCTGGTTGAGTTTGCCACCTTTTGCAGCTTTTCCTGATCCTGTGCAGATGATGATGCAATCAGTTAGAATGCTCTACACAGTACATCTGTAGAAATTTGTGACTGTCTTTAGTGATATATCAAGTCTCCTTCAACTCCTAGTGAAGTATAGCCACTGCTGTGCTTTCTTTGTAATTTCATCAATATGTTCAGCCCAGGATAGATTTTCAGAGAGGTTGCCACCCAGGAAGTTAAAACTGCTTACCCTTTCCACTGCTGATCCCTCAATGAGGACTGGTGTGTGTTCCCTCAAATTCCTCTTCCTGAACTCCACAATCAAATACTTGGTCCTACTGATGTTGAATCCGAGGTTGTTATGACAACACTACACCAGTTGCTCATTTCACTCCTGAATTCCTCCTCATCACCATCTGAAATTCTGCCTACAAAAGTTGTGCCTTCAGCAAGTTTATAGATGGTGTCTGAGCTGTGCCTCTCCATGCAGTTGTGGAGGTAGAGAGAGTACAGCAGTAGTCTAAGCACACATCCAGAAAGACATGTTAAGTCTGATTTGCACAGATTGTGATCTCCTGGTGAGGATAGAGCTTATTGATTACATCTGAGGGTATGATTGAACATTCTTCACATTGATTCCTTTCACAATGTCCTGCTTAATCCATGTCATTTCAATTCCTCAGCTACAATGATTTCATAAGGATATCCTTATCCAAAAGGCTTCTTGACTGAGGATGTGTTAGTCTTGCTATGCAACAATAAATGTTGAACTCAGGTTGCGTTCCCACCAAGGTGGTCTTTAATGACAGCCATGGGTGCTGGACACTTTGTCTGTGCCACTTATGTGTTAAGTTTCATCTAAGGAAATGTTTTTAGTCAATCTTCCCTTCCAATCAGTCATTTCCTCAGTTGTGTTCCTTCTAAGGTGTTGCCTTGGTTACTCCTTGTGTGTATCATGGGCACTAGCACTCCCCTGCATTGAGGATAGCTTCAAAGGGTAATAGATCAAGAAGGCAGCATCCATCATTAAGGACCCCCACTACCCAGAACATGCCCTCTTCTCATTACTACCATCAGAGAGGAGTTACAGGAGCCAGAAGATGCACACACAGAGTTTTAGGAGTCACTTCTCCTTTGGCATCCAATTTTTGAATGGACAGTGAATGAATGAACACTACCTCATTGTAGATTCATAAGGAAAGGTCAGTGCTCTAGACATGTTAGTAACTTGTATTGTATTTTATACCTTACAATCTTCAGATCTTAACCAAAACTGGTGTTCCTACTGTCACAATGAGGTCACACTCAGGTTGGAGGAAAACCTTATATGCTGTCTGGGCAGCCTCAAAACTGATGGCATGACCATCGATTTCTCAAATATCCAGTAATGACCCCCCTAACCGATCTCCATTCCCTTTTCCCTCTCTCACCTTATCTCCTTGCCTGCCTCTGGTGTTCCTCTCCCCTTTTCTTTCTTCCATGGCTTTCTGTTCCTCCCTATCAGACTTCACCTTCTCCAGCCCTATATCTCTTTCACCAATCAACTACCTAGCTCTTTACTTCATCCCTCCCCCACCAGATTTCACCTATCACCTTGTGCTTTTCTCTCTCCTCTCCCCCACTCCCGCACTGTTTAAACCTATTTATCTTTTTTTTTCCCGGTCCTGCCGAAGGGCCTTGGCCCAAAACATCGACTGTACTTTTTTTTTCCATAGATGCTGCTTGGCCTGCTGAATTCCTTTAACATTTTGTATGAGTTGCTTGGATTTCCAGCATCTGCAGATTTTCCCTTGTTTGTAATTTTCTATGGTATACTTGCCATAGTTTTATGAAGCAAGATTTCTTCTTCTCTCTGTGTAATTATACTTGTCATTTATTTGATTTTTGCTTTATTTTGCACTACCTACCTACTTTATACATATATTTTATATATATTTCTTGTACTTCACAATATGGATTATGTATTGTACTGTGCTGTCACCACAAAATAATGAATCTCACGACATATGTCAGTTATAATAAACCTGATGCTGATTTTGATTCTTCACTTATATTCTTCACTCTTCCACTGCCTCTCATAATTCTTCAGCTCTTAATTTTCAGTAGGGGAATTCACTCAAAATTCATTGCCACAGGCAACAGTAGAGGCCAAATCATTCAGTATAGTTCAATTCTGTAAGATGTCTCTGTAGATCTCCCCAGATTCTTCAGTTTCCGCCCACAATCCAAAGAGATATCAGATTGGTTAATTGGTCATTGTAAATTGTCTCATGATTAAGTTAGGATTAAAATGGGGCTGTTGCGGGTTGCTTGGGTGGTGTGGCACAGTCTGAAGAGCTGGAAAGTTCTAAGTATTGTATCCGGAATCATACAAAATAACTCTTAACTTTACTTCCTTTCATGGTTTCAGAATATATCCTACTCAACCAAAAAATGCTCACCAATGGCTTTACTTTCTGAGGAAGCTGAAGAGTGCTGGACTATGCACATCAATACTTACAGCCCTCTACAGATGCACAGTAGAGAGCATCCTAGCATGCTGCATCACTGCGTGGTATGGAAATAGCACTGTGGCAGACAGAAAGGAGCTACAACGAGTAGACAAAAGTGCCCAACCCATCACCAGCACTAGCCTACCTGTCATCAAAGACATTTATACAGAAAGTTGCTGGAAGATGGCCGGTAACGTGTGTGAAGGATCCCACACACTCTGCTTATGGATTGTTTACCCCACTCCCATCAGGACGGAAGCTATGTAGCATCCACGCCAGGAACACCAGACTCAAAAACAGTTACTTTCCCCAACCCACCAACACTACTTGATCAGTTCCTGTCAAAGTTACCTTACTATAAACACTCCTGTACCTAGCGCTCATTATTACAAGATCAGAATCAGAAAGTGTTTAGAATCACCGACACAGGCATTTGTAATGAAATGTGTTAACTTTGCAGCAGCAGTACATGTAATATATGATAAAAATAGAAAAAAAACTGAATTACAGTAATATATATAGTTACAATTTAGGGTTTCCTTCCTCCACCATCAACGCTGCCCTCACCTTCACTTGCATCTCTTCCATTTCATGCATGTCTGCCCTCAACCAATCCACTTGCCACCCCACCAAGGATAGAGTTCCTCTAGTCCTCACTTACCACCTTACCAGCCTCCGCATCCAGCCCATAGGTCTTCAATACTTCCACCATCTCCGGCGGTATTCCAAGCACATCTTTCAGTCCCCCCTCCCCACCTTCTGCTTTCCACAGGGATCGCATCCTATTGACTTTCTATTCCATTCATCCCTCCCCACTGTTACTTATTCTTGCAAGTGGAACAAATGCCACACCTCCTCCCTCACTACCATTCAGGGCCCAAAACAGTCTTTCCTGGTAAGGCGATACTTCACCTGTGAGTCTGTTGGGGTCATCTACTGTATCTATTGTACCCCAGTGTGGCCTCCTGAATATCAATGGGACCTGATGTGGATTGGGAGACCACTTCACTGAGCACCTACACTCCATCTGCTAGAAAAAGGTATGAGATCTCATGGAAGCCACCCATTTCAATTCTACTGCCCATTCCCATTCCGACATGTCAGTCCATGGCCTCCTCTACGGCTGCAATGAAGCCACTCTCAAGCTGAGCACCTTATATTCCATCTGGGTAACCTCCAACCTGAAGGCATGAACATTGATTTCTCGAACTTCTGAGAATAGCCCCCTCCCTTTGCCATTCCAGATTCTGATTTCCCTCTCTCACCTTATCTCCTTACCTGCCCATCACCTCCCTTTGCTGCTTCGCCCCACTTTCCTTTATTCCATGGCCTTTTGTCTTTTCCTCTTAGATTCCCCTTTCTCTAGTCCTTTATCTCATTCACCCATCAACTTCTTATCTTTTTACTTCACCTCTCCCCACTCTCCTTGTTTCAATATCACCTGCTTTTTCCTCTCCTACACCCACCCTCTATTTCTAATCCTATTTTCCCAGTCCTAATGAAGGGTTTTGGTCTGAAACATTGAATGTTTGCTTTTTCCCATCGATGCTGCCTGGCCTGCTGAGTTCCTCCAGCATTTTGTGTGTTGTTTTGATTTCCAGCATCTGCAGATTTTCTCTTGTGTGTGATTTTTAAAAACGTAGTGTATATTTATGTACATAAAATCAATCTATGTACATAAGCTATCTTATATATTTATATTTATTGTGTTTTCTTTGTTATTGTGTTCTTTATTTTACTGTATCTTTTTCTGTGCTGCACAGATCCACAGTAACAATTATTTCGTTTTCCTTTATGCTTGTGTACTGGCAATGACATTAAACAACCTTGAATCTTGAATCTTGAAGTGTGTGACGATTTTAAGTCAAGTATGCGAGAATAGACCATGTTGCAGTGGAAAAGAACTGTGTAAATAGTTCCCAAGGATTATAGAAATTGCAGGCTGCACTGTGGACCACTTGAGCTAAATCTGAGGTAGGTGAGTTTACCATGGACTTGCGGTATGGTGAAATTAATTGCTAAACACACAGACTCGTATCTGGATTTGCAATATAGAAGTCCAGCTGTGATAATAAATTGTTTATTCTCACTATTGTACTTTCTGCTGCATAAGTATCTCATTAAGAGAACAGATTTGCTCTCCATGTCTAGTGTGGCCCCAATGCATCTGTACATATTAATATACTGTTGTGCATAAGAAAGCAGGTGACTCGGAATAAATCTAACAATACAGTGGCTTGAATAATCCAATTAAATGCTGCAGAGAAGGAATTTATATTTGTTTGAATTTCACATGATGTATTACTTTAGACAGTCGAACTCAAATGTTCTTTATTTGTGAGATAATAAGCTTAAACTATGTATGTTAATTTTGAATAATATCATCTTGAGACAGTTTAGAGTTTACTATGCTGTGTGAACACTGCTCCATTGAATGGGAAATTTAAGTCTGAATTCAGCAACAAGAAGCATTACAACATAGCTTGCCTTCCCCACTTTACATTGATGGCTTTGTGAGCTTTGACCAGATCCCTTGAAAAGTGAGCAGGGTGAAAGCAAACTGATGCAGTCCAATCATTGACGCTCATCTATTGATGAGTTAACTAATGAATTGTTGGAAGTGCCCTTGACAGTGTTTTCAGTCTGGAGCATTTTGAACCTCTCAGCTAGGGAATGTGCATTCAGAAGGCTAATTGGAAAGTGAAGTGAAGAAAAAAAAAATACAATCAGGGCTAAATTGGATAGCAACCAAAAATAGGTAATGGGATCACGATGCACGAATAACCCATAAAAGTTGATTGCAATGAAGACAGAATGCCAACTTTGTACAGACTGCTCATCATAATAATTCCTGTATAGAGCCAGCACTAATCATTCTGTTGATTGGCTGCTTAAATCCACAGGGGCTGAATATCGTAGCTTGTTAGCGCTAGTTAAAGTTGACCCATATTCTCACATTCCTTACAGCCACTTACTTCATTGTACTCTGGGAATTGCAGAGGGAGTGAACCCAGGCTGGTAAAGAGTGATGAATCGTGCAGCATGGGAAACAGGGGGCTTCAAGGTCTGGAGATGCTGCTCTGGAAACCTTGCAGGAGAGGTTGAAAAGTAATAGAAATATCATATTATCACAGAAGGCAAAGAGCACCATCGGATGCAAATATAAAGTAATGAAAGAAGACCGGCTGTAAAGTCAATTCAGGAGTGTGGACCTGGCATGTTCCGGAGGTCTGGGAAATTTCAAATGACACACAACTCTTCAGGAAAGGAGGGAGGCAGAAAAACGGAAATTATAAGCCTATTAGTCTCCTCAGTGGCTGGGAAATCATTGAAGTTGTTTGTTAAGTTTGAAGTCTCAAGGTTCTTGAAGATACATGATAAAACAGGCCAAAGTCAATATGGTTTCTTTAAGGGAAAATTTTGCTTGGAATTCTTAAAGGAAATAACAAGCAAGATAGACAAAGGAGAATCTATGGATATTGTGTCCTTGGATTTTGTGAAGGCCTTTTACAAGATGCCACACATGAGGCTGCTTAACAACAATAAGAGCTGATGGTTTTACAGGAAAAATGCTAGCATGGATAGAACATCGGTTGATTGGCAGGAGAGAAGGCAGGGGAATAAAGGGGCCCTTTGCTGATTGACTAGTGTTGGGACTGATTCCTTTTATGTTATATGTTGTTGAGTTCAATACTTTGGTAGAAGGAATAAAAACATTGACCATTTTATAGACAGGGAGTAAATTCAAAAAAATCCTCGGTGCAAGGGGACTTGGGAGTTCATGTGAACGATTCCTTAAAGTTTAATTTGCAGGTTGAGTCTGTGGTTAGTTAAGCATTCATTTCAAGAGGATTAGAATATAAAAGCAAGGATGTAATGTTGAGGCTTTATAAGGCACAGTTGAGGCTTCACTTGGAGCACTGTGAACAGTTTTTGGCCCTTTATCTATGAAATCTATGAAATGGTGACATTGGAGAGGATTCAGAGGAGATTCATGAGAATGATTCCAGGAATTAAAGAGTTACTGTATGAGGTGGTATGTTACTTCTGTTTAAACTTGCTGTGGGTTAACAATGAAGAATCATATTCTGGAAGAATTAAAGAACTTTTATTTACAGCGATAAACAAACACGTCTTAACCCAGTAAAGTGCTGGAATATTCTGACAATCCCGCGCATGCTCAGTGCTCTGTCCAATCGTGTACTAGCGCATCATTGCACGTGATATCACCACAACTTCTTTTCCTTAAAAAGAAAAAGAATTAACAACATTAATCAACGCAAGTACATAATTCAACAAGGCTCTGTCAGTCTCTCTGTGGCTTTATGAGCACGAGTAGACCTCCTAATTGGTACACACAGATCTTGTGCTTCCTTGTTATTATTTATATGTTTTGTCTCCTCTGCATCCATTAACTGAATCTCTGAAGTTGGCTCTTTTTCTGACTATCCACACGATCAATGCCCCTCATCATCTTATACACCTCTATGAGGTCACCTCTCATCATCTGTTGCTCCAAGGAGAAAAGGCCAAGTTCACTCAACCTATTCTCATACTGTAGCTTTCTGTGTCCGTGTGTTCACTTCGTCTTGTATTCTTACTTCATCTCCCTGATGCAGTTCAAGTAATGGACGAGAACGTCAATCAAAGTATACTTTCTGCTTTGCTTTGTGTTCATCTATCCGACTCTTCACTTGTTCACCATCCTCTGTTCTCAGAAAGCTCTCATCCATTGGCAGATTAGATCTTAAACATCGTCCTATCAAGAGCAGAGTGGACTAAAATCCACATTCAAATAAAATACTTCAGTGGACTAACAAGGCTTTATAAAATCACTTAACAATCTTTTGCTTTATGCGTCAGTTTCTTGACAATTCCTACCGATTTCTCAACTAATCCATTCCACTGAGGGAAAAATGGACTAGATGTTGTGTGAACAAAGCCCCATTCATGAGCAAAATGTTTCATGCATTCACTACTGAATTGTGGACCATAGCCTGTGAAAACTACATCAGGTACACCATGTCCTGGAGAAACTGATTTCATGCATGTAATTACATTTTCTGCAGTCGTTCTGCTCAGACAACACACTTCAGGATACAATGAGTAGTAATCTGTTATTAATAGATAGGCTTTGTTGTTAGTTATAAAAAGATCACCACCTACCTCTGATAAGGTCTGTGAGGATTCGGATGTGGATATGGTGGGTCCTTAGGATTGCTAGATTGATATTTAAGGCATACTTGACAAGAAGACACCAATTATGCAATCTCTCGGTTCATCCTAGGCCAAAGCATCACTTCCCGTGCCCTTCTCTTCCATTTTTCAATGCCTAGATGGCCTTCATGAATTTTATTGAGCATTTCTTTATGCAGACTTCTAGGTATAACAATTCTACCACCTTTTTACAATATCCCACCCACAACAGACAGTTCTGATCTGTGGTTCCAATTGCTTTGTACTACTGAGGTACAGTCATGCCTAGTATCTGGCCATCCATCCAACACTACTTGTATTACCTGATTCAGAATTTTGTCCTTCGCTGTCTCAGGACGCAGCAGTTCCAACTTTTTGGGAGCAACAGGTATAGTTTCTATGACCATATTAGTGAATACCTGAACATCAATAATGTTCCTGTGACTGTCTTTTGTTGATGGATCCACAGCTCTAGAAAGTGTGTCAGCCGTGTGCATGTATTTTCCAGGTGTGTATGACACATTTAACCCATATCTTTGCAATTTGATCATCATTTGCTGAATTCACAAAGGATAGTCGCTTAAAGGTTTGTTAAACAATGCAATCAATGGCTTATGATCAGTTTCAGCATCAATAGATTGCCCTGACACAAACTGATGAAATCTCTCACAAGCAAACATAACGCTGACCAATTCTTTTTCAATTTGGGCATACCTTGTTTCTGGATCAGATAACAAATGAGATGTGTATGTCACTGGTAGCCATTCCTGTTCATGTTTTTGCAGTAATACTGCCCCTAAGCCCGCTTGAGATGCATCTCATGAGATTTTGATCGGTCTCTCAGCATCAGAAAATTTCAACACAGGTTCTTTTGTGAGTACTTTCTTGTGATTTTGCCATGCCTTCTCCTGTTCATGGTTCCAGCTCCATTCATTTCCCTTTTCCGTTAGCTGCCTCAATGGAGGAAGCTGTTCCAAGAGATTGGGTATAAATTTTCCCATATAGTTAACCATTCCCATGAACCTCTGAATATCCTTTTTGGTTCGAAGATAGCAGTATTCGTTTTATTCTTAATTGTTCTTTTTCAGCCACAGTGTAGGAATCGTTTTCTATTTGAGAGTTCTAGCTAATGACCCTGTTTGGCCTAGCTTTTACTGTTTTCTTTTTCCCTTTAACATTGTTTGCATTAAAGTCTATGATCTATCGGCCTGCTTCAGTGTCTCTCACTCCGCTCTTGGGCCATATCCGAACCCGGTGACAGGTAAAGGACCTAATACTGTTCCTACGTCTTATGGTCTTATTTTCCTACCACACCGACAAAAACAGATGAGCGCGCGCGCACACACACACACAACTATGAGAAAGGAAACTGAGTCAATGCTTTAGGTTTGAGATACTTCATTAGAAATGGAAAGGAAACAAAGGAAGCTAGTGAAAGTGCATTGAGGGTGGGAGAGGGGCATGTCTCTGATAGGGTAAAACTTCAGTAAACATGAGACTGGAGAGTGTTGTAGACTCAGCCACCTCCATCGCAGGCACATCCCTCCCCACTATCGAGGACATTTTCCAGAGCCAGTACCTCATGATGACAGTATCCATTACAAAGGATGTTTACTATCCAAGATATGCCATCTGCATTTTACTTCTATCATGGAGGAAATATAGGACTCTGAGGATTCTCACTTAATCATTTAGGAAGAACTTTTCTCTTCACCATATTATTTCTGAATGGTCCATGAACTCATGAACACAGCATCATTATACCTTTATATTGCACTATTATTTTGCAATTTACAGCATTCTACTGCTGCCTCAAATCAGTTTTCATGACATAAGTCTATGATGATGCGTTTGATTCTGATAGTCTGTTAACATGGTGATCAAGTCAATAAGTGAGTTGGGGCAGTTAGTGAGTGAGAACAGAGACAGAAGAATATGGACATAAGGAAGTGGAAGATGTGAAATGCAGAGCTGGAGAGCAAGCCCATTTGTTCAGGTTGGACATGCCCAACACTCCAAGAGAGAGAAACAAAGGAAAGAAAAAGGAAAGGGAATAAAAATAAGCAGAACTAATGTTACAGATGAATGATTGATACAGAATGAGTAATCAGGTGTCGGAAGCATTTTATGTTTTTGTTTTAGATTTTCAGTATTCGCAGTTATTTTTTTTAATTTCCAACTAAATAACCAAGATAGAAATTGTCACCCAAGCATAATGCAAGATATAGGTAACATACCTAAGATTTTTTTTTTCCAGTTTGATATCTCTTATGTTCCTTCCAACTGGATTTGGGAACAATGTAAAGATTTCCTGTATGTATTATGTTGTTTCTGCTATTGATGTCGTGATCAAGGATTCTTTTTGAAATCATACAGCCTTGTTCAAAAACAGTCAATACTTATCATCATTTAAATTAATCTCTTTTATGTGTTTTAGTGAAGTAAAACACCGACATGTGATATTTTATGGTCTGATTTTGAGCAGAACACAGGGTTAATGGCTGGATTCTTAGCAGAGCGGAGGAACAAAGGACTCTTGGGGTCCTTGTCCATAGATCCTTCAAACTTGCCACGCAAGTTGATGGGGTTGTTAAGAAGGCGTATGATATGTAGGCCTTCATATGTTGGAGAATTGAGGTCAAGAGATGAAAAGTAATGTTGCAGCTCTGCAGAACTCTGTTTGGACTACACTTGAATATTGTGTTCAGTTTTGCCCATCTCGTTGTAGGATGGATGTGGAAGCTTTAGAGAAGGTGCAGAGGAGGATTACTAGGATGTTGTCTCCACTAGAGGACATGTATTATAAAGATAGGTTGAGCTAGCTAGGGCTTTTGTCTGTGGAGCGAAGGTGGTTGAAAGGTGACTTGATAGAGGTGTACAAGATGATAAGGGTCACCAAATGACAGGATAACCAGAGACTATTTCCCAGAGCAGAATGCAAGTGCATAATTTTAATTTGCCTGGAGGAAATTATTGGAGAGACTTCAGAGGTAAGATCTTTGCAGAGAGTGGGGGTTATGTGGAACAACATGACAGGGATGGTGGTAGAGGCAAATACATTAGAGGCATTTAAGAAACTCTTAGATTGTCCCATGGGTGAAAGAAAAATGGAGGGCTATGTGGGTGGAAAAGCTTAAATTTATCTTAGAATAAGTTATAAGTTTGGCACAACATCATGGGCTGAAACACTAGTACAGTGTTGCTATGTTCTATGTTCTCAGTTCTATAATTTGATGCTCAGAAACAAAGAAATTTATATAATACCCTTCAATGGCAAATGCTACAAGAAATAATGGACATAGTTCAGTCCATCACAGTCAAAGCCTACTGAGCACTTCTGCATGAAACATTGATACAGGAAAGTAGCATCCATCATCAGAAACTTCCACCACACAGGACATGCTCTCTTCTCACTGCTGCCATCAGGAAGCAGGTACAAGAGCCTTAGGATTTGCATCACCCAGTTCAGGAAATGTTACTGTCCATTAACCATCAGGCTTTTGAACCAAAGGGAATAACTTCATTCAAATTCACTTGCCCAATCATTGAAATACTCCACAACCAATGGACTCACTTTCAAATATTCTTCGTTTCATGTTCTCAGTATTTATTGTTTGTTTGTTTGTTTGTTTGTTTGTTTGTTTATTTATTTATTTATTTATTTATTTATTTATTATTATGATTTATTCTGTTTGCACTTACATGGCTTGTTGTCTTCTGCACTCTGTTTGAACACTCTAGTTGATCAGTCTTTTAGTGATTATGTTATAGTTATTATTTTATAGATTTATTGAGTATGCTCACAAGAAAATGAATCTCAGGGTTATATGGTGACATATATGTACTTTGATAATAAAGTTGACTTTGAACTTTTGAACTTTGAGTTTCCACAGTTTTGACTGCTACCTACAATTTCAAGTCTAATTTGTAAGAATGTCATGAAGCCACTTCCAAGGTGACATTATGCCCTTTGTTTTCAAATGCAGCAAATAGACTGAGAAACTTGCCACAATTGTTTACTGTTGAAATAGAAAATGTTGTTTGTATTGAACCACACAATAACTCAAGAGTTTCAGAAAAATAAGATGTGTATGGAATTGTAGTCAACCTTCTGAACTAGAGAGGGAACTAGCTGAAAGTTAGAGAGATAGTAGGTATTGACTTTATTTGGCAGAATGGTCTAACGATGTACACTGGGATCAGTACTATGACCTCCGCTGTGCACAGTATGTAAATATGGTCTAAGAAGCAATATTTCAAACTTAATAAACTGAGCACTAGCAGTAATTAAAAAACAATAGCTTTATTCATTCATAACAAAGAATACTAAACCAGGCAGTAAGGTATACAACATTACAACAGACAGTGACTCATAGAAAAGTACAATACATATGGTTAAAGAAGCAGCTGTTCATCCTGACACGTCTATGTCACCATTTATCCCCCATTTAAGGTTCCTTCTTCCATTTGGCATCTTAATTTCACAGCATATTCTACCGTTCCTTTCTCCCCTCATATGCTGATACAATCTCCCAATAAATGCTTCTGATTAAGCTACATAGGAATATTAAATATATACTATCAAAAGTTTCATAGAAGCATGCTTAAATTCGAGATATGTCTGGGAAAACCAACATTTACTGCCTTTCCTTATTGTCGTGAGAAGACGGTAAATCACCTTCCTCCTGAACCACTACAGTTCACTTTTATTCTTGTTGTTTGTCATAACAATTTGATCTATAAATTGTATCAGTGAGTGATTCCATTACTTTTCAAAGCAACATTTGATTTCAACTTGCAGAAGGCAGTCTACCTTTCTGTATTGAAGTCACCCTTGCTAAAATAATCTTCCTTGATAGGTTGATCTATAAAGATTTAAATTATATTTCAGAGTATTCGAACCTACAAAAAGTTTGGAAGGCTTAAAACGGCATTTATATAATCCACATGGGATCAATAAAACTGAAGACAGAAATGAATAATTCCATTATTCAGAACATTGCACCCAATCTTAAATGGAATCTGCAATACTCTCCATTGCCCATGATGACTCAATTATAGAACTACACTGTTATTGCTGAACGGTCCAGCAATTTTTTTCCTTTGTCCAATTCACTCCAGTTCATATCATCCATTTAATATGAAATTACATATATCTGTGCTATATTTAAAATTTCATACATAGCAGGCACTTCTTTTGACATCCAGCTTACTTCTTCCCATGACAGACGTTATTCATTTTATTGAATCAAAATAAAACAGCAGAAAAAATCTAAATTGCAAAGCAACATGCAAATTATTAAAAGCTGGGAGGATCAAATTTCAAAAATTGCAAAATCTGATTTTCAAAGCTTAAATCTGTAACATAAAAGATAAAAAGAAAGAAAGATTTTCAAGTTGAAGTTCAAGTTGACTTTATTGTTATTCAACCGAACATATGTAGATCACCAAACGAAACAATGTTCCTCTGGACTAAGGCGCACAATACAGTACATATAACTCACACAGATTATACATTTACAACACAAATGAAAAAGTAAACAGTATATCATTAATGTTGCTACTTATGTAATGATACCTGGGTGCTGGTCAGGAGTTCAGTTGTCTTCCATCCTGGGGAAGAAGCTGTTTCTCTCCTAACAGTTGTTGTCCTAATACAACAGTACCTCCTGATGGTGGGGGGGATGGAGTCAAAGAGATTGTTGGACAGATGGGAGGGATCATTGACAATACTAAGGGCTCTGCGTATGCGGTGCTCCTGATAAATATCTCTGATGGGTGGAAGAGAGACCCTGATAACCCTCTCAGCAGTCTTCACAATCCTTTGTAGTGACATGGATCAGATGACTTGCAATTCCCATACCAAATGGTGATACAGCCGGTCAGGACACTCTCAGTGGTGCTCATGTAAGAATTGCTTAGAATGGGGGTTGGGTGGGAACCTCACTCACCTCCATCTCCTCAGGAAATGGGGAGATGCTGCTGTGCTTTCTTGACCAAAGAAGTGGTGTTGAAGGATCAGGTGAGATTATCCATTAAGTGCACTCCCCGAGACTTGGTGCTCCTAACTCTCCCCATGGAAGAGTCTGTAAATGCAGTGTGGAGTAGTCAGACCGCACTTTTCTAGTCCACAGTCATATCTTTGGTTTTGTCGATGTTGAAACTCAAGTTGTTGTGCTCGCACTATTCTACCAGCCATTCTACCTCCTCTCTGTGTGCCATCTTGTTGTCATCATTGATGAGGCCAACCATTGTTGTATCATCAGTGAACTTGATCACTCAAATCGAGGAGGATCTAGCAGTGCAGTCATGCGTCAGTAATGGGCTGAGAATGCTGCCCTGGCAGCAATGTAGCTCATCATGATGGAGCTAGAAATGTTTCTGCAAGAAGTCCAGGATTCAATTGTAGAGAGAGGTATTGAGGCCCAACAAGGACAGTCTACCCAGCAGTTTCATACGGATGATCATATTAAGTGCTGAGCTGACGTTGAAAAACAGCATCCTGCCTGGAGGGTCAAGGCTGAATGGAGTGCAGAGGCCATGGCATCATCAGTGGACCAATTTGAGCAGTAAGTGAACTGGAAAAAGTCCAATGTACCAGGAAGATGGGATTTAATGCAATTCACAACCAGCCACTCAAAACAATTCATTTTTGTTGACGGCACTGCCACTGGATGGTAGTCATTGATGCAGGTTACTGTTGCTCTCTTGGGTACTGGTATGATGGTGGCTGCCTTGAAGCCTAAGGAAACAGTGGATGGTTCCAGAGAAATACTGCAAATGTCTCTCAGTACCTCTGTTAACTTGGTCCCTCAGCGACTCAGTCCCTCAACACCTGACAAGGTATGTTATCAGGTCCCACATCTTTACATGGTTTGACCCTAGCTAGGGTCTTCTTCACATCAGCTGTGGCCAGACAGACTGTCTGCTCCTTGGAGGGAACATGGGGGAATCTTACTCACCAGCATATAGTCCAAGTATTAAACTGAGCATAAAAGGCATTCAGCCAGTCAGGAAGAAAATCATTACTGTCATTGACGCGCAGGAAAAACTTGTAGTCAGTTATGGTCTGAATGTTCTAACACATGCGCCTCAAGTCTTTGGTTTCACAGAACTGCCTGTATATTCTCTGTAAATAATCTAATTTTGCCTAGGGGTCTGTCATTCCCCGATCAGAAGGTAGCATCCTGAACTTTCAGCCATGCCTGCACCTCTGCAGTCAGCCATGGATTTTGATTTGCCCTCGCAGAGATGTGTTTAATGACATTGATGTCCTCAATGCACTTCTCTAAATAGCCAGTCACAGGTCCCGCATATTCATTAATGTTAATGTGATGGCTGTAAGCACTCACCTCCCCGAGCATATTCCAGTCCATGTTTTCAAAATAGTCCCAAAATGCTGATTTTAAAATGGTGTATTTCATAATACTATAATTAAATTCAATTATAACAGTGCACTCCGTTTGCTTTGGAAAACATCAAATCTTTTCTTAACAGTACCTTTAGGGCTGTGACTCTGTAGATCGCAAGAAGTTCCTTCAGCGTGATCGCATAAGCAGTCACAAAATCCAAATTTAACCTCCTTCATCTTTTGTCAGATGAGAAACATATCTTTTAATAGTCTGCCTGTAAACAAATAGTATTATTAATATTTTGGTGGAATAGAACAGAATAGTTTTCAAAAGCAATATTTGATCCATTTTTCCTCTCAGCCCCCATCTCCTGCCTTCTCCCCATATCCCTTC
The DNA here is from genome assembly GCF_030144855.1 of Hypanus sabinus. Lineage (NCBI taxonomy): Eukaryota > Metazoa > Chordata > Chondrichthyes > Myliobatiformes > Dasyatidae > Hypanus > Hypanus sabinus. The sequence continues at coordinate 88,352,508 of NC_082719.1, forward strand.
ATGGCTTGAGCAATCAAGAATCTGTCAACCTCTGCCTTAAATATATATAAAGATTTGGACTCCACAGCTGCCTGTAGCAATGAATTCCACAGATTCACCACTCTCTGGCTAAGGAAATTCCTCCTCATCTCCATTCTAAAAGTATGCCCCTCTATTTGAAGCTGTGTCCTCTGGTTCTAGACTCTTCCACCATAGGAAACATCTTCTCCACATCCACTCTATCAAAGCTTTACACAATTTGATAGGTTTCAGTGATGCCTTCCCTCATTCTTCAGAATTCAAGTGGATACAGGTCCAGAGCCTTCGATTACTCTTCCTATGACAAACTGCTCCATCCTGGAATCATTTTCGTGAGCCTCTTTTGAACGTTTTCCAATATCAGCAAATCCTTTCTATGGTAAGGGGCCCAAAACTGCTCATAATACGCTGAGTGGAGCCTCACCAATGCTTTATAAAGCCTCAACATTACATCCTTGCTTTTATATTCTAATCTTCTTGAAAAGAATGCCAACATTGCATTGCCTTCGTCAACACAGACTGAACCTGTAAATCAACCTTTAGAGAATCCTGCACGAGGACTCCCAAGTCTATTAGCACCTCTGATTTTTGAATTTTTTCTCTATTTAGAAAATGGTCTAATATAGAAGATTTAATAAATTATTGACCATTTTGATCCATTTCTGGCAAATACAGCCAGGAATATAACATATGGCTGTAACCTTGACCAAGATCACAAACACAGCGTGTCAGTGGCTATACTTCATTCAGTGGAGATGTGGTATATCACCAAAGACTATAGCAAATTTCTACAAATGTACCTTGGAAAACACTGATTGGTTGTATCACTACCTGGTATGGGAGTGCCAATGCTCAGGACTGATAAAAGCTACGAAGAGTTGTCAACTCAGCCAGCTCCATCATAGGCAATGGCTGCATCAAGAAGGTGGCATCCAACATGAAGAACCCTTATCATCCAGGATATGCACTCTTCTCATTACTACCATTAAAGAGGAGGTACAGAATACTAAAGGTGCACACTACATATTTTAAAAACAACTTCTTCTCCTCCACCATTAGTTCTGAATGGTCCATGAACTCATGAATACTATCTCACTATTTTGCTTGTAAACAACCTCATCAAGAAAATTATCGTGAAAGGGCTACATACAGTAAAAGTCTATAGAGAGATTCAGACTATCATAATTTCTCTGGCAAATTATGAGACTATGCCCATCATGAATTTAAGGTGCCATTTTTTTACAGTAGCTTTGAGGTACCTTTCTATAGGTGGTCCAGGAGTTTGGGCAATAAATCTGTCCTGTAGACCATAAGCTTTATGCTAGGTTTGAGGACTTGCTCTTCAAATATTATTTCTTTTTTCATGTGGTCAGAGGCTATGCTGCAACACCGAAAGCAAAGTTGAATTCTTTGACAGATGCCTACCTCCATTGCGCAGAAGATACAAAAGCCTCAAAGCATGTACTACCAGGCTCAACAACAGCTTCTACTCTGCTTTCATAAAACTCTTAAATAATTCCCTAGTATAATAAATAGAACCCTTGATGTCACAATCAACATCATTATTACCTTGATGTTGAGATATATCCTAGCGTGTGCTGAGACACATCTTCAGTGATGTAACCTGGTGTCAACTGGTGTTTTGGGTCTTTCAACATCAGCCACTCTCTCCCAGGCGCTGGGGGGCCCTGGCTTGTGTCTCAGCAGCATTGGTCCATGTGTCATACCTCTTGATCCATAGCCAGCTGAAGTTTTACTCAGCAGCCTTTGTGATGGTCTTGATGGCTCTTAGATTCTCCACAGCTAGCAGCCAGCAAGACCTCTACATCCCACCTCTAAAGGCTCGCACTGTTTCCCTCCCCTGTCTCTAGCACTGCTCTAGCAGCTCCTGGTATTTAGCTTCCTTGCACTTTATTGTTTAACTCATCACACATGCTCTGTAGCTGTTATTCAGCATTGTTATTGTTTTACATAACTCTACTTCAATGCACTGTTTTATAATTTGATCTGTATGAACTGTTTGCAAGTCAAGCTTTTCTCTGTATCTTGGTACATGTGACAATAATAAACTGATACCAACTTCAATATCAGAGAGATAATAGTGGCTAGAAAAAGACATTGTGAATATAAATACAGAAAAAAATATGTTAAATACTAGTGAAGGAGGAAAGTAAAATTAGATAGCTGGAGGGAGGGTCAAAATAAATGCTGAGAAAGAAAGAGGTATTCTAATAATAAAGAGGCAAAATAATAAAATAGTGTAGACAGGAAAAAAGAACAACAGAAGCTGAAGATGGCATAAGGTACAATGAGAACACAATAATAAATCAGACAGTGAATTAGAAATTGTCCAATATCCCAGAAAATAAAGCCCGGGAGATTTTACCTGCTGGTTTCTGGAAGTTGGTAAGAGATTGAGTTGTTCCTTGATATCCACAGTACAGTTTCTGTCAAAGTATAGTAAATAGGAATGGAGAGGGGATAAACTGGTCTATTTATTGATTTTTGGAGGAGGGGGAAGCAGTTACTATTCTGGGTTAGGGATGGCAGGAAAGATTGTTGTCGGAGCTGGCAAATCAGTTTTGGAAAAACAAACATTCTCACTGCAGACACGAGGAAATCTGCAGTTGCTGGAAATTCAAGCAACACACACAAAATGCTGGTGGAACGCAGCAGGTCAGGCTGCATCTATAGGAAGAAGTACAGCCGGTGTTTTGTCAGGACTAACTAAAGGAAAAGATAGTAAGAGATTTGAAAGTGGGGGAAGGAGGAAATCTGAAATGATAGGAGATGGGAGGGGGAGGGGTGAAGCTAAGAGCTGGAAAGTTGATTGACAAAAGGGATACACAGCTGGAAAAGGGTCATGGGTCGGGAGGCCTAGGGAGAAAGAAAGGGGGAAGGGAGCACCAGAGGGAGATGGAGAACAGACAAGGAGTGATTGTGAGAGGGGCAGAGCGAGAGACAAAAGAGAAAAACAAAGGGGGGGGGGGGATAATAAATAAATAAATAAACAAATAAATAATGGATGGGGTAAGAAGCAGAGGAGGGGCATTAACGGAATTAGAGAAATTAATGTTCATGCCATCAGGTTGGAGGCTACCCAGACAGAATATAAGGTGTTGTTCCTCCAACCTGAGTGTGGCTTCATCTTGACAGTAGAGGAGGCCATGAATAGACATATCAGAATGGGAATGGGACGTGGAATTAAAATGTGTGGCCACTGAGAGATCCTGCTTTCTCTGGCGAACAGAGCGTAGGTGTTCAGAGAAATGGTCTCACAGTCTGCGTTGGGTCTCACTAATATATAAAAGGCCACACTGGGAGCACCAGACGCAGTATACCACACCAGCCGACTCACAGGTGAAGTGTCGCCTCACCTGGAAGGACTGTCTGGGGCCCTGAATGGTGGTGAGGGAGGAAGTGTAAGGGCAGGTGTAGCACTTGTTCCGCTTACAAGGATAAGTGCCAGGAGGGAGCAGATACTGATTAACTAAAGAATATGAAAATGCAAATAGAATTATCATCATTCTGAGACTTGTTATAATTTAGTTTGTTGTTTAAAAGTCATATTAACTACTTTGGATGAATGATAGCAATTTTATATAGTAAATTTGTGGGGATAAGTGTGTGTAAATAATACAGAGAAAGCTTTAATGGTTTCAATGTCTCTTGCTTCTGTGAAAGTATACAACGTGTTACAAAAATAGAAAAATAGAATGTTCAATTCTAAAATTCTGAAAATGTAATTAATTCAAAACACATTTTGCCTAAAAGACTGAAAATAATAGATCAGCTCTCAAACAGTTAAATGGTACCTTAACATCAAAGATGAATGCACAAACTGTAATCCTCTGTTGGAAAATATTGCTGCATATAATAATGAAAATTTTAAGTTAGAAATTGTGTTAATAATGTTATGTTTTCTTACTATTATGTACGAAGAGCTTCTGTCAGTTTCTATCTAATAGTGCCTCCCATTATGAGCATTTTGCCGTAGGGAAACTGGCCAAGTCACTGATCAGCACTGACTCTGGGAGTCATTGATGATTCTGCAGCACTGATTCTATGGCTCTCACATCTGGAGTAGAGTGACGTGGAAAGTAAAAAGAAAGATTGAAGAAAAATATAAAAGAGCATTCTGCAGACTACAGAATAAAATTCTGACAAGGTTTCCAAATAAATTAACACATTTCAAGCATTGTCATATTTAATGATGAAGCATTAAACAGATATTGCTGTGAGAACTATAGACATTTATAAACATAATATGTGAGACAAGTGTACTAAAAATACATTTTCAGCTTCAACATATTAATATTTAATGCTTTGGTTTAGAAATGTCAATTTGTCACTCAGAGTTGAGATGCTATTAGATATTTTTCAAGTATAATTGTTTTGTTTTTGTAGAGAAGGTTGTTTTGTTCACTGTGGTTTCTTTAGTTTTGCAGGAATAAAATAATAAGTGACAGATAATCCAATTTTAGATGACAGAAGGCTGCTTAAGAATCTGTGATCTGCTCAGCAAATAGACAAGAGAGGAATTTGTTTGGAGGGTCACTATGTGCTGAGTGATATGATATGCCCTGTAGCAAGTAACTGGCATTGCATCTGAAATGAGTAAATGTGTTCTGCAGCATGCTTGGAGGGCAGATTAGGTTGCAAGAGTACCAGCTGAGAGGCATGCACTGGGGATACCGATGTTTATCCCCTTTGTGAGTGAAAAAAAATCTAGCTAGTTTGGAATCAGCATTTCTTCAACTGTTAGCTCACTTCAGGTTTACCATACAACATTCAACTTCATGGTAAAACTAAGGGAAATTTCTTAGTGTCCTTTCAAAGAATTAGGCTTGTAAATTATTATATTTAAGGTATTCCATGGGTTCTAATACTCACAATAGTTTGTATCATTTGCTTAACCCTTCAAGACAAAACAGAAGTTGTAATCTCTTTTTCATATACATTATGCTGAAATGTTAATCTTATATAAAAGCAAAATCTGATCTGAAATCCAAACCTTAACTAATCTCGGGAAAATAATATCTTCCACTATAATATTTTAATATTTTGTGTTAAACTATATAGATGCAGAAAATACATGAATATGCAAGATACAAAGTATAGTATAACCTAAAACTGTATTAACACATTTTTCATTGATTCTGTTGTATTTCTTTGTTCTACTGTGAACATCTACAAGAAAGAAAATCTCTGAGTAGTATGTCACCATGGATATGCATGGTGACATATCCATGCATTGATAATAAATTTGCTTTGAAGTTTGAACTCTGATATTATTAATCAATCATGTCAGCCACATTGGAAGTTCAGTTCAGTTATCTGGGAGTGAGAGGTCTGAAGTTTCAAATTCCATCCCAGGAATTAAAGATATAATTCAGGTTGATTTTCCTGATCAGCCCTTCAACACAGATAGTCTCCTTCAAATAAAAGATAAATGTGACCTTGTCTGCTCTAGGGTGAATGTTGAATATGCCAAAGAATTATGTGATCATGACATTCTCCTGATTTATTCACCAATGGCCAAACCTGTTAAAAGTAAGATGAACTAGTGTATTTCTCTGCTGAAAAAGAAATTTTAATCTATATAATATGATTCCCCAGTCGGCCTGCTAAAAAACAATTAGTCATCAAGTCATTCTCATCCTAGAATGAACTGCCAAAAGAAGTACTCAAGGCAGGTACAATTACGGTGTTTATGAGGCACATGGATAAGGAGGGGTGGGGTTTGGAGGTCAACTAGGCAACTAGGACTATCAGACAGAAGGCTTTGGTTGGCATGTACCTGTTTTTCTGAATGGCCTTTTTCCATGCCCTCTTAGTCTATGACTCTAATGTGATTAGGCGCTGTATAAATGTCATTTTTTTTTTCAATTTCAGCATCTGCTTAATCAATAATGACTCAAGTACTTGACACAATAGAATTATTAAAATATAGACATTGAAATATACTTGCATTTTAGGTTTAAAAATTTAAAATAATAATGCTGGAAATCTGCATAAAATAACTAGATGCTTATGGAAGCACTCATCAAGTTGATCAGGTTTGGTTAGGCTGGGACCTAACCTGGAGCCAGCATATTGATGAAGCTATAAAGAAGGCAAGACAGTGGCTATATTTCATTTAGAGTTTAGGAGATTTAGTATGTCGCCTAACACACTCACAGATTTCTACAGAAATACCGTGGAGAGCAATCTAACTGCCTGCACCACCATCTGGCATGGGGGAGTAGGGCTGGGGTCTACTGCATAGGATCGAAATAAGCTGCACAGAGTTGTAAACTCAATCAGCTCCATCATGGGCACTAGCTCCTGTACTATCCAAAGCATTTTCAAGGTGTGATGCCTCAAAAAAATCCATCATTGTAGACCTCCATCAGACAAGACATGTCTCTTTTCATCAGGAAGGAGCTACAGAAGCCTAATAGCCTACACTCAGTGACCCAGGATCAGCTTCTTCCCCTCTACCATCCAATTTCTGAATGGGCATGGAACCCCTGAACACTAACTCACTACTTTTTTTCTTTCTATTTTTGCACTTCTTAATTTAACTATTTAATATATATGTATCCTTACTGTAATTCAGTATTTTTTTCTATATTATCATGCATTGCATTGTACTGCTGCCGCAAAGTTAACAAATTTCACAACATATGCCTGTGGTATTAAACCTGATGCTGATTCTGATCCAAGACCCAAAGACACCTATCTGATCTGCTCTGATGAGGGGTCTTTGACACAAAGTGTTAAATCTGTTTTTCTGTTGACAGGTGCTGGCTGACTTGTTGTGAGTTTTCAACATCTTCTGTTTTTATTGCACTTTAGATTACTTGGTGATAGGCTGAATGTCTGCTGTTGTTCTATTGCCTGTGCTGTAAGAATTGTTTTAAGCCTGTGGTACTAAGATTGTCTTAACTGAAAAGGTACACACAAACAAACAAAGGTACTGTTCTTAGCAATCTTCAGTCTATCTTATTTCCAAGAGTTAAGAGTATAATTGTTGAGAGACTAGAAAGAATTGCACATTACACTGATGTGTAAAAATGCAAGGAATTGGCAGGGTGAACAGTTAAGAAAGGAAAATCTTGAATGACAATGCTAAACTTTCTATTCATTTCACTGGCACAGTCTATCTATAGTCTGAGAATGCACCAGATCAATCTTTGTAAGTCTGACACCTTTGTATTGATTATGCTATTTTGCAACAGAATTGTAAGGCTATGTATCTGCCTACAAGGCTCACTGTTGTTACTTCATATCATTGTGATTCAAGGTTTCAGTATGAATAACAAAGAGATGACAGTTGACATCATATCAAAGATTATTTACATTTTGTTGAAAAACCCTATTTTTAATTAATCAAACATATTTTATTGGCACCAGTTCATTTAAGCACAGTAACATAAATTGCAATGGAAAACCATTTTGCTTTGCACTGAGTATATCTTGCTCTGCTGGATCATTATGTCTATTCAGATAATAAGAAGAAATTGCTCTCTTCAGTATTCTTTTTCAAAGTTCAAAGCAATTTATTACGAAAGTATGTACATGTCACCAAATACTACCCTGAGATTCATCTTCTTACTGGCATTCATATTAGAACAAAGAAATATAACAGAATCAATGAGGAAAAAAACTCCACACAAACGCTGACAACCAACCAATGTCCAAATACAAAGACAAACAAAAGATACATAGATAAACAAACCAGCAAATGAATGAGTGTACAAATAGATAAATACATAAGTAAATACATACACACATACATAGATAAATAAATGACTGAGAACATGAGTTGTAAAGACCATGAAAATGAGTCAATAGGTTGTGGAATCAGTTCAGTGTTGAGGTGAGTGAAATTATCCACACTGGTTCAGGAATGGGAACACCTCTTTTTCCTTAATTAGGGAGAGAGAGCCTGTGGTATGTCAAATACAGGGTGAATGAGTAGTCTTTGGGGTACTGCAAGTCTGTGTCTTTATAGATGATTTGCTGCACACTTGAATGCTCGGTGGAGGGTGTTGATGCTTTTTTTCTGGTGGGGGGTTGTCACTTTGCTGCTGCTTATGCGTGGGGAAGGGGAGCTGGGGGGATATTGTGGTTCTAATATTTAACTGTCATTCATTCTTTAGGCACTTCTCTGTTTACGTTGAGGTTTGCGAAGAAAAAGAATTTCAGGATGTATTATTTCTCTCACATTAAATGTACCTATTGAATCCTATTGATGGTTGAATGGTAAGTACTGACTCTGAACCTGGTAGTGTGGGATATGTTTTTTCTTAACCTACTCTCTGTAATTCTGTATACTCTCCATTAAATGAATGATATTTTCTGTTGTCTGCAATGTTCTCATTTCACCTCCATGTATTGTGCCAAAAGAAGTCACATTGATTGCTTGATACAAATATGACTGCATATTCTTGTCGTTGGGTGTCAGACTATCAGTGATCCTTGGCTTCAGGTTCAGCCACCCTTTGGTACATGATTTAAATCTTAACCCCTTTATTTTCTTGTTACTCAGATCATTTTCTGATTGAGGAGATTATAGACTTTTGTTTGGGCAAATGGAAGAAGGGTTGCCATTGAGTCAATCGCGCTGCATTTGCAGCTCCGGCGAGTACTGACCTAACACTAGTGGAAAGTCAATTAGACGTTGGTTAAGGTTATTGAAATCATCATGTAAACCTACTTAATAAGTAGAAATTAGTTCCTCGGTTTACTGTTCTCATGTCATTAGAAGATAGGAAAGGACAACATAGATGGCCAAGTTTCTTTGAAAAGGGATGACTTATATTAGCAGTTGAATTTTATAATAAAATTGAAAACAATCTTCTGCTTTGATTCCGCCATGGACAGTCTCAAGCCCTGCTGGAAAAGGAGTAGTGTTGATCATGGGGCTAGCAACCCTATCCTGTAACAGCCCAGAGCTACAAAGGCAACAACGAAAGCTCCAAAGTCCTCATCCCTGGGAGTGCAAATTTAGGAAGATGAGCTACCCCTGCAGACAACTTGAAACACTGGCTCAGGACCGAGGGCTCTGGTGAACTGCTGTCAGTGGCCTATATCCCAGTAGGGGTGATGGGTTTAAGTAGGTAAATGTCTTCTGCTTTTATCAAAATGACCAGGCAAGTTCATTGGAAGGGATGGGTCATCAGTGTATTTTAGTTAATAACATTTCAGAAGTCATTTACTTTGGATCCTTACTTCAGATTTGATTCTGAAGGGCGCAGGGGAGATTTACAAGAATGCTGCCTGGATATGTTACAAGGATAAGTCTAGCGAGCTAGGGCTTTTCTTCTTGGAGCAAAGGAAGATGAGAGGTTACCTAATAGAGGTGTACAAGTTGATAAGAGGCATAAATTGAGTGGACAGCCAGAGACTTTTTCCCAGGGCAGAAAAGCTAATATGAGGGGGCCATAGCGTTATGGTGATTGAGGGAAAGTAAAGAGGGATGTCAGAAGTAAGCTTTTTACAGAGAATGATAGGTGTGTAGAATGAACTGAGGTTTGGTCAAGCAAATAGGTTCAGTACATTTAAGAGACTCTTGGTAAGCACATGGATGACAGAAAAATGGAAAGCTATGTGGGAGGGAAGGGTTAAATTGATCTTAGAAACACTCCTGTGCTTCCCATCACTTTATGGACTTACAATCAATCAATCAATATATATAAAACCTATGTATTTTTGTGATCTATATCTTACCGTGTTTTTTTTTTGAGCTGCATGAGATCCTGAGTGACATTTTTTTTGTTCTCCTTTACATTTGTGTCCTAGGAATTACATTAAACAGTCTTGAATCTTCAAGTCTGCAAGCTATTTGTAAGCTAATCCCAGTCATGTCCCATTTTGACACTATTATGTGTTTTCTACCTCGGGTTAAAGGACAACAATGGGAAGATGTAAATAATCAATACTTCCCCTCCACCTCTCACTGATAGTTGACAATTTAGGAGCCATTATTTTTACTCTGACTGAGATCAGCTAACTGAGCACAGAAAATGGTTGTGACTTTTTAACAGAGTATTGGCGCGGTGGAAGCACTTTCACCTTTGATTTAGAAGGTTGTGATTTAAGCCCTGCTCCAGAGACCTGGGTACATAATCAAGGCTGTTTCTTCAATGCAGTGCTGATCAAATTTGCAATGTTGAAGGTGCTGCCTTTCGGAGAAGTTAAACTATTGACTGCCCTCTCAAGTGTACATAAAATAACCCACTGCATTATTAAAGCAGAGCTTTCGAGTTCTCTTGTTGCAGTGTCCAATAATTCTTCCTCAATCAATATTATTAAAGCAATATTGACATTATCCCATTGTTGTTTTGTAAGGATGCCACACAAATTAGCAAACTCCTTTCTCAAATTTACAACAGTGTTCACATTTCAATAGTTGCTCAATGACTTTGAAATGTTTCCAGAACTTTCTGATAGCATTAAAAGTGATAAACCAACACTAATTCTTTTTTGTTGCATTTGGCTCTATGCCTTTTTGTAAATTATTTTTAAATACAGGATTTTTTTTTTGCATTGAACTGAGTTGAATCAAAATGAGTGATAGCCTGAACATGTAACAAAACCAGGAAATATCAGAAGTATCCAACAGGTTAGGCAGCAACAACTGAGAAGAAGAGTCAATGAAATATTGACTTTGGTTCCCCTCCATCGATACTACCTGACCTGTCAAGTGTTTCCAACATTTTTTGTTTCTAATTCAGTTTTTCAGCAACTTTAATTTTTGCTTCAAAGTTTAAACAAATCATCTGGTAAGCACGATAACACGAGTGGTTTGCTTCATTAATTTGTCAATGTATTAAAAACATTATTATTCCAACTAAGATTCTTTAAAAATTATTAGTTAAGTACTTATCAAACTCTGGTGGTACAGACTTGAATTACATTTCAGTCATTACTTCAGTAATTGTGTCCTTTGTCACAAACATAATAATTATGCAGTTTCAATTAGAATAGAACCAAGGTGGTAAATGGAGTTGATATGCAGAATAGCTGAAATCAAATTAAGTGGCAGAGCAGGTTCACAGGGCTGATTGATTTAGTTCTGTTCCAATGCTTCTTTAACAAACTTGCAGTACTTCTAGGTTGGCAAAGTACAAATGCAAATTCTCCAATGATCAGACCTCAGATATCAATATTAACGTGGCAGGCAGAAGAACTTGGACAACACAAACAACGTGAAATTCTGAATTTTCCTAGAAATTATTAAAATCTGTATGTGGATTAAGAATGAAACTATTTCTGAAATTCAATAGCAGAAATGATACTGAACTCCATCAAAAAATGTATTTCATTTCTTACAATCAACTGGTCTAATATTTTACTCACTCAAGAATACCATTGTTTGCAGTTTATTTGGAATAATAGCTTTAGGTTGCTATGGATACTAAAAGCAAAATGTTGCAACGACTAAGAGCTTTTTGTTCTTGTCTATAACAATGATACAAAGCTGTTTTATGCTATTCTTTAGCCCCATTATGTAACAGGATGCTTTTACATGTTGCTTATTTATATTGTGCTTTTGGGGAAAATAGAATATTTAAACAGTGGTGTGGTTTTGTGAAAGAATTTATCCAAGGGCTTTATGACAAAGATGGACAGCACCCACGGGCGTTTGTAATATTTTGTTCCTTTGGTGTACAAAGATACAGCCGTCAGGTATTCAACTATCTGAGTCTGGTTCACCGCTGAATTACATGAAGTATTAGCTCATGAATGGCTCCATTTATTTGCCTTTAATCCCTTAATAGATAATAAAAATCTATTTATTTCATTCAGGTATGTAAATTGATCTTTCACAAGAAAATTTAACCTTTATACTTTTTTGCTTGTTAAGTATTTCTTTCCACAGTATCTTTGCTCCTCTATAGCTAACTTTAATTTTAAGATTGGATCCCTGGTAAATTCACCAACAGCACCAAAGAGATAATTTTACTTAATAAGTTCCTTTATCAGTTTTACCCTTAAGTTAGATAATTTCTTAATCTTCCAACTTTAAGTTAATCTTCAATTTCCCTTGAACTTTGCGCCCTAGTAACATTCTGATGCATTTCAGCTGTACTCCATTCTGGCATAGTATCTCCTTGTTGAGATATCATTCAGAGAAATAAATGTAATACTCTCGGTAGAATCCCATTGTACAATTAAATCATAAAACCATAAGACATTGGAGCAGAATTAGGTCATTTGGCCCCTCATGTTCACTCTGCCATTCTATCATGGCTGATTTATTATTCTTCACAACCTTATTCTACTGCCTTCTCCCCATAAACCTAGCAGGATGCCCGTACTAATCAAGAAACAATCAACCTCTGTTTTAAAAATACCTAATGACTTGACTTACACAGATAAATTCTACAGATTCACCACCTTCTGGCTAAAGAAATTCTCTTCATCTCTGTTCTCAAGGGATGTTTGTATTCTGAGGTGTGCCCTCTGGTTCCAGACTCCCACACTTTTGGAAACATCCCCTCCATATCCAGAGGGATAGTTTATTCCATCTGGTATTACAACCCATTTGATCAGTTCTGTTAGAATGTGGAGGTGGAGAGAATGGCCTAGAATAACACAGAGAGTTCTGTATTGGAAGGATTGCTTGAAGGAAGATCACATGATGGATGCAAGAGGAGGGGTGCCTTAGGGTTGAATCATGTCAGGTCAAGTAATTTCTGCCATATGATGGAACAGTATCTGCATAAGTATGGTTGGGGGTTTGGGACAGGGACAAGTAATGATTGTGCATCTCTGATTCTGTACAACTGGGGGAGGAGTCTGAAAAGCTGCTGTTGTCATGGTAAAATTGACCAGTCTGAGTTGAGATTCTAGTACCAGGCTGTGACTTAATTATGAAGACCCTACTTTATACATCATAGCTACAGAGCGTGACACGCTACAAAAAACAGACTTTGTTATGGGTGGCCAACAATGAACACAATTTTGCTTAATGTGACTTGATTATTCTTCCTAACACCTTGATAAGAAGGTCATAGGTGAATAACACTATAAGTGTGCATCCATCTTTAAAAAACTCAACTGCGCAAGTGTGTCCGGTGGTGAGAGGATTTCAGTCAAATTTATGGAGGATACAACTCAAACCTTTACTGGAGATAGCAATTTGCATTCAGAATGTGTCATGGTGGAATTCCTAAGTCATTGAGTTTTATATAGAAATTTGCATATGAGACTTAATGTATGTAGGAGGCTTTTGAAAAATATATGGTTTCACAAAATTTCTTTTTACTCTTTTATAGTGTGATATGGCAAGTCTACACTAACGGTTAATTGAATGCTGTGTAAAAAAAAAACATGAACTTGGCAAAAACTGGGCTATGTCATTTATGCACAGAACCACATGCTAAACTAGGTCCTGCATAATTCCTGGCAGTAACTGTAGGGAAACCTTCCAACTAGGCTTGCTGTGTTGATCTTTGTGAGGGAGTCAAAACTTAGACAAACTCTCTCAATGTCAGCCATTGAACAATTGGACAAAGGGCTGCTGTGAACGTGAGGGATGATTGTGGTGGCAGTGATTGCTCTCAGCAGTTTCGATGTGCTTTGTATAAAGAGACTACAATTGGTGATGGAACAACATGCAGCCAGATTTCAAATATCCTGAGGACTGGAAGCTGTGTGCAAGGCATTGATGTAAGAATAAAAACCTTCTAACTAACCTTTTATTGGCACATTCAGCATTTTGTGCTTCTGGCATTTTGGCGGGTGTTGGGAGAGGTGGTTATTCAGTGAAGATCATAGGCTGTCTAAAGGTTCTGATTCATGTTGGTTAGGGAAGAAACATCGCTTGAAACTTGTGATCTTGTTCAGAAAAATAAGAAGTAGATCTTCTTATATGAGGGAAATTTATGCTAGAAGCTTGAAAGAGATATACAAAATTATTAACATTTTTAATTGCATAGTTGTGGCAAAAAGGCTATGTATTGAAAATACACAGATCAAGTTTATTAGATACATGAACATATAAAATACAAATCCTCTTGTCTCTGTGCTGGCATTCAAAATGATCTTAACTCAGTGTCACTTTCGACGAAAGGATAAAATATGACTTTCTTTAAGAGAAGAAAAAATAACATATTATGATATGGAATGCATAGCCTAGAATTATGAAAGTTCTGCAAGTGACCACATAAAACTACAGACTTGTGGACACAGCTCAGCACATCGCAGAATCTAACCTCCCCTTTATGAACTGTCTATACTTCTTGCTGTGTCCGTAGTGCCATAAATTCCAAAGACATAGTGAGTTGTGGGCGTGCTATGTTGGTACTGGAAAGGTGGTGATAGCTTCTGGCTGATCAGCACAAACTTCGCTCACTTGATTTTCAAAGTCAAAAGTCAAAGTTCAAAGTACACTTATTATCAAAGATTGAATGCAGTGTACAATCCTGAGACTTATCTTCCCACTGACAACTACAAAACAAAGAAAACATGGAACCCATGCACAACGCGCAGAAAAAAGAACAAATTGAGCCAACGGCAAAAAAGAGCAAAAGAACCACAGAATATCAAAGTCATCGAAAGAGTCCATGCATGTTCAGTCCAGCTCAGTTCAGCCCAACCCATCACTGTAGTTTCAGAAACTGCAGGCTGCAGAGACAGTCCGCCTCCATCAAAATCGTACAAAATAGCAACAGGAAAAGGAACGACCAGAAACCGGAAACACATCATAATGTGAACTACGAATTCCAATCCATAAACCATATCAATTAAACCCTGCCCAAGTTCCAGGACCCTGGCACCACCCTCTGGCAGCCTGGAGTGAGAGGGAGAATGGGAACGGTCACCCACCCAACTTCCATTCTTGTCATCGCTGATTTAAATCTTCCTCAATGCCCTAATTGGGGAGATCAGTGAGGAATGGAGTTGATCATGGGCTTGTGCTCCCTCTCCAGGGTTCTTGGCCTCCAGGCCACACACTGTACTCCAAACCTCATCAAACTCCCCTGTAGACAGCAAAGCAATCGGCCCAAAAAGACACCACCAAAAGTAGAAACAACAACACACACAAAACGCTGGTGGAACACAGCAGGCCAGGCAGCATCTATAGGGAGAAGCGCTGTCGATGTTTTGGGCCGAGACCCTTCATCAGGACCAAAAGTAGAAAACAGGATCTAACAGTGGTAGAACTACTTTTGAAATAAAAAGATGTTAAAAAAAGTGAAATGAGTAGTTTTGTAAACCATCTGGAGGGTGACACTTTTGGTTTCATTTTTCACTGGCATTTCACTGTATGCTTCAATGTACATGTGACAAACAAATAAAATATTTTATATTTAAAGATCTTTAAATCTTTAGCATTATGAAAGGACCCTTCCACCTCAGACATTCTGTTTCATTCCCTCTTCAACTAGGCAGAAGATTTTAAAAAATGACTGAAAAGATGCACTATCAGGCTCAAAGA
This sequence comes from Hypanus sabinus, assembly GCF_030144855.1. Classification (NCBI taxonomy): domain Eukaryota; kingdom Metazoa; phylum Chordata; class Chondrichthyes; order Myliobatiformes; family Dasyatidae; genus Hypanus; species Hypanus sabinus. The sequence continues at coordinate 88,367,962 of NC_082719.1, forward strand.
CAGCTTCTACCCCACTGATAAGATTACTGAATAGTTCCCTAGAATGAAAAGATGTTTGCCTGAACTCACAAACTATCTCATTGTGCTCTTGCACCTTATTGTTTATCTACACAGCACTTTCTCACTAACTGTACCACTTTATTCTGCTCTCTGTTATTGTTTTTTCATGTACTCCCCTCAAAGCACTATGTAAGAATTTGATTTGCATGCATGATAACCCTTTCACTCCTCCTCAGCACATGTGACAATAACAAACCAACTCCAATTCCAACAGATACAATAGTAACTTTCCAGAGGGAAATGGAAAAGAAATGAAGGAGAAGAATTTGTCAAGCAAAGGGGAAAGAGCAGGAGTGTAAAACTAAATGAATAATTTTTCCAAAGAGCCAGCAGAAATAAGAATGTGGTGAATGAGCTCCTACTGTGCTGTATCGCTTTACAATTTTATAATTCAATAACACGGAGAATGCCTCTGGACTCATTCTGTACAGCACAGCAGTAAGGTGCATGTTTGATAGAATTAGATGCTAATGGCAATTTACATATTAAAAACTGATTCATTTGGAATTCCATCATGTAAAATACACGAGACCAAGTACTTGGCATTAGGTTAACTCAGACACTAATAGTAAATATAGAATTTATTCCAAGCTTTTATGATAATGATCCTCTGCAAACACCTTTCCAAGGATAACATATGTCCATATATGAACTGTTAACACCTTAAGTGTGAAATCATCTAACTTTAGAGAAGAATGGAATTTAAAGGATTAAAATAAACTATAAATGGAGAAAACCTGAAATAGCACGATCATCCCCTCAAAATTCATCACTAAGCTCCCTGGTCTATGCTTTGGTTCCTCATTGTGTAACTGGATGTTCAACTGCAGACCCCAGTTAGAATGGATGGGCAACAACATCTCCCACACAATCACCATCAGCACAGGTGCACAACAGTGCTATATGCCTAGTTCCCTACACTACTCACTTTTAGATTTGGCTGCGTGTCTAAGTGGAGCTCCAATGCCACATGTAAGTTTACTGATGGTGCCAGTTCCTGGCCAAATCAAAGGTGGAGTCAAATACACATATAGGAGGGAGATTGAAAATCTGGTTGAATGGAGCCACAACAACAATGTTTCACTCTGTGCCAGAAAAATCAAACAGCGTATTGTTGTCAAAAGGAGGAAGAATCCAGAGCTCCATGAGCTTGGCTTCAGTAGAGGATCAAAGGTGGAGAGGCTCAGTAACATTGACTTCCTTGGTGCCATCAGAGGATCGGTCCTGGGATCAAAACATACTGCTGGTGACATCACAAAAAAAGGCACAAAAGCACTTCGGCTCTCTTGGAAGTTTGTGTAGATTAAGCATACCACCTCATATTTTGACAAACTTCCAAAGATGTACAGTGAACAATATCCTAACTGGTTTTATCATAGACAGCAATGCCCAGGAAAGGAAAAAGTCTATAGAAAGTAGTGAATGCAGCCCAATCTATCAGAGACAAAACCTTCCCCATCATTGAGTATATTTACATAGAGCACAACCCTTAAAAAGCAGCAACCATCATCAAGGAGTCACTACAACCATTTGGGCAAGAGGTACAGGAACACTAGGTCCCTCACAACCAAGTTCAGCAATGGTTATTACCTTACAAACATCAGGCTCCTGAACTCTGAACAAATCCCAAAACTTACATACTGATGCACCATCAATAACTCACACTGAGACGTAAGGCGAGATATCGGCTTTTATTGACTGGAAGAAGGAACCAGGAGTGAGTGTCCATCATACCATGTCCTGGAGACTGAGGCCGAGCGTCAGGCCTCAGATCGCCTTTATACAGGGGCCTGTGGGAGGAGCCACAGGAGCAGTCAGCAGGGGGCGTGTCCAGACAGGCACATATTTCACCACACATACTCAATTTCAAGGACTCTACTATTCATGTTCTTAGTATTATTAATATTATTTTTAATATGTTCAATTTATCTTCTTTTGCCCTCGGGTTGTTTTCCAGTCTTTATGTATAGTTCTTTCATAAATTCTATCGTATTTTTTTATTTTCCTGTAAATGCCTGCAAGAAAATGAATCTCAAGGTGGTATACGGTGACATATTCATAATTTGATAGTAAATTTATATTGACTTTGACTTTGATAATGGGAGATGATAAGCTAAAAAAAAAGACTGGAAGAAGCTTAATGTTTAAAGTTCCAGATGGACTCTGTGTGATGAAAAACACTGCCAAATATATTAACAGCTTTGTCCCTTTCAGATGTTGATGGACGTGTAATGCTTTTTTAGGTTTTTATATTTCTGTTCTTTTTGTATCCTCATCCAAGTCTTCAAGTTCCCTGTCTATAATTATCCATTAAAATTACCATTCTGTTTTTTACTTTTCACTTACATTTTGTCAGCTTTGTACACTAGATATTTTTGGATATTAATAAGTATGAGATCATGATTTCTTACTTTACTTTTCAAATATGCATATCAACTGACTGACATAATGTATTTAATGAGATTTTTAAAATTGCTATCAATATTGTTAAAGGTACATTTGTTCTTGAGAGAAAATATGATTTTGCCTTACTTATAAACATATTTTGTTGATAATGTTAATTCTGGATTGACAAATTAGCTCCTTTGGAGCTAACACAAAGCTATTGATAGACTTCAAGTTCTAGACTCCTTGTTAAATGAAATAATATGTGCATATAATGTATAAGGAGGGAGAAATATCAGAGATGACATCATTAGTTATGGAATATTAATGCAAGTAACTGGGTTTCATTTTGTAAATTAATTTCCATAAACTTTCATTTTTCAAAATTCTCAAAAGTTGCAATGAATGAAAAGCAATTTTCATGATTCATAGAATCTGTGGGCATTTCTACTGATTTGCAGAAGTAACAAAGCAGGTGAAAGCTGCCTCCAATAATATAATTCCAAGCAAACATATCACCAGAATCTTTGAGTCAATATCTCCATCTGTAAATGGATCCTTAACTTCCTGACCAACAGACCAGTCAGTAAGGAGAGGTAGCAATACCTTGGCCACAAATATTCTAAACTATGGTCCCCAGAAGGGACCAAATATTCTCAGCCTGCCATTTTATTCCTTGTCCTCTTATGACCGTGTGGCCAGATACTGCTGTAATAAGTTTACAGATGATACCACCATAGTGGGCTGTATCTCAAATAATGTTGAGTCGGAGTACAAGAAGGAGATTAAGAACTTAGTGACATGGTGTCATGACAATCACTTTTCCCTCAATGTCAACAAAAGAAAAGTTTCAGGAAGGAGTCAGTGGTCTTGATCTTGTCTAAACCAATGGTGTTAAGGTTGAGAGAGCCGAACGCTTCAAGTTTCTGGTCATGAACATTACCAAATGCACCAGGGGCAAAATTTTAAGGTAATTGGAGGAAAACATAGAGGGATATCACAGTTAAAGTTCTTTGTGCAGGGAGTTACATGGAACCAAGATGGTAGCGGCAGATACATTAGGAGCATTTAACAAACTCTTAGATTGGCACTACAAAGATAGAAATTGGAGGCCATGTGGGAGGGAAGCGTAATCTTCAAGTAGTTTAAATGGTTAGTGGGCCAAAGGGCCTGTACTGCTCTGTAGTGTTCTGTGTTCTGAATTCTAATAGCCTCTCCTTGTCCAAACATGTTGATGTCATGGACAGAAAATCTCACCTGTGCCACAAGTTTCTCAGGAGGATAAAGAAATTTATCATGTCTCCAACAACCCTCAGCAGTTTTTAATTGTTGAGCTACAAAATAGTATGCTAAATAGATGCATAATGGCTTGGTATGGCAAAGGCTGTGCAGGTGACTGCAATAAACTGCAGAGAGTTGTGGAAACAGCTCAGCACATCATAGAAACCAGCCTCCCCTCTATGGACTCTGTCTACATTCCTGATGGCCTTGGTAAGGCAGCCAGAATAAACAAAAAGCCCACCCACAACAGATAGTGTCTCTTCTCCCCCCTCCTGTCAGACAGAAGACACAAAGGCCTGAAGGAATGTACTGCCATGCTGAAGAACAGATTCAAGGATAGGTGGGTAGTATAGTCATTAGCATAATGCTATTACGGCACCAGCTGTAAAATTGGGAGTTAATTCCTGCCACTGTCTGTAAGGAGTTTGTATATTCTCGCTGTGACTGCATGCTTTTATTTTCTCAGTGCTTTGGTTTCCTTCCACATTTTAAAAACTTATGATGAGAGTTAGTGAGTGTGGGCATGCTATGTTGGCACCAAAAGCGTGGTAGCATTTGTAGACTGCTTGGCACAATCCTCACTGAATTGATTTCACAAAAAAATGACGCATTGTATTGTGCATTTTCATGTACAGGTGACAAATATAGCAAATCTTTATACTGCTATTATAAAACAATTGAACAGTTCTCTAGTACGATAAGATAGACTCTTGACCTCACAATCTACCTCCTTATGACCATGACATTAATGTCTACCTGTAATGCACTTTCTCTGTAACTGTAATGCTTTATTCTGCAGTCAGTTGTGAGAAAGTTATTAGAAACTATGCTAAGGGACCAGATTATTAGTATTTGGATACATGTAGACTGACTAAGGATAGTCAGCATGGCTTCATGCGTGGTAGGCCATGTCTAACCAAATTTATAAAGTTGTTCAAGGAAGTTACGAGGAAAATAGATGAAGGCAATGCAGCAGATGTTGTCTACCTGGACCAGCAAGGCATGTGATAAGATCCCGTGTGGGAAGCTCATGAAGGACTTAAAATTGCATTTTCTAGTTAACTGTCTTCCCCAAATTGTGCATATGATGCGGAAGGTCTGCAGGGAGATTTAAATAGTTTAAGTGAGTAGGTAAGGGTCTGGCAGATGGAGTACAATGTTGGTAAAAGCGAGGTCATCCACCTTAGAAGAGAAAATGGAAGACCAGATTATTATTTAAATGGTGAAAGACTGCAGCATGCTATTGTGCAGAGGGACTGGGGTGTGCTTGTGCATGAATCGCAAAAGGTTGGTTTGCAGGTACCACAGGCTATCAAGAATGCAAATGGAATATGGGCCTTCATTGATAGAAGGATTGAATTTAAGAGTGAGGAGGTTATGCTGGAACAGTGCAGGGTACTGGTGAGGCCACATCTGGAGTACTGCATGCATTTCTGATCTCCTTACCTGTGGAAAGATATACCGGTGCAGAGGAGGTTCACCAGGTTGATTCCAGAAGTGAAGAGGTTAAACTAAAGAGAGAGCAGAGATTGAGACGCCTGGGACTGTACTCGCTAGAATTCAGAAGAATGAGATGAAATCTTATAGAAACATATAAAATCATGAAAGGGATAGATAAGATAAAGGCAGAAAAGTTGTTTCCTCTGGTAGGTGAGACTAGAACTAAGGGACATAGCCTCAAGATTTGGCAGAGTAAATTTAGGATGGAGATGAGGAGGAACTGCTTTTCCCAGAGAGTGGTGAATCTGTGGAATTCTCTGCCCAATGAAGCAGTGGAGGCTACCTCAGTAAATATATTTCAGACAAGTATAGCCCCCTGGTAAGCCTCAGGCTCGCTCAGCTCGCTTCCGCCCGGGGGAGTAGCCTTCGCCCCACCAAACTGGGTAATCAGCTTGTGTGGATGCTGTGTGATGTCCCCACCTTGCCAAATAACAGGCAGAACACCATATGCGATTAAATGATTACACTTTCTAGAGGTTACTATAACTAAGTGAATAATAATGATACAGTATATATGAAGGAAAAGAAAATAAAGAAAAGGCGCCAAAACTTATCAAAGTCCAAACCACTTCATGCACAACAGTTGGAGCTCAATTAACAAAGTCTTGTGGCCACCATTCGATCCCCTCCGACCTCCTCGACTCGCAGCTCAGGACCACCCAAAGTGATCAACCAAGCACCGCTGGCATTGTCTGTCTTCATCTCCTCTCCTTGCCGAACCTCCTGGCCTCGGACCCCCGCTCTGGGTCTGTTCCATCACCCAGCATACAGCATCACATCCTCTCTCTCTCATCCCCTTGCACCAACTCCCCAAAAGCCCACCAATAATAACTTAAAGACTCAGAAGAGAGAGAATAACATTAATCCTGATTGGTTCACGAATGTATACAATTCTTGTTATCAGCAATTCTAAAGCTAAACAAACTGCTAGAAGCTTCGAGAATGCTCTGCAAGAAACACTCTCTCACCATAACAAAGAAGCAGGTTTGCTTTTACCCACAAAGAAGCCATTTTGGTTAACATACGCAGTAACAAAAGAACCCCCTTACACAAAAAAAAACCCACCAAAGAAGAAACCCCCTTACACAAGGTTGAATAAATTTTTGCATAATAGGGGAATTAAGGGTTATGGGGAGAAAGCAGGTAGGAGGAGATGAGTCCATGGTCTGATCAGCCATGATCTTATTGAATGGCGCAGCAGGCTCAATGAGCCAGATGACCAACTCCTGCTCCTATTTCTTATGTACTTATGTTCTAACATTATTCTTTAAATATTTACTATACATGTTTTTCATTTTAGTTTCAATTCAAAATAAATTGCAATATTTATATATTTAAAAAATCAGATCAACATATGATTAAAATCAAGAGATTGCCAATATACACAAAATGAAATAAAGATCTTTCACACCAACCCAAAAACCTGGTAAAACCTCAAGTGAAACAACTTTAGGACCCATTTACTCCAACTGCTGATCACCAACTGCCTCCCTGCATTGCTGTTATGCCTGAGTAATGCCAGTTTTCCTAATGATCTTAAATGTAGATAGCACAAGGTGAAAATTGATTTTTTCGCAACCCAGTAGTATTATGTCATTACTTTAAAGCACATATAATACAAGTGTAAATAATTTGATATTAATATGTATCCTTCTCATTTGCAAGTTGTCTTTCATGTGTGTAAAGCAGTCATGATATACCAATGACAACAGTTTCCTTGCTGGTTAAGAGGATATTCTTCAGATTTAAGCAACTATCCAATTACCTTGCCAGTATTAATTGACCTGCTATTTATTTATAGCAATTTCTGTTGTCATTATAATAATTATCTTGGAACAGAAATGAAATACCATGACAATAGCTTGAAGTTTCAATTTCTAACATTGCAGATGAAAATACTTAGTGATAAATCAACTCATTGGCCACTTTATTAGGTTACCCCTGTACCTAATATATTGGCCACTGAGTGTATGTTCATGGTCTTCTGCTGCTGTAGCCCATCCACTTCAAGATCTGACATGCTGCGCATTCAGAGATGCTCCTCTGCACATCTCTGTTGTAACGTGTGTTTTTTGGAGTTACTGTTGCCTTGCTGTCAGCTTGAACCAGCCTGACCATTCTCCTCTGACCTGGTTCATCAACAAGATGTTTTTGCCCAAAGAACCACTGCTCACAGGATGTTTCTTTTTTGCTTTTTGCATCATTCTCTGTAAATTCTAGAGACTATTGCACATGAAAATCACAGGAGATCAGCAGTTTCTGAGATACTCAAACCACCACATTTGGATTCAACAATCATTCCTTAGTCAAATCATTCCATCACATTTCTTCAGCATTCCGATGTTTGGACTGAACAACAACTGAACCTTTTGACCGTACATGCATGCTTTTACGCTTTGAGCTGCTACTGTATCATTGACCGATTAGATATTTCCATCAACAAGCAGGTATTCAAGTATACCTAATAAAGTAGAAACTTGAGTGCCCTTTCCTTTCAATTTAAGCTTTAAAAAATGGATGAAAGATGAAGGATGCCAAAGCTGGGTGCTCTGAAGAAAAACCAAGGACAACTCCAGCTCATTACATGGGCAGCACAGTAGCATAGTGGTTAGCATGAGTCTATTACATTGCCAACTACACACGTTCAATTCCACAACTATCTGTAAGAAGTTTGTACATTCTCCCCATGACTAGGTGTGTTGCTTCCTGGTGCTCCAATATCCTCTCACCTTCTAAAGCTGTATGCTAGTAGGTCAATTGGTCACATGGGTGTAAATGGGCAGCGTAGGCTTATTGGGTCGGGAGGGCCTTGTTCTCGTGCCGTAACTTGAATAAATATAAACCTACGTCCGCATATCGTTGCAGTGGTAAGGGAGAACTAATGTGCCAGGAACATCTTCTTTTATTTCAAGCATAAAGGCTCACTTGTCACTTTTCAGAAGAGGACCCACAAATGGCAGTAGAGGAGGCCATGGACGGACATGTTGGAATGGTAATGGGAAGTAGGATTAAAATGGGTGGTCACTTGGAAATTCAGCTTTTCATGGTGAATGCAACACAGATGCTTGACTAAGCATCAGCTAATGCTTCTTCTGGTATCACTGATAGAGAACTTTCCCAAACCTCATCTACTGGGTTTCTTAAATGAGTGTGGGAACACCTCCAAATCTCCCCAAGTGTACCGTGAAAAGGTAGTATCTTCTATCATGCAATGGGATCGTTGAAATCCTAAATGTCAATCACACCACTGATACAATTCACTAGGTCTGTTTCAAAAGAACCACAATTTCTGAGACATGACTTTATTTGAATGAAATTGGGAACTAGCAATTTGTCTGCAGAACCTACTCCCTCCTTGGCATTATGAGGGCTGCAAAGAAAAGTGCCATCAGTACTGTTACAGAGTCTGCAGAGAGAACCTCCAGGTGGCTATGGAGCAAGATGTGTGATCTGTGAACCAAAGGTGCAAGGACACAAACCAGGGCCTGATCAACCATGGTCAGGTTGCCTGGGTGGAGATGTCTCACGTTGAAAGGCCCAAAACATCAAATGATGTCACTAATGATGTATCCCAGCACATCCTAAAAGGTAGCTCTGCACCGTATATTATTGTCACATGTACTGAGATATAGTGGAAATTTTGTTTTGTATATAGCATTAGTATATCGAGGTAGTATAAGAGAAATCCAATAATAAAATATAAAATGTAGTTACAGAGTAAGTACAGCACAGACAGACAATAAAGTGCAAGGACATGACAAGTCAGTCTATCTTATTGAATAAGAATGTTATAACAGTAGAACAAAAATTTAAATTTCAAAGTAAGTTAATCAAAGTATGTATAGGTCCCCATATACTACTCTGATATTCATTTCATTGCACACATTTACAGTAGAGCAAACAGATACAACAGAATCGATGGAAAACTACACTCAAAGACAAATAACCAATGTGCAAAAGAAGACAAATTCCAAATAAAAAAGATTAAATTAGTTATACAGAGAATGTAAGTTGTAGAGTTTTTGGATGTTAGACCATATGTTGTGGAATCAGTTCAGAATTGAGGTGAGTGGAGTTTTCCTTGAGCCTGGCAGGGCATGGTTCCGGGTGTCCGAATATTCTGCCCGATTGGAGGTGGGAGAAGAGAGTATGCCTGGGGTGGAGTATTTCATTATGCTGGCTGCTTTGTTGATGCAGAGAGAAGTCCGTAGAACTTGTTGTTTATTGCGTATTCTGGAAGTTAGGTGATTTTCCCATTTTATTTCTTTGTGTGCGTAAGCACAAGACTTTGTCGCAGATTGTTGAGCAGCAGCACATTTCACAAGTGCTGGAGAAGAGAATGAGCCCAGAACATCAGCTCTCTGCTGGCTCCACAGGTACTGAATCTCCTGCTGTGCTTGCCATTCTTCCATAACTTTGTTTTAGATTTGCTATATTACCTCAAGATCTTTTGTTTTGCCATCAAACCTAAGTTTTAAACTCTTGTAGATTCTAAGGATGACTGAAAGAGATAGATATTCAAAACTTCTCAGTGGAACACGACAAAAGAATTTATGCTAAAATATTCCACTTCAATGAGCAGAGAAAAAGTCTTGCCTGTACAAAAAAGAAGTTTAAGACAGTAAAAGCGAGCTCTCAACTCTTATTGCCCACAGAAATAGAACATTTATGAATGATAATAATTAAAATTTTCCCATAGCTCAATCCTCATTCTTCACACGTTATGAATTTTGCTTCTTGCATGCACAGTTGAAGTGTAGAGCAAAAGAAAAGCCTAGTCATTGTATTGTGACGGAGCGACTTGGAATATAGCTAAGACAGTCAATGACGTTTCATGCATTATGTAGAAGTACATAGGAGATTTCAATATAACAAGGATTCAAAATGCTTTTATATCTGAAGAAGGCAAATCATATGCAGTGTGAAATTGTGTTAGATTAACAGTTTTCTTTCTTTCCTTGCTTCCAAGAATTGAGGGAAGTATATGTTTTTCATCTGCTGGCAATGCGGTACCCTCAGATAAGACTTCTGTATAATGAATAAAAAGTAAGTTAATTCCCAGCAAAATTATTCTGAGAGGATAAAACAAATACCAGGTGTGTGGCTATGCAGGATTTCAGCACAGTACAAACCTCAGCAAGCAAAGCTCAAAGGGTTACAAGGTCAATTATTTTGACTCCAGCAGGACTCCAAGTATTCCCTGTTTGCTTGGCATGCATGTCTGCAGCAGAGATGGGATCTGGCACCACATCACGTTCTCAGTTTGGACCCATCAATCAAACTCATCATTCTAATTACACTGGGAACTGAAGCTGATCGACATTAGCAAATCAAAGGACTGGTGCTAATAATGGGTATAGAGACATTTTTTTAGACAAAAAGCTCCTCATATAAATTCCGATTGAAGGTAATAAACAAGTCATGTCATATAATTTACTGTCATGTTTTGAATGTTTCTTTTGAATTTATTTTATGATTTGACATTATTTTAGTTTTTCTTTGAAACATTTATTCTCCAGTGCTTTGATTTATCGCATTCATTCATATCTGATCTACGTTATACATGATTATTTTAGGTGAACATTTCTATTTCTTTCATTTCTTAATTGCGAGCATTGTATTTGGGATGAGTCAGGCAATCATATGCTCTCCGATTAAAGTATCAGTCAGGTAACCTTTTCCTAAATTCTCAATGCTCACATTAGCTGTACAAGAGTGATTAAAGGTGGGTCACACTCCCTCAGATTTTTCTTCCTCTGGGGATACATTTTTGTTTTGATTGCTTGCCTGCCCTATGAAATTGAATGCCAAATTCAAAGAGGAATCAGAAGCACAAATCGATCTCTCGCCATTGCTACGAGGCTTTCCTATACCACTGTCTGGTTAACAGTAATAAGCTGAGTATTCACTTGCCTTCAGCCACGTAAGAGATTCTGCAGATGCTGGAAATTCAGAGTAAGACATGCAGAATGCGGGAGCATCTCAGCAATCAGGCAGTGTCTGTGGCAAGTAATACACAGTTGAAGTTTCTGGCCGACATCTTTCATCAGGACTGGAAAGGGAGGAGGAAGACTATAGAATAAGAAGATGAGTAAGAGGAACGAGCTCAAGCAAGTTTAAACCAGGTGGGTGAGGGAGGAGGGAATGAAGAAACTGGGAAGTGCTTTTCAGACATGTTCTTTTTTAATTGTAGCTCTTGATGAAGGGACTCGGCCCAAAACATCAAATGGTTATTCCTTTCCAAAACTATGACCAGACCGATTGAATTCCTCCAGCATTTTGTATGTGTCCTCTGCCAGAGGGGTCAATCAGCTCCAAGACCAACCTTTACATTGATTTGCATAGAATTTGCCATAGCCATGAACTAAACAGACTGGATAATGATGATGACATAGAGAAGGTTGACTGAATAATATTGTACACTGAAGCATGGGGCTACGCAAAGAGCAATGAGACAGTGAGAGTGTATGAATGGAGAATGGACTGAAGATAAAGAGGTGTATTGTGAACTGTTAAATAAAGTAAAAGATGACTGAAGGGTTAAAGCTCTCATTACTGAAGATGGGGAGCTAGGGAAAAAGGAATCGTCTGGCAAAGTTTTCAGAGCTCAGCATCCTAAAAAGTCAGGGCTGGTACTTATACCATACCTATCACATTCCTTTCAGCACATCGCAAAGCATCTTACAACCAACATATACTACTGAATTACACCGATAATTATAACAAGATGGTGCCAGCGAACAACACGACCTATGTCAACATCCTTCCGACAGTTCACAAAACTACTTCCTTTACTACTTTTTTTAAATATGATTCTACTGCTAAGCTGTATGCAATTGGAACCTGTGACTTACATTACGATGGTGTGTCTTGGAGCTGATTGAGCGGTCTGGCGCTTTGCTATCTGCAAGGGAGCTTGGTGAGGTTGGAAGTGGAGTGTGTGACCTGCTGGCCTGGATGACTGAATGTGCGGCGCAAGCTCAACGTCGACTCCATTGATTCTCTCCAATTAAGGTGTCGAGCAAGGCTGAAGTCAACAAGGACAAAATGGAGGACGGGTGGGTGTTCTGTGCTGTCGGACTGCATTTGACCGATCTTCTCCTTCTTGCTAGTTACTGTCGGAGGGAAGTGTAGGAGTCTTAGGTTCAATTTTACAAGGGTTGATGGATGAGACTTGTGTTTCTACAGGGGTTGTATTGAGAGCACCTTGGGCAGCTGCATCACTGCCTGGTTCGTAAATTGCACCATTTCAGATCGCAAGACCCTGCAGTGGATAGTGAGGTCAGCTGAGAAGGTCATCGGGGTCTCTCTTCCCACCATTATGGACATTTACACTACACGCTGCATCCGCAAAGGAAACAGCATTATGAAGGAGCCCACGCACCCCTCATACAAACTCTTCTCCCTTCTGCCATCTGGGAAAAGGCACCAGAGCATTCAAGCTCTCATGACCAGACTATGTAACAGTTTCTTCCCCCAAGCTATCAGACTCCTCAATACCCAGAGACTGGACTGCCACCAACTTACTGCCCACTACTGTGCCTATAGTCTTATCGATTATTTATTGTAATGCCTGCACTGTTTTGTGCACTTTATGCAGTCCTGGGTAGGTCTGTAGTCTAGTGTAGTTTCCTTTTTCCTGTGTTGTTTTCACGTAGTTCAGTGTAGTTTTTGTACTGTTTCATGTAGCACCAGGGTCCTGAAAAATGTTGTCTCATTTTTACTGTGTACTGTACCAGCAGTTATGGTCGAAATGACAATGAAAAGTGACTTGACTTGACTTGCTGACTCGTTTTGGGGGACTTTGAGATTCCTGGTGCTTTCTTTCTGGATTCAGGTTACTCTTTTATATTGGCTGTTTTTCAGCGGTTTATTTAAGGCAATCAATAAAGATTGTACCTGTGTCCTACAGTCAGTTAGCGGCATGGAGCTGAACTGAACTGAACTAAGTGGAATACTCCTGGCTTAATGTTGATATACTACGTGTTGTTTACTCACTTTTTTCCACTTTCTCAATTTGTTCTGTTTTTCGCTCTTTGCACTTGTGATGTTTCTCTTTGAACGGTTGTTTCTTTGTTTTGCAGTTGCTTCCAGAAGGTCAAATCTCAAAACTTCTATTCTGTAGAGGTACATAAACAATAACTCTACTTTGAACTTTGACCTCCACTGTGAAATAGAAAGCAAAAATGGCAGGCAATTTTTCTAGGGCAGAAGTCAACAAAGAAGCATTCTGGTAATGCCTAGATAATCTACCTTTATAAATGTTGAATTAGGGCTAAGTATTAGCCAGAACGAAGTATAACTTCTCTGATCTTTCTCAAAATGGTGCCATGAGATCTATTACACCCACACAGAGCAGAAGGTGGCCTCCTACCAATTGTCTAATGATATTGAGAGAAGTGAGGGGAGAGATGTTGCAATTTTCCAAGTCATCTAACAAGGGATTTGAAATGGCATGATGTGACTATAATTTAATCAAAGCAACTGGATTGTTCGTAGAAGGATAAAGTGTGACTATAGACTAACTATTAACTGATTCTTGCTCAATAAGCTGGAATAGGCCTTGCTTTTGGTTGGTGCAGTGGCATAGTTAGTAGAGCTAGAGCTGTACAATGCCAGAGAATCAGGTACAATTGCCACAAGTGGCTGTGGAGACAAAGTGATTGGGTATACAGTATTTAAGACAGAGGTTGATAGATTCTTGATTAGTCAGGAGATGAAGGGATATGGGGAGAAGGCAGGAGATTGGGGCTGAGGGAAAATGGATCAGCCATGATGAAATGGTAGGGCAGATTCGATAGGCCAAACAGCTTAATTCTGCTCCTATATTTTATCATCTTATGGTTTTACATGCCTAATTGCATGGAATTTTCACATTCTCCCTGTGACCATACAGGTTTTTTTTGCCAGATGTGGGTTGGTTGGTGAGCTGGTTGCTGTAAACTGCTCCTAGGGTAGAATCTGAGGGAGGAGGGAAACAATAGAAATGTGGGAGGAGAGTAAAATAGGATTAGATTAGAGCAGGATTAGAGTGATTGACATCGATTCACTGGGCTGAAAGGCTTAGCTCTAAACTCAAATTAGGACAATATAATTGCAACCAACGTTTCTGTTGAACTTTGCTGTATGTATATTGAAATATAGAAGTCCAAAAAAATCTAGCAGTCAAGCTGTCTGTGATGCAGCAGAGAGATGCAGAGGAAAGGTTTCGAATTCACTTCACATCCAGTCCTCAGCTTTATGTAATGATGCACTCTCGTGAGAAGAGTGATGGAATTTTGCTCTAATCAGGTCATTAAACACACACCAATCCTCAATGATGGGTCAACAGTGGAAAGGGTGAGCTATTTCAAGTTTAGCCACTGTCATGCCTTGCTTGTGATTATAACCCGTGATACAATCACAAATTAAGGCATGCCAGTGGCTAAATTTCATTAGGAGTTTGAGAAGATTTACTATGTGTGCAAAGACAAGTGAATTTTTAAAGATGTATAGAGGGAAGTTTTCTGTTTGCATCACTGTCTGAGATGGAAGCTCAATGTGCAGGATTTAAAAGAGCTGTAGAGGTCTGTAGACTCAGCCAGCTTCATCACAGGCATAACACTCGCATTCGTCAAAGATATCTTTGAAAAGTGGTGTCTGAAGAAAGTGGCGTCCATCGTTAAGGACCCTCACTATCCATGACGTGCGCTCTTCGCACTATGACCATCATGGAGGAGGTACAGGAACTTTGCAGATGTGCATTCACAGTTTCTTCCCCACCACAATCAGATTTCTGAATGGTCCATGAACCCATAAACACTGCCTCACTGTTCTTCGTCTGCATTATTTATTGATTATTGTAACCTACAGTAACTTATATGACTTGGACCAAAAAACAACAAATTTCACGACATATGTCAGTGATACTAAACCTGATTCTGATTCTGAATTACATAGATAAAGGTTAAGTACAAATGTTTTGATATATTTAGCTATTTGCATAGATTTAATGTTCTTTTATCAAACTTATTTGAATAACTTCTTATTATAAATTAAGTAGGCAGCACGGTTGCACATCCAGTGGAGCTGCTGCCTCACGGTTCCAGGAACCTGGTAAGGCATATAGATGAAAGGCAAATAGAAGGCTACATTCGAGGGAACGATTAGATTGATCTTAGAGTTGGTTTAAAGTTCAGCACAGTTGAAAGGGCCTGTGCTGTGCTGGACAGTCTATCTTCTATGCTCCATATTCAACCTGTTTTCAGTCCTGACCTCCATTTCCTGTGACCATACGTGTTTCTTCAATGTTTCCTCTAACTTGTAATGACCAGTGTGCACAAATTTTTTGCGCTGTGCTATTTTTTTGCCCAGTGACATCAACATGTGCACATTGAATTTTTAAGTGGAAATAAACCTGAAGCTATTCTAAGGATAATAAGCTATCAAGTCCAGTTTGTTTATATTGTTCTAAGAAATAAAATAATACACATTAATGAGTAACACACACAAAATGCTGGTGAAACACAGCAGGCCAGACAGCATCTATAGGATGAAGTACTGTCAATGTTTCGGGCCGAGACCATTTAGTCAGGACTACCTGAAAGAAGAGATAGTAAGAGATTTGAAAGTGGGAGGGGGAGTGGGAGGTCTGAAATGACAGGAGAAGATAAGAGGGGGAGGGATGAAGCTAAGAGCTCGAAAATTGATTCCAAAAGTGTTACACAGCTGGAGAAGAGAGAGGATCATGGGACGGGAGGCCTAGGGAGAATGAAGAGGGGAAGAGAGCACCAGACGGAGATGGAGAGCAGGTAAGGAAGTCAAGTCAAGTCATTTTTTATTGTCATTTCGACCATAAACTGCTGGTACAGTACACAGTAAAAACGAAACAACTTTCCTTCAGGACCATAGTACTACATGAAACAACACAAAACTACACTAGACTACAGACCTACACAGGACTACATAAAGTGCAAAAAACAGTGCTGAGCAGCACGATAATTAATTAATTAATAATTAATAAACAAGACAATAGGCACAGTAGAGGACAAATTTCAATATAATAATGAATGATGTAGATGTCAGTTTAGAGTCTGGGTATTGAGGAGTCTGATGGATTGGGGGAAGAAATTGATCATAGTCTGGTTGTGAGAGCCCAAATGTGTCGGTATCTTTTGCCAGATGGCAAGAGGCAGAAGAGTTTTTGTGAGGAGTGCATGGGGTCCTTCACAATGCTGTTAGCTTTGCGGGTGCAGTGTGTGGCGTAAATATCTGTAATGGTGGAAAGAGAGACCCTGATGATCTCCTCAGCTGACCTCACTATCCGCTGCAGAGTCTTGCAATCTGAGATGATGCAGTTCTCGAACCAGGCAGTGATGCAGCTGCTCAGAATGATTTCAATACATCCTCTGTAGAATGTGGTGAGGATGGGGGGGGGGCGTGGGTGGGAGATGGACTATCCTCAGCCTTCGCAGAAAATAAAGATGCTGCTGGGCATTCTTGGCTATGGAGCTGGTGTTGAGGGACCAGGTGAGACTCTCCGCCAGGTGAACACCAAGAAATCTGGTGCTCTTAACCATCTTAACGGAGGAGCCGTCGATGTTCAGCAGAGAGTAGTCTCTCCGTGCTCTCCAGAAGTCAACAACCATCTCTTTTGTTTTGCTCACATTCAGAGACAGGTTGTTGGCTCTGCACCAGTCCGTTAGCTGCTGCACCTCCTCTCTGTATGCTGACTCATTGTTCTTGCTGATGAGACCCACCATGGTCATGTCAGGAATGATTGTGAGAGGGACAGAGAGAGAAAAAAGGGCAAACAAACAAGCAAACAAATAGATAGATAGATAGATAGATAAACAAACAAACAAACAAACAAATAAATAAATAAATACATACGGGATGGGGTAAGAAGGGGAGGAGGGGCATTAACAGAAGTTAGAGAAATCCGTGTTCATGCCATCAGGTTGGAGGTTAACCAGATGGAATATAAGGTGAAACACAAAAATACAACTGCAGATGCTGTGGATCAAAGAATACGTACACAACGCTGGAAGAACTCAGCAGGTCAGGCAGCATCCATGAGAAAAGAGTAGCCAGCTTTTCGGGCTGAAACCCTTCATCAGGAATGGGAGATGTAGGAGTCGGTAGAAGTCTTCACCATCCCCCCTGACCTTCCCCTATCTGAGGTAGAACGCTCTGCCCTCAGTAAGGGTCTCACTTTTGTCCCCCACCGCTCCCACCTCAGCGAGTTCTGTGCCCACCATGATGCTGAACTCTTCTTCCGCCGCCTACGTCTCCGAGCCTACTACTTCAACAAGGAATCCCCCCGCCCCCCAGTGATGATCCATTCTCCTGGCTTCTACGCTCCTCCTCCTCCTGGACACCCCCATCGGAACTTCTACCTGCTCTTGACCTTTTCACTTCTAACTGTCGCCAAGACATCAACTGTCTCAACTTCATCACCCCTCTCTCCTATTCTAACCTCACTCCCTCTGAATGCACTGCCCTCCACTCTCTCCGCACTAACCCCAACCTCACCATCAAACCTGCAGACAAAGGTGGTGCTGTAGTAGTCTGGCAGACGGACCTCTACCTCACTGAGGCCAAACAGCAGCTCTTCAACACCTCTTCGTACCTACCCCTGCCACAGGACCCCACCAAAAAACATCAATCCACTGTCTCCATCTCCACCCTAATCAACTCCGGACACCTTCCTCCCTCAGCCAAAAAAACTCATAATTCCCACACCCCGCACAGCTCAGTTTTACCTCCTCCCCAGGATCCACAAGCCTGACTGTCCTGGTAGATCCATAGTTTCAGCCTGCTCCTGCCCCACCGAACTTGTGTCTGCCTACCTGGACTCCATTTTATCCCCCATAGTTCAAACTCTGCCCACCTACATCCAGGATACATCCCATGCCCTTCACCTCTTCAATAACTTCCAATTCCCCGGCCCTGACCTCTTCATTTTTACCATGGATGTTCAATCCTTATACACCTCCATCCCCCATCGAGAAGGCCTCAAAGCCCTCCGCTACTTTTTGGGTAACAGACCCCACCAGTTCCCCAGCACCACCTCACTCCTCCGGTTGGCGGAGCTTGTTCTAACTCTTAATAACTTCTCCTTTGGTTCTTCCCACTTACTCCAGATCAAGAGTGTAGCCGTGGGTACTCACATGGGCCCCAGCTATGCCTGCCTCTTTGTGGGTTATGTGGAACAGTCTGTGCTCCAAATCTATACTGGTACCACTCCCCAACTTGTTCTCCGCTACATTGATGACTACATTGGTGCTACTTCCTACATCCATGCTGAGCTCATCAATTTCATCAACTTTGCTTCTAACTTTCACTAAGCCATAAATTCATTTGGTCCATCTTGCACACTTCTCTCCCCTTTCTTGATCTCTCGGTCTCCATCTCTGGAGACAGATTATCCACTGACATCTTCTATAAACCCACTGAGTCCCATAACTATCTTGACTATACCTCTTCCCACCCTGCCCAATGCAAAAAATGCCATTCCCTTTTCCCAGTTCCTACGTCTCCGCCGCATCTGCTCCCAGGATGAGGCTTTCCGTTCCAGGATTTCTCAAATGTCCTCTTTCTTTCAGGATCGTGGTTTCCCTTCTGGCGTCATCAAAGGTGCCTTTACCCGCATCTCCTCCACTTGCCACACTTCAGCCCTTAACCCATCCTCCCATCACCACAACAGGGACAGGGTTCCCCTTGTCCTCACCTACCACCCCACCAGCCTCCGGATCCAACACATTATCCTCCGCAACTTCCACCACCTTCAACAGGACCCCACCACCCAGCACATCTTTCCCTCCCTACCCCTCTCAGCTTTTCGCAGGGATCGTTCCCTCCATGACTACCTGGTCCACATGTCCCTCCCCACAGAATTCCCACCCAGCACTTATCCCTGTAAGTGCAAATGCTACAACTGTCCCCTTTCCTCCCCCCTTACCACCATTCCCTAGCCAGTCCTTCCAGGTGAGGCAACACTTCACCTGCGAGTTTGCTGGAGTTGTCTATTGCATCCGGTGGTCTCGGTAAGGCCTCCTCTACATCGGCGAGACCCGACGCAGATTGGGGGACCGCTTCCACAACAGACAGGATCTCCTGGTTGCCACCCACTTCAACTCTGCCTTTCATTCCTATCTAGATTTGTCCATTTATGGCTTCCTCTACTGCCATGATGAGGCCAAACTCAGGTTGGAGGAGCAACACCTCATATACCGTCTGGGTAGCCTCCAGCCTGGTGGTATGAACATTGAATTCTCCAATTTCTGGTAATTTCCTCCCCCTCCCCCTCCCCCTATCCCAGGTCCCTCTCTGCCTCTATCCCCTTTCAACTTTCTGCTTCTTTATCTCTACAGTTCTTCCGTGCTTATCCCCTCCCCCCCTTTATCTTTCCTCTGATTGGTTCTCCACCTGGCGCCTCTAGGCCCTACCCCCTCCCCTATCTCTATTAATGGGCTTCGGCCCTCTCTTCCCCCACCCCCCATTCCTGATGAAGGGTCTCGGCCCGAAATGTTGGCTACTCTTTTCTCACAGATGCTGCCTGACCTGCTGAGTTCTTCCAGCGCTGTGTACGGAATATAAGGTGATGTTCCTCCAACTTGAGTGTGGCTTCATCTTAACGGTAGAGGAGGTCATGGATTGACATATCAGAATGGGAATGGGACGTGGAAATCCTGCTTTCTCTGGCAGACAGAACATAGGTGTTCAGTGAAACGGTCCCAGTGGCCACACATTTTACTTTCACATCCCATTCCCATTCTTATATGTCAATCCATGGCTTCCTCTACTGTAGCCTCTAACCTGATGGCATAAACATTGATTCCTCTAACCTCCGTTAATGCCCCTCCTCCCCTTCTTACCCCATCCCTTATCTATCTCTATCTAACTATTTATTTATCTATTTATTTATTTATTTATTTGTTTGTTTGTTTATTTATTTATTTATTTATTGGTTTTTTTCTCTCCCTGCACCTCTCACAATCACGCCTTGCCTGCTCTCCATTTCCCTCTGGTGCTCCCCTCCCCCTTTCTTTCTCCCTAGGCCTCCCGTCCCATGATCCTCTCCCTTCCCCAGCTCTGTATGCCTTTTGCCAATCAACTTCCCAGCTCTTATCTTCATTCCTCCTCCTCTTGTCTTCTCATATCATTGCAGATCTTCCCCTCCCCTCCCACTTTCAAATCTCTTCTTTCAGTTAGCTCTGACGAAGGGTCTCAGAACGAAACGTCGATTATACTTCTTCCTATAGATGCTGCCTGGCCTGTTGCATTTTGTGTGTGTGTGTTGCTTGAATTTCCAGCATCTGCAGATTTCCTCGTGTTTGTACATTAATGAGTTGTTTTTCACATGCTACATGACAGCAGTAACATGTAGTAATAAAGCTGTTTGAAATAGTAAAACAAAACTTATAAAATTGCAACACAGTTCTTTTGCATTTCACGTTCTTTGTTCTTTGGAATTTGACATAGTGAATCAATCATTTCTTTAATAAAAGCAGTATAAATAAGACAGCTCTAAAATCTTCAGACAAATCATCAGAATCTCCACATTGTCAACACCGTCCACATCAGAAACCTTAAAAGGAAGTGTGATTGTGTATGATTGTGTAATATATCTAACATACCAACAAGGTAAAGGGTGACAACCTTTCATGTGCAGTTTAAATTCCTTTGTGATCCAGTTGCAAAAGAAGTCTGCATGCACACACATACCCACCTTAGAAGGAACATTGGGTTTCTTCTGGGTAGTACCATCGCTATGTTAGGGTGTATTCTGGAGTTACGGTATATAGCAAATATTAACTTCACCAGCAGGAAATCTTCAACTATGAATGTGGACAGTTAACTGAATTTAAAATGCTGCCCTGAAAAATTGTTTTCCTAAAGCTGTAGACTAGAATTGATTGCAAACCAGACAATGTTGATTAACATTTATTCTGGGCATCTGGAGTGTGGGTGCAAACAAAGAGGAGTTTGAAAACTAAATGTAATTCAAAGTAAGCAATGTAGATGCATTGCATCTATAGAATATTCTTGCTGTTAACTTTGACCTTTAGCATTGGGTTAGGGTTAGGGTCAGGAGGCCTCTTCCTCCAATAGAGTCTCACGTTGTTGAATAAAACAATTCTACATCCACTAGCTTCAGTATCGGTCAAGTAACTTTGTTCATGTTGCAACACCTATAACCTAAAGATATGTAGAGTGGTGCAGAAACAGGCCACTGTAAATTGCTCCCAATGTATTGGTTAGTGGTAGAATCTGGGAGCTGTTGGAGGTCAGGGATGGTTCATGGGATGCAAAGAGAATGAAGGGAGAAGAAAGTAAAGAGTAAGATTAATCTGGTTGGGCAAATGATGGCCAATACACATTAATTTGGTCTTCCACTTTAGAAAACTGTTAGTTTGAATTAGTGCAAACTCCTTAGACTGGGACAGGGTAGAAGGTCAATCAATGCCATCCATATCAAGACTGATCCCATGCAAACACTCATAATTTCCTGAACTTAACCTTCTCTTAATTACACTTTTTTATTAAATACATCAATTTTCTTCAAATATCAAGATAAATGAGCTCAAGAAAAACAATGATTTAACAAATATATATTATATAATTTGAATTACTAATCTGAGCATAGTGTCACATTAGGACATGCAATCAATCTACATATACAGTGTATTAGCTATCTTATGCATGTATTTATATATGTTATGGTTTATTTTACTAAAATTGTGTTCTTTACAAGCAGCATGGTAGTGTAGTGGTTAGTACATTACAGTACCAACAACCCGGTTTCAATTCCTGCTGCTGTATGTAAGGAATTTGAATGTTCTCCCCATGACTGCATGGGCTTCCTCCATGTGCTCCGCTTTTCTCCCAGAGTTCAAAGATGTACCGGTTAGTAGGTTAATTGGTTATTGTAAATTGTCCCGTGGTTAGGCTAGGGTTAAATGGGGGTTGATGGGCATTGTGGCTCAAAGGGGAGGAAAGCCTACTCTGCATTGTATCTCAATAACTAACTAAATAAATATTATTATGGTTTTTTTTGTGCTGCACTGGAGCCAGAATAACAGTTATTTCATTCTCCTTTACACTTATGCACAGGAAATGACAGTAAACAATCTTGAATCTTGAATCAGAAAAGTAGTCTTTTTTTTGTATTAGCTATTGCTGCAATCTATCATCCAGGTACTTTTATTTTATTTTGGTCTTGATCTCTGTGTGGCATCTTATACTGCAGTTTACACCAGTAAGCCTCTTTACAATGTCTGTCTGCTGCTGCTGTGGAAGTCTCCTGCAAGGGTATGCAGCCATCCATTCTGAACAAAGGAGGAAAGCAGATGACTTTGCTGGGTTGGTATTAGAATTTACCCTGAGGGGGGTGAGTTCACAAGCAGTTATACCATCTGTTCAGTTAATACAGAGATACTTCAATCCAAATAATGAAGGCCCCTGAGTAAAGCCCACGTCAGGCTTTCTTTAATGATAGTTACAGCATTTTAACAGTTTAGTTGCTTATTTTAAAGGAGTGATAAGTTTTGATAAAACTCAAGCTAGACACTCAAAACTCTTGAAGAATGCTAAAGAGCAAAACAGTTATAAAAAAAAGGCAAAATATTTGTGAGGTGTGATTAGCTGGGCCCATTAAGTAGAATGCACATGCCATGCCAACTTTGTGATATCTGTTCTTCACTGGCTGGAGTAATCAACAGGGGGCTGAAATTGCAAGTAACTGGCACCAATTATAGGTAGTTTACAACTGCTTAAAGCTCGACTGAATCTCTTAAAGGGGAGGTGCATAGTGACAGGTGTAATTGTTGGCTGACATTCTACAAATAAATCTGATCTGGAAAATGTGGAATCATGTTTCCCAGGACAGGTAAGCCTTACCGTTTACCAAATCGATCTTGTTGAAGTGGGTGGAGATGGGGAGAAATGCTCTGAATGAACAAGGGGACCTGACCTTAACGACAGAGTAGATAACTCTGGATGTTAATGCCTGGAGTCAAGATCTAACGATCTAGTTGCAGTGTGTAAGAAGCTTGATGATCACATTCATACAGCTGAGCCAAACACTGTAATTTCAAATGCCACATCCTACAAAGTATACTTTTAGCCTCAGGCACTGATTAATTCCCCACACCTCCATCAATTGCCTTCCAGCAATATCTATCAATCAAGTTTCATATCTAACGTCCTAAGTGACCTGGCTAACTTTTTCTGAGCATTTCTGACATTCTTGGTTTTTATTTCAGATTTCCAGCATCTGTAGACTATTTTTCTGCTTCTCCCAGAGGACAGTGTATTCTCTATGCAGGAGGGTGCTGGAATCAGAATAATATGTTTGAGCCAGAAATGAATAAGTACTTGAAAGATTGCGGATACAATAGAATGACCAGGGTCCTGCTCCCACCACTGTCTGTAAGGAGTATGTGCGTTCTCCCTGTGATTGTGTAGGTTTCCTACAGGTGTTTCAGTTTTCCCCTCACATTCTAAAGTTGCTCAGGTTACGGTTAGTGAGCTGTGGGCCTGCTATGTTGGCACTGGAAGTTTAGTGGCCCATGTAGGCTGTGTTGGTTGTTGATGTCTCTGACACATTTCACTGTCTCCTTCAAAGTTCTAAAATATACATTACAGATAAAGCTAATCTTCAAAAGCAATGCACTCAAAATGCTGGAGGAACTCAGCGGCTCAGGCAGCACCATTGGAATGAATAAACAGTGGATGTTTTGGGCTAAGATCCTTCTTCAGAACTGAGGAGGAAGAGTGGAGATGCCAGAATAAAAGGCAGAAGGGAATGGAAGGAGACGAGCTGGAAGGTGACAGATCAAACCTTCTAATCTACTTCAAATTGAGGACAATGGGGAACTGATATACATGAGGAGTTGAGACCAGCACAGATCAGTCATAATCAGATTGAATGGCAGGGCAAGCTTGAACTCTTTGTGGCCGACTCCTGCTCTCATTTTATTATGTTCATGTGTGATTACAAACTCATGAAAACAATCAAAGGAAAATGTCCCACAATTGGCTTGTAAATCATTGTAGCTGCCTTGGTTGTCTGCACCTTCCTGTTATTTAATCATTGTTTAGCTGTGCAAGTTTAATTTAAGGTGTGAGGAGCAGCTCTAAAATGGTACCACTAACAAAACTGACTTGTTGAGATCAATCTGCTCCTCATATCTCCAGCTGTATTTCATCACAGAAATATGTGCCAATGGCACTGATACAACTTAGGAAGCTGAGGGGCAATAATAACCTCGAATCATCTGATCACACCAATTCATATCGTGCATTATTTGTGTGAACAGAATTGATTTATCAAAATTAGTTTTGCAAACTGTGGTGTCGTCTTTTTCCATTCCCCATTCTGGCTTTCCTCTTACCCCTGCTCTTCACCTCACTGACCCATCACCTCCTCCTTGTTCAGAATCAAGTTTAATATCACCAGCATATGTTATGAAATTTGTTAACTTTGCGGCATCAGTACAATGCAATACATGATAATGTAGGGAAAAAAAACTGAAATACAGTAAGAACGTATTTGTATATTAAAGCATTTGACTCTGTAAATCATCCTGCCCTTTGGCAGATACTGTCCAAAGTCAGATGCCCAGAGAAATACCTCAAGATGCTGCAGCTCTTCAACAATGATATAAGTGCAATGGTCATCAGCAACAGCGGCTCTCAAAACAGCACATTTTAAGGTTGAGACCGAGGTCAAACAGGGCTGGATCATTTTTTTCCAACTCTGTTTGCCATTTTCATTGCTACCAGTTTTCACCTCACAGGCCAAGACCTCCCACAAGAAGTCCTGATTCTCTACAGGACAAATGTGGGGGGAGGGGGCTCTTTAGCCTTAACAGGTTCAAGACAAAAAGCAAGGTGTTTCAGCTACTTCCATCATGAAGCTCTAATATGCAGAGGACAACGCCATTGTAGCTCATTCTCTGTGGAGGATCTGCAGTGCATAATGGATGCTTTTGCCAGAGCATGCAGACTTCTGGGACTTGATCTAAACATCAAGAAAACGTAAGTCCTGCACCAACCTGCACCAGATCAAGCTCTTAAACCTCCAAACATCTGAGTTGACAATATCCCTCTGGAGAACACTGATCATTTACTGACTCACTGATCTTGGCAGCCGTCTTTTTCAAGAACCAACACTGACCTTGAAATAAATCGCAGAAAAGGCTGTGCAAGTGGTGCTTTTTCCAGGTCGAGAAAGAGGGTTTTTGAAGATCAGGATATCAAGTCCAACACTAAGCTTTTGGTCTATAAAGCTATAGTCCTCCCCTACTTGCTATGTGGAGCGGAGTCATAGACAACATACAGCAAGCAGGTAAAATCCCCAGAAACTTACCATCAAAGATGCCTCCAAAAGATTCTGAGAGTTAGCTGGAAGAACATGCATACTAACTCCAGCATCCTGAAGGAAGCTAACATTAACTCCATAACCACAATCGTGACTCAACACTAATTGCGATGGATCAGCCACATCACCCGTATGCCTGACTCCCTAGACAAGTCCTGTTTGGCCAACTCAAAGATACAAAGCGTACTCCTGGAGGGCAGAACATGGAGGGTTCAAGGACAATATCAGGACCCACCTGAAGGAATGTCACATCAGCCTGAATATATGGGAGAAATTAGCATGAAAAGCTGAAGAAGGACTGTCTATGAGGGACTGCACAGCTCGAAGAATACCTTCAGCATGTCACTGAGACTACAGGGCTTCAATGTAGAGACTGGGAAAGACCCAATCAACTACATCCACCACCACTTCAATGACCTAGAACCTGCCAACACTGCAATAGGTCTTGTGAATCACAGATCGGCCTCTTAAGTCATCTCAAACCCACAAGTGATCAGATCAACCACCTGGAGAGAATCATACTTGACTACGAGTGACCACCGATGATGAGCTTAGAAAAATAGAGGGCTATGGTAAACCCTAGGTAGTCTCTAAGATAAGAACATGTTCGGCACAGCTTTGTGGACCAAAGGCCTGTGTTGTGCTGTAGGTTTTCTATGTTTCTATGATGATTTATATCAAATAGTTAAAGTAAATTAGTAATACAAACACATAAATAAAGTAGTGAGGTAATGTTCATGGGTTCAATGTCCATTCAGAAATCGTATGGCTGAGTGGAAGAAGCTGTTCATGAGTCACAGAGTGTGTGCCTTCAGGCTTCTGTACCACCTTCCTAATGTTAACAGTGAGAAGAGGGCATGTCCTGGGTGATGGGTGTCCTTTATAATGGACACCATCCTTCTGAGGCACCACTCCTTGAAGATGTCTTGGATACTGCAGAGGATAGTACCCAAATAGAGCTGACTAAATTTCCAGTTCTCTGCAGTGTACTTTGATCCTGTGGCTCCATCTTGCTTCCCTTTCTCCTATGGTTTCTTGTCCTCTCTTATACAATTCCTTCTTCAGTCCTTCAGCTCTTTCACCTATTACCTCCCAGTTTCTATCTAACCCAATCACCTCCCCCCTTGCCTGGTCTTACTTATCACCTGCCAGCTTATACTCCTTGCCCTCCCACCACCATCTTAGTCTGCCCCCTTCCTCCCCAGTCTTGATGAAGCATCTTGGCCCAAAATGTTGACTGTTTATTACTCTCTGTAGATGCCGCCTGACCCACTGAGTTCCCCTAGCACATTGTGAGTGTTTCTCAAGATTCCCACCGCCTCTTGTGCTTATATTAAGTTGAATGTGTAATCTTCTTAACGTGCTTTCTAAAATATGGGTACCATGATCGCATAGCAGTTATCTCAACATTATTACACCTCAAGGTGTTCTGGAGTTCTGAATACAGTTCTGATGCTGTTCTGTAAGGAGTCTCTATACATCCTTCCTGTGGAATGCAGGGGCTTTCTTTGGGTCCTCCGATTTCCTCCCACAGTTCACAGATGTACCGTGATTAGTTTAGGGTTAATCGGGGTTGTGGGGTTGTTGGGATGGCATGGCATGGCTCAAAGGGGCTGAAGTGCATACTCTGTGCTGTACCATTAAATAAATAAAATAAATAAATGCTGTCCAATTAGTCAGTACGATATTATGAGCATTATAATGAAAATGGTGCAGCTGCTGATAAATGACTCGAATGATTGACAGGCCTTGATCTAAATTTATGAGTCAGTGAAGAAGCAGGCTAAAAATTAATTTGATAGCATTCATCATTTTGTAGAGTTCATAATTTAATAGAATCTCATTAGGATCTCAGAGGGATGGCACAGTAGCATAGTGGTTACCACTACGCTTTACAGCACCAGCGATCACTGATCAGAGTTCAATTCCCACTGCAGTCTGTAAGGAGTTTGTACATTCTCCTTGTGACCATGCGGGTTTCCACAGAGTAGTCCAGTTTCCTCCCACATTCCAAGGACATGGTGCAATGATCTACAGAGGAACAGACCCAGGTATGGGATAAACACAGGATTTGATGGTTGAAATTAACACTGATTTATTCCGTGAATGATATAAGGAGTAAGAGCTCATTACTCCACACTTGAACACAGAGAACTGTAGTTCACTCAGAACTTGGATCCAGGACTCAGCTATGACTGTTGGTTCAGAATAACCTTAAATAGAACATAAAACACAGGAAAAGCTGGTGGGATGAAACTAAAAACTAATCACTTAAGAATGAGATGTATAAGGAAACTGTATTCACATAATGAGCATCATGAAAAACACAGTGACATAAGTAGTCATTAACCAACTCTAATAAGCTCAAATAAACAACATTCTGGCGTTTTGAGGCCTGCTGCTATCCAGTCTCGTTTGCTGGTCCGAAAGCCTCATGACACATACATTTAGGGTTAGGGTAGTAAGTTGTGGATGTGCTAGCTTGGCACTGGAAGCATGGCGACACTTGTGGGCTGCCCCCAGCACATTTCAAACTGTGTTGGTTACCGAGGCAAGTGACCCATTTCACTGTATATTTCAATTGTGCATGCCATCAAATAAGTTAAAATTTCTCTGGACCAGGCATAAATAAAAACAGTGAATTGCATTGATTAGATATTCTAAGGTACAGAACAGATTAACTGGTGACACTTCAAAAGCAATGTGGCAGGGAGTTCAGAATCTTCACGGCCTGAGGGAAGAAGCTATTTTCCATCCTGAACATCCTGCCTGATGGTTGAAAATCAAAGAGGATGCTGGGTGGATGGTTGGGATCCTTGATAATACTAAGGGTCCTGCATATGCAACACTCCTGGTAAATGTCTCTGACAGATGGTAGAGAGACCCCTGTGATCCTCTCGGCCATTCTCATAATCTTTTTTAGGGACTACCAGTCCTTAAAGTTGCTTTGTTTTCTCCTGGAACAATATATGCAGTCAATCTAAATGAATCAACTACTTATAACCCAAACACTTTTCAAACTACTGAACAATGGTTTTTGCAGAGTCTCCATGAGATCTATCAATAATTCCACTACCTAGTGGAAAAAAAAGTGACATAGACTGTCTTATGCCCTGAAGCAAATGCACCTCCTGTCATACAACATCAATAGGCAGCAATGACAGCATTCAAGGGAGAGACCCAACATAAGAGTCTGTCTGAAGGCTGCAGCTGATAAAGCAGGCAGTAACCAGTGATGTATATAAAGTAAGAACTTGCATTTATATGTTTTATCACATTCACTGACTGAAGCCAGGACGGCTGGGGTGGGTGGGGGGGGGGGGGGTGGTGGGTGTGGCAAAGCGAGGAGGGAATGCAAGAAAGGCTGAAAAGAAGAACAAAGAGCTGTGGTGGAGGAGGGAATAGGAAGACTAGAGGAAGTACCAGAAATAGATCTAACACTCAAGAAATAGAATATAAAACTGGAATTCTTATAGAGAAAGGAAATAATGAAGCTTAAAGGACACTTGATTCTGGGTTAAAAGTCAAGGGCAATGGTGAATGACTGACCAATTGAGAGAGTGTCAGAATTGACAAAAGCATGGGAGAGTCTATAAGTCAATGTGATTTATTTATTTTTAATGAAGTTCTGCTAAAATAGTAAGCAGTGGAATGTCAAATCACTTCAGTCAGTGTCTGCTGCAATCTGTATGGCAACTTCTAGCTTTTCTGCTTTAGTAGAACTCTACATTTCCTCACACCGTGAATGAATGTCTTCCACTCTCATTTTGAATATTTTGTTTTAGGCACACAACTGTTTTTTAAATTAGATTTCTTCATTGATTGTTCATTCCCAACCACCCTTGAGATTGTGGGTTTGAACCATCAGCCTGAACTACTCTATTGAATGTGGTGAAAATATTCCTACATCGTATTCCCGAGACCCTTTGGCACAAAACATTGACTGTTTATTCATTTCCAAAGATGGGCTGAATGATGGCAGATGGAGTTTAATGCTGATAAGCGTGAGGTGCTACATTTTGGTAGGAATAATCCAAATAGGACATACATGGTAAATGGTAGGACATTAAAGAATGCAGTAGAACAGAGTGATCTAGGAATAATGGTGCATAGTTCCCTGAAAGCGGAATTTGATATGAATAGGATGGTGAAGAAAGCTTTTGGTATGCTGGCCTTTATAAATCAGAGCATTGAGTATAGTAGTTGGGATGCAATGTTAAAATTGTACAAGGCATTGGTGAGGCCGAATTTGGAGTATTGTGTACAGTTCTGGCCACCAAATTATAGGAAAGATGTCAACAAAATAGATAGAGTACAGAGAGGATTTACTAGAATGTTACTTGAGTTTCAGCACCTAAGTTATAGGGAAAGGTTGAACAAGTTAGGTCTTTATTCTTTGGAGCATAGAAGGTTGAGGGGGGACTTGATACAGTTATTTAAAATTATGAGGGGGATAGATAGGGAAGTATATGTACATGGATAGGCTTTTTCCATTGAAAGTAGGGAAGATTCAAACAAGAGGACATGAGTTGAGAGTTAGGGGGTAAAAGTTTAGGGGTAACACGAGGGGGAATTTCTTTACTAAGAAAGTGGTAGCTGTGTGGAACGAGCGTCCAGCAGAAGTGGTAGAGGCAGGGTCGGTATTGTAATTTAAAGTAAAATTGGATAGGTATATGGACAGGAAAGGAATGGAGGGTTATGGGCTGAGTGCAGGTCAGTGGGACTAGGTGAGAGTAAGCATTCGGCACGGACTAGAAGGGCCGAGATGGCCTGTTTCTGTGCTGTAATTGTTATATGGTTATATCTGCTGAGTTCCTCCAGCATTTTGTGTGCTTTGGTGAGAACAGACAGAGGCAAGGACATAAGTTTGAGAAGCTAGCGACATAGCAAGTGTAGGCAGGATAATATTTCTCCTGTGAAATGCAGGATTTCAGGAATCTAATGGTCTCCCTGATGACTACATTACAGGAATTGTACCCAACTTCAGTTGCTGACTAGTAAGGGCAAGTAACTGGAGTTGGAGCTGGATGCACTTAGGACAACCAGGAGGCTGAAAATGTCATAGTTGAGTCTTTTACAGAGCTGGTCACACCCAGAGTGCAGGCCTTGTTTAGTAGATGGGTGCCCAGCAGGGAGAAGTAAAGGGAGTAAGCATTCAGTGCAGGGTTCCTTTGTAGCCATTCCTTTCAGCAACACGTATGCCCCTTTTTATACTGCAGGGGTGGAGGGGTAACATATTACGGAACAGGAACAGCAGCCAGGCCAGTAGCACTGTGGGCATCTCTGAGGCTCGGCAGGGAAGGATCAAGTCAAGTCGAGGTGTTGTGATAGCAATCTAAGTAGTTAGGGGGACAGAAAGAGATTTTGTGGCTGCAAAGTAATAGCCAGAATGGGATGTTGTCTCACAGGTACTAAAGCCCAGGCTGTCTCAGAACGACTGCAGAACGTTCTCAAGAGTAAAGATGAGCAGCCAGAGGTTGTGGTGCACATTGACACCAAGGATTTAGGTAGAAAGATGGAAGAGATCCTACACTGTGAGTATAGTGAGTACATAATTTCATTGACCTACACAGAAATAATTGGAGCCTGTGATGGACTGGGCTGTGTCCACCACATTTTATAGGTCTTTCTGTTAGTACGTTCTGTTTTTGAGATTAGATGTCTTTGTAGGTCAACCCAATGGGATGTGACTTATGATTGGAGCAGGTCTCATAAATGTATGTACTTAATGGCTCCCCTTGTGGAACTGGGAGGAAATGTACGTACCTCCTAGCTCAGAGTGAAAATTGTATTTACTTACTTACTTATTTTGTGATACAGCAAGCTCTTTGAGCCACGCTGTCAACAAACCCGACTAACCCTAACCTAATTTACCATGACCATGACAATTTACCATGACCAATTCACCTAACCGGTACAACTTTTGGACAATGGGAGGAAACCAGGGGACCCAGAGAAAACACACTTATTACACGGGAAGGATGTACAGAATGGTACTGGTATTGATCTCGAAACTCTGGAATGCCCCAAGTTATAATAGCATCACACTAACAGCTATGTTACTATGGTGTCTTGATGCTTAGGCAGAGATTCTTGCCCCTGATGAAAACTTGCCCTCCCATATTAGAAGACCTCTGCAGGAACACCGATCCCCTGACTTAGCAGATGTTGACAGGTGGCCCCAACGGTTATGAATTTCTATCACTTCCAGCCAAATTAAGCGGGACCTAAAATCTGACTCATCTTACTCTGCCATAGATGGGAGGGAAATTAATTTGTCATTGTTGTTTCCAACTGAATGCCCATTAGTCTTTTAAATCCAGGCCTCCGTTTTCCATGGTGAAAAACAGCTGGCCCATTACTGCCTGTATTCATCTCAGCAGTCACCCCAGTGTTGTATTTAATGCTCTGTGATGTGTACTATCAAAATACGATACTATACAATAAAATGGTATAAAACTTCCATTTCTTCTGGATTGCCCTTGAAACTCCAGACTGAACTGGACTTTAAGCTGTGCAGCTCAGAAGAAAAATATAGGTATAATTAAAACAACACACACAAAATGCTGGTGGAACACAGAAGGCCAGGCAGCATCTATAAGGAGAAGCACTGTTGATGTTTTGGGCCGAGACCCTTCGTCAGGACGTCGACAGTGCTTCTCCCTATAGATGCTGCCTGGCCTGCTGTGTTCCACCAGCAATTTGCGTGTGTTGTTTAAATTTCCAGCATCTGCAGATTTCCTCGTGTTTGCTAAGTATAATTAATAAGACTTGTCACTGAGTGGTTTTATGAAGAGCATCTACTTGGTTAACAGTCAGTTTATTTTTTTATTGGGAGACAGTGTGGAATAAGCCATTCTGGCCCTTCAAGCCACACTGCCCAGCAATTTCCAATTTACCCCTAGCCTAATCACAGGACAATTTACAGTGACCAACTCTGGACTGTCGGAGGAAACTGGAGCACCCGGAGGAAGCCCACGTAGTCACAGGAAGAATCTACAAACTCCTAACAGGCAGCAGCAGGAACTACAACCCGGGTCTCTGGTACTGTAAAGCCTAATGCTAACCACTACATTACAGTGCCACCCGATCACGGCATCTTGTGTTACTGAACAGGCCTTTCAGCATGAGAGAAAGTTTTTCCGTTTACTCTGTCCTTATGGAGTCCATGAAGGCCAGGGATGGTTCCATTGGTTTCTTGGAAAGAATCCAGGGAAAGGGAGGAATGTCTCAGGAATCAGAGAAAGTGTTTACAACTTGAGATGTGGTCATGGTCATGTGGCCAATGGATGGTCATTTATGCGGTTGAGGTCAGATTGTGTGGTTAAACAGTTAGGGTAGGATTGGAAGGTAGGAAGTTCCATAAGATACTGAGGATGTGACTCCAACTGGTAAGTAGAATGTTCAAGATTTGCTGGGATGACAGGGGGCTTCTCTGACTACATTATAGCAGTTAATGTAGTCAGAGTAAAAAGCTGGCACCTACCCTGCCAAGCACCAAAAGACTTTATACATTTTAAGTGAGTTTACAATGCACTCTTATCTAGAGTGTAATGGCCTGATTCACTTAATCTTTCTTCATCCAAATAAGAAAGTGCCAGGAACCTGGAAAATAATCTGATGTAACTTCCATGCACCCTGCTTATCCCTTCCCATGCAATAATCCAAAAGTGAATTCACCAGGGCTCTACAATATTGGAAGAGGATGATTCTATTCTTACACTCATATCCTCATTCAATAAAGGTCAACCATTGCCAATTGCTTGGTAGACTTGCAGAATAGCTTACAATCATTACTGTACAAGGACACCGGGGGCCTGTAAATAGAAACACCTTTGAATCTGCCAGCATTTAAAATAAAGCACTGCTTTTTCTTTATTTTCTACCAAAATGAATAACCTGACATATATTTCATCTGCTATATCCTTGTCCTAAAACTACTTTATGTACAAGGTGTAAATTTCCTTGGAAGAACCTCTAGATCCTGCTCACCAACCACACTCCACCCCCCATATAATTTCATCAAACTGCATCTGCAAAGGACCCACATTATAACAGCAGTTAATTTTTCCTTTCCATATATATATATATATATATATATAGAAGTTTTTGTATTTGTTGCTTCTCTCTATTTTCTGCTCTCTTTCCATTTCAATGTGTTGGTCATCATATGGTGAACTCTGAATTTTCCCAATCTTCTATCTTCTATTCCCAATTTCACAACTATTTTAGAATCCAAGGTTCAAAGTAAATTTATTGCCGAAGTACATATATGGCAACATATTCAGCCCTGAGATTCATTTTCTTGCAAACAAACACAATCAATCCACAAAAGAATAATAACCATAAAGAATCGCTAAAAGACCGCACCAACTTGAGCATTCAACCAGCACGCAAAAGACAACAAACTGTACAAATACGAAAAAAAAGAAATCATACTAAACCTTAAATCAGCAATAAATATCAAGAATATGAGATGAGGGGTCCTTGAACATGAGTCCATTGGTTGTGGGTACATTTCAATGATGGAACAAGTGAAGTTGAGTGAAGTTATCATCTTTAAAAAGCCTGATAATTGAAGGGTAGTAACTGCTTCTGAACTTGGTAGTGTAATCCTAAGATTCCTGTACCGTCTCCTTGATGGCAGCAGAATTACAAAAAACAAAGAAAATTTAGTATATACAAAAGAAGTTCATAATTTGCTCCAGTTAATCTGTGCTTCTATTAAAAAGAGTTAACTATACATCCTACCTTTCTGAATTAGATCTACTGTCCTTGAGGTCATAGAATTTAAGAATACATCTAAATACAAGATTATCCTCCATTAAATTGCAATTTATGTTTGCTATTATTGCCATCAACTTTAATTTATATATAAAGATATAAACAAGATCATATCAATATCCTCTTCAAGTTTGTTCCTTCGCTCCTTCTTTACTTGTTACAATGGAAGAACTGGGGTATTCGGCCAATCTGGTCCATGTCAGCTCTTTAATAACCCTTTACTTACTTACCATCACAAGTGATTCTCTTACTCATCTTTAAGCCTTTTAGCACATTCATGCACCTAAGGTTTATTCATACAATCCAAGCAACTTGCCACCATGTTAATGAATTACCAGTAGAAAATAGAACTCTAGTTGGAAACACACAAGAAGCTGATGAAAACATCTAAGGTTGGAATTGAACTCGTGTTGGAGTTGGCTCGAGTTAGAGTGCTATAGCACAGAAACAGGACCTTTGGCCCACCTAGTTCACGCCAACCTGATGTTCTGCCTAATTCTATTTACCTGCACCTGGACCATGTATCTCCAAATCCTTCCAATCTATGTACCTACCCAAATTTCTCTTAAATGTTGCAATTGAACCTGCAATGGCCTCTTCTACTGGCAGCTCGTTCCACATTCTTACCACACTCTGAGTGAAGAAGTTCTCTGTCAGATTTCACCTTTCACTCTAAACATATGACCTTAAGTTCCTGTGTCACCCAACCTGAGGGGAAAAGGTCAAAAAGTATTCATCAAACTATATGCCTCATACTCTTCTTTTGCACTGCCTTAGAGATAACTCAATATCTTATAGGCAGTGACAAAAAAGATTTAAATCTTTATGGTAAGTGCTAGTAATGCCAAACAAAATCATCAGCAGTTTTACTAAAAGATCTCTGACAACACATTAACTGTATCTCCATTGATGCTGCCTAACATGCTGAGAGTATGCAACATTTTCTGGTTTTGTTTCAGTTTTTCACACAAGTGATTCTGTGGATGTTAGATATCGGCAGCAACACATACAAAATACTGGAGGAACTCAGCGAGTCAGGCAGCAGCCATACAGGGGAATAAATAACCAACATTTTGGGCCAGTTCCTGACGGGTCTCAACCTGAATCATCAACTTTTTACTCCCACTCCATAAATGCCACTTTTTGTGTGTGTTACATAGTTTTTTTGAATTTCATTAGCATTTAAATATTAAATGCTATGCTGAAATATTAACAGTGTAAGCTTTACACTTAATGGTACATTCAGAAAGCTGAATCGGACAGCTCCATCTTACTGACTTCCCAACACTTAGATTGGAGAATTGGCACTCAGATCTTGAACCAGGTTAGATATGGTGCATGAAGACTTGTATCAATGGAGGTTATAGGACTGCGGAGAAAGAATAAAAGGAAAACATAATTCATCTCTTAAATTGTTTTGGTTTAGATCATTTAAATAAATTATGTGTTTTAAATCTTTTGAATTATTTTACATATTTTACATTTTGTTTTGTTATCTAAATGCCTTCAATTAATTACTTTGTTCATACTTTCCAAATGCCTTTGACATTTAAATACATCAGAAAAGCACTGCATTGTTTCTCATATCTCTGAATGTCAAAGACATTAGAATATTAATAAGTGATACTTGTACTTCTGACAGCTGGGACAGACTAGTAGCAGGATTTACCTGCTGTCAAAGCTGTCAGGAGTATTGCAGGAGTGGGCCACCTTAGAATGCTACCGACGCATCTCCACTGGAATCCAGTAATCTTTGAGTGAACAAGTTGGACAACTGGACCACGTAAATAGGGGATGATTCTGGCTGGTTAGATTCAGCCCATTAAACAACTTTTCTCAGTTAGTGGCATTTTTTATGACTCACATTACTTTGTACAGAAAAGCAAACAGTACTGTGCAAAGGTCTCAGGTGCATATATACTATTTATAGCTAGGCTGCCTAAGACTTTTGCACAGGCCTGTATTTGTCAACGTAAAGCGGAGAGCGAGATTATAAATCTGACGGGAATGGTGAGGGTGGGGAGAGCACCACAGGAGAGGTGTGAGACAAGTGGCAGAGAAGGAGTGCCAGCGGCAGCAGGTGGTGCAGGAACAGACACACCCAGTCCTGAGACACCAGGCAAGGTCACTTAATTCCATGCAACTGGTTTATTGACCATTACAGAACATCTCTCTGGTGCTGCTCATTCCCCCACCTCTCCCTTCTCCTTTTCCTAACTATGATTCCCCTCTCCCTGCCCCCTTCCTACTCTCAGTCCACAACAGAGACCCATGTCAGAGTCAGGTTTATCATCACTCATGTATGTTATAAAAATTGTTTATTTATTGTGGTAGAGGTACAGTGCAATATATAAAATTACTACAGTACTCTGCAAAAGTCTTATGCACCCTAGCTATATATATGTGTGTGAATGTGTGTGTGTGTATGTATATATATATACACATAAGAATTTTGCACAGTACTGTATAAGGGACCATAACATTTAGTAATAATTCCAAAAACTAAAATAATAGGGAGAGACTGAATTATAAATGCTTCTTCAATAGAGACAGATAACTGAAAAATAATGTGCTGTTTTATGCTGTTGCTCTTTCTGAAGAGCAATCACTTGAGGAGTGACAAATGCATCTGTTCATTTTTTTACACTAATTATTTACTTTGTTACATTCTCTTGATGCAATTATTTTAATTCTACTGTATGAGACTGCCTGTGGCATAATGAGTTTTAACAGTTATTCTGGTAAAGTTTCCATTCATCTTGGTGAAGGATGATACTCTTCTCTGAATATCCAGGGAAGATTTCTGCTATCTTGGTGTCTGTGCCAATATGGTGAACATGGTGATTTCAAATTAGGTGATGATATTTCAGCAAATACCACAGCAAATAATTGTTGCAATGTTACTCCCCACCACAACCTCTCACAACCTAACAGGATCTCAGACCAAGAGTGCAATAGGAAGTCAACTAAAGCTCCCTCCATTCTCTCTAGTAAATAACCAGCTAATGCTACAGAATTCTAGACCAGTGTGACATCTCCCACAACAATTTCTAATTTAACATAATTTTGTCACAAAATAAGGATTAGACATAATGTAAGATCCAAGCCAACACTTACTTCAACTACTTCAACAGGAATTGTGAGGGTGTGGTATGAGGAGGTAAATTAAATTTGACATGAATGGTGTGTGTGTGTGTGTGTGTGTGTGTGTGTGTGTGTGTGTATGTATATATATTTTCCTATCCTCTGCAAACTTCCTAGGTTTTATGTCATCTGCAACCAGTTATTACCCCTCAACTAATCAGGGTGTTGAACTAGAGGGGATAACTTCATTCAGCTTCACTCACTCCAACACTGATTTGTTCCCACAATCTTTGGACTCACTTTCAAGGACACTTTATATTTATTATTATGATTTTTTCTGCCATTATACAGTTTGTTGTCTTTTGCACATGAGTTGTTTGTCCATCTCAGTAATTCTATTGTGTTTTTTGTATCTACTGTGAATGACCACAAGAAAATTAATCTCAGTTTATTATCTGGTGACATATATGGACTTTCTTAATAAATTTAGTTTGGACTTTGATCTTTATCCAGATCATGCGTGGGTCATATTTCTAACAGGGTTATCGGAGGAGAACTAGGGGAAAATGTCTGATGGGTGTGCTCTGAGTGTTGAATTGATTACACAGACGATATAGTTTTCATCTATCCCATAAAATAACATGAATATATAATGTTTTTGCCTCTATCAATTAAAATTTACTTGTAAAATTTTGCTTTCATCTTTACAAATTTGATCTCGTCTCATTGAACTTGGCTTTTCCCCAATTGACAACTTTTATACAGGGGGGGGGGGTGTACCATATCTTTTTTCAGTAGCATTTTCAAACCTTATGACAATATGATCAGTTTCATAGAGTACCCCCAATGATAATTGCTCTGTTTGGCCTGATTCCATTCCCAGAATGATACCTAATGGTACTCCATTCCTCATTGGGTCAAAGAGTGTATTGATCAAGAATATTCTCCTGAATGGGCATTATGTTAGTGGAGTGGTTAGTGCACCGCTATTTCAATTTGGGATGCTGGAGTTTAGAATTTAATTCTGGCATCGTCTGTCAGAGGTTTGTATATTCTGCCCGTGATGCCATGGGTTTCTTCCTGGTGCTGTAGTTCCCTCCCACAGTCCAAAGACTTACCATGTAGTAGGTTAATTGGTCATTGTAAATGGTCCTGTGATTAGACTGGTATTAAATATATGGGTTGCTGGGCGGCACAGCTCGTTGACCCAGAAGAGCCTGTTCTGTGCTGTATCTCAAAATATAAATAAATAAATAAAATACACTTTGGAATGAGGGCAGGTTCTCATATCATAAATTGCAGTGGAATAGTTATATTTTTTGTGTATTTTATTTCAAAGCAGGTCTGTTTGTTATTAATGCTCACCCATGCTGTACAAATTGCTTGCCAAATCTGTTAATCTGCTTTATATGATAGATATTATTTTTTTGAAGCTGCTCAGTGCAGATTTGCCCACTGAGGCTGAAAAATAGAATATTGCTTATTTTAATGCTCATTTACCACAACCCTACATTGAGAATGGGTATAAAATTGGCAGGAGGTGTGTGAGGAGTGTGAATGGGTGTTTCCCAATATATTTGAACAACAGTACAGCAGGAAATTATTCCCAGCCTCTTGCTAAATTAGCTCTATTGACTCCTTTGAATTGCTCCAATGAATACTGCACCTTTATTACTGCTTCAGAGCATTGTTCTCTTTGTAGATTTATAAATCAATTTTTGATCAGAAGTCAAACATGTGTTGTACTGGGACTATGATCTTAAAAGTTTTTAAGAAGCACCTCAATCTCTGGGCTCCTTTGTATTGTCCAAGATGATGATAATGATTTATCAAATGTACATTGAAACATAGAGTGAAATGCATCATTTGCATTAATAACCAAAGCACCCAAGAGTCTGCTGAGGATAGCCTGCAAGCATTCTCACATATTCAGGTGCTAAAGTAGCTTGCCCATAACGTTCAGCAGAACAGATCTGTATAAGATGGTGAGAAGCATTGATCATGTGGATAGGCAGAGGCTTTTTCCCAGGGCTCAAATGGCTAGCACGAGAGGGTGCTTGGAAGTAGGTACAGAGGAGATGTCAGGGGTAAGATTTTTACGCAGAAAGTGGTGAGTGCATGGAACAGGCTGCTGGCGACGGTGGTGGAGGTGGATACAATATAGCCACGTAAGAGACTCCTGAACAGATACATGAAGCTCAGAAAAATAAAGGGCTATGGGTAACCCTAGATGGTTACTGGGGTGAGGACATGTTCAGCACAGCTTTGTGGGCCAAAGGGCCTGCATTGTGCTGTAGGTTTTCTGTGTTTCTATGTTTCTAACAACACAAGCAGCAACAATAACAACAGCAAAAGCAGACCCTTTCTCACTCTATCACCTACTCACATAGGCAGACAGGCCTCTAAACCCGAGACAGTCCACCACCAGACCTCCAGTCCTTGGCCTCGGACTCTCAGACTTGCAGATGCTGTGGATACTGAACAGGAACATTGCTTCATTGGTAGCCACCTTGATCTTCCAGCTTCTTTTGATCCAGCGACTCTCCCGATGCTGCTTCATGGACCTCAGGCCTTGGGTCTCCTTACCACTCTTCCTCCAGTACATTGCAGAGTGAAGCCACAATTTGGAGTGTACTCAGGGCAACGTATCTTATCTACAGGAAAACATCAGCATTGTAAATGGTGATCCTGGTACTTAAATTGCCTTTCTGATATCTGAGCTCAGCTGCTGTGGTCGTGGTGGAGGGCACTTTTCCGAACAGCCATAGATACAGTTGGCATCTTTTAGCCACCAGGATCCAACCCTCCAGTTAACGTCAGCCACTGAAAATATCTGCCAGCTCAACCTTTGTCAGGCTGAACAAGTATGTGTATTTTTGTGGTATTCACTACCTTCTCGAAATCCACAACCAACTGCACATTAGGGGACTGGAGCAAAGCCTCCTGTTGTAAAACAAGGTCACGGTTCATTAGGCAGGTGATTGAAGACTGGGAAGGAGCAAAGTTAACTCCGAGTGGAGTCATTAGATTTGTACACTTGAGAACCAACCATGCAGGGAAATCACAGAGTCCAAGATGCCATCTTGTCCTTAATGAAGTCCATATGGGAGAAGATATTCCTTCATGAATACAGAACCTGGTGACCTCTCTGGTGCAAGAGAAAGCAGGTGATTGGAAGATCATGAAGGAGGAGCAAATTAAGGAAACCTTGTGCTCCATGGAGAATGTTGATCAAGCTCTAGCATGTGGCTGTAGATTTTTTTTCCACAGCATTCCACTGGTCTCAATGATAGAAGAGTTTGAAAATTTGAGTCTATGAATATATTGTTCACATATAGATTGTGGTGTTTCTGAAGACTGGGTAACAAGAGGGTCTTAGCTGGTGGGCCCTGATATCATCTGCCGCACTGTGCATCCAGCAATGATCATAATGACACCACTACTGGGGCATACCAGGAATGGATATCTCAGCAGCTAAATGCTAGATAAAATGCTGATCATTAGAGCTTTGAGCTGTTGAACATGTCTGAGCGATCAGCAGTAAACTCAGTCTGCAGAGTGCCTCTCTTATGTAATGGGCAAGAGTATCTGAAAAGGATCTACTCCTAGTTCTACTGAGGCTGGGGTGGAGCCTTGTGCCACAACTTGTATGAATATGGGTGGAAATGTACAGTATGTAAGTTATGGCATCCAGAGGTTTACACAGTCTGAAGAGAAACCAGAGTTAGAATCCAGTCCTGATAATGGAAAAGGTTAGTCACACTGACTTCAGTTTGTAAAAATATACATTGTCTGGCTGGCTTTGCAATTGATGTGAATTCACATTTTTGTTATTATGAGCATTATCTACTCCAGATAAAATAACATTATGTGTCCAGATAGATACAAAGTAATTAGTACTAACTGTTCTAAACACAGCACCAATACCTAAACCACCTGGTCTTCTGTATAAAATAACTGTCAAACCCGATGATATAATCAAAGTTCAGCATGCAAATTTAAGACAAAAAAAACACTGGTTAGCAGCAGATTAAAATAGGAAGTTGTGGGAAGACATTGGGCCCTCATCAAACAAGTCATGCAGATAATTTTAATTGTCTATTGACCCAGTATCTGTTGGGCAGGCTGAGATAAAAGTGCCCCTCCAAACTTTAGGTGAGCAGAAATAGGATAATGTATCTTTGCATTGCAAAATTATGTGTTACACATGATTGCATGGATTAATTAGATTCTCCAAACACAGTGGAATTAATATTCCACTTGTTCTAATACACTGCTTGATTGCATTGATTCATAGCAGATTTATGTTCAGTAAAATGCAGATGATTTGATCAAGTCTTGATAAAATAAGATTCTGAAAACCAGCACAAATTTGAGTGCATTCACACCTGGAGAGCTGATTGTGCCCAAGCATAAACTCAAACTTATGCATTACCCTCTGCAGAGAATGCAAAATTAGATTTTTTTAAAGCAGCTTTGTGCACAGTTAGTAGGCCTTTTTATTATGTTCTCTTATTTCAGTTATGGTACAATAGGACACTCATTGCCATTACGTGAGACCAGGTAAACTGTGGGTTAAAAGTAAATGAAAACTTCTTGTAAACTGCTCAAGCATAATTTCTTATTCTACCAGTGTAGCATTTTCATTTATATTAAAACAGTGATGACCTTTTGAATGGGTTTTCCAAATAGAGCCAAATAGTAGACAGTTCTCTGTTGTGGACTCATACCCATTGGAGACTGGATTGAGCCTATCCAAATTCAGGTTCAGCTAGGACCCTTAACAGCTGTCAGCGAGAAAAGCTTTTAATCCCATTAGTTTGAGATGGATTCAACCTCAGGTCTAAGGGATGAAAGAACTGTGTTCTAATCCATAGTATCACATCCCTGAGGCTTCATAATATAATTCATTTTAATGTTATGTAGAGCAAAGCAGCCCAGAAATACCAACAGAAAGGTATCACTTTGATGTTTAAATGAAATTTGTCTATTGGCAAAAGAATAAAGTAAGGCTGATTTTTTTTATTGACAGATGGTAGATACGATTCTGCATGCTTGAATTATATGTGTTGCTTGCTATTTGATCTGTTCCTTACTGATTTCTGTGATTTGTGGCTGCCTATCCATATTGAAATGGAATCTTTCAGTAACAACATTGTAATTCCCTGAGCTGTTGCAATATGGATAATTATCCACTAAAACAAAGCAGTGTGCGTATTGTTTGCACTTTGTCTCTTATCAGATTTAATGCTATATGTAAATTTGATTTGTATGAATATTTTAGGACATTGACATGCTTAAGAGATTCCAGACACTATTTTCAATTGTTTATACTTTAGGGTACAGAAGGTGATCAGGAGGAAAAAAACAACATATTTAATAAGATTTAGGAATTAATCATATTTCACTCTTTTGATAACATATTTAGTAGCACTAGAGCCACAATAGATTCAAAAGCTGCTCTGTCAAATAAGTTAGATATGCAAAGAATTATCAACTGGTCATTACTGCAGGCAGGAATGAATGATTTCAATACTTTTGAACAACATCTGTAATAACAAGTATAAGGCAAGTTTACTAGTTTACAGAAAATTGTTAAATTTTTATCTACTAGGTGATAGTCTTGTGTCTATGCAGTATCCCGTTCTAAGGTTTGTGTTATACGAAAATGAGCGGAACTCATCTTTACTAGGGTGTCACGATGTGTGAGTATCAGTAACCATTTCTACTTATGACTTAAACAATCAGCTCCATTGAAGTTAATGGAACTGCATATGTGGTAGAGGCAAAGTGCTGATGTTTGTCTTTGGTGCTGGTGTTGATCAGAATCGTCTCCCATAATGAGCTGCCCATCAGACCAATACGAGAAAATCTGAAGATGCTGGAAATCCAAAGCAACACACATAAAATGCTGGAGGAACTCAGCAGGTCAGGCAGCATCTGTGGAAATGAATAAACACTCAATGTTTTGGGTTATAAAAGACATCCAGAGATGGAGACAGATAGATTGAGAAAGGGGAAAGTGGTATCAGAAATGGACCAAATAAATTTGGAGGCAGGGTGGAAGTTGGAGGCAAAGTTGATGAAATTGACAAGCTCAGCATGGGTGCTTCTTCTTCCTTTCTTCCTTCCTCCCACCTCCTTAGCCTGACTCCTTCCCCCTTCCTTTGAAAGGTCCTGGCCCAAAACATCTTTTCCATAAATGTTACTCTTTTCAATAGATGCTGTCTGGCCTGCTGTGTTACATTGGACCAATGCTAGGCCATAGATCATTGGACTGCATTCAAAGGTGACTCATTTTACAGTCAGGCAAATGTTTACCTTCTTCACCTTTTTCCAATTGCTCATGAATACAGGAGGGGACAATGAGTTATGTAGAATGTCTGCTATATTCTGCCCATCCAGTCCATGTCTGAATTTATATACCACTCCAGCTTCATCCCTTTTTTATCCATTTAACCCTGTCAACATATCCTTCACATTCTATCTTCATAGCATGATAGAGATGGATCTTGATAATACCTTTACTGATCATCTCCTCAAGTGTCTGAGATCGAATTTCTCATTCTAATAAGATATAGGAGCAGAATTAGACC
The DNA here is from genome assembly GCF_030144855.1 of Hypanus sabinus. NCBI lineage: Eukaryota > Metazoa > Chordata > Chondrichthyes > Myliobatiformes > Dasyatidae > Hypanus > Hypanus sabinus. The sequence continues at coordinate 88,412,020 of NC_082719.1, forward strand.
ATTTGGCCCATCAAGTCTTCCCAGCCATTTCCTTTTACCTAATTCTATTCCCTCTCAGCCCCAATCGCCTATCTTCTCTCCATATTCCTTCATGCCCTGACTAATAAAGAAACTGTCTAATCTTTATTTGGCTAAAGTAGATTCTTCAACTTTTATATTATTAGTTAATTTTTGGTATTGTCCCCAAGTGTCATCTCACAGATGTCTCAGCTTATCTGCGTCAACTAAATCAGACCTATTCAAATTTAGTCATTTCTTTGTCTTAAGAATAGAAAAGAATAGAATAGAACTTAATTGTCTTTGCTGAAGATGAGAGTGCTATGATATTCTAGTCCATGCAAAACAGGTATCTACAATGCAGGTGCTACCACATAATTTAAAACAAATTCCATATATAAAGATTCAGAGTACATTTATTTTCAAAATATGGATGCAGTATACAACCCGGAGATTCATTTTCCCCACAGCCACAAAACAAAGAAAGAAAACCATGAAACCTGTTCAAAGAAAAAAGTCAGCACTCTTTCCACACGCAAAAAAAACCCAAATCACGCCAATGACAACAGAAAAAACGAGCAAATAACACAATATATAAAACACAAAATTGAAATAGTTGAGGCATATTTAGTTTCACTCAGTGTTCATTATCTGCAGGCTGCCCTAATTCAAATTTACCCAAAATAGCAATGAAAGGAGTGACCAGAAAGCAGAAAAGCAACATAACTTGAACTGCTGATCCAATTGATGAACCACATTGTTGAAACATTGCTCAAGACCCAAACCCTCTGACAGCATCAAGGGAGAAAGAGACAATCCGAATGTAGGGACGTTCTTCCAGGAGAAGCAAGAGGCTGGTAGACAGTGCTCAACACCCCGGCCTTCCACAATGGCCTCGATGATCTCAATCTTTCTCAGCACTTTAGTCAGCAACAACAGTGCCGAATGAAGTCAATCATGACTTACTATCTTGGCTAAGCTGTTTCTGTATCTCCTACCAAATGGCAAGAGATTGAACAGACAGTGACCAGGGTGGGATGCGTCTTTAATGATGTTGCGAGTGTGCTGCGGGCATTGAGAGTTGTAGTTTTCTCCAGGTCTGGAAATTGAGGTCTGGTTACTTATGTAGAGAACAGATACCTCGACTGATCATAGAGTCATAAAGCTGGAAACTAGTCTTTCAGCCCATCATTTCTTGTATATTATAAACTCTTTGTTCAGATGTGATCCTGGAATGAATATCAGGGTAGTATAAAGTGACATATATAGTACATACCTTTTGATAATAAATTTAATTGAATGTTGAACTTTGTGGAAAAACTCAAATATTGTTTTACCATCTCTGCCAGTAAAATTATATCCTTTTCTTTCCATCACTTAGAGATCAGAGTGATTAATTTGCATTGTGTGAAATTTAGCCCTGCTGTAATAGTAAAGGGGAAACTTCAAAAATCATATTTTTTAAATAAAGCACATTAACATCTTCTTTTACTCAAATTAGTTAATGATCCATTATGATTTTCTATTATTTCTGGAAAAGATTCATCACATTGATGAAAAGCAGCACGAGTGAGGCCCAGCAGTCAGCGAATTGTGCAGTGCCTCTCCTTTCTGTGTACAGTGATCACTCTCATGTTATTGTGCAGAAAGGAGATCCAAAGTGGGTAAAATTAACTTTAAAATTGCAAGCAAGGAGTATATGGAGGAATAAAGGCTCTGATCTTAGCTTGTGGACCATTGGTCTTTTCAGTGAATGATTAGATTGGACTTAGGCTGACTACCTAGTAGGATGAAACTTACCTTGTACACCTGAGTGTCCCCTCACACTTCACTATCCATAACTTCATGCTTAGCCAAAATACTTACTCTATTAACTTTCCCCACACGTTCACCAATCCACCATGTGTTCTCTACTGGTTACTTATACATTACCTTAAAAATGCTCACTTATGTTTACTATGGTTTGTAAATTCCTTGAACCCTAGTCATGTGAATATGCCCTTGACCTATTTTAACTTTATGCACAAATTTGCACACCTGCAACCACAGTGTAACAAAGTTCTGGAATCCCCTGTTTAATCCTCTCTGGCTCTCTATCTCACTCTCTTCCTTTAAAATGTTTTTAAAATTGCAGACCTTCAAGTCATGCCACCTCAGCAACCACCAACAACCCTGATTCCAATGGTTCATTTTATTGTCAAAGTGTGCATGTATAGTACAACTCTGATAAATGTCTATACATGCATACTTAGATAATAAAAAGAATTCAACCATAACCTAATAAACAGAGAATTTACAATGACCTATTAACTTACCCAGTACATCTTCAGACTGTTGGAAGTAACTGGAGCATCAGGAGAAATCCTCTGTATTCCATGGAGAGGATGTACAGCAATTCCCTACAGTGGATGCTGAAACTGAGCTCCGAACTCCGACACCCCAAGCTGTAATAGCATTGCGCTAACTGCTATGCTATGGTGGCGTCCTTCGGCTTTGCATAAATCTTGATTTCTCCTTATAGACAATAGACAATAGGTGCAGAAGTAGACCATTTGGCCCTTCGAGCCTGCACCGCCATTCTGAGATCATGGCTGATCATCTACTATCAATACCCGGTTCCTGCCTTGTCCCCATATCCCTTGATTCCCCTATCCATAAGATACCTATCTAGCTCCTTCTTGAAAGCATCCAGAGAATTGGCCTCCACTGCCTTCCAAGGCAGTGCATTCCAGACCCCCATAACTCTCTGGGAGAAAAAGTTTTTCCTTAACTCTGTCCTAAATGACCTACCACTTATTCTCAAACCATGCCTTCTGGTACTGGACTCTCCCAGCATCTGGAACATATTTACTGCCTCTATCTTGTCCAATCCCTTAATAATCTTATATGTTGTAATCAGATCCCCTCTCAATCTCCTTATGCTAATAGTACTCCTGTCAAATACACCCTAGGTGAATGCTGACATTGAAATAAAATTAATTACATGTACAAATATATAGATAATTATTGTAAAGAATGATTGCTTGTCAATTATATTCTTTTGGAAACCTCTCTTCCAGCTTCTAAACCGGGGGTCGACAACCCGCGGCTCCGGAGCCACATGCGGCTCTTTTACCTCTGTGCTGCGGCTCCCTGTTGCTTTGGGAAATAATTGGTCTTTTGCAGCATCCGCGCCCATGGGGGCCAGGTTCAGGGAGGCTTAAAAGCAAGGCTGTTTAGTTCGAATAAAGTTATTCGACTGCAGTTTACTGACTGCGTGAGCACAACGCTACAACGTGTTTATATCGCTATTAATATACGTCACCACTGCCAATACCTGACACCCGTCAGTGTGTGATTTCTTTAATTTTTCGATCCAAGGTAGGCCAACTATGGAGAATTCTAAAAAAAGAAAAGTGACTGAAGAAAACAAAACGTTTAATGATACGTGGACAGATTCATTTGCTTTCACTGTTGACGAGACTGGTTTACCAATATGCTTAATATGCAATGAGAAACTAGCAAACAGCAAAAAGTCAAATGTTGCAAAGCATTTCTAGAATAAACATGCAGCCTTTGCTCAAAAATATCCGGATGGAGATGAGAGAAAAAAAGCCGTTTCGGAACTGATGCGGAAGGTTGATCTGAGCAAAAATCATTTCAAGCAATGGATGAAGTCCGGAAAACCAACGACATACGCTAGTTATATTGCCGCTCAGGAAATAGTCAGGCACGGGAAGCAGTTTACAGATGGTGAATATATAAAAGAATCTTTCATTAAGATTTCAGAACATCTATTCACGGACTTTAAAAACTAGAGTGAAATTGTGCAGAAAATCAGGGATATGCCCCTCTCTGCAAAGACTGTCAAAGACAGAACCATAAAAATGGCAGAAGACATCACAAGACAGCAAATTAAAGACATCAATTCAGCTGTGGCCTACTCGATTGCCTGTGACGAGTCTAAAGATAAAGGTGATATTGAACAAATAGCGTTGTTCTGCCGGTATGTAAACTCTGCCAGGCCACAGGAAGAACTGATTGAGTTGATACCTCTGAAAGACCAAACACGGGGGGGGGGAGGACATCTGTGAGGCTATCTTGAATTGTTTAAGAGCCAAAGGAATAAAGACTACCCACCTGGTGTCAGTAGCTACTGATTGGGCACCGAATATGACGGGAACGCACAAGGGAATTGTGGCTTTACTGCATAAGTCGCTGGACAGAAAGCTGCTGATTTTTCACTGCATCTTGCACCAAGAGGCACTGTGCGCTCAAACATTTCCTCCGGAATGCACAGAAGTAATGGATGTTGTCATTCAGATTGTCAGTAAAATAATGGCAAAAAGTTTAAATCACCGTCAATTCCGTTTGTTACTGGACGAGCTGGAAAGCGCATATTCTGATCTCCTGCTGCACAACAAAGTCCGGTGGCTGTCCAGAGGGGAGGTGCTGAAACGCTTTGTCGCGTGTCTGGAAGAAGTGAAAACTTTCCTGGGCAGCAAAGGGCTGGAAAAGCTACACTTCATGGTAGACATGACAGCGCACCTGAACACGCTGAACACAGCTCTTCAGGGGAAATGACGTACAGCCCTACACATGTTGGAGGAGTTTTGGCATTCGAGCGCAAGTTGACAGTGCTTCCCAGAGATTGACAGAAAGGTACTTTGTCTCACTTCCCCAATTTGAGAGAGTTCAAACAAGGTCATGACATGATAAGTTCGGAGTATTTACATTCTGCAATCATCGCAATGCAAACATCGTTTGGGAAATGCTTCTGTGAGTTCAGAGAGGAAAAAAACACATTATCCTTCCCGGTCACTCCCCCAAGCATCGATTCATCTCTACTGAATACGACTGCATTGGCAGGTGTGAGTAAACCTGATCTTGAGATGGAACTGGCCGAAATAGCCGACAAAGACATATGGGTGTCCAAGTTTAGATGCTTGACAGCAGACCTTGCAGATGTTGCCCGTCAGAAGGCCGTTCTTGCTCAGAATCACAAATGGAGTGATATTGAAAACCTCCATAAACCGGACAAACTTGTGTTCGAAACATGGAATGCTATCCCCGACATTTATGTAAACATTAAAAAGTATGCGCTTGGAGTCCTGTCGATTTATGTATGTGAGCAGGTGTTCTCCAACATGAACTTTATTAAAAACAAACATCGCGCACGCCTCACAGATGACAGCTTGCGATCCTGTGTAAAGATGAAGGCGACGTCATACAGCCCTGATGTGCAGACGCTGTGCGCTGAGGTCCAGGAGCAGAAATCCCATTAACCAAGTATGATACATATTTTAATTGCCTATTATTTTAGGAATATTCATATTTTTTCATTGTTCAGTGAAATAGTCCTTTTATTTTTCAGGTTGACAGTTGGCTGACGTTATTTTTGGTTTGCTGCTGGCGGAAAACTTAAGTTCAGCGCTTTTCATAAATACAAGAAGGATTCAAATAGACATTGAGTATTTTACTTAAAAGTAACCTTCAACCCAACGTCTTTTTTTCGGAGTTCAAAATGTTTTTGTTGCATGCAGAAATGTAATTTCGTTTTCTCTGCAGGAGTTCATCAATTTCATAAATGCAACACATTATAGTTTGTTTATACATAGCATAAAGGCAAAAAAAAAACGTATGCAGTGTTATTTCATTTTAAATGTCAAACGGGTTTTGCGGCTCCCAGTGTTTTCTTTTCTGTGGGAAACGGGTCCAAGTGGCTCTTTCAGTGGTAAAGGTTGCTGACCCCTGTATCTAAACCAAAGTTGCTAAGATCATATTTTCTTCTTTTTGCCTTCTTCAGCTATCTTATTGTCGGCACTCACTCTTGTTGGGCATTGATTTCACTTAATCTTTGAGTTCATGGCTGAGCTCAGTCCTATCCTCCTCTCATATCACAAAATTTCCAACATTAAAAGTAGGAGCCTTTTTAGGTTTCTGGTTTCCCTGGTCCAGGGTCACTGAGGTCAAATCCAGTGGGCCAAAACCTAATTCAGCACAGATCAATTGATTCCACACCTCTCACTTGAGGTTTCCTGCACTCACTGCATCATAAACTCTGCCACCAGAGAGTTTGCATTTTAACAAGATTTAAGCAGTTCTGTCACAGAAATGCAAGTGGCAGTTACTGGAAGTAAAAGCGCCTCAGGTCAAATGTTAATGAAAGTTCTGAGGGCTTCAGAGTTAAAGTCATGTTCAAGGATTCATTTTCAGGAGAAATAATGATGAATTATCATGTAATCCCACTCATCTCAACACCACCTTATCACCAAAGCAATGGCAAAAAAAAAATACCTATTACTTTGTGCAATATTATATCCATTTTTATTTTATACTGTACTTTTGATGTAATAATGACAGAAATTTAATCAGCCAGATTTACTGATACTATTAATGGGAAGTTTTACATACATGTATTCAACTGTTATTAAGACAAATCCAGTTTATGTAAAACAAGTTGTACTTGTAAAATTCTGTGAAATTAAAACCATCTAGTGTTGGTTTGAAATTGAATATTGAATTCTATATGTATAAAACCAACTGTAAATTTTCCTCTTTAATTGTGGTAAATCGATAAGAAGTACCAACAAAATACTGCTTTTACACAAAGGCTTTACATAAGTAAATAAACAAAGGAATCGAAAGTAAACATATTAAGTTAAATCTACATTGAATTAAACATGGAGATATTTCTAATGATGACCCAATGCTTGGTCAAAAGTAGGTTTTAATGAGAATATCAAAGGAGGAGAGAGAGGTAAAAAGATTGAATAAATTTGAGAAGGAATTGCAGAACGGAAGAGCTTGACTCTAAAGGGACAGGATCAAATGAGGCAAAATGTGCACGGTTTTAAATTATACGAGAATTGGAGCAGTATAGTGTATTCAGAAGTTTGTAGTCATGAAGATGGTGACAAATAATACAACCATAAGCTGTAGTGCAAATTGATAACTGCTATCATGTCTGATTTTTTTTCTTAAGATTTTAGATTATATATCTTTCTTCCCCAGTCAGCTGTCAAAAGTCGAGATCTATAGTACTCAGATGAGTTAGCTTTTGTAAGTGAATTACTTCTACATTAACAGTGGACAGCATAGGTTCACTGCTTACCTCAGGGGAAAACTTCTCAACAACATAACTAATTATTGCATTTCTAAATAATTAATAATGCATGATGAGAACAGATCAGAGCCTTATGAATTCAGACCACCTTGTATCATTATCCTGGTGGGATACAATCAACTATTAAAATCTGGAATAGATAGTCAGTCAAGGTCACACATTGAAACTTCCTGTCTTATCAAAGTATTTCTTTCTATTTCATAAAATAGAGTAATTAAAATGAAAAGAAAATAATATATCAAATTCTTTTTGTCCTTAATAGTATTCCAACAGTAATCAACATGAAAGAAGTTCTCATCTTTAACCTTTTTTGTGTTGATTACTTTTGGAATACTTAAAGAGCACATAGAGTTATAGAATACTACAGCACAGAAACAGGTGCTTCAGTCTATCTAATCTGTGCTGAACTATTATGGGGCCTTGCCCTGTCAACCTGCATCTGGTCCATAGCCTTCCATATGCCTCCCATCCATAGACTATCCAAATTTCTCTTAACTGTTGAAATCAACCCTCATCCTCCACTTTCATGGCAACTTATTCCACACTTCCACTGCCCTCTAAGAGAAGTTCCTCTAATGGTCCCCTTAAACATTTACTGTTTGCCCTTAACCCATGACCCCCAGTCCTAATTTCACCCAACATCAGTGGAAAAAGCCTATTTGAATTTACCATATTTATATCCCTTCTAATTTTGTACCTCTCTATGAAATCACCCTTCATTCATCTACACGCCAGGTAATTAAGTTCTAACCTAGTCACCCTTGAGTAACTCATGTCCTCAAGTCTCGGCCACATCTTGTCAATTTTCTGTGCACTCTTTCAACCTTATTGATATCCTTCCTGTAGTTAGGTGACCAGGAGTGCACATACATTCCCTGTGTTGTTTTTGAGTAGTAAGTTAACTTCCTATAGATCATAGTGCAGTGACACGACATTTTGGCTAGAAAATTTACTTTCTCAGTGAGATTTATTCAATTCTGTTGCCTTTCCTCCCAAGACAGTATTGTACTGTACAAGACATGTTACAAAATTTCTGAAACATTGTGGAAGGCAGCAATATTCTCCAAAGATAGCTAAGTGAATGTAAAGTAAAAGCAGTGTGATTTTAGCTGCTTTTACAGTGTTCCATTGCCTGAACATTGGCTAGTAGTTGCTTCTGGAATATTGAGATTGCATGAAAGCAAGATGGATAAATCTAGAAAACTCATCTAAAGTGGCAGGGAGTCGATATCACATATTACCAATTCACTGAGCAGTGGAAATAAAATTTCAGAATTTTAGGAATCTACTCACCAAACCCATTCAGTTAACGACTATGCTGGCCTGCTATGGAGCTATGGATCTGGATCCATAGAGCTATGGAGCTGGATCTTCAGACTTCAATGGCAAGGAAAACCAGGCATGATACAAGCTGGTAGCTGAATCAACAACATGTTTTGTGAATTTAATGTTGCACTTTCTACATATCATTTCAATTAAATACCAAACCTCATAGAGAGACTGGAAGTGGAGAGAGTAAGCAATTTCAAGTTCCTGGTGTTCATATCTCTGAGGATCTCACCTAGTACCAGCTTACAGTATCGATGCTGCTATAAAGAAGGCAAGACAGTGGCTATATTTCAGTATGAGTGTGAGGAGATTTGGTCTGTCACTTCAAACACTAGAAAATTTCTACAAAATTTCTACGGATAGCGCATTCTGACTGGCTGCATCACCATCTCTCTGCAACTTGGATCCCAGACTTCCTGACTGGGAGACCTCCGTCAGTCTGGATCGGAAGCAGCATCTCCAACACCATCACACTGAGCACAGGGGCTCCCCAGGGTTGTGTGCTCAGTCCACTGCTGTTCATTCTGCTGACCCACGACTGTGCTGCAACACACAGCTTGAACCACATCATCAATTTCGCCGATGACATGACCATGATGGGTCTCATCGGCAAGAGTCAGCATACAAAGAGGAGGTGCAACAGCTAACAGACTGGTGCAGAGCCAACAACCTGTCTCTGAATGTGAACAAAACAAAAGAGATGGTTGTTGACTTCAGGAGGGCACGGAGAGACCACTTCCTGCTGAACATAGACAGCTCCTCAGCAAAGATCTTTAAGAGCACCAAATATCTTGGTGTTCACCTGGCGGAGAATCTCACCTGGTCCCTCAACACCAGCTCCATAGCAGAGAAAGCCCTACAGCGTCTCTACTTTCTGCAAAGGCTGAGGAAAGTCCATCTCCCACTCCCGCATCCTCATCACATTCTGCAGGGGCTGTATTGAGAGCATCCTGAGCAGCTGCATCGCTGCCTGGTTCGGGAATTGCACCATCTTGGATCGCAAGACCCTGCAGCGGATAGTGAGGTCAGCTGAGAAGATCATTGGGGTCTCTCTTCCTGACATTACAGACATTTACACCACACGCTGCATCTGCAAAGCAAACAGCATTATGAAGGACCCCACACAGCCCTCATACAAACTCTTCTCCCTCCTGCCATCTGGGAAAAGACACCAGAGCATTCAGGCTCTCACGACCAGACTATGTAACATTTTCTTCCCCCAAGCCATCAGAGTCCTCAATATCCAGAGCCTGGACTGACACCAACTTACTGCCCTCTACTGTGCCTATTGTCTTGTATTTTATTCATTGTAATGCCTGCACTGTTTTGTGCACTTTATGCAGTCCTGGGTAGGTCTGTAGATTAGTGTACCGGTAGTTTATTTTTTCCTGTGTTTTTTTCCACATAGTTCAGTCTAGTTTTTGTGCTGTTTCATGTAGTACTAGGTCCTGAAAAATGCTGTCTCATTTTTACTGTGCACTGTACCAGCAGTTATGGTTGAAATGACATTAAAAAGTGACTTGACTTGACTTGATCTGGTATGTGGGGGTGTGGACGCTACTGCACAGTATCGAAGTAAGCTGCAGAGCCTTATAAAATTAGTCAGCTCCATCATGGTTACTAACTTCCGTAGTATCCAAGACATTTTTAAGGAGTGATGCCTCAAAAGGCAGTGTTAATCTTTAACAACCTACCACCCAAGACATTCCATCTTCTTAAAGTTCAAAGTGAAATTTATTATCAGAGTATATACGTCACCACATAAAGCCCTGAGATTCTTGTTCTTGTTCCTATACTTAGCAAATCTATAGAACAGTAACTGTAAACAGGATCAATGAACAACAAACTGTGTGAATACAAATATAAATAAATAGCAATAAATAACAAGGACATGAAGTAACAAGATAAAGAATCCTTAGTTAGACCATCAGTTGTGGGAACACCAGAAATAGAATGAGTGTAGTTATCCCCTTTTGTTCAGGATGGTTGAGGGGTAGTAACTGTTCTTGAATCTGGTGGTGTGAATTCAAAGGCACTAGTACTTTCTGCCTGATGGCAGTAGTGAGAAACGAGCATGACCTGTGTGGTGAGGATGCAGATTTCCTATATCAATGTTTCATATAGATGTGTTCAGTGTTTGGAGGTGGAGGCTTTACCCATGGTGTAAAGGTTTAAAAAGGTTCATATGGTTCATTTATTATCAAAGAAATATGACTTGAGATTATTCTTCTCCAGGTAGCCATGAAACCAAGAAAGAAAAGTAAAGCAGCATGATTATCAACCCCCAAATCCCCACTCCCTGCATGATAACAAACAAAAATGGAACAGGCACATCAACCTCCAAATCCTTCCTCCCTGTGCAAAAAAAAACAAGAAAGATTGGGCGAAAAACACAGACTATTAAAAAAAACCCATAAGACCGAAAAGAAAGTCTGTAGTCCAAGTCCACATCCAAAATGCCGAAATGCATACTCCAGGCCCAGCGGCAGACCTTTCTAAAGAGTGATGGTACTATGTTGATTGACCTTATTTCAAATAATAACAAGGCTGCCTACAGAGAAGAAGTCATCACTCTGATGCAGTGTTGTCCAGAAGACAACCTCTCCCTCAATGTCGCCAAAACAAAGAGGCTAATTATGGACTACAGGAGGAACGGAGACAGACTCACCCCTATTGACATCAATGGATCTGGAATGAGTTGGTGAACAGCTTCAAATTCCTCGGCATACATATCACCGAGGATCTTATGTGGTCTGTACATACCGACTATGTGGTGAAAAAAGCACCTCTTTCACCTCAGACAGTTGAAGAAGTTCAGCATGAGTCCCCAAATCCTAAAGACTTTCTACAGGGGCACAATTGAGAGCATCCTGAATCACTGCCTGGTATGAGAACTGTACTTCCCTCAACCACAGGGCTCTGCAGAGAGTGGTGCGGACAGCCCAGTGCATCTGTGATATGAACATCACACTATTCAGGTCATTTACAGAGACAAGTGCATAAAAAGGGCTCGAAGGATCATTGGGGACCCGAGTCACCCCAACCATAAACTGTTCCAGCTGCTACCATCTGGGAAAGAGTACAGCAGCACAAACGTCAGGACCAGCAGGCTCCAAGACAGCTTCTTTCACCAGGCCATCAGACTGATTAATTCACACTGACACAATTGTATTTCTAAGCTATATTGACTGTTCTGTTGTTTATCTTACTATTTATTACAAATTACTATAATTTGCACATTGTACATTCAGACAGAGACGTAACATAAAGATTTTTGCTCCTCATGTATGTGAAGGAAGTAGGAAATAAAGTCAATTCAAATCAAGAGTCAGGCAGCTGGTGCTTGCCCTCTGCACTGGGCTGCATCAACTAATTTTGTAGGATTTTCTGCTCAAAGGCACTGGTGTTCCCATACCAGGCTTTAATGCAGCTAGTCAGCACACTCTCCAACCACACATCTATAAAACCTTGCCAAGGTTTTCAATGACAGTTGAACCTCCACTGATTCCTGATGAAGCAGAGGCACTGTTGTGTTTTCTCTACAATAATATTTATATGATGGGTCCCGGGCAGGTCCTCTGAGATAGTGACACCCAGGAATTTAAAGTTACTGACCCTCTCCACCGATGATCCTCCAATGAGTACTGGATCATGGACCTCTGGTTTCCCCCCTCCTGAAATCTACAATCAATTCTTTGGTCTTATTGATGTTGAATGAGAGGTAGATGTAATTGCACCACTCAAACAAGTTTTAAATCTCCCTCCTGTTTGCTGATTCATCACCACATCATTGTTCTCCCTGTTCTTAATGCTACCATTGAGAAGGATGTACATAAGCTTGAAGGCTCAGACTCAGCAATTCAGGAATAGCTCCTTCCCCTCTGCCATCCAATTTCTGAATGGACATTGAACCCATGAACACTACTTGCTACTTCTTTATATCTATTTTTGCACTACTTATTTTATTTAACTATTTGATATACATACAAACAGTGTTTATAAAAAGACCCCATCGAGTCTGCTCCAGCATTCCATCATGGTTAAACACTTTATCTCCTCCTCAGTCTAACTCCCCATACTTCTCCCCATTATCTTTGATACTGTGTCCAATCAAGAACCTATGAAGTTCTGCCTTAAATACACCCAATAACCTGGTCTCCACAGCTACCTGTGGTAACAAATTCCACAAATTCACCACCCTCTGGCTAAAGAAATTTCTCTGCTTCTCTGTTTTAAATGGATGCCCCCATGGGAAACATCCTTTCCACATCTACTCTGTCTAGGCCTTTCAACATTCGAAAGGTTTCAACGAGATCCCCCATCATCCTTCTAATTCCAGTGGGTACAGACCCAGAGCCATCAAATGCTTCTCATATGATAACCCTTTTATTTCTAGAAAAATCCTTTTGAACATCCTCTCAAGTCTCTCCAATGCCAGCACAACTTTTCTTAGATGATGAGCCCAAAATGGTTCACAATACTCAAGGTGAGGCCTCACTAGTGCCTTATAAAGCCTCAGCATCACATCCCTGCTCTGGTATTCTAGACCTTGAAATGAATGTTAACTTTGCATTTGCCTTCCTCACCACCAACCTAACCTGCAAGTTAACCTTTAGGGTGTTCTGCACAAGGACTCCCAAGTCCCTCTGCATCTCGGATTTTTAGATTTTCTCCCTGGTTAGAAAATAGTCTGCATATTTATTTTTTCCATCAAAGTGCATGACCATGCATTTTCCAACATTGTATTTCATTGCCACTCCCTTTCCCATTCTCCTAATCTGTCTAAGTCCTTCTGCAGCCTACCTGTTTCCTCAACACTACCTGCCCCGCCGCCAATCTTCATATCATCGGCAAACTTGGCAACAAAGCCATCTGTTCCATCATCTAAATCATGTATATACAGCATAAAAAGAAGTGGTCCTAACACCGACCCCTGCAGAACACCACTAGTCATTGGCAGCCAACGAGAAAAGGATCCTTTTATTTTCACTCATTGCTGTCTACCAATTATCCAGTACTGTAAGCATGCAGATAAATTTCCTGTAGTGCCATGGGCTCTTAACTTGGTAAGCATGCTGCCTCATGTGTGGCACCTTGTCAAGGGCCTTATGAAAATCCAAATATACCATATTCACTACATCCCTTTATCTATACTACATGTAATCTCCTCAAAGTATTCCAACAGGTTCATCAGACAAGATTTTCTCTCAAAGAAACCGTGCTGACTTTGTCCTATCTTGTCTGTCTCACCTAGTACTGTATAAATACATCCTTAACGATTGACTCTAACTTCTTCCCAAACATTGAGGTCAGGCTAACTGGGCAATTATTTCCTTTCTGAAAGAGTGGAGTGACATTTGCAATTTTCCAGTCCTCCAGAACCATGCCAGAGTCCAATGATTTTCAAGTCAAGTCAAGTCGTCAACTTTTATTGTCATTTCGACCATAATTGCTGGTACAGTGCATAGTAAAAATAAGACAACGTTTTTCAGGATCATGGTGTTACATGACGCAGTACAAAAAATTAGACTGAACTACATAATAAAAAAAAACAACACAGAGAAAGCTACACTAGACTACAGACCTACACTGGACTGCATAAAGTGCACAAAAACAGTGCAGGCATTACTGTGTAGGATTTTTGAAAGATAATTACTAATGCCTCCACAATCTCCACCACTACCTCATTCAAAACCCTTGGGTGCAGTTCATCTGATCTGTGTGACTTTTGTACCTTTCGGTCTTTCATCATTTTGAGCACCTTTTTCCTTGTAAAGGTAACTGCACCAACTTCTCTTCCGTCATACTCTTCAACATCTGGCACACTTTTGGTGTGTTCCACAGTGAAGACTAATCCAAATGAAATATAATGTTGAAGACTACTCATTTGGTTCATCTGCCATCTCCTTGTCCCTGTTATTATTTTTCTGGCCTCATTTTCTAGCAGTCTTACATCCACTTGCATTTCTCTTTTATGCTTTACATACTTTTCCTATCCACTTAGATATTGTTTGCAAGCTTGCTTTTATAGTTCATCTTTTTCCTCCTAATGATCATTTTAGTTGCTTTCTGTAGATTTAAAATAGCTTCCCAATCCTCTATTTTCCCACTAACTTTGCTTTGTTGTATGCCCTCTTTTTTGCTCTTACATTAGCCTTGACTTCCCTTGCCAGCCATAATTGTACTACTTGCCATTTGAATACTTCTTTGTTTTTGGAATACGTCTATCCTTCACCTTCCTCATTTTTCCCAGAAGCCCACACCATTGCTGCTCTGCTGTCATCCCTCCAGCATCCCCTTCCAATTTTTCTTGGCCAACTCCTCCCTCATACCACTGTAGTATCCTTTATTCCACTGAAGTACGGCTACGTCAAACTTTACTTTCTGCCTATCAAACTTCAAGTCAACATCAATCATAGTGTGATCACTGCCTTCAAAGGGATCTTTTACCTTAAACTCACTAATCGCCTCCAGTTCATTACATAACATCCAATCCCCTAGCTGGCTCAATGACAAACTGTAATTGTGCAACAAGATTATCCACCTATTTCTTATACTCTGTGCATTGAGATATAACACTTTGAGTACTGTATTTGCTACCCTTTTTTGATTCTAGAAACATAGAAACATAGAACATAGGTGCAGGAGAAGGCCATTTGGCCCTTTGAGCCTGCACCACCATTCAGTACGATCATGGCTGATCATCCAACTCAGAACCCTGTACCAGTATTCTGCATCCCTAATGCACTGATACTCACTCTGCTGTCTGCAAATTTGTCCTGTCATCTGCCTGCCCCTCTTGACAGTCTGACTGCATGCTATCTTTGCGTTTTTACCGTCTGTTCTATTCTGACTCCCTTCACTCCTTCATTTTAATTTGGCTTTTATTTGACACTGATCAACAGAAAAAGACCTTTCCATGTCAAAGTGAAAACAGATCTCTACAAAATGATCTAAGATAATTACAGATATAAAACACAAAATAATTGCTTGCATAAGTATTCACCCTTATCAATTCAGTCTGTGTGGATAGACAGACAGCCATACTTTATTGATCCCGAGGAAAATTGGGTAAATTGGATAGGATTTACAGCATCTGCAGATTTTCTCTCATTTGGTAGATCTTTCTCAGCTTTACACATCAAAACACTGCAACTTTCCTCTATTCTTCTTTATAAAACTGCTCAAGCTCTGTCAGATTGCATAGGGATCATGAGTAAACAGCCCTTTTCAAGTCCAGCCACAAATTGTCAATTAGACTGAAGTCTGGACTCTGATTTGGCCACTTCAGGACATTAACTTTGTTGTTTTTTAAGCCATTCCTGTGTAGCTTTGGGTTTATGCTTGGGGTCAATGTCTTTCTAGAAAACAAATCTTCCAGGTCATTATTCTCTTACAGACTGAATCAGGTTTTCCTCCAGGGTTTCCCTGTATTTTGCTGCATTCATTTTACTTTCTACTTTCACAAACCTTCCGGAGCCTGCTGCTGTGTAGCATCCCCACAGAATGATGCAGCCACCACCATGCATCACGGTAGGGATGGTGTGTTTTTGAACATTATGGTGTTTAGCTTATGTGAAACATAGCATTTAACCAAGATTTCATGTGAGTCTTTTCTCATTGCCACTCTCCCATAAAGCTGCGACTGATGAAGGACCCAGGCAACAGTTGTTGTATGTGCAATCTTTCTCTTCTCAGCCACTGAAGCTTGTAACTTCTCCAGAGTTGTTATAGGTCTCTTGATGGCCTCCCTCACAAGTCCCTTTCTTGCACGGTCACTCAGTTTTTGAGGGCAGCCCTATGTCACGTATATGCAATCCTGTAAAAGTATCAGCAGCAACAGAACACACCTGGAGTCTGGTTTTGCTGTTAACAAAAAACTATTTTATTAGTAACTACGTCATATAGTAACTTAAACCAGGTAAATCAAGAGATAACGGTGTTATGCATATATAGGTGTAAAAATAAGGATCCCCAAGCTTCTTCAAGATTAGGTGGTAAGTGATACAGTCTTATGATGGTATGTTCAGTTCAAATGCACAGGTTAATTAATGTGAGGTGCTTGTAATCCAAAGATGAATGTTGTGAGAAGGCAATTACATCAATATTCCACAGGTTCCACAACAGCAATACAAAATAACAATAGCAGTAAGTTTTATCTCCAAGGTTGTTCCACTCCACACTCGAAGTATCACTGACAGTGATCTTCAATGAATATCCTCACAACACAAGTGGGACCACACTCGAATTCAGCTACGGGACATCTCAAAGTGGTGGCTGCAGGATACTCAAACAGAATCCACGTATGGATGATCACCAACAGTAGTTTATCACAAAGGGACCATCTTCAGGGGAATCACCACCCAGGCAAGGGGTCGACACACCAGTAGATTCCACAAGGTTACCTCAATCACACACAATGTGATAGCCACGACATGCGAAAAAACTCCAACAGTGATTTGTCACAGGGGTACCTTTCTTCAGCGAATTACCACACTCAGACAAAGAGATAAACACACATGTGGTATTCACAAAGGTTTTCCCCTCACCAGAGAAGCTACTCCTGCGGATTAACTCTGTGACAAATACACTTTCGTACTTGAATGGAAATAAACTCACCCTCACAGGCTACTTGGAAAGAGAGTCCAAACAGTGATCTCTTTGTCACTAGGTTTCTTCTGTTTCAAACCTTCCTCTCCCTCTCCTCTCTTCTCTGCGAACTTCTTCTAGTTGCAGAAACTTGTGAGAGTCATTTATCAATACTCTGGATCGATCTCAACTCACCCCTTTTGGGCTACTGAAAGTTTAAGCCAGCGACCAACTCACAGGTGTCTTCCATTGACCGACTCCATCTTGACTTTGAGTTGTGTGTGTCTGTGTGTCCTTGTATATTCAAAATAAGCTGCGAGAAACCAAAAACGTTCATTGTCTATCAAATAACTTCACCTCTCTCTCTCTCTCTCTCTCTCTCTCTCTCTTTCTCTCTCTCTCTCTCTCTCTCGAGCAGCTCAAACTGTGTCCAAAAGTTAGTCTCATTCTCCTGGCATTTTAAAGTGACAGTCCACAGTAAAAATGAACCCTAGGGGTATGCAACCCTGCTCTAGTCAGATTTACGGCTGTACCATATTCTTTCCATTTCTTGATGATTGACTTAATTGTACTCCAAAGGACATTCAGTGGCTTGAAAATTTTCATCTATCCATCTCCTGACTTGTGCTTTTCAGTAATATTTACGTGGAGTTGCTTTGAGTGTTCTTTTGTCTTCATGGTGCTGTTTTTGCCAGGATACTGACTCACCGGCAGTCATCTTCCAGATAAAGGTGTATTTCTTACTACAATCAATTAAAACACCTTGATTGCACACAGGTCTCCAAAATAGATTTCCATTTAACTAATTATGTAACTTCTAATACCGATTGACTGCTCCAGTGATGATTTAGTGTGTAATATTAAATGGGGGTGAATTCTTATTCAATCAATTATTACGTTTTATATTTGCAATTAATTTAGGTGTTGGTGCGTGGCCAAGTGGTTAAGGCATTTGTCTAATGATCTGAAGGCTGCTAGTTCGAGCCTTGGCTGAGGCTGCATGTGTGCCCTTGAGCAAGGCACTTAACCACACATTGCTCTGCGACGACACTGGTGCCAAGCTGTATGGGTCCTAATGCCCTTCCCTTGGACAACATCGGTTGCATGGAGAGGGGAGACTTGCAGCTTGGACAACTGCCGGTCTTCCATAAAAGAAACCTTGCCCACGCTTGCGCCCTGGAAACTTTGCAAGGTGCAAATCCATGGTCTATCAAGACTAACAGAGGCCTACTACAATTAATTTAGGTTCCTTTGTAGAGATCTGTTTAATCTGTTTACACTTTGACACGGAAGGGTCATTTTCTGTTGATCACTGTCAAAAAAGCCAAATTAAATCCACCTGTGATTCAATGTTGTAAAATAATGAAATAAGAGGGGTCAAGACTTTTTATAGGCACTGTACATTGTACTGCTGCTACAAAGTTAACAAATTTCACAACATTTGCCAGTGATATTAAACCTGATTCTGACTCTGATTCTGATTCTGAATATATTGCTTTTTCTCAGGAGTGATGCATACGTAGGACCCTTAGCACTATCAATGATCACTCTCATTTGTCCAATCTGTATGGCTCCCTACCATCAGGCAGGAGATACTGTAGCGTTAGGACAAGGACTGTTAGGATAGAAAAGCACATGATTCCCCCAGTGAGGCTACTGAACTTCCTCCTGCCACCACCCAGGTCACATCACATATTAAGTACCAGTAGCGTTATACAGGTTTCCTCCACTATCCAAAAGTTGAATGTTCCTATGAAACCTTTTGTAAGCTGAAATGGCGTAAAGCGAAGAAGCAGTTACCATTAATTTAAATGGGAAAAATTTTTGAGCATCCACAGACACAAAAAACCTACCAAATCATACTAAACAGCACATAAAGCCTAAAATAACACAAACATATAGTAAAAGCAGGAATGATATGATAAATACACAGCCTATATAAAGTAAAAATAATGTATGTACAGTGTAGTTTCACTTTTCAGAATCATGTGCCAAAGCAAAGATTTTGCCAAAGCCGATTTGTAGAAAAAAATCTGCATGTACACGTATGCACACACACCTGCCCATGCAAGGCTTCACGGTCATTGTAGTCTTTCTCGGGGTAAACACAAGGTTAAAGCGGGCACCTTTTTTTCTTAAAAGCAAAAATCCTCTTTGGATTTCTTTTGGTTAGTGAAAACATGTACTAATGTAGGTCTCACATAAAAGCGAAGTAGCGGAAAGTGAACTTTCGTACAGCAGAGGACACCTGTACCATTAATATTTTAACTTGTATCATAAATGCAACTTACTATTTGTGGTAATATTACTTTATGTGTTCTGTTTGAGTTATATGTACAGTGTTGAGCACCTTGGTCCGGAGGAATATTGTTTTATTTGGTATACATGTGCACAGTTGAATGACAATAAACTTGATCTTGAATGTAAGGGATACTGAGGGAGAACTTTGTCACTCAGAGGATGGTGTGATTATAGATTGAACTGTCAGCAGGAGTCGTGAATGCTGGTTCATTTGAAAGGTGAATAGGTTAGTTTTTTATTCTCTGAAACAAAATAAATTGAGAGGAGATTTATAAAGGTAGACAACATTATGAGAAGTATGGAGATAGTGAATGCATGCAGGCATGTACCCCCTCAGGTTGGGTGAGAGTAGAACCAGAGGTGATAGCTTAAGCATGAAAGGTTTAAGGAGAATCTAAGGGGAACATTTTCAATCAGAAGGTGGAACAGCTACCAACAGAAGTGGTAGATGTGGGTTCAGTTGTAACATTTTGGTAAAATTTGGATAGGTACATTGATGGGAATGTTTTAGAGGATAAATATGGTTTGGGTCCAGGTGGATGGGAGTAAGCAGACCAGGACAGGCATTCCCAACCTTTTTTATGCCATGGATCAAAACCATTAAGCAAGGGATCTGCAGATCCCAGGTTGAGAACTCCTGAACAGAGGGGCTATGACCCCCACCCCCATGCTATGCTGTCTATAACTCTATGATTCTATGAATGTTGAGCAGTCTGCAAGATTTGCATTCTCGTGTGGCTACAAAGACTCCCATGTCTCCTGATACTATTCTTTTAAGCACCGTTGGAGATTATTAGGTGCAGGATGGCATTCCGAAATTATGGGAACACCAGGTATTAATGCAAATGAGAACCAATCTTCAAAACAAAATCTGATCAAATGTAAACTACAAGCAGTTTTGAATGTGAAAGAACAGTTATTTAAGCAAACAATGCTGTCTACAAAACTGGCTCACAACATGAAACCACTCAAAAGATACGGTTTGCATACTGAAATGACTGGCAGATATTATCATATGAATTGACCAAAAATAAGACAATAGGGCGATGTTAATTTGCCTACATCAAACCAGGCATCAGATTCTCTTTGCTGAGTTATTTTGCATCACTACGATGGAAATCAAAGAAGGTTCTGGACCAGACATATTTTGTCATTAAGCACATCAAACATGATGAAGGACATTATTCCTCCACCAAAACTTAGTCTATTTGTGTATCCAGATAGCTGGCCTTCACAAGACTACTTTGGGGGTGTTGGTTTTTTTTATCCTTAGAGGTTTATAGATCATCCATTTAATTTACATAAGCTCAGAGAGGAGTTTGGATTTTGAGAGGTATTTGCTAAATTATAACATGCTGCCATTGTAAATGTGTAATCCAATGGAACCATTTGTTGGACTCAAAATATAAGACCATGAGATTTTAAGGTCATAAGATATAGGAGCAGAAATAGGCCATTTAACCCGATTCTGGTCAACATTTCATCATGGCTGCTCCAATTTTCCTTGCAGCCCCAATCTCCTGCCTTCTCCCCATATCCCTTCATGCCCTGACCAATCAAGAATCTCTCAATCTCTGCCTTAAACATACATAAAGACATGACCTCCACAGCTGCCTACGGCAAAGAATTCCACAGATTCACCACTGTCTGGCTAAAGAAATTCCTCCTCAACTCCATTACTAAACGGATACCCCTCTATTCTGAGGCCGTGTCCTCTGGTCTTAGACTTTCTTGCAATAAGAAGCACTTCCACACCATTCCACTTTCACACTATTGTTATGATACAGGAACAATGAATATAGAATTGAGACAGGTTTTTTATAAAAAAATAAAACATTTATTTAAACTCAGCTCAACAACAAATGAAAAGTAAAAAAACAACTAATTTAACTGGAAGTTAACTGCTATACGGCAACTCGAACAGTTCTTGAAGTGATAAATGCGAGCACAATTCTTAAAAGTGGTAAATGCGGAAGTCCAGATGATTTACACAGTCAATAAGAAGAGACTTTCCTGAAGTAATGAATTCCTTGACGATGTGATGTTACTGCTGATCCCAGTTGAAATATGCCTTGCCTGAAGGATTTACGACGAAGGAAATAAAATCGGCTTAAATGAACTGACCTCCTTGGCGAATAATGCTGTGTCCAATCCTTTTTGCGGTTACAGCAGAGATTATCTCGAATGCAGATTACTACCTCTTTGATTGAAGATTAAATAAAGTTGATCCTGTATTACCACCGACAACATCAACTTTTCTCGATCCTTCGGGTCTTCCGTACTTCAGTAAATTCTTCACTCTCTGACTGGACTAAACTGGCAGTGTTGCAGCGAAACTGCCGGCAATAACCTTTGAGACTTAAGACAGAAAATAAAACTCCACTTTAAAACAAAACTGTGTCATGAGACGAATACGTAGCATAATGGAGTAACTGACAAATTAAATCACAAACTGACCTGCGTCACAGCAAGGCTTTTCTTTTTATACCTGTTGAAACAGGGCATCACATGACCTTTCATTGGCAGGAAAATTATATCATGTGACCTCACACTGGTGGGAAATTACATCACCCCATCATCACAAGACTATTACATCATGCTCACTAGATACTCAATGACATCATGGTCATGTGACAGTCACAAGTTACTCACGGGGTATGTAACACTATCAAGACCTTTCACCATTTGATAAGTTTCAATTGGGTCACCCCTCATTCTTCTGAATTCCAATGAATACAGGATTCCATCAAATGCTCTTCATATGTCAAGCCATTCAATCCTGGAATAATTTTTGTTAACTTCCTTTGGACGCTGTCCAGTTTCAGCACATCCTTTCTAAGATAAGGGGCCCAAACTTGCTCCAATTGAGACCTCAGCAGTGCTTTATAGAGTTTCAACATTACACCCATGCTTTTATATTCTGGTCCTCTTGAAATGAATGCTGACATTGCATTTGCCTTCCTCAACACAGACACAACCTGCAAATTAACCTTTAACTTCCCACAAATTTGTGCTGTATTATATGCCCTCTCTTTGGTTTTTATGTTGGTTTTGATTTCTCTTGTTAGTCACGGTTGTGTCATCTTGCATTTAGAATACTTCTCCCTCTTTGGGATGTACATATCCTGTGCCTTCCCAATTGTTTCCAGAAATTTCAGCCATTGCTGCTCTGCCATCATCCCTGCCAGTGTTTTTTTTCCAATTAATTCTGGCCAGCTCCTCTCTCATGCCTCTGTAATTCCCTTTACTTAACTGCAATACTGATATATCTGACTTTAGATTCCCCTCTCAAATTTCAGAGTGAATTCAATCATATTATGGTCACTTGCCTCAAAGGCTTCTTCTACCTTAAGATCTCTAATCAATTCTGCTTCATTGCATAACACACAATCCAGAATAGCTGATCCTCCTGTGGACTCCACAATGAGCTGCTCTAAAAAGCCATCTCATAGGCATTGTGGAATCCAGCACCAAGCTGATTTTCCCAATCTACCAGCATATTGATGTCCCCCATGACTATTATAACATTGTCCTTTTCATTTTCTATCTCCCATTGTAATTTGTAGGCCACATACTCACTACTGTTTGGGGTCTATATACAACTCCCATCAGGGTCTATTTACCCTTACAGTTCCTTAGATCCATCCACAATGATTCAATACCTTCAAACTCTATGTCATTTCTTTCTAATGATTTGATTTCTTTTTTTTACCAACAGAGCAACCCCGAGCCCTCTGCCTTCCTGCCTATTCTTTCAATACAATGTGTATCCTTAGACATTAAGTTCCCAGCTATAATCTTTCAGCCATGATTCAGTGATGCTTATAACATCATACCTGTCAATCTGCAACTGTGTTGTCAGTTCATCTACCTTATTCCGTTCACTGTTTATATTCAGATACAACACCTTCAGTCCTGTATTCACCCTTTCAATTTTGTCCATCTTTTACTTGCAACTCATCCTGTTGACTGAACTTTTGTCCTATCAACAGCCTCTCCTCACTACACATTGCCTCTGTTTGTAAACTAGCTTCCTCATCTTCAGTATTATTATCCGCCTTTCCTACAATACTCCTTGCATTGAAATTCAGGCAGCTTAGGACACTAGTCATAGGTACCAAGCTCAACCTTTTGATTTCTAACCTTGTCTGAATTCTTACCAACATCTGTCTCCACAACCTCTCCTGTAACTGTTCTGGCACTCTGGTTCACAACCCCCTGCAACTCTAGTTTAAATTCCACCATGCAGCAATAACCAACTTTCTCGCTAGTCCCCTTCCCGCTCAGATGCAAGACATCCCTTCTGTACAGGTCCGACTTTATCGTAGATGTTACGAGAGGGAAACCAAAGGTCTATAAGCCAGACCTCATTGCAGAATCAGATGTGGGGAGGGTTAGCAATTTAAATTCCTAGGTGAGCCAGCACCAGCATGTAAGTGCAATTGTGAAAAAAGCACAGCAGCGTCTTTCCTTCCTTAGGTGTTTGTGGGGATTCGGCATAAAATCTAAAACTTTGACAAATTTATCTAGGTCTATAGTGGAGAGTAGATTATACTGGCTGGCTGCTTCACAGCCTGCTAAGGAAAGGCAAATGCCTTTTGTGAGGGAATTTAGAGGTTTAACGATAATGTGTGACTGCTGAATGTTCTGGTAGGAGGCAACTGAAAATGTCAATAAGATAAAAGGGAGTGTGGAAAACCAAGTATTACCCTCAAGACACTGAGCTAATTGCTAACCACCCTCCCCCAGCTGCAGGACTTGTTGTGAAAAGCTACTTTTATTCAGTGTCACAAGTGCTAGGATTGTTATATCTGTTTACCTTATTTAGAAACCCTGTCTTGAAGACTGTAGCTGTCTTAAAGGAAGCATTATGAACAGTGGATGTAGTGTATATGGATTTCAGTAAGGCATTTGATAAGGATCCCCATGCAAGACTCCTTTAGAAGGTAAGGAGGTATGGGATCCAAGGAGACCTTGCTTTGTGGATCCAAAATTGGCTTGCACACAGAAGGCAAAGGGTGGTTGTAGATGGTTCATATTCTGCAGTGACCAGTGGTGTTCCACAGGGATCTGTTCTGGGACCCCTCCTAGAACCATAGAACCATAGATCACTACACACACAGAAAACAGGCCATTCGACCCTTCTAATCTGTGCCAAAACTTTATTCCATTAGTCCTATTGACCTGCACCTAGTCCATAACCCTCCAGAGCTCTCCCATCCATGTATCTTAAATCCAATTTATTCTTAAAACTTAGGAGTGAGCCTGCATTTACCACATCAGATGGCACCTCGTTCCACACTCCCACCACTCGCTGAGTGAAGAAGTTCCCCCTAAACCTTTCCACTGCCACCCTAAAGCCATGTCCTCTCATATTTATCTCTCCTAATCTAAGTGAAAAGAGCCCACTCGCATTTATTCTGTCTATAATTTTGTAAACCACTATTGTTATGATCCCAGCCCCCTCCTTTGTGAGAATCGCAAGAGCACCCGTTGAGGGAAGGGGGTGGTCAGTAGACCCAGGAAGTGAGAGAGAGAGAAACGTGAAAAATTGCACGTCCCACCAGGGATACAGAATAAGATGCCAGCAACTATTGTCTCATGGAGACCACGTGAAAAGCCCTCGGGCAAGGTGGGCTGGTTGAGAGAGAGATTGCATCATCCCAACCTGATTGACACCTGCGACCCCGTGAGGAAGTATAAAGGAGAGTCTCAGGGGGACAGCCCCTCAGACACACCCAGAAGACATGAGAGAGCGATCCCGCAGCAGCGGGATGCCATTCTGAAGGAAGCCACGTGCGTTAGATTCCGGGATTAGAATTTGTGGCTGGAATCACAGGAAACCGCTTTTAACTAACATCGGGGAGAGGGAACCAACGCTTCCCTGATTTCACGGAAGATTCATCAAGACTCGTCAAGTTCTTTCTCTTCTCCCCCCCAATCTCTCTCTCTCGGTCGCCCCACGCAAAACCCAGCGATTTTCAAAGGGCTGAGGCCTGCAGACTTTCAGAGTGACTTTTATATTTCCAACGGACAATCTAATAACCCCCAGACACCAGCAGAGCTCACTTCTTAATGATGATTATTACTATACACGCACTTTAGATTGAATGTTGACAATGTGCACTATCTGAATGTATGTATTAACCCCACTTTTGTGTCCCTTTACGAATAAAACGTTTGAAAATAGTGACATCAGACTTCAACAGACCTCTCTATCTTTGCTGGTAAGTTCTCCAGTTACGGGATTCATAACACTATCAATCCCCCCTCACTCTTCTACGCTCCAAGGAATAAAGTCCTAACCTGTTCAGGCTTTCCTTGAAACTCAACTCCTGAAGACCCAGCAACATCCTAGTAAATCTTCTCTGCACTCTTTCAATCTTACTGATATCCTTCCTATAATGAGGTGACCAGAACTGCACACAATACTCCAAATTTGGCCTCACCAATGTCTTATACATCCTCACCATAACAACCCAACTCTTATACTCAATACTTTGATTTATGAATGCCCGGATGCCAAAAGCCTTCTTTTCAACACTGTCTACCTGTGACGCCACTTTCAGCAAATCATGTATCTGAACTCCCAGATCCCTTTGCTCCTCTGCACTCCTCAGTGCCCTACCATTTACTATGCATGTCCTACCTTGATTTGTCCTTCCAAAATGCAAGACCTCACACTTGTCTGCATTAAATTCCATCTGTCATTTTCTGGCCCATTTTTCCAGTTGGTCCAGATCCCTTTGCCAGCTTTGAAAGCCTTCCTCACTGTTCATAACACCACCAATCTTAGTGTAATCAGCAAACTTGCTGATCCAATTTACCACATTATCATCCAGGTCATTGATATAGAGGACAAACAACAATGGTCCCAGCACAGATCCCTGAGGCACACCACTAGTTACAGGCCTCCAGTCTGAGAAGCAATCACCCACTACCACTCCGTCTTCTCCAACACAGCAAATTTTGAATCCAGTTTACAACCTCTCCATGGACACCTAGTATCTGAACCTTCTGATCTAACCTCCCATGTGGGACTTTGTCAAAGGCCTTACTAAAGCCCATGTAGACAACATCCACAGCCCTTCCTTCATCTACTTTCTTGGTAACCTCCTCAAAAAACTCTACAAGATTCGTTAATGGCAATCTACCATGCTCAAAGCCATGCTGACTATCCTTAATCAGCCTTTGGCTGTCCAAATACTTGTATATCTGATCTTTCAGAACACCTTCCAAAGATTTACCTACTACTGATGTCAGGCTCACCGGCCTGTAATTACCTGGTTTACTTTCAGAGCCTTTTTTAAACTACAGAACAACATGAGCTACCCTCCAATCCTCCGGCACTGCACCCATGGCTAAGGACATTTTAAATATTTCTTCCAGGACTCCTGCAATTTCAACACCAGTCTCTCAAGGTTCGAGGAAATATCATGTCAGGCCTGGGGGATTTATCTACCTTTATTCACTGTAAGGCAGCAAGCATCTCCTTCTCTTTAATTTCTATATGTTCGATGACACTACTGCTTGTTTCCCATCCTTCTGTATATGCTATGCCAGTTTTGTGAGTAAATACTGATGCAAAAAAACTGTTTAAGATCTCCTCCATCTCGAGAGGCTCCACACATAGACGACCACTCCGAACTTCTAGAGGACCAATTTTGTCCCTTACTATCCTTTTACTCTTAATGTACTTGTAGAAACCCTTTGGGTTTACCTTCACATTATCTGCCAAAGCAACCTCATGTCTTCTTTTTGCCTTCCTGACTTCCTTCTTCAGTAGTTTCTTACATTTTCTATACTCTTCAAGTACCTCATTTGTTCCATGTTGCCTGTACCTGTTATACACCTCTTTTTTTTTTTCTTAACCAGGTCGCCAATATCCCTTGAAAACCAAGGTTCACTATGCCTGTTAGCTCTGCCTTTAATCCTGGCAGGATCATGCAAACTCTGCACTCTCAAAACTTTGCTTTTGAAAGCCTGTTTGTGACTTTCATAAATGACCTGGATGAAGAAGTAGAAGGGTAGGTTAGTAAGTTTGTTGATGACACAAAGGTTTGGGATGTTGTGGATATTCTGGAGAGTTGTCAGAGGTTACAGTGGGACATCGATAGGATGAAGAACTGGGCTGAGAAGTGGTTGATGGAATTCAACCCAGATAAGTGTGAGGTGTTTCAATTGGAAGACAAAACGTAATATAAATGGCAAGACTCTTGGAAATGTGGAGGATCTGAGAGATATTTGGGTCCATGTTGATAGGACACTCAAAGCTTCTGTGCAGGTTGACAGTGTTGTTAAGAAAGCGTATGGTGTGTTGGCATTCATCAACCGTGGGATTGAGTCTAAGAGCCGTGAAACAATGTTACAGCTATATTAGACCTTGGTCAGACCCCACTTGGAGTAACGTGTTCAGTTCTGGTCACCTCACTACTGAAAGGATGTGGATAGTGCAGAGGAGATATATAAGTATGATACCAGGATTGCAGAGCGGGCCTAATGAGAATAGGCTCAGTGAACTTGATCTTTTCTCCCTGGAGCGACGGAGGATGAGAGGTGACCTGATAGAGGTGTATAAGATGATGAGAGGCACTGAGCTTGTGATTAGTCAGAGGCTTTTTTTTTTCCCAGAGCTGAAATGGCTAACACGAGGGGGCATAGTTTTATAATGCTTGCAAGCTTGTAAGTTTTTCCACACAGAGTGGTGGGTGCATGGAATGCACTGACAAAGACAGTGCCAGAGGCAGATACAAAAAGTTTCAGTAGGTACTTTTAATGTAAGAAATGCATGCAGTATACATCCTGAAATTCTTCTTCGCAAACATCCAAGAAAACGGAGGAATGAATGTCAGTTAAATGTTAGAACCCCAAAGTCCCCCCAGCTCCCCCTCCCATACATAACAGCAGAAAAGCAACACCCCCCCCCACCTTCAAGAAGCATTGAAGCCCCCCATTGAGCACTCAAGCATGCAGCAAAGCTTCAATAAAGACACAGATTTGCAGTACCCCAAAGACTACTCATTCACCTGGTAATTCGATATACCACAGGCTGTCTCTCTCTCTCTCTCTCTCCCTAATGAGGGAAAAAGAGGTGTCCCCATTTCACAGCAATAGGGGAGACATAACAAACAACTCACTGAATTATGGTCTGTTGTATCGCTCTTTCTGAGCACAGTGCCTGGATCTTTTAAGAGACTCTTAGATAGGTACGTGGAGATTAGAAGAATAGAGGGCTATGCGATAGGGTAATTTCAGGCAGTTTCTAGAGTAGGTTACATGGTCAGCACAATATTGTGGGCTGAAGGTTCAGTAATGTGCTGTAGATTTCTATGTTCTATGTTCCCTGGAAGAGAGCCCAAAGATCCAAAAGTCTTATGCCCTTCCTCTTACATCAACTCTGGCCACATATTACCTGTATAATCTTCCTAGTTCTAGCCTCATTAGCATGAGTAGCAATCCCGAGATCACAACCCAGGAGGTCCTGCTCTTTAACTTAGCACCGAACTCCCTGAACTCCCTATGTAGATTCAAAATATTGAAGTAACCGATGTCTTTCTAGCTATAAAATTATATTAAATCATCTGCTGTATCTTTGTTTTTAAGTATACCAAAACATGGTATACTTTCAGCCTGGAAAGAGGCAATTGCATTTCTCCTAAGAAATAATCTTCCACCTGGTCTCCTCCAATGTGCTTGCCCATGATGAATAAAGACCTTTTGTATCCGTCAACTTCAGTCTCTAGTGACTCATTCATGGTCACAAAAGAGACTATGATGGCAGAAGTACTAGATTAATTAGAAACATGAATTCCCTTAATTGCTTTAAGGGGAAATCTTGCCTGACAAATCTGTTGGAAATCATTGAGAAAATACCAGTCAAGATATTAATGCAGAGTCAAAAGATGTTACTTTTTGTGGCCAAGTTTGCAGATAATACAAAGATAAGTGGAGAGGTATTTAGTGTTGAGGAAGCAAGTAGTTTGCAGAAGGACTGGGACAGATCAGGAGAATGGGCATTGAAGTGGCAGATGGAAGACAGCATAGGGAAATGTATGGTCATGCACTTTGGAAGAAGCAGTAAAGATGCAAATGATTTTTTAAACAGGAGCAAATTCAAGAATTAGAGGTGCATAGGGACTTTGGGTTCTCATGTGCATGATTCCCAAAAGATTAACTTGCAGTTTGAGACAGTGGTAAGGAAGACAAATACAATGTTAGCATTAATTTTGAGAAAACTAGAATATAAAAAAAAGCAAGGATGTAATGCTGTGGTTGTATAGGACATTGGTCAGAACACATTTGGAGTACTTTGAACAGTTTTGGGACCCATATCTGAGGACGGATTCCTGGCATTGGAGAGGGTCAAAGGGGTTTATAAGAATGGACCTGGGGAATGAAAGAGTGTAACATTTGTGGAATGTTTGATCACTCTGGGATTTAGGAGAATGAGGTGGGTGGAGAATCTCATTGAAGCCAATCAGATATTGAAGGCCAATGATATTGAATGGACATGGAGAGGATATTTTCTATAGTGAGTCGAGTCTAGCACCAGAGGGCACAGCCTCAGAATAAAAGGACATCCCATTAGAGCAGAGACGAGGTAGATCTTTTTTTAGCCAGAAGGTTCTCACCAGCCAGGTCATGTTCTCTTCTTACTGCTGCCATTCGGTAGAAGGTACAAGAGCCTCATAGGACCCACCATAGATTCAAGAACATTTACTACCCCTCAAACATCAGGCTCTTGAATACAGGGGGATAACTCACTTGCCCCATCATTGAAATATTCCTGTAACCAATGATCTCACTTTAAGGACTCTTTATCTTATTATCTCAAATTCTTGCAATTTATTGCTAATTATTTTGATTTGTATTTGCACAGTTTGCTGTCTTCTGCATTCTACCTGATCCTATTGTAGTTACTATTCTATAGATCTGCTGAGTGTGCCCATCCTCAGGTAACATGCATGTACTTTGATAATAACATTTACTTTGAACATTGGTGGGAATTCATCACCACAAAAGGCTATGGAGGCCAAATTATTGGGTATATTTTTTTTTAAAGCGAAGGTTGATAGGTTCTTGATTACTAATCAAAAGTTATGGAAAGAATGCAGTAGAACAGAGTTGAGAGGAAAAACAAAATAATCATGATCAAAAGTTAATTCTTCTAACTTAAGAGATCCTAAAGAAGAACCTAATACATTTTTATTTGTAAGCAACTTCAAATATTAACACATTTGGTCACTATCTCATCTAGTTCTTTTGGACTGTAAGCCTGCTGATGCAGGGTCTCAGTTCAAGGCATTGTTCCACCCTTTGCCTCCACAGATGCTGCTGACTGTGATTTCCACAGCGAATATATCTCAAGAGCTGTTAGGGACATTAGTGGACTAAAACAAGCTCAGCAGCTCAACTAACATAATTAAACAGGCATCACATCAGGCTTGGAATGAAGACATGTTTTAAAATGTTGATGAATAAATTCAGTGTAGACAAGGCACTTATGAGATCACAACCCTGACCAACAGTTCACTTAGAGGGGTCTGGAAAGAATTTTTAAATTAAAATGTCCTCCAGGAGATGTTTTACTGGAACGGATAAAGATGAGATTTGATTTGCACATTTAGATAGATGATAAGTTCTGGTCAAAAAGGAAAATCATTTCTATTTGTTAGTGATGTCACAATAAAAGACACATATTTAAGTCTCTCACAAGACAAATGCAGCACAGAGACACCGCTGGGAGCTTAAACTTCCAGAAAACTTAAGATCAAGTTCAAGATTATTGTCATACAATCGATTATGTATATACCATTGAAAGAGACAATGTTCCTCTGGACCAAGGTGCACAACACTTAAGTAATATTGCTACAAATAAATTAATAAATAGTAATAAATTAACAAATAAGAATCTCAAGTGGGTGGAAAAGAGACCCTGATGATCCTCTCAGTGGTCCTTGCAATCTTTTGTAGGGTCTTGCAGTCAGATGCTTAGCAATTCCCATACCAGACAGTGATGCAGCTGGTCATGACTTCTTAAATGCTTCACCTTTCACCCTTAACCTATGACCTCTAGTTCTCCTCTCATCCAAGCTCAGTGGAGAATCTCTGTCAATGGTAAATTGCTCTGCCTGTATCCCTCAAAATTTTGTATTGCTCTATCAAATTTTCTCTGATACTCCTGCACTCCAGTGACTAAAGAATGAACCTATTCAGCTTTTCCTTAAAACTTAGGTCCTGGCAGCATTGTTGTAAAATTTCTCTACATTATTTAAAGCTTATTTTTATCCTTCCTTTAGGTGGATTGCCAGAGAGGTGGTCAACATTTTGGGGCAATAAGTTGCACCAAGATAGAAGTCTGAAAGTAAATTTTATATCTGTGGTTTGTTGAAGATAAAGATCTGAATACTAGCTTTATTTGTCACATGTACATCAAAGCATTGAAACATGCATTGAAATGTGGCATTTGCTTCAACAGCCTACTAAGTCTGAGAAAGTGCTGGAGCTGATTTCATTTGTCACCAGGCTTCAAGTGTCCAGCACCAGCGTTGCATATCCACTACTTACTAACCCTAATCCTAACCCGTACATCTTTGGAATGTGGGAAGAAATCAGAGCATCTGGAGAAACCCACTTAGTTACAGAATAATGTAGAGACTCCTTTCTGAATATGAAAGCCTAATAGTTTGCTTAAGAATAAATTGAAATGGAGGGTTGGCAATTTTTTCGAGGTTAGGGTACACTAAAAAGGAGGCTGAATGGCATTCAGGCTTATCCAGATGGCAGGAGGGGAGAGGTGGGCAGCACAGTAGTGTAGTGGTTAGCACAACATTTTATAGTGCAGGTGACCAGGGTTCAATCCCTGCCACTGCCTGTGAGGAGTTTTTACCTTCTCTCTGTGTTGGTGTGGGTTTCCTCCAGGTTTTCCAGTTTCCTCCCATAGTCCAAAGATGTACTGGTTGGTAGGTTAATTGGTCATTGTAAATTGTCCTGTGATTAGGCTAGGATTAAATTGGGGGCTTGGTGGGTGGCATGGTTCAAAGGGCCAGTAGCACCTATACTGTTCTGTATCTCAATTTCGTAAGTAAATGTAAAATGTCTGAGTCTACCAGAAGTGAGTGGAAGAATTGACAGCAAATCGGTTTCCAGAAGACAGGGAGTTAACAATAAGAGGAACTTCAGTGGAAATGTATGGGAGTATAACAAGAGAAAAAAAAAATTCTGAATATATTGCATTGTTGAGGGAAGTGCAAGGGTTGAGGGATGTTGTATCTCATGAATTGACAATATTAGCAATAGTGTGAATGAGAATGGGAATTTGCACAGTTCATAAGATTGTAATCAGAATCAGAACCAGAATCAAGTTTACTAGCATTGGCATGTGTCGTAAAATTTGTTAACTTAGCAGCAGCAGTTCAAAGCAATACATAATATAGAAGGGAAAAAAAACAAATAATAATATAAATAAATGAGTAAATCAATTACAGTATGCATATATTGAATAGATTAAAAATTGTGCAAAAACCAGAAATAATATATGTATTTAAAAAGTGAGGTAGTGTCCAAGGGTTCAGTGTCCATTTGGGACTTGGATGGCAGAGGGGAAGAAGCTGTTCCTGAATCACTGAGTGTGTGCCTTCAAGCTTCTGTACCTCCTACCTGATGGTAACAGTGAGAAAAAAGCATGCCCTGGGTGCTAGAGATCCTTAATAGTCGATGCTGTCTTGTTGAGACACCTTTCCTTAAAGATGTCCTGCGTACCTTGTAGGATAGAACCCAAGATGGAGTGGACTAAATTTACAGCCCTCTGCACCTTCTTTCAGTCCTGTGCAGTGCCCCCCACCCCCATTCCAGACAGTGATGCAGCCTATCAGAATGCTCTCCATGGTACATCTATGGAAGTTTTTGAGTGTATTTGTTGACATTCCAAATCTCTTCAGACTCCTTATGAAGTATAGCCGCTGTCTTGCCTTCTTTATATCTACATCGATATATTAAGACCAGGTTAGATCCTCAGCGATCTTAACACCTAGGAACTTGAAACTGCTTACTCTCTCCACTTCTGATCTCTCTGTGAGGATTGGTATGTGTTCTTTCATCTTACCCTTCCTGAAGACCACAATCAGCTCTTTTGTCTTACTGATGTTGATTGCCAGGTTGTTGTTGCGACACCACTCCACTACTTGGCATATCTCGCTCTTGTACGCTCTCTCGTCACCAACTGAGATTCTACCAACAATTGTTGTATCATCAGAAAATTATGGTTGGAATTTGAGATATGCCTAGCCACACAGTCATGGGTATAGAGAAATTAGAGCAGTGGGCTAAGCACACATCCCTGAGGTGCACCAGTGCCATCGTCAATGAGAGGAGATTTTATCACCAATTCCCACAGGTTGTGGTCTTCCAGTTAGGAAGGAAGTTAAGGATCCAGTTACAGAAGGAGGTACAGAGGCCCAGGTTCAGCAGCTTCTCAGTCAGGATTGTTGGAATGCTGGTATTAAATGCTGAGCTATAGTCGATGAATAGCATTCCTGTAATAGGTGTTTGTGTTGTCCAGGTGGTCTAAAGCCATGTGAAGAGCCATTGGCTTTGTATCTTCCATTGACCTATTATGGCAACAAGCAAATTGCAATGGGTCCAGGTCCTTGCTGAGGCAGGAGTTCAGTCTAGACATGACCAATCTCAAAGTATTTTATCATTGTCCATGTTAGTGCTACTGGGTGATACTCAATAAAGCATCTCACTTTATTCTTTTTCGGCACTGGTATAATTGTTGCCTTTTTGAAGCAAGTGGGAACTTCTGTCCGTAGCAGTGAGAGGTTGAAAACGTCCTTGAATACTCCCGCTATTTGGTTGGCACAGGTTTTCAGAGCCTTCCCAGGTACTCCATCGGGACCTTCCGCCTTGCGAGGATTCACTCTCTTTAAAGACAGCCTAACATCAACCTTTGAGACAGAGATCACAGGGTCATCAGGTACAGCAGGAATCTTCATGGCTGTAGTTATAGTCTCTCTTACAAAGTGGGGATAGAATAGACAATAGTCAATAGACAGTAGGTGCAGGAGTAGGCCATTTAGCCCTTCTAGCCAGCACCACCATTCACTGTGATCATGGCTGATCATACACAATCAGTACCCTGTTCCTGTCTTCTCCCCATATCCCTTGACCCCGCTATCTATAAGAGCTCTATCTAACTCTCTCTTGAATGCATCCAGAGTCTTGGCCTCCACTGCCTTCTGGGGCAGAGCATTCCACATATCCACCACTCTCTGGGTGAAAAAGTTTTTCCGCATCTCTGTTCTAAATGGCCTACCCCTTATTCTTAAACTGTGGCCTCTAGTTTTGGACTCACCCATCAGCGGGAACATGCATCTTGCCTCCAGTATGTCCAATCCCTTAATAATCTTATATGTTTCAATCAGATCCCCTCTCATCCTTCTAAATTCCAGTGTATACAAGCCCAGTAGCTCCAATCTTTTAACATATGACAGTCCCTCCATTCCGGGAATTAACCTTGTGAACCTACGCTGCACTCCCTCAATAGCAAGAATGTCCTTCCTCAAATTTGGAGAGCAAAACTGCACACGATACTCCAGGTGGGGTCTCACCAGGGCCCTGTACAGCTGCAGAAGGACCTCTTTACTCCTATACTCAATTCCTCTTGTTATAAAGGCCAGCATGCCATTAGCTTTTTTCACTGCCTGCTGTACCTGCAAGCTTGCTTTCATTGACTGATGTACAAGAACACCTAGATCTCGTTGTACTTCCCCTTTTCCACTTGACTCCATTTAGATAGTAATCTGCCTTCCTGTTCTTGCCACCAAAGTGGATAACCTCACACTTATCCACATTAAACTGCATCTGCCATACCTTTGCCCACACACCCAACCTGTCCCAGTCACCCTGCGTTCTCTTAACATCCTCCTGACATTTCACATTGCCACCCAGCTTTGTGTCATCAGCAAATTTGCTAATGTTACTTTTAATCCCTTCATCTAAATCATTAATGTATGTTGTAAGCAGCTGCGGTAGCCATTCTGAAAGGGACTCGTTAATCGTTACTCTTTATTTCCTGTCAGCCAGTCAATTTTCAATCCATGTCAGTACTCTGCCCCCAATACCATGAGCCCTAATTTTGCCCACTAATCTCCTATGTATCAAAAGCTTTCTGGAAGTCCAGGTACACTACATCCACTGGATCTCCCTTGTCCATTTTCATAGTTACATCCTCAAAAAACTCCGGAAGATTAGTCAAGCATGATTTTCCCTTTATAAATCCATGCTGACTCAGACTGATCCTTCTATTGCTATCCAAATGTGTCGTCATTTCCTCTTTTATAATTGACTCCAGCATCTTTCCCACCACTGATGTCAGTCTAACCGGTCTATAATTCCCTGTTTTCTCTCTCCCTCCTTTCTTGAAAAGTGGGACAACATTAGCCACCCTCCAATCAGCAGGAACTTTTCCTGAATCTATAGAACATTGGAAAATGATTACCAAAGCATCCACGATTTCTAGAGCCACCTCTTTAAGTACCCTGGGATGCAGACCATCAGGTCCCGGAGACTTATCAGCTGTCAGACTCAACAGTCTATCCAACACCGTTTCTTGCCAAATATAAATTTCCTTCAGTTCATCCTTTACCCTAGTTCCTTTACATCTGGGAGATTGCTTGTGTCTTCCCTACT
This sequence comes from Hypanus sabinus, assembly GCF_030144855.1. Lineage (NCBI taxonomy): Eukaryota > Metazoa > Chordata > Chondrichthyes > Myliobatiformes > Dasyatidae > Hypanus > Hypanus sabinus. The sequence continues at coordinate 88,448,033 of NC_082719.1, forward strand.
GAAGACAGATCCAAAGTACCTGTTCAACTCATCTGCCATTTCCTTGTTCTCCACAATAAATTCACCCGTTTCTGTCTTCAATGGCCCAATTTTGGTCTTAACTATTTTTTTGCTATTCACATACCTAAAGAAGCTTTTACTATCCTCTTTTATATTCTTGGCTAGTTTCCCTTCGTACCTCATTTTTTCTTGGCGTATTGCCTTTTTTGTAATCTTCTGTTACTCTTTAAAAGCTTCCCAGTCCTTCGGTTTCCCGCTCATCTTTGCTATGTTATACTTCTCTTTTATTTTTATACTGCCCTTTACTTTAAGCCACAGCTGCCCCTTACTTCCCGTAGGATCTTTCTTTCTCTTTGGAATGAACCGATCCTGCACCTTCTGCGTTATTCCCAGAAATACCTGCCGTTGTTGTTCCACTGTCTTCCCTGCTCGGGTATTGTTCCATTGAACTTTGACCAGCTCCTCCCTCATAGCTCCATATACCCTTTGTTCAACTCTAATACTGACACATCCGATTTTCCCTTCTCCTTCTCAAATTGTAGGTTAAAACATATCATATTATGGTCACTACCTCCTAATGGTTCCTTTACCTCGATGTCCCTGATCAAATCCGGTTCATTGCACAACACTAAATCTAGAATTGCCTTCTCCCTGGTAGGCTCCAGTACAAGCTGTTCTAAGAATCCATCTCGGAGACACTCCACAAACTCCCTTTCTTGTTGTTCAGTACCAATCTGATTCTCCCAGTCTACCTGCATGTTGAAATCCCCCATGACAACTCTATCATTACCTTTGCGACATGCCAATTTTAACTCTTCATTCAACTTACACCCTACATCCAAACTGCTGTTTGGGGGCCTGTAGATAACTCCCATTAGGGTCTTTCTACCCTTAGAATTTCTCAGTCCTATCCATACTGACTCTACATCCCCTGATTCTATGTCCCCCCTCGCAAGGGACTGAATATCATTCCTCACCAATAGAGCCACCCCACCCCCTCTGCCAGTCAGTCTGTCCTTTTGATAAGATGTATATCCTTGAATATTCATTTCCCAGGCCCTGTCCGCTTGAAGCCATGTCTCTGTTATTCCCACAACATCGTACTTGCCAATTTCCAACTAAGCCTCAAGCTCATCTACTTTATTCCTTATATTTCGTGCATTCATATATAATACTTTTAATTTGTTATTCCCCTCACCTTTCATATCAATTCCTATTTCACTTGGCCATACTGTATGATCTCTTCTTGAGCTTTCTACTCCATTGATTCTGTTGTCCTTTTTAACTTTTCTTATTTTCACTTTCCCTTTAACTCCATCCTTATATTTCCAGTTCTTCCCCTCCCTCCCACTCCCCTCCATGTTACAGTAGCAAACCTGTCTGCCAGAATGCTGGTCCCCCGCCTATTAAGGTGCAACCCGTCCCTTTTGTACAAATCATCCCTACCCCAGAACAGATCCCAGTGGTCCAAGAATGTAAATCCTTGCTTCCTGCACCAGTTCCTCAGCCACACATTCCGATCCATTATCTCCCTGTTCTTGCCTCTCCAGCATGAGGAACTGGAAGCAAACCTGAGATAACCACCCTGGAAGTCCTGCTTTTCAGCCTTCTTCTGAGTTCTCTGAAGTCCTGCTGCAGAATGTCCTTCCTCTTCTTCCCGATGTCATTTGTGCCGACATGCACTACCACTTCCAGCTGTCCACCTTCACCCTTGACAATTCCCTGCAATCGGTCCATGATGTCCTGGATCCTAGCACCAGGGAGGCAACACACCATCCTTAAATGGTGCCTGTTGCCACAGAAACCCCTTTCCGTACCTCTTACTATGGAGTCCCCTACTACAACGGCGGTTCCTGATGTCTGACTCCTTGACTCTGCACTGGAAGGCATTAAGTTCATCTGATAGTGAAGCACTGCTGCCATTTATGCTATTGAGTTCAGCTTTACATATTGTCTAGAATTTGTCTACTTGGCCCATCAAGTCTGCTCCGTCATTCCATCGTCATTATCCCTCTTAAGCCCATTCTCATGCCTTCTCCCTGTAACGTTTAACACCCTTATGAATCAAGAATATATTAACCTCTGCTTTAAATATATCAAATGAGTTGACTTCTACAACTGTTGATGCCAATGATTTCCACAGATTTACCACCCTGTGGCTAAAGAAATTTCTCCACATCTTAACTCTAAGAGGACGTACCTCTATTCATCAACCTTCTACTTGATGAGAAAATTATCTGCTATTTTCATTGAATTTCTGAGGGTATTGTCTGGAAACCTTGGTGTTGTTCTTCATAATTTTTTTACATCCAATTCATAAGCTGATTCCAATTGACCTCCACAATAAAAAGCATCTCCTTGGGTGGGGGTGGAGGAGGTGGGAAGAAGAAATACAGACCTAAAGAAAATTACTGTGGTTAAATCTTGATACCTCATTGGTCAAATATGATTTTGGTTATCAGCTCACCTATCAAATTTAAATAATTCACATGCCTAAAATAAATTTGAGTGTGCAATGATATCATGAGGTGAGCAATACATATTAATCCCAACTCCTTTTTGCTTAACTTGGACCTTAAATAGGAAACTTGCTACACTCCTTCTTTGTCATTTCTAAAGTAATGTATTCCTGCCATCATGCACTAGTTCTGCCCTGTAAGCTTCATATCCTTTCTAAATGGGACATTGAAACAGGACATCTTTAGTTTAACCAGTGATGTGTATAGCCATAGTCTTACCTCTTCTTGCTATATTTCACTGATTCCATTTGATATCAGATCAATTCTTCATGCATTTGTATTGAATTCTGATGTCCTCTATTTTAATAAAAACATTTACTGGTCTATTCTTAACTGATTAATGTTTTCATTCTGATACTAAATAAAGGAAATTAAAGCAAACTCATCAAGATAATGTCATAAGGCCGAATTTCCTGAATCTTTAATTTCTCCACAACCGAAGATATGGGAAAAATAACTGCAACATGTATATTTTATTTGTGATTACACAGTACAAAAACTGTTTAGCCAAGTGGTTCTTGTATGGTTTTATATTGCTAAGCAAATCTCAGTGTTATATGTGGTGGTATATATGTACTCTGATAAGAAATTTTACTTTGAACTTCATCCTTTTTATCCCGAGGTTAGTACGCATCAATATGTAATTATATAACTATTACTAAAGATTGTTGCAAAATATTTTCATTTTGTAACAAAGGGTAACTGAAGAAAATGTTACCAAATCTCCCAAGGTATATATAACAGATCTTGGCTGCAATTTGCATGAAATATTATGTAGATTATTTTAGATTCAATTAGATTACTTTTATTTGTCACATGTACATTGAAATGTCAGTGAAATGTTTTGTTGACGTCAAATCAAGTCAGAGGATGGTGCTGAGTAGCCCATAAAAGTCGTCACCTTCTAACACCAACATATCATACCTCCAATTCGCTAATCCTAACCCTATGCCTTTGCTATGCGGGAAGGTGCCAAAGCATTCAGAGAAAAGCCACACGGTCATGGGAGAAGATATAAACCACTTACAGACAATGACGGGAATCGAATCCTGAACTTTTAAAGTTCAAAATTCAAATTCAAAGTACATTTATTATCAAAGTATGAATGCTATATGTAACCTTGATATTTTTCTCCTTACAGGTAGCCACAAAACAAAGAAACCCAATAGAACCCTTTAAAAAAAGACCATCAAGCACACAACGTGCAGAAAAATAAAACAAATCATGCAAATACTAAAAATAAGCAAATAACATTCAGGACTAAAATTCATTAAGGTGAGTTCACAGCCACAAAGCCAATCACAGCTGATCCAGGAGCCTGTTAGATGCAGGCCACAGCCTCAGTTCAGTGCAGAGATGAGTAAACCTTGTTGGGCAGTGAGCCTCTTTGGGTGGGCCCAGGTCTCGCCACCTTTGTTTGGGCCATACCTGACCTTTAGCTCTGATATTGTTACACTAACTGCTACACTACTACGCCAACCTATTCCTGCACATGAAGAGGAAGAGGTGTGAAAAGGAAGTCTAGATGCCATTGTTCATTTCTGAGAAAACATTATTAGTGGAGAAGACTGAACATTCCTTAGTATTAGCTGTTCATTCTCAGCTCTTGTGTTCTTTTTGTCTCTATGAACACTAAGTCAGCCTGCTAAATGTGTAAAACAGATTGAACAGAACATATGTCATTTACTGGATGTATCTGGAAGTACCCCAAAATAAGGTAGAGATATCAAATTAAATACAGCAAATCAAAAACACACAAAAGTCGGCAACTGATGGAAATCCAAAACACACACACAAACTGCTGAAGGAACTCAGCAGATCAGGAAGCATCTATGGAAATGAACAAGCATCGCAGATTGTTGGTAGTAGGCTGTTTAAATGGTTTGGCACAGACTAGATGGGCTGAAGGGCCTGTTTCTGTGCTTTTCTTTTCTATTAGTTAATGACTTCTATGAGTTAAGAAGCTGAGCCAAGTGCATGAACAAAATGTGGCCATGCAACTATCCCTGCAGGACGTCCAAAATTCTGGTATTTTTCATATTCTGTAGTTTGCAGACAGTGTGCAGTCAGCCTAGGCATGAAAGGTCTTTTATAAAAGAACTTTGAAAAGTTTCCTTTGCACAGCAGGGGACTGGGGTCATTTAGCATATGGAAACAAGATAAGGATGCAAACAAAGGCTTCCCGGGTGACACTTACTATTGGTCAGTTACTTTACTAATTCTGAAAGCATCATGTAGGTTATATTGGCTGTTAATGTCTGATTATCATAGTGTGATTGATGATACCAGTAAGGCATTTGAAAAATACTCAAAATTACCACTTGGTCAGTATCTATATCCTGTATAAAAAAAACTTTTTTTTTGTTCAAACTTCAGAACAGTGTGGTAACAGTACTGTTTTCGTTGTGCACAAATAAATAAAGTGTGATTGAGAAATGGGTTCAGTTAATCGGCAATGGCATGTACATGTTGCAGATGGTTGGGGAGAATAGACATCCTAACAGAACTAGAGAAAACAGAGACCTTATAATTCTGGAGCAGTTCTCATGAAGCTTTGAAAATTGACTTGAAGGTAAAACTGAGCAATTCCAAGACTGAAATCCCATATATTTCACTGAGCACTGGGCAGTATAAGAAATCCACCTGGTGCGAATTACTGTAAGGGGAATACTTTAGATACACAATGAATATCCTTAGAACAAAGAAGTAGGACATTTAGTCTATTCAGTCAATGTTACCTTTCATAGCATTGCCGCCAATCCCCTCATTGTCCTAACATTATCCCTCCTAGGGGTAATGTTCAGCAGCAAATTAACCTACCAACACAGTTTTGAGATATAATAGGAAATCAGAACACTGGGGAAATCACCCTATTTTGGAAGATGGGTACAGAAAAGATTAACAAGGATATTGCAGAGACTGAAAGGTTGAGTTACAAGGAAAAACTGGATATGCTGGGCTGTTTCTTTTTGCCTGAAGTGTAGGGGGCTGTCAGTACCTTCTGGAAATCTGTGTATGACCATTGAACATAGAACATAACACAATACAGTGCAGTACAGCCCCTTTGGCCCAAGGTGTTGTGCCAAACATTTAACCTAGTAGTCCAAGTTCACTCTAACCCTTCCTTCTCACATAGTTCTCCATTTTAGTTTCATCCATGCACTCATTTGGGAGTTGCTTAAATATCCCTAAAGTATTAACATCTACCACCACCCACAGCACTTAAAATACTTAACTCTGAAAACACCCTATACTTTTTAAATGTATGCCCTCTGATATTAGCTACTCTATTGTCAGCCTGGTTAGAAAGGCACTGGCTGTCCACACTATGTTTCTTATCATCCTATATCAAGTCATCTTTCATCCTTCTTTGCTTCAAAGAGAAAGAAGTACGGTATATCTATTGATACCTTCTATCATCTGCACATACTACATCTTCAAAGAAATCCAATAATTTATCAGATATGATTTTCTATTCACTAAACCACATTCCCTTTGCCTGATTGCATTGCATTTTCTGCATGTTCTGGTATAATGTCTTTGATAATAGCTTCTCATACTTACCCTATGACAGATTTGCTAACTAACCAGTAATTTTCTACTCTTTAGCTCTGCCTTGCTTTGAATAATGGAGTCATGTTCACTATTTGCCATTCTGATTGTACCTTCCCGAAAGCTATGGAATCTCAGAAATTTAAAATTGATGCATCATGCATGCAACTAAGCCTTTACATTTAAGACCCTAGGATAAATTCACAAATCCAGTAGCTCCAACATATTTTCTCAGCACCATTTGTTATTTTCTCAAGTTGCCTCTTTCAGTTCCCAATTTACAGCTAATTCTGGTCTGCTGCCGTAAGAAAGCAGCATCCATCATCAAGGACCCTCACCATCCACGCCATGTCTCTTTGTGCTGCTGCCATCAGGAAGGAAGTTTGGGAGTCTTAAATACCACACCACTAGGTTCAGGAACAGTTATTACCCTTCAACCATCAAGCTCTCAAACCAGTGTGGATAATTTCATTCAACTCAATACTAAACTGATTCCACAACCTATGGACTCACTTTTGAGGACTCTTCACGATCTTTACACATCTGGAGAAGAGGGATGTTTATATGAGAATGCTGTTCTTGGACTACAGTTCAGCTTTCAACATAATTCCCTCCAGGCTCAACAAGAAGCTGACAGACCTTGAACTTCACCCTGTTCTGTCTAGCTGGATCCTGGACTTCCTGTCAGATTGCCAACAGGTAGTAAGACTGGGCTCCCTCATCTCTGACCCTCTGACCTCAACACGGGTGCCCCTCAGAGCTGTGTCCCAAGCCCCCTCCTTTACTCTCTGTATACCTATGACTTTGTTGACTCCAACAGCTCCAATCTGCTAATTAAATTTGCTGATGACACTACACTGATTGGCCTAATCTCAAATAATAGTGAGGCAGCCTACAGTGAAGAAGTTATCATCCTGACACAATGGTGTCAAGAAAACAACCTCTCCCTCAATGTCACAAAAACAAAGGAGCTGGTTGTGGACTACAGAAGGAGTGAAGACAGACTAACCCCTATAGACATCAATGGATCTGGGGTTGAGAGGGTGAACAACTTTAAGTTCCTTGGCATAAACATCATTGAGGATCTCACGTGGTCTGTACACACTGCCAGTGTGAAGAAAAAGGTACTGCAGTGCTTCTTTCACCTCAAGTGGTTGAAGAAGTTTGGTATGGGCCCCCAAATTCTAAGAACTTCCTGCAGGGGCACAATTGAGAGCATCCTGACTGGCTGCATCACTGTCTGGTATGGGAACTGTATTTCCCTCAATCGCAGGACTCTGCAGGGAGTGGTGCAGACAGCTCAGCACATCTGTAGATATAAACTTCCCGCTATTCAGGACGTTTACAAAAACAGGTGTGTAAAAAGGGCCCGAAGGATCATTGGGGACCTGAGTCACCCCAACCACAAACTGCTCCAGCTGCTACCATCTGGGAAACAGTACCGCAGCATAAAAGCCAGGACCAACAGGCTCTGGGACAGCTTCTTCCACCTGGCCATCAGATTGATTAATTCAAGCTGACACAATTGTATTTCCATGTTATATTAACTATCCTGCTGTAAATATTATTTATTACAGATTACTATAATTGTTTATTGCATATTTAGACAGAGAGGTAACGTAAAGATTTTTACTCCTCATGTATATGAAGGATGGAAGAAATAAAGTTAATTTAATTCAATTCAATTCTTGTCTTAAGTATTATTAACTTATTATATTTTTGCATTAAAAAATAACAGATTTACTTATTTGTTTCATTTTTTCTGCACAATTTGTCTTTTGCACATTTTTGTTTGTCAGTCTTTGTGTGTACTTTTTCCATTGATAATATTGCAGATCTCTGTTCTATTGTGAATGCCTGCAAAAAACGTATCTCAGGGCAGTATATAGTCGTAACATATATGTACTTTAATACTAAATTTATATTGGACTTTGCAACTTCTGTCCTCTAAAGACATATACAATATACCCATTCAATTGAACTGTTTTATCAACATGCACAAAATGCTGGAGGAACTCAACAGGTCAGGTAGCACCTAAAGAAAAGAATAAACAGTCAATGTTTTAGACTGAGACCCTTCTTCCGGACTGAAAGGGAAGAGAGAAGGTGTCAGAATAAAAAGGCAGGAGGAAGGGAAGGAGGATAGCTGGAAGGTGGTAAGTGAAAGCAGGTGAGGGGAAAGTTAAGGGGCTGGAGACGAAGGAATCTAATAAGAGAGGACAGTGAACAATAGGAGAAAGGGAAGGAGGAGTGGACCTGGGGGAAGTGATAGGCAGGTGAGGAGAGGTCAAAGGCCAGAGTAAGGAATAGAAGAATGCAGGAGGGGAAGGAGAAAAATATTTACCGGAAGGAGAAATTGATATTCATGCCATCAGGTTGGAGGCTACCTAAATGGAATATAAGGTGTTCATTGAATCATAGAAATCTACAGCACATTACAGGCCCTTCAGCCCACAATGTTGTACCGAACATGTAACCTGCTCTAGAAACTGTGCAAAATTTACTAAGCTCCATGTACCTAAGAGTCTCTGAAATGACCCTATTGTATCTGTCTCTACCACAGTCACTAACAGTAGGTTGCATACACATACACCACTTTCTGTGTAAAAAACTTACCTCTGACATCCCCTTTGTACCTACTTCCAAGCACCTTAAAACTATGCCTTCTCGTGTCAACCATTTCAGCCTTGGGAAAAAGTCTCTGGCTATCCACACAACCAATGCCTCTTACCAGTCTTATGCATCTCTATCAGGTCACTTCTCATTCTCCGACACTCCATGGAGAAAATGCCAAGTTCACTCAACCTATTCTTATAAGGCATGCTCTCCATTCCAGGCAAATCTCCTCGGCATTCTCTCTATAGTGTCCATATTCTTCCTGTAGTGAAGTGACCAGAACTGAACCCTGTACTTACTGCAAGCGGGGTCTAGTTAAGTTCTTATACAGTTTTAACATTACCTTACAGCTCTTGAACACGCCCTGAGAGTAGTTCTTCCACCCTGAGGGTGGCCACATCTTGGCACAAGAGCAGGCCATGGACCAACAAGTCAGAATGGGAATAGGAATCGGAATTAAAATGTTTGGCCACCAGGATCCACTTTTGGTGGATAGAGCAGAGGTGCTCCACAAAGTACCTGCCCAATTTATGTCGGGTCCTACCAATGCAGAGGAGGCCACGTCAGGAGCACCGGACACAATAGGTGATCCCAGCAGATACATAGGTGAAGAGTACCTCATCTGCAAGGACTCCCTGGGGCCCTGAATGGGTTTTAAATTCTTAATTTTCCTTTAGTTTCAATATTAGCTCCATGTGCTCAGTTTTATAGGACAAGCATTCGTTTTGTTAACTTTTTTTTCTAAACACACATGGAAACTCTTACGATTTGCCTTCATGGAAAGCTTTACCCTGACATCTCCCCACTTCCAATAGCAATTTGTTAATGTAAAACAGTTAGGGAGGTCTTGCAGGTCATGGAATGCATGCCTTTGTTTTCCTTTTAGTGGAAATTCATTCAATATAAACTGAATTTTATCTCATTAGTCACGGTAAATCATTGGCCCTGACTCAGGAGAATGACAGTTATTTGGAACAATTATTATATTTACATGCAAATTCAGACACCGCAAAATACAACCAAAAATTGCAGAATCCTTTTAATAGATACTGTGAATGAACAATCTTGCCCTTAGTAATAGATTTCTGTAAAGGGCATTAAAAATGTTCAAGAAACAGTCCTAAGTAGAAGCACCACCAATACTAAACACTATATTCATTTTTTAGTATATTAATTGAGTAAATTAGCAATGATAAATATATTTGTTAAGCTAAGTTCAATGTATTCTTAGAAGACAAAGAATTCAGAGATGAGTAGGGTTTCCTTTAGAGTTTTGTAGATTTAATTGAACACAGTACATAATAAAAGCGAAATAATAGTACTTTAATTTTTTTCCTCTTGTGAATGTGCTGTATATTCAAGAAGCCATAAAACAATAAAAAGCCTATGAATATTCAAATCCATGCCTACTTGTCATTATATTCATAATCTGCAAAACCAGTTTTTACCAGTCCAAGATTAATTATCACATGGAATTTTAATTGCATTCTTCTAAATTACAAAAGTCATTGTGGGGAAATGCATTAGAAAGTACAGTACATACAGAAAAAAAAGGGTCTCATGGTAGATTTGCATTCAAACAGCAAATTTGCATAGTTCCTACTCCAGTCACGTAGTGAAGATTAAGACTCAAAAATAAAATAAAGTGAAATAATCTTGTGTCTCGCACCATGAAATCACTTCATCCTTTCCTCTCCATCTTCCCCTTTAGCTCCATAAAATTTTAGTTTCTTTTTGCATAAACTTTCAACATTATGCTATTAATTTCAAGCTGAATATTAAAATTAAATCACTGATGATCTAATGGTAATTATGGGAAGACAGTATCAAAACTGTAATGGAAACAGAAAATGAATGAAAGCATTCAGCCCCTTACACAGTCCAAATGACCAGTGGCATGGTCACTGTTTCAACTTAATGACTTTTCAACTGGTCTCAAATTATGTCATAAAACTCACTGGCCTGAAACATTCACTCAGTCTCTGTCTTCACAGTTTCTGCTTGCTCTGCAGAGTATTTGCAACATTTTTTTGTTTTAATTTTATCCTTTAGTACTAAATCTGTACTTTAAAAAAAATTGTGCCAAGTATGTTGAATAGTAACATATGCATGTTGTACTCAGGTTCCAAAATTTGATACTTTTGAAGCCAATTTTCACACTAATAGAAAAAAAACTACACACATCTATCATTGCTGAAACCAAGATTCAGTTTATACACTATTTTTGGATTTTGGCCATTCTTTGATTTTTTTTTTATTTTTGTAGCACCTTGTGAAAATATGTTGTCACAGCAGCAGTGACAACAAATGTATTCCTCAAATTGTTTTTTTTTAATCTCATGCTTTTTTAGAACTGGAAATATGAAACTGTTTAGGTTTTGTAATTAGCCATTCACATTTTTGCTCTTATTTATTTTTCCTTTTCTTCTGAACTGAAGTGATTTCTTATATCAAAGTATAACTCTATCAATGATAGCAAACCCCTAGAAATTCAAGAGGATGCACTTCCACTCACACTATGATGGGCTTGATAAATGGAGATCAAACATAAGAAATTAATACAAAATTGTTCTGAATCACTGGGTAGACCTCATGGTTTAATGCATCTAATCTGTTTTTTTTTTGGCAAAACAGTGCAGAGTAGGTCCTTCCATCTCTCGAACCACACAACCCTGATTAACGTGAACCTAAATAGTACCATTTGTAATAACCAATTAACCCACCTGGTACAGGTTTGGACTGTGGGAGGAACCCAGGGAAATCTCACGGGGAAGATGTACAGAGACTCCTTACAGAATGGCGGATAAATTGGACCCCAAACTCCGGAACACCAGAACTGTGATGCCCAAACAGCAATTTAAACAAATTCTTTAGGAAGGACGTTAAGGTCTTGAAGAAGATATATGTATATACAGGAATAATTCCAAGGGAGAAAGATTTACGATGTTGAGAACACTCTCACTCAACATCAGCAAAACAAAAGAGCTGATTGACTACAATAGGAAGAAACTGGGGGACCATGAACCAATCTTTACTGGGGGATTGGAGGTGGAAAGGGTCAGTAACTTTAAATTCCTTGACATTATCTTATCAGAGGATCAGTCCTGGGTCCAACACATAAGGGCCATTACTTAAGAATTCACAGCAGTGCTTCTATTTTCTTAGAAGCTTGTACAGATTTGGCGTGTCTTCAAAAACTTCGATAAAACTCTATAGGTACATACTGGAGAGTATCCCGACTACACTGCAGTCTATCTTGGGGAAAGTCCTCCCCACAGCTACAAGGACTGCTGCCTCAATAAAACAGCATCTATTATCAAGGACACCTACCATCCAGACCATGCTCTCATCTCGCTGCTGCCACTGGGAAAGAGGTACAAGAGCCTCAAATCCCATGCCGCCTGGTTCAGGAACAGTAGTTACCCTACAACCATTAGACTCCTAAATCAAAATGGATAACTTCAATTAGCTCAGCAGATTCTTGATTGGTCAGGACATGAAGGGATATGGAGAGAAAGCAGGAGATTGGGGGTGAGGAAAGCTTGATCAGCCATGATGAAATGATGGAGCAGACCTGATAGGTCAAATGCCCTAATTTTTCTCCTGTATCTTATGGTCTTATGGTCAGCTCTAAACTAATCACTGAACACAACCTCCAGATTCGCTTTCAAGGACACTGCAACTCAGGTTCTCATTCACACACATTTATTTATTTATCTAAATTCTATTTATTTATTTATTTATTTATTTACTTACTTACTTACTTACTGATTATTTCCACAGTTGGTCTTTTTGTTCTACCATTGGTTGCTTGTCAGTATGTGCAATTTTGCTCTGATTCTATTGCATATCTTTGTTTTACTGTGAATGCCTGCTAGAGACTGAATCCCAGGGGGAAGCATATGGTGACATGCTGTATATGTAATTTGATAATATACTTATATTTGAACAAACTTTGTGCCTGAGAAGCAACAATATTGTTTCTTAAAGCAGAGATAATCTAGAAGATGTTTATTATAGTGTTCATAATTAGGAAGAATTTAAATAGAATAAGTGATGAAAACCCTTTCTGTGAAAAATAGGAGAGGAAAACTGAGTGGGTGAATTTAATGATTTAATGGCAAAAAGATCCAAATATAGATGACAAGAATGTCTTGCATTCCCTGAAAATCTGGCACATGCAGATTTTCTAGTAATCTTCAGAAGGAAACTGACAGTATTGTTAGAAGGTCGTGGAAAAATGTAAATAAGGTTGAATGAGTACAGAGAAAATTTACAAGGAGGTTGCCAGGACGAGGGGACCTGAGATATCAGGAAAGGTTGGATAGATTGGAACTCCATTCCTTGGAACATAGAAGTCTGAGGAGAGATTTGATAGAGGTATACAAAATTATGAGGGGTAAATACAGGGAGGCTTTTTCTGCTGAGGTTGACTGGGACTACAACTAGAGATCATGGGTTCAGGGGGAAAGGTGAAAAGTTTAAGGGGACCATGAGGGGAAGAGTCTTCACTCAGAAGGTTGTGAGAGTGTGGAATGACCTGCCAGTGCAAGTGGTGCATGTGAGCTCGATGTCAATGTTTAAGAAAAGTTTGGATGGGTACATAGATACTATGGTTCCATTGCAGGTCAATGGGAATAAGCAGTTTGAATGGTTCAGCAAGGACTAGATGAAGGGTCTGTTTCCGTGCTGTACTTTCCTATGACACCATGTCTCTATGAAAATTAGAGGGCAAAAGGATGGGATTAATAGATTTCACAAAAAGACAGAAAACACAATTGTTCAAAAGGCCTACTTCTTAAACTCAAAAAGCAGAGAAGGAACTCAGCGAGTCAGACAGATTCTATGGAGGGAAATGAACACTTAAGGTTACCAACACGTGAAGTTCCATGTGCTTCCTCACATACAGTATATCTGGTTGTATGGACTTTGGTGAGACCACGGGCCAAATTTGTCAGAAGAAATGACAAGTAAGTGCTGAATATACAATATTGTGCAAAAGTCTTAGGCACACACACAAAAAAAATCTGTATTTGAGAATAATGAAATTAAAATGTTCTAAATAGCAAAAAATACTACAAGGTGCAATAAACTGTGAAAAACTATATTAATATTTCATGTATCCACCCTTTGCTTTTAAAAATGCATCAATTCTCCCAGGTACATAGTTGTGCAATTTGATAAGAAAGTCGGCGAGCAGGTTGTTCCAAGCAACTTGGAGAACTTCCACTGTTCTTCTGCAGACTTTGACTGTCTCAATTGCTTCTGGTTCTCCAGGTAATCACAAGCAGATCTGATGATGTTGTGATCAGGGTTCTTGGAGGCCATGCTATCTGAAACCATATAAAAAATCCAGTGTGCCTTAGGCTTTTGCACAGTACTGCATTCATTTGGAAATCCACTGTACTTTTAATGGACGTATGGAGGACTATCATTCAAACACAATGTGTTTACCTGCTATTAATATTAATCAATTTTTAAATATTTATTTGGCATCAAATATTTGGGGCAGGCATGCATTGCTAGCAAATACATCTCATTATCCTTTCTTCCATTTTAAAAATTAATTCACACACTTTCACTTTCAAATATAATCAAATACACCACTTTAAAACTGTGATTTTCTGCACTCAGATTTATTTTTCTTCTCTTAATAGTCTTTAAGAAGGTTAAATCAAGAAGAGAGAGAGAGAGTAGCACAAACTTTGGTTGTATTTTCTGAGACAGAAAAGGTTGAGAAATAATTTATTAAGGTTGTCAAGGTAGAAAGAAGTTAAGAGCCAAGGTCATGGGAATAAAGTCTAAAACAATTAAATCCGAGCTTATCAGTGACAAAGGAAAAAGTACAAAAGAAATAAGAGCAGGAGCCGGCCATTTGTCTGTTTGGAGCTGGTCCACTATCATCAAGGTCATGACTAACTTTCAATCTGAGCATCATTTCCCAGCACTTTACCAATCTCCTGTCTCCTGATATCCAGAATTTTTTCTTCACTGTTTGAATGAACAAAACTGCTAAGATAAGCCTCCACAGCCCTCCAGAGTTTATAATAGAAACACCCAAATGAAGAAATTTATAGTCATGCAGTTATACAGAATCCAAGTAGAGCATGTGCCCTATTGGGTCCATACCAAGTAGTGAATTACCTCTGTATTAATCACATCATCCGTATTTGCCCTTAGCATCCCATGCCAAGGTGCAGTCTCCAGGTGCACTCTCACCAAGAACTTACATAATTACAATAATTGCAGAGATATGTTAATGAATCAAGTGGCCTGCTCCTGTGTTCAAATCCTTTCCTCATAAAGGTTAACATACCATTTGCCTCCCTGATGCTTTCCTCACCTGCACGTTGACCTTTGGTGCCTTGTGCAGAAGCGCACTGAGGTCAGAATTAAAATCAGGTTTAATATCATTGGCATAGTTGTGAAATGCGTTGTTTTGCAGCAGAAGTACATATAATAAAAAAGGTTATACATTACCAGAAGAAATATATAGATGTATATTTTTTAATTAAATAAGTAATTAAAAAAGAGATAAATAAAGGGAAAAAAAAGTTAGTGTAAGGGTTCATTCAGAAATTTGATGGCAGAGGGGAAGAAGCTGTTCCTAAAATATTGAGTGTGTATCTTCAGGCTCCTGTACTTCCTCATTGATTAGAGAGATGAGAAGAGAGCATGTCTTGGGTGATGAGGGTCCTTAATAATGGATGCTGTCTTTTTGAGGCATTGTCTTTTCAAGATGTCCTCAGTGCTGGGGAGGTTAGTGCCTGTGATGGAGCTGGCTGAGCTTGAAACTTTATGCAACTGTTTCCAATCTTGTGTGTGGTCCTTCATACTAGATGGTGCTGCACACAGTGAAAATGCTCTCTACAGTAGAAATCTGTGAGAGTCTTTGGTGACATACCAAATCTCCTCCAACTCCTTATGAATCGTATCCGTGATTGTGCCTATACTTCCTCCCTGATGGTAGCAATGAGAACAGGGCATGTCCTGGATGATGTGGGTCCTTAATGATGGATGCCATCTTTTTGATTCATCACTCCCTGAAGATATCCTGGATACTAAGGAGGCTGGTGCCCATGATAGAGCTGACTAAGTTTACCATTCTCTGCAACTTATTTTGATTCTGTGTAGTAGACCGCAATCCCCCCTCCCCCCACCAATGCAACCCGTTAGTAGGTTCTCTACAATACATCTTCAGAAATTTGCAAGTGTCTTTGGTGACACACCAAATTTTCTCAAACCTCTAATGAAATATAGCCTTATAATACCTAACTTATTATCAGCAGCAAGCATAGATATATGGTACTTGGTTTCCTCAGGGTAAATCTGTGAATTCCTAAAGCCCAAGAGCTGTGATACCCACCGATTAGAGCCTTCAGCCTGAAAACAATCTGTTTGTTCCACACTTTGCTTTCTATCTGATAATCAATTATCAATCTATTTCAGAATATTATCCTTAATTCTGGTTAATCAATACCCTCTATAGGATTTTACCAAAAGCCTCCTTTAATTTAAATACACCATAACCACTATTTTCCTCTTGTCTAGTCATCATGTCACATTCACACAGAACTCCATGTTTGTAGGGTTATTCAATGAGACCGGAGCTTCAGTTTCTTTCATTTCAAACACAGAACTCCAGGAGATTAACCTAGTAAACCTATCTAAATTCAAATAATAGGAAAAGTTCTGAAATACCCATCTCAGGCAGATTGTTGTTAACCCCAAATACTATGAACTTGGGGGAAAGAAGTCTATTAAATGCGGAGTTAGGCCAGAAAGTTAACATGATCCCAATAAATAATGAAATGGTTTTAAATGGCAGAAATATTTGTTCCTATTGTGTTCATTCAAAGGCACAACTTATGTATAATTTTGTTTATATTTCTTATTGTATAGTATTTTTTATGCCTTGCACTGTACAGCCTCAACAAAACAACAATTTTCATGACATGTTAATGACAATAAACTTTATTCTGATCCTGATTCTGAGAACTCATTATGAATGAGAGAATGCTTATCTGATGATACGTCATGCATTCAATACTATATAAAGACCCATTGCACTGTTTGTCTTAAAGTATGCACCTTTTTTGATTTGGACCATTGCTGGATCATATTGATCCTAAAAGCAAACTGATCATTGTTAATTATAAGAACTGCTCCAAAACATCCACTGGCTGTCATGTTGGTATTATTTTATTCATTTTCCTATGGAACCAGGGAGATTTGGAGTTCCTCCCAGGAATTACCCTCCACATTCAATCTGGTTGAACTTGCCAAAGCCATGCCTGATCAACAGCTTCAGGATAATGTTTGAAATCCTACTTTAAACAAACCAATAAAAGGCATCTTAAGATGTCCATTCCAAGCATGTTATGAACTGTGCGCCACTTAGTTTCTGTCCATTATGACACTGTGCTTCACTGCAGAGTTCATGGGAATAAGTCACTAAGATAGCTCATCAAAAGGCAGTTATCCTTAGAGCAATACGGAATAAATGACCATTCCCAAATTCCAAAGCTAACCAGGGAATTGATATTGTATTTTTATTCTTTTGTGCCAAGTTCATAGAATCTGCAGAACTTTATAAACCAACAGAGGTGCTAAGTAATCAAATATGAGCAGCATAGACTCAGCAAAGATCTGGCGGAATTCAGCGGGTCACGCATCATCTATGGAAATAAAAAAGCAGTTGACCTTTCAAGCTGAGGCCATTCTTCAGGGCTAGAAATGAAGGGGTAAAATGAGAATAAAAAAGTTGGGGGGAGAGGAGAAGGAGGACAAGTTAGAAGGTGATTGGTGAAGCCATGTAGGTAGGAAAGGTAAAGGGCTGGAGAGGAAGGAATCTGATAGGAGAGGAGAGTGGACCCAGGGGAGGTGATAGGCAAGTGAGACTCAGTATTTCCCTATAGGAAGAGACACCACAAACTTTACGTCTCATCAGTGCTTTCAAAGCCAAGACTGCTCCCTTAATAATAATGAGGATGATCTTTCAATTCACAAAAGGCTAGAAGGTTAAACTTCAGCCTCCTATATTACCTGACCTCCCAAGAAGCCAGGGTTGTTGTTTCCTGAAATAAATCACAGCGGTGAGGAAGTAAATGCTCTGTTGGCCTCCAATAAAAAAGCTGCTCACACATACATTGCAATTACTTTCTATGGTAGCTGGTTGTGAACTTTAGTCCTTGATCCCTTGATTTTTTTTTTATTATTGATTAAGGTAACTAACAGAAAACAAGCTGTCTCATGACTTCACAAGAAGACACAAAATTAATTTTCCAGATTTGAGCTGAATAAAAATGAAAGGTCAGCAGCAGTACTTTTGTTCTTAAAATTGTGTTTAAGCAGAATAGAATTTCTGTCAATGAATCAAACTTCCTAGTTTGATATCCATGTTAATTATAAATTAACAATCCTTTTCATGTTTCTGATTTGTAACTTGGATGGAACTATCTTATTGACCATTAATATATTGTAACCCAATTAACATTTACTTAGTTTTATGGCAGAGGTATGAAATAAGCATCAGATAGCTTGATACTTTTCAATTGCACGTAACAAAACCCCTTGACTTCCCTGATTGGAAACCAACCTGAAGATCCATCATCTGATTTCAAAGTTCAAATAACTTTTATTATCAAAGTACATATGTGTCACCATACACAACTCTGAGATTCCTTTTCAGTGATGCAAGAAAACTTAACAGGTCCTATTTGGATCCTGTCTGTAAGAACGTTATGCACAAGACCTCTGATGAAAGAGGGACAAATGTCTCCAACATCAAATTGATTTATCCTGGGCATTTTAATCAGTCCTGATACACAGACAAAAAGTGCTACAATGTGCTGACGATCTGCTGGTCTGCCATTATTGTTGGAGAGACTTGGTGACCCAACAAGTTAAGCTGCACCCTGAAATACCCTTCCCTACCCCACTACCCCCCACCTCTCACCATCTCACCAAGGTTCCTGAAGCATTTTGCACTAGAAGGGTTATGTAATTGTGATTCCCCATCCCAGAAATCATTACGAGATCTGGGGAAGAATAGAAAGTTGGTTCAAATAAAGAACGTTTCTAAACTGTCTAGTCCTTGAAACTGCTCATCAGGCACTAATATTTTGCCTAAGTGGCAGTGGAAAGTCAAAAATTCACTGTTCTTCATACAGCTGGACTTCAGTAACACTATGATTTGCCCTTGAGACCAGAGTGGAAAGGAAATTGCCACTCCTCTCCAGCTGGACTGGCCCTTTGCATCAAAGGTGTGGAGAGAGATCCAGTCTCTGGCTTTATCCAGTCCTAGCAATTCAACAACAGAGAACCCTGTTTCAGGGCATTAGGCACATATCGTTCTATGCTTTTTCTATTTATATACGAGTCTATTGCTTTTTATACATTATAATAATGCTTGTCTCTACCACCTCCTCTGTTAGCCTGTTTCAGATTTGCACCATACTTTGTGAAAAACATTTCCTGAGCTCATCTTGAAACTTCTCCCTCTCTCTTGAAGCCTGTGCCCTCTAGTTCCAGACTCGCCTGATTAGAAAAAAAAACAAATACCTGTTCTGTTTATACCCCTCATAGATTTATAACTCTCTATAAAGTCACCCATTAGTTTCCTCTGTTCAGCTGGCACTGTGATAACACTAGTGATGCTAAATGCTATGCTCTGTCATATAACATCACTACAGTGTTGACCATTCAAACTCTGCGGCTGTTTTTGCATCACAAGGTCTCAGAGAGGAGCTAGTTTCTGATAACAGTACACAGATTAAGTTGGCATAGTTTGTCATTTCTCTTTTGCGAAGTGGAATTGAATATGTCTTAATATGTCTGTATTATAAATGAGGAAGGTGAAGGTTCTGTTTCAGAACCAGTCACTGGACAAGGGTTCAAGGGGTCCATGAGTCATTTTGATACAGCCTAGTATCAAAACACCAATGCCCACTAATGGAAACATCTATAAAAAGTTACGGCTGGAGCCCACTCTATCACAGCAAATCCTCCCTACCACTGAGCATATTAACAAGGAGCACCTCCCGCCCCATCCAGGTCATGCTCTCCTTGGGCTATTATCCATGGGCAGAAGGTACAGGAGCCTTAAGTCTCTTCTTATCAGGTTTAAGAACTTTTATTACTCTACAGCTAGCTGGCTCCTGAACCTAGCGTCTCATTTTCAAAGACTCTAAAAATCAGTATTACTTATTGTTTATTATTTGAGCAATTTGTCTTTTTTGCACATTGTTTCTCGGTCTTTGTTATTTACAGTTTGCCATAATTTCTGTTGTATTTAAGGAAATTGGTGCAAGAAACGAGAGTCAGTAACCATATGTTGTAAGTGGGTGATAATACTCCAAGGGATATTCAGTGAGTTGGAAATTTTCTTGCATTATTCTCCTGACTGGTACTTTTCAATAACCTTTTTGCAGAGTTGCTTGGAGTGTTCTTTTGTCTTCATGGTGTCGTTTTTGCCAGCACAATGACACCAGCAGTTGAATCTTCCAGATACAGGTGTATTTTTACTGTTCGTTCATCCTGCGGAGTCGAAGACGACCACGACTTCTGTCAGGTGGAGAGTTTGTGACTGTGGGTCCAGAGGTGACTGGTGAGGCCAATCCGGGCCCTGAAAACTCACCCACATGTGGGACACATGAGGGTAGGTGCTGCAATGGAAGTGGAGGTAGTTTCCTCTGAGCCTCTGCGGTGCATCTGATTTCTGCTGCATACGCTCCTTTAGTGGTCCTGCTCCACCAGGTTGGGCAGTCCAGAGCAAGCGATTCCCAGCTACTGGGATTGATGTTGAGGTCTTTGAGGGTCACTTTGAGGCAGTCTTTGAAACGTTTCTTCTGCCCTCCAACTGAGCACTTGCCCTGGCTCAGCTCTCCATACAGCAGCTGTTTTGGTAGTCGACTGTCAGACATCCTGACAATCAATTAAAACACGTTGAATGCACACGGTGATCTCCATTGAATTTATTATGTGACTTCTCAAAGCAACTGGCTGCACCAGTGATGATTTGCTGTGTAATATTAAAGTGAGGGCGAATACTTATGCAATCAATTAATTTGCATTTTATATTTGTAATTAATTTAGATCACTTTGTAGAGATCTGTTTTCACTTTGACATGTAAGAGTCTCTTTCTGTTGATCAGTGTCAAATTAAATCCACCGTGATTCAATGTTGTAAAACAATAAAGCATGAAAATTTCCGGGGGGGGGGGGATACTTTTCATAAGCTCTCTCTCTCCGTCCCCTCTCTCTCTCTCCCTCTCTTTATATATATATTTATTATATATACTCAATTTACTGCATAATCAGTTGTAGATTTTTCATTGTTTTTGACACAGGCAAAGACTTGCTATTCTTGTTCTCAACCATTCTGAAGAAGCTATTTTGCCTCTCAGAGAAGGTACAAAATTAAACGGAATTGTCCCTTGAGACCATTGAATTCTTCATTGGCTATTTATGATTAGAGTAAAAGAAATTAAAATGTTTTATTCAACAACTAGATTATTTAATCATGCAGACTGGTTGAGAAAAAATCCATTTAATTTAACAAAAAATATTTTTGTTCTTTATTTCAAACTGAGAGGCTGCCATATATCAATGTTCACGATTCAATCTAAACTTTTAAAGCTAAATCTAAATTTTAATTTAAAATTCCTAATGTTGTTTTATTAATTTCATTTGAGTGAAGTGGTTGGTGTTCTCATCCAAACATTATTCAAAATTTAAAACCAAAAGCTGCTTCTTCCCCTTCAGACAAGGTCGGGGATAGCCAGGAAATACACTAAGGGTGCTGATGTTAGAAAAATTGCCGGGTTGTGATTCATGAAACCACAGTCCGTTAACTGAATAAAAGAGCCTTGCCAATTATGGGCATGAAAGCATGAAGTAGCCATCATTTCTTGCAATCCTATCAATGTGGAATAGAAAACAAATATAAAATGGATAATGGCAAAACAGCATATGAAAATATAAAAGCCGACTTAAAAAAAATCCAAATAGATGAAATGACCTTCTGCCTCTTTTAACAGCAAGTCCCATTTTCTCAGAGATGATTGAAATAACTGAACTTGGAATACAGAATTTGAAAAGTCTGAATTCTCAGCTCCAAATAACCTTTGCTACCTTCAATCCTCTATGACAGAATATGGTTGTCTAAGGACTATAATTTTTACAATCAGATGTAGAATCTTGACAGCAACTGAATCATTAAATGAGAATTGGTGTTGAACTTCAGGAACTATTCAATGGGTAATTATCATGTCCACTCTCTCAAAGTGATTCCAATCTGAATATATAATATACACTGAAACTACGAACAATCCAGGGTTATCACCATGACTCCAAAAGTGATGTTTAATCTCCTGGACACAATGATAAATAACAGAGTAAATTTACGTAGGCATTAAATAAATGTCTGATTTGTTTTCACTTTTAAACTTCTATTTACTAATTACTAAATGATTAGACAGTGACTGTCATGCGTTATTCAATCAAGTAATGAAGAGCCTTATCATTTTCTGGTTGCTTGTAAACATGAAAACTGGGCATGTTGTATGATCAGCAGTGGGAGATTGAAGGCAGGGCAATTGGAAGTAAGATTCAAGATTGTTTAATATAATTTTCTGTAATTAGTGCAAGAAAAACAAGTAATTGTTACTCCGGATACAATACAGCTCTAAAAGGAAACACAAAAATTATAATAAAAAACACACACAATAAAATACATTACGTACATAAATACGTAAGATAGCTTATATACATAGACACGTCATATTATAAGACATTATGAATATCCATAAAATAACAATAGGCTGTACATAAGGTGACTGACAGGGAATAATAAAATGGTTTTGGAGCCAGATAAAGCAGGATCCCAGAGTGGCTACCCACTTCAATTCTACTTCCCATTCGGATTCTGACCTATCAGTCCATGGACCCTTCTACTGCTGCGATGAGGCCACACTCAGGTTGGAAAAACAACACCTTTTATTCTGTCTAGATAGCCTCCAACCCGATGGCATAGACATTGAGTTCTTGAACCTCCGGTAATTGCATCCCCTTCACTAGTCCCATTCCTGTTTCCCTCTCTCAACTCATGTCCTTACCTGCCCATCACCTCCTTCTGGTGCTCCTCCCCTTTCCCTTTCTTCCGTGGTCTGCTGCACCCCCCCATCCATCAGATTCCCCCTTTTCCAGCCTCTTTATCTTTTCCCCCATCAGATTCCTTTCACCCCTACCCCTGCCAGTTTCACAGATCACCTTGTACTTCTTCCTCCCCTCCCCACACCTTCTTGCTCTAGCTTATCTTTTTCTCAGCTCCTGGTTGAGTATCTCAGCTTGAAATTATGACTGTTTACTCTTTTTCATAGATGATGCCCCACCTGCTGAGTTCCTCCAGCATTCTGTGTGTGTTGCTAGTGTCGGAGTTAGCAGGTGGAAGTGTTTACTACATGGGGAAAATAGCTGTTTTTGAGTCTGGTGGTCCTGGTATGCATGCTACATAGTGTCCTCCCTGAAGGGAGTGGGACTAACAGTTCATGAACAGGGTGGGTGGGATCCTTCATGATGTTACTGGCTCATGTTCTGCAACCATTCTGTATATATGTCCTTGATGGTGGGTTGGTTGGTGCCAGTTATGCATTGGACCATTTTGACTACCCATTGTAGAGCCTTCCTGTCCACCACAGTACAGTTTCTGTATCTTGCAGTGAATACTCTGTACTACATATCTGTACGGAAGCTCTCTTCAGCCTCCTCAGAAAGTAGAGGCATTGGTGAGCTTTCTTGACTGTGTTGACATGTTCTGGAACCGTGAGAGGTTCTGTCTGATGTGCACTCGCAGAAGTTTGAAACTGCTTACATTTACCACCACTGTGCTGCCTTGTAAAGTGGGATGTGAATGGTGTGAGTTGTAAAGAAGTCGATAACCAACTCCTTTGTCTTGTTGACATTAACGAAGAGCTTATTTCCTTGGTACTGGCCTCGAGCTCTTCCGCCTCCTCTCTGTAGGTCGTCCTATTGTACTTATAAGGCCATGTAATGAGCTTCAGCAAATATGTTCAATCAAATTTGGACATATAAACAAATAAATATAATCATTAATATCCATGCATGTTTGAAATTTATTATTTGCTGATATTTCTGCTTACTTGATCAGCAGTTCTACCCTCAGGGTGAATCTTGATCCCACATTTAACAACTGAATAGAAATAATGGATCTAGCCATACGAATCTGCACTGCAGTCTTCATCTATAAATGTGAGTTTACTTCCACTTCATCTACTGGGCTCAGGCACTGTTGTATTGTGATAGAAATTTAGATGATATTACCGTCTGTAGCAATTAGTACTCTTCTCAATATTTAAACCCACTACGTAAGTGCTAAATACCTAATAAATGTGGTATTTTTAATCAACTTAATCTCTTTGAATTTCAGTGAAGTTACCTGGGATGTTATTAGTTGTGTTAACATTTATGTTTGATTAAAATGGCAGTGGTTCACTTATCTGCTACTGAAGCAGTTCCATTTTCACTCTCCTCCTTATGCAGTGCCTCTGGGATGAAGACAACCCGCTGCTTCTCAGTTTCTGCAGGGTTGGATTAATGAGGTGTTGAGGTTCTTCCATTGTTGTGCATGGCTTGTGGAAGCTCCTATAATCAGAAATAGGGTCACAGAGTCACAGAGCTCTACAACACAAAAACAGGCCCTTCAGCCCATCTAGTCTGTGACCAACCATAATTCTGCCTCAGCCCATTAACTTGCACCTAGACCATAGCTCTTCATACCTCTCCCATCCATGCACTTACCCAACTTTCTCTTAAATTTCGAAAATAACAAAGGTTCCTAGTGCTTTTCCAGAGACTCCCTCTCTGTTTTGAGCAGTTACCAATCTCATTGAGTCAATGATGACTTCAGATGGAAAGAATCCACTTGGAAGCTGGGAACAGAGGTTCCTGCCACGCGGGAGGCCCAGATTAGATGGCACAGTAGTATTGCAGGGACCCAGTTCCAATTCTGTAACTGTTCGTAAGGAGTTTCCATGTTCTCCTCGTGACAGAACGGGTTTCCTGCACATGCTCTGATTTGCTCCCATATTCCAATGACGTATGGGTTAATAGGTTGATTGGTCATATGGTTGTAAACGGGCAGTGTGGACTCATTGAGCTGGAGGGGCCTGTTACCATGCTGTATCACTAAATAATAATAAAAACACAAATATTCTTGATTATCAGTTGACATCACAGGGGAATTACTTGAATTACAGGGGAATTCCAGAATGAATTCGTATTGCTTCAAAGTTTCCATTATTCACGAACTATTTTTTGTATCTATTCTGTTTCCCTTTACCTCTACCCCACCTGTGCAGGGCACAGAAAGAGAGAGGTAAACCTTTTGCATTGGCAAGCTTCAGTTCCGGTGTACTACACGAGTGTGTTCAGTTACCATATACATACAATGGGAAAAATCCATCCTGGAGTTGATGGGATGGTTGTTAGGCTGGTAACCAGGCATGATTATACTATAGTTCACTTTAGTTTTCAGCTTGTGATTTGGGTTAATTTGAACTGGTACTAGCTACCACTATCTGGTATCTGATATCAATCTTGCAAAGTCCCCTGTTCTCCATGACAATGCTGAAGAGATGTTGCATTATTTTTTTTCTCTCAAGTTGTATAATTTATACATTTTTTGATAACAAATGTGCTTTGAATAATGCTACTTTTTTCAGAGCCTTTGAGAACATCCCTGAAGCATCGTCTTTTTCCTATGAGAAGTCTCTTCCCATGATTCTCAGAGCAGCAAGCCTATTCCAGATCACAGAGGTATATAGCATTACAGCACATAAACAGGACTTCCAGCCCACCTAGTCCATGCCAAACTGTTATTCTGCCTAGTCCCATCAACTCACATGTGGATCACAGTCCTTCAGACCCCTCTCATCCATGTACTTACTCAAACTTCTCTCAAGTGTTGAAATAAACCCCGCATCTCACCATCCTCTGAATGAAGTTCCCCTTAAGTTCCCTGTAAGCATTTCACCTTTCTCCCTTAAACCATGGTCTTCACTTCTAGTCACACTCAACCTCAGTGGAAAGAGCCTGTTTGCATTTACCCTGTCTATAACCCTCAGAATTTTACATGCCTCTATCAAATTTCCCCTCATTCTCCAATGATCAAGGGAATAATGTTGCAGTTTATTCAACCTTACCCTATAAATCAGGCCTTCAAGTTCTCAAGCATGTGAACACAGTGACACAGTGGACAATCTGGACTGACCACCAGAGATGGCTAAGTAGCCTCTTCAGGGACATTTTGCTATAACCACATGACCCACATCATCTTAGTCATACTCTCTTTCTTGTTGGTATCATCGGGGGGGGGGGGCGTGGGTTCAGGGCTCTGAAGATCCACATTCAGTGATTCAAAAACCACTTCTTCCCTTTCTTCATCGGATCTCTGAATGACCCATGAACCTATTAACACTGCCTTGATATTCCATTGTTACACTATTCATTTATTATTGCAATTTATAGTAATCTTACATTTTTGCTGCTGCAAAGCAACAAATTTCACATCACTTGTGTCAGTTAAAATAAATCTAATTCTGATGAACATATTTGAAACCTTTATGCTGGTGTTATTTGTCTGGGAGAGGATGCTGACATTATTTTGCTTGCTTTGTTAATTGGCACAGGGTGCACCCATTAATTTGGATTATGAATGTAAGAAGGCACAGTTTTAAGGTCTTTGGAAGTAGATACAGAGGAGATGTCAGGGGTAAGTTTTTTATGCAGAGTGGTGAGTGTGTGGAATGGGCTGCCAGGAATGGTGGTGGAAGCAGATACAATAAGGTCTTTTAAGAGGCTCCTGGATAGGTTCATGGAGCTAAGAAAAATAGAGGGCTATTATCCTAAGTAATTTCTAAAGTAAGTACATGTTCGGCACAGCATTGTGAATTGAAGGGCTTGTATTGTGCTGTAGGTTTTCTATGTTTCTATGTTTCTGCAGAGAGCTAAACAGATATATTTTTTTCCAACTTTAGAAACCTAATCTTATCTGTGCAGGTAAGACAAAGAAGGAACAGATAGAAATGACTAGGCATTTTGAGCTGAGAATCAGTATAGATGTATAAACTAATTCTGGTTTCAGTAATTCCTGCTTCCTTCCATTAAGATTTTCTCAAACCTTCCAAACTTGCCACTGAACTGGAATCGAAAAGCTGCAAAACCTTTTTCGGGCAGAAGCTATTCTGCTAGTCTTTTCATTGACTGTTCAGGTCAGGGAAGACATAAGAACACTTAATTAACACCTGAGAATTAAATTATCCATGGTTCTTTGCTGCAGATAGGAAGTCCGCTTCATTAGAAACTCACAGAGTTACAACCTTCAGATTTAGTTCAGATAAAACTGGATTCTAATGAAAAACTGAATAGAACTCTTGACCTCACAATATACCCCACCATGGTCTTAAATCTTATTGTCTATCTACATTGCACATTCTCTGTAACTGTTACACTTTGTTCTGCACTCTGTTGTTGTTTTACCTTGTACTACCTCTATGCACTGTGTAATGATCTGACCTGTATAAACAATGTTCATGACTAGCTTTTTACTGTAACTGAATATTAAACAGATTCAAATTACAATTCCAACAATTTGAATATGTTGAAGTAAATTACTTTTGAGAGGGAAGAAGTAACAAATATGTCTGAAGTAAGCTGTATAAATAATAAAAAATCATTAAAAAGGAAGAGTGGCTGCTTTGCTCTGCTTTCTGTTATCATTTTACCTTATGCAATCTTAATACATTATTATAATGAATTAATCTGTATGAATGGCATGCAAAGTAAGATTTTTTTCCACTGTACATTGGTACATGTTGCAATAATAACAAGGAAGATAGACAAAGGAGGACTGGTGGAAGTTGTGTACTTGGATTTTCAGAAGGCCTTTGACATGGTGCCACACATGAGGCTGTTTAACAAGTTAAAAGCCCATAGTTTTACAGGAAAGATACTAACTATGTATATATATATATATATAAAATATGTACATAGAGAGAGAAAGAGCATTGGCTGATTAGCAGGAAGCAGAGTGGGAATAAAGAGAATCATTTCTGGTGACAAATGGTGCTCCACAGGCGTCTGTGTTGGGACCATTTCTTTTTAAATTATATGTCAATAATTGGATGAAGGAATTGATGGCTTTGTGGCCAAATTTGTGAATGATACAAAATCAGGTGGAGAGGGTGAAGGGGCACATAGTGTTGAGTAAGCAGGTGGGCTGCAGAAGGACTTAGACATGTTCTAAGAATGGAGAAAGAAGTGGCAGATGGAATACAATGTCAGGAAGTGTATGGTCATGCACTTTGGTAGGAAAAATATAAGAGTAGTCTATTGTCTAAATGAGAAAAAATTCAAAAACCAGAGGAGCAAAGGGACTTGGGAGTCCTCATGCAGGATTCCATAAAGGTTCATTTTCAGCTGGAGTCATTGGTGAGGAAGGCAAATGGAATTATAGTATTTGTCACGAGATGATTAGAATATAAAAGCCAAGATAGAATGTTGAGGCTTTATAAAGCATAGGTAAGGCTTCACTTGAGTATTGTGAGCAATTTTGGACCCCTTATCTAAGAAGGATGTTTTAGCATAGAGACTGTTCAGAAGGGATTCACAAGGAAGATTCCAGGAATGAAAGGGTAACCATATGAGGACTGATTGATGGCATTGCGCCTGTACTGACTGCAACTCAGAAGAATAAGTGAGATTCTTACTGAAACCTATCAAATGTTGAAAGGCCTCAATAGAGTGGATGTGGAGAGGATGTTCCCTATGAATGGGGAGTCTAGGGACAGAAGACACAGGTCTAGAATAGAGGGACATCCATATAGAACAGCGATGAAAAGGAATTTCTTTAGTCAGAAAGTGGTGAATCTGTGGAATTCGTTGCCATAGGCAGTTATGGAGGCCAAGTCACTGGGTATATTTAAAGCAGAGGTTGATAGATAATTGATTAGTCAGGGCATGAGGGGCTACGGGGATAAGGCAGGAGATAGGGTCTGAGAGGAAGATGATCAGGCATGATAAAATAGCAGAGTAGACTCGATGAGCCAAATGGCCTAATTCTGTTACTTTATCGGATGGTTTTATGGACTCTGTTTTAAACAATCTGGTTTAATAATGAAACATGACTGGGAACAACTATCTTAAATATAATATACTTCTATTCTTTACACTCATAGTTTATCATTTCACTTGAGGGGTTACTTCCCTTTACCCCTCCCTCCACCCACCCCCTACAGTGGTGTACTGCAATGACCATCAACATTTCACGTGTCGGTGTTTGAAATGAGATATGAAAAGTCATCCATCTGACACAAGGGCGAATATGCCTGCATCTGAACCACAACAGAATATTACACACACTTTTGTAAGCTGGGCATTTGTTACTTGTGAAACTAGCAGCAAGCCCAAACTATTCACCAGATTTGCTCAGTTTTGCTAGTGGGAAGATGTCATTCCTTATTTCATATTTTGGGTGACATGTTAGTGTAGTAGTTAGCATAACGCTTTACAATACCAGTGACCTGGGTTCAATTCCCGCCGCTACCTGTAAGGAGATTGTATATTCTCTCTGTGACCATGTGGGTTTCCTCAGGGTGCTCCAGTTTCCTCCCACAGACCAAAGACATATTAGTTCGTTGGTTAATCAGTCATTGTAAATTGTCTTGTGATTAGGCTAGTATTAATTAGGGAGGACAGCATGGTTTGAAGGGCTGAAATGGGCTTTTCCACACTGTATCTCAATAAAATAAGAAAGGAAATTCTTACTGTAATTGTAATTGTTCTATTATTATCACATATATGTGATGCAGTAAACAGCTTTTCTTGCATATTGTTCATACAGATCAGAGGTAGGACAAAGCAGAACAATGTACTAATAATTCATCTGTAAAACAATAAAGCATAACAGCTACAAAGAAAGTGCAGTGCAGGCAGACAAAAAGGTACAAGATCATAACAAGGTACATAGTGAGATCAAGAGTCCAATTTATCATTCTAAGGAGGAATTTAATAGTCTTATATCAGTGGTGTTTAAGATGTCCTTAATCTTGGTGATAAGTGCTTTCCAACATTTGTGTCCTTTGCCAATGGAAGATGGAAGACAAAAGAGGCCATTTGCCCTATCAAATCATTACCAATTTATAGTGCAGATGTTTCCTCATTAGTTATCCACATAATTTATTCTGCCCATATTTCTGTCTGTTCCCTTCAGGTTCTGTAATAGAATCTGACAAAATTTTATGGTAAATGAAGGTTAATATAGGGGGATTATCAAAGCTATATTTTGTTACCCAGAGGGTGTTAGGTGTGTGGAATGTCCTGCCAGGCGTGGTAATAGAGGTAGATACAATAGGGACATATAAAAAGCTCTTAGATAGACACATGGCTGATAGAAAACTGAGGGCTATACAGGAGGGAAATTTTAGATTGTTCTTAGAGTAGGTTACAAGGCTGGTATCATATCATGGGATGAAGGGCCGGTACTGTGTTATAATGTTCTTTCTATACAGTTAGGGTAATTTACAGTGTTCAGTTCACCTACCAATCTGTTTATCTTTGAGAAGAAACAAGATTATCAAGGAAAAAGTCACACAGTCAGAGTCAGAACATTGAAACTCCACCCATGCATCACCTGAGGTCAGGGTTGATGCTAGGTTGCAGAAGCTGTGAGGGAACAGCTCCACTAACTACAGCACAGTGCCTAATCAATAGATTGCAGCAAATTGACCTCAGGGTTTCTGCTGGCCTTGTAAGACTTGAACATTGGGGTTAACAGCTTCAGCACTCCACTAAATCCAACATAAAAGCAGCCAGAGTTGGACATTAATCATGTAGAAACAATGAACAGAACAATAATTAAATGGAGCATTTCTAATATCCATTAAAAGTTCTATTATGTTACTTTGCTTTCTATCAGTCCCCAGTTATATTCCAGCACAATATAATATATTGTATGTATGAATGTAGTAAATAACCAAATATATTTTACCAAAGAGCTATTAATACTTATCAAAAGTACAGGACACCATAATATACAGTTCATTACACTCAGTTTATATATGCAGGATATGTCAATGTACCTTTGCAGCTGACAATTTACTGCGCCATAAATTTTATACAAATTGCTTGAAATTAGTCATTTTGGAATGCACTTTGATGTCTACATTAAGGCACTTGATGGAGGCGTGCATTTCATAATGTGCCATCCTGTGCATTCAGACACATGAAATGTATTGTTAATGTGTTAATATATGTCAATTTATTTACTGATACCTCACAATGAATATTTCTGCAATTCTGAGTATGAGCTGTAGATAAAATCTATTTTATTGAATGATACAGTTCAATTAAGAATGTTAATTGCAGTTATAAGCAATATTGTCACAAGGTTTCCTCATCTTTGTCCTGAGGGATTGCGAGTTTCCCCAGTTCAAAGGTGAGATCAAAGGGATAGAGATAAATTGCCAGGGTGTTCTGACATAAACCTGCTATAAAGTGCTATAAG
Source organism: Hypanus sabinus (assembly GCF_030144855.1). Taxonomy (NCBI): domain Eukaryota; kingdom Metazoa; phylum Chordata; class Chondrichthyes; order Myliobatiformes; family Dasyatidae; genus Hypanus; species Hypanus sabinus. Next base: position 88,479,302 of record NC_082719.1, read on the forward strand.
AGTTTTCTATCAACAAGTCTCAAGGATCTCAACACAGACTTGAATAGGGGCTGAACCAATAAGATTCATATTTGTGAGTCCTGATGAAGGGTTTCAGCTCGAAACATCAACTGTTTATTCCTCTTCATAGATGTTGTCTGACCTACTGAGTTCCTTTAGCATTTTCTGTTTGTTGCTCTAGATTTCTCGAAATTGCAGAATTTCATGTGTTTGTATTCATATTTTTGCCTATTTTCCCATCCAGGGCTAGGTGCAGATAATCAGCACTAAGTCAAGTGACCAGATTGCGACTTTTGGCTTATAGCAAATCTTTCTCATCTACAGATACCTTCCTTGTTTGACCTGTATGTTTAGAGGGCACTGCCTCAGAATAGAGTGATGTTTCTTTAGAAATGTGATGAGGAGGAAGTTCTTTAGCTAGTGGGTGGTGTATCTGTGGAATTCATTGCCACAGAAAGATATGTATACCAAGTTATTGGGAGGTTTATAGGTTCTTGATTAGTAAGAGTGCCAAAGGTTATGGGGAGGAGGCAGGAGAATAAGATTATGGTGCTCAGTTTCTTCCCACACTCCAAAAATGCAGCATTAGTGAGATATGGGCATGGTATGTTGCTGCTAGAATTGTAGTGATATTTGCAGGCTGCCCAGCACAATCCTTGCTGATTTGATTTGATTTGAAGAACTATACATTTCACTGCATGTTTCGATGTACATGTGACAAATAAAACTAATCTTTCATTTTTATGTTCGTCTTGATTGAATGGAGTAGCAGATTTGATGGGCTGAATGGCCTAATTCCGCTCCGGTGCCATATAGCCTTATCGTCTTATATGCTAAAGTACCATTTTGTGGCTGATGTCTTACTTTTAATCATTAATTTTAATCAATTGCTCGATATTAATCAATTCAGTAAAGATAAAGATTAGCTTTATTTGTCACATTGACATCAAAGCATACAATAAAGTACATTGTTTGTGTCAAATTAAATCAGTGAGGATTGCGCTGACTCACAAGTCTCATTACACATCCAACATCAACGTAACATGTCTACAATTCACGAAACCTAATCGTATGTCTTTGAAATATGGGAGGAAACTGGAACAGCTGGAGGATACCCACACTGGCACAGGGAGAACATACAAATTCCTTAGCCACAGCGGCTGGAATCCACCCCTGATTTTAACAGCTGTATAGCAATTGTGCTCACTGCTATGCTGGTACACTGTCTTGTCTACACTAAAGCCTCCTTTGGCAAAATATCCAATTAGCTAATGGGAATCCATCTGGATTAGGGGATCTGATAATTAATCATTAAGACCTTTAAGTTTGAAAGATGTAATGGGTTTATTGTCTAGAAGCAAATATTTGTCTGTAAGGAGGATGTTAGTGCAAGAAAGATTGAAGTGTGGAAAATTATAAAGTTGCCATGATAAAAAAATAGAGAGTAGACAATGCCCAGGAAGTTTTATTTAACCTAGCAAAGATGAGTTTTCTCATTTCTTGCTTGAGTGCACTTTTAATAAAATGTGTATTACTTTGAGAATGAAAAATCTAAATTTGACTCGAAAGGAATAAAAAAGTTAGAAAATTTTTGACAAGATTACGCTGCCACCTGTCCCACACCTCTCCTATAGTGCTTGACCCTCACCATTCTCAACAGCCTCTGCTCCTTCCAGTTTTACAAACTCATCACTGTTGACAAATACAGTAATGCGTAAAAGTCTTAGGCACCCTAGATATATATATATATATATATATATGACCCTAAGACTTTTGCACCGTACCTTAGAAATTTCACTGGGCTTTTATATGAAATGAATGTATGAGACCAAACCAGCCATATCATGATGAGTGAGGTTAGGCTAATATTATAGAGGGAGCAAACAGAATAACAAAATGTAAGGTTTTGCTTTGTGGAATGATATCCACTGCAGTCTGAGCGATGGAAAACTGACACGCATTGAGAGAATCTCTAAGAACTCGTCATCTACCAGCAACACTGCCACAAGAAAAAAGCATTCACTATCAAAGACTCCCATCTTCCAGATCATGCTCTCGTCTCACAGCAGCCATTAGGAATGAGATAGAGATGCCTTAGGTCCCACACTACAAGTTGCAGGAGCAATTTTTACCCTACAACCATTAAGCTTTTGAATCAACATGGAGTACTACACTCAGCTAAAATCTAAACTGATTCCACAACTTATGAACTCATTTTCAAGGACTCAAGTTCTTGATATTATTTACACAAAAATACAACTGCAGATGCTGTGCATCAAAGAATACATACACAATGCTGGAAGAGCTCAGCACGTCAGGCAGCATCCGTGAGAAAAGAGTAGCCAACGTTTCAGGCCAAGACCCTTCATCAGGCATGTAATATTTTTATTTGTAGAGTTTGCCTTCTTTTGCACGTTGGTTATTTGGTCAATCTTTTTGTGTAGTTTCTCACTGATTCTACTGTTTTTCATTGCCTTCCTGAGAATGCCTGCAAGAAAATAAATCCCAGCGTAGTACATATACATACATCCTTTGATAATAATTTACTTTGAAATCTGAACTTTGAACTTTTGTAGCCAGATTTTACTTGGTTGTAGAAAAGACAGCTGCCCTTATCATTCAACCTTTACAGTCAGATTTAAAGAGAAGGCATTCTCGTACAGTGCAGGCATGAAAAGTAAATATACAACATGTCTTGTGTTTGTTGTTGTTTTCCCATTATTAATTCATGCGTCTGGATTTAAAATGTAAGCTGCCTCTGTGAATTTGTCACAGTGTAATTGCACTGTCTTGCCAGCCACTACTGAAGCCAGAAGGCCATAACCCAGTACTACATTCAATGTCCCTGAATAGTTATCCAGATAGTCAGAACATGAGTCCAAAAACAGCCTTCAAGCCAAGGACATGTCAGCGGCTTTCAAATAAACACTGCCTTGCATATTTATTACCTTGGAACCTTCAAAATTGAAGTAGGAGATGTAAATAAAATCTCAGAACCTACAATGTGTTGTAGTATAAGGCAGGTCACAAGTGTCTTCTTTGCTTAACCCAGCAAATTTATCAGTTTTGAAATGGCCAAAACACACCATAATGGAAAAGAGCCTTTTACTTCAATCGTGAAGCTAAAGATACTGGGCTTTTTGTTGATGGTCTGGAACACTTTCAGGAGTTCTGTGTAACCTTGCAACCAGTGGCCTGATAAAGATACAATTAGTATGAATCTTGAATCTTCAGATTAGAGCATAGATGGGGACAAAAATAACAAAAAATATGACTTTTCTCCATCTCCTGATAAATGACAGCAGCAACCAAGACAAACATTCTTGATAGCAAACATATATTGAATGGAGGTGCTGAGAAATCTTTGCTCTTGTTTCAGTTTGGAACTTAAAATGAAGCTTTAAATTTCAAGATCATGTGCTCTTTCTAAACCATTCTTTAGTGGAAGCAAACTTTTTTGATCCCTCATGATGCTGGGTCGAGGTCAGTAAATAGTTTTATATAACGAGTGGGAGAGATGATGATGTGTTTGTTGTTTATATATGTGGTTCTGGTCTCATATCTACCGTCATTTTGACTCTTCTGCATCTTAAATACCTTCTCTTTGTCTATAGTATAAGCTCTAGACTTCCTCACCAGGTAAAATATCCTCATTATCTAAAGTACTGGACGATCTCAGAATCTTATCTCATCATTTGCAATGCTGTCTTATACTTGAGTTATAGGGTCATAGTCATAGAAAAATACAACACAGCAACAGGCCATTCAGCCCATCTGAACTGTCTACTACCATCAACCTGCATCATTTAACAGTTGTAATTCTATTAAAATGTACAGTGATACAACTTTGTTAAATGAGATAAGATTATAAAATCAGCTAAAATTCAGGGCAAAGCATAAAATTTTTATCTTAAAGAGATTATATTCTTGAAGACAGCGCAATTCGGATTCCTGTGGGTGGTGGGAGCATAGTGGCTAGTGCATCACTTTACAGTACCAGTGCTCTCTTGATCATGATTTAATTCTGTAACTCTCTATAAGAAGTCTGCATGTTCTCCCCGTGACTGCATGGGCTTCCTCCATATTTCCTCCCAGATTTTGAAAGATGCATGGGGTTAGGGATTATGAGTTGTGGGCATTCCATGGTGGTGCCAGAAGCAAGGTGATATCTGTGGACTGCCCATAGCACAATTCTCGGACTGTGTTGGTCTTTGATGCAAAATTACATGTTTTGATGTACATACTGCTGTGGTGAGAACAAAGTCATTGGAGAGAAGTACTGATAGACATGAAGCAGTCACTTTATTTGACAAAATATAATAAATAAACTGTCAACCTTTGGAGTCACAAGAGAGGAAGGGAGACCCTTTCGGAACAAAGTCTACATGACCCAGCACTCCACATCATTTTATGTGATCAATGAAAATTCAGGACAATTTAAACAAATCCATTTTACAATGCTTTCTTTGAACTGCACATGTACCAGTTTCAAATGCCTGGGTAGTCCCACTATCACACCCAAAATAAGAGTTAATTACTGTGTATCCATGCAATGAGATGTTGATCGGATTTATGCATATGTAGACTAACAGTTAAGTGCCTGTTTCCTGGTCTGTCTCATCTGCATTTTACTGTTCTGAGATACATTTAAAATTTAATCTTCAGTGCATTGAGAATCTGAAGGCTGGCGGCTGAAGTCAATTGCTACATGTGCTAACTCCGAAAATCACTCTAACACATATGACAAAGAAAGTTGATCTATTCAAATTCTTCTTTGCAGGAGGAGTAAATATTGATATAATTGACATAAACAGAGCCACCTTGCTCAACAGTAAAAATGGTTTTAGGGCCTCAAATCTAGAAAACAACTAAAATCCCAGCATTCGCTATACAAACTGGGAAGTATATGTTGGGTTTGGAAGGAGTGCAGTATTAACTTATAAAGAAGACAATGAAGAATTCCAAGGATCATATTCTAAGACTGCAAGCTTCAGACTTTACAATGATAAAGAATGATATGGTTGATATTTCCGAAATAATATTTGCATGTGAGAATTCTACAGGCTAACATGAGGGGATATAGTTTTAAGATGCTTGGAAATAGGTACCGAGGGGATGTCAGGGGTAAGTTTTTCACGCAGAGAGTGGTGGGTGCGTGGCATGCACAGCCAGAGATGGTAGTAGAGGCAGATACAATTGTGTCTTTTAAGAGTCTCTTAGGTACATAGAGCTTAGAAAAATAGAGGGCTATGCTCTAGGGAAACTCTAGGCAGTTTCTAGAGACGGCTATATGATCAGCACAACATTGTGGGCTGAAGGGCCTGTAATGTGCTGTAGATTTCTATGTTCTATGTGAGAATTCTAGAGCAAGGAAGTATAGTTAAATTATTAAAGTAAGAGTATTTCAAGTTGAATATTGTTTTGGAAATTTCTAAAACTAAATATTAAGACCTTAAGACGTAGGAGCAGAATAAGGCCCTCTGGCCCATCGGATCTGCTCCTCCAGTCAGTCATGTCTGATCCTTTTATTTCTCTTCCTCAACCCCAGTTCCCAGCCTTCTCCCCGTAACCTTTGATGCCATGTCCGATCAAAAATCTGTCAATCTCTGCCTTAAAGATACACGCAACAAACTGGCCTCCACAGCTGCATGTGGCAACAATTTCCACAAATTCACCACCTTTTGGCTAAAGATATTTCTCAGCATCTCTGTTTTGAAAGGGCACTCCTCTATCCTGAGACTGTGCCCTCTTGTCCTAGACTCTCCCACCATGGGAAACATCCTTTCCACATCTACTCTGTCTAGGTCTTTCAATATTCGAAAGGTTTCAGTGAGATCCCACCCATCCTTCTGAATTCCAGTGAGTGCAGACCCAGAGCTATCAAATGTTCCTCGTATGATAACCCTTTCATTCCTGGAATTATCATTGTGAACCACCTGCGGACTTTCTCCAATGCCAGCACATCTTTTCTAAGTTGAGGGGCCCAAAACTGTTCACAATTCTCAAGATGAGACCTCACCAGTGCTTTATAAAGCCTCAGTATCATATCCATGCTCTTATATTTTAGACCTCTTGAAATGAATACTAGCATGGCATTTTCCTTCCTCACCACCGACTCGACCTGCAAGTTAACCTTTAGGGAGTTCTGCACAAGGACTCCCAGGTCCTTTAGCATCTCAGATTTTTTGGTTTTCTCCCTGTTTAGAAAATAGTCCGCATATTTACTTCTACTTCCAAAGTGCATGACCATGCATTTTCCAACATTGTATTTCAATTGCCACTTCCTTGCCCATTCTCCTAATATGTCTAAGTCCTTCTACATCCTACCTGTTTCCTCTACACTACCTGTCCCTCCGCCAATATTTGTATCATCTGCAAAATTTGCAACAAAGCTATCTATTCCATCATCTATATCATTTATATACAGCACCGAACCCTGCAGAACACTACTAGTCACTGGCAGCCAACCAGAAAAGGATCCTTTTATTCCCACTCACTGCCTCCTACCAATCAGCCATTGCTCTAACCATGTTAGTAACTTTGCTATAATACCATGAGCTCTTAACTTGGTAAGCAGCCTCATATGTGGCACCTTGTCAAAGGCCTTCTGAGAGTCCAATTATACAACATCCACTGTATCCCCTTTATCTGTCCTACTTGTAATCTCCTCAAAGAATTCCAACAGGTTCATCAGGCAGGATTTTCCCTGAAGGAAACCATGCTGACTTTGTACTATCTTGTTCTGTGTCACCAAGTACTCCATCACCTCATCCTGAAAAATTGACTCTAACATCTTCCCACTGAGATCGGGGTAACTGATCTACAATCTGCTGCCTTCCTCTTTTCTTAAGAGTGGAGTGACATTTGCAATTTTCTAGTCGTCTGGTACCATGCCCAGAATTCAGTGATTTTTGAAAGGTCATTTTTAATGCTACCACAATCTCTAATGCTACTTCTTTCAGAACCTTAGGGCACAGATCCTCTGGTCCAGGTGACTTAAGTACCTTTTGGTCTTTCAGCTTTTTGAGCACCTTCTCTCTTGTAATAGTTACTGCACCCACTTCTCTTCCTTCACACATTACCACATCGGGCACACTGCTAGTGTCTTCCATAGTGAAGACTGATGCAAAATATTCATTTAGTTCATCTGCCATCTCCTTGTTCCCCATTATTATTTCTCCTGCCTCATTTTCTAGCGGTCCTCTTTCCTCTGTCATATCCACTTACATTTCTCTTTTATTTTTAACATACTTGAAAAATCTTTTATTATCCACTTTGATATTATTTGCTAGCTTGCTTTCAGATTTCATCTTTGCCCTTCCAATGATTTTTTTTGTTGCTCTCTGTAGGTTTTTAAAAACTTCTCAATCCTCTATCTTCCCACAAATTTTTGCTTCATTGTATGCTCTTTCTTTTGCTTTTACAACAGCTTTGACTTCTCTTGTCAGCCACCGTTGTACTATTTTACCATTTCAGTATTTCTTCATTTTGGAATACATATGTTCTGCACCTTATTCATTTTTCCTAGAAATGCGTGCCATTGCTACTTTGCTGACATCCCTACCAGCAGCTCCTTCCAACTTACTTTGGCCAAATCCTCTCTCATACCACTGTAATTTCCCTTACTTCACTGAAATTCTGTTATATCAGACTTTACTTTCTCCCTATCAAATTTCATGTTCAAGTCAATCATAAATATTGATAGCAACATATTTGTTTAAATCCGAGATGCACAGTGAATGACAGGGCTCTGGGGACTATTGTAAAACTTTGAATTATATAGTTCCCTGTCTTCCCTGACAACACAGATAGACAAGGTGGTGAACACCTTCGCTCCAAAGTAGAATTTCCCCATGTCCAACATTTTTCCCAATCCCCATTTCCAGTCCATGGCCTCCTCTACTGCCATAATGAGGTTACTCTCAAGTTCAAGGAGGAACACCTCATATTCTGTTTGGGTAGCCAGCAACATGATGACATGAATATTGATTTCTCCAACCTCTGGTAATTTCCCCCCCTCTCTCTTTCTCTCTTCTTCAATTCTGCACTCTGTCCCTCTTACCTGCCCATCACCACCCCCCTTTCCCCCATTTTCACTCCTCCTTCACTTTTTTCCCATGGTTCACTCTTCTCTTCTATCAAATTCCTTTTTCTCCAGCCCTTTATTGTTTCCACCTATCACCTTCCAGTCTCTTACTTCATCCCACCTTCCCCACCCACCTGGTTTCACCTATCACCTTTTGCTGTGTACTCCTATCCCTCCCTGACCTTATTCTGGCTCCTTCCCCCTTCCTTTCCAGTGCTGACGAAAGGTCTCAGCCCACTACATTGACTGTTTCATTACCACGGACTCTCCCTGACCTGCTGAGTTCCTCCAGCATTTTGTGTGTTGCTGTGGTGAAGAAAATTTACTGTCCAGTTGCCCTCATCAGACAGAGCACTGAATGCATGACGTGGTTCAGCTGCACAAAACATTGGTGAGATTGCTCCTGGAGTATTATGTGCATCTCTGGTCACCACACCATAGCAGAGATGTGATTAAGTGAGATAGGGTGCAGAAAAGTTTCATAAGGATGTTGGCTGAACCTGAGTGCTTGAGTCATTAGGAGAGACTGGATAGGCTGGAGCTGTTTTGCCTGAATTGAAGCTACTGAGGGGGACCTTATAGAAGGTTATAAAATCATGTGGAACATGGACACAGTGATAGATGTTGAGCCTTTATCCCACTGTGGAGAATATCAAAGCTAAAGGGCATACATTTAAGGTAAGAGGGTAAATACTTGAACGAAAACTGAGGTGGTCGTTATATGGAATGTGCTGAAAGAAGAAGCTACACAATGTTTAAAAGACATTGGTACAGATTGGTGGATAGGAATGGTTTAGAAATATAGGAAAAAAGAGGGTAATATACATTATCTCAGTAAGACACCTTGGTCAGCATAAGTGAATCAGGTAGAAGGCCTGCTTCCTTGCAGTATAAATCTATTACTCTATATTAGGAAAATATTAACCAAAGGTAGTGCATAGAGCTAGATCACAGATCAATAGTAGCCACAGTAAATGGTGCAGGAAGTTTAAGAGGCTAAATAGCGAGCTCCTGCTTCAATATTACTCATAAATAACATGGAAAATTATCAGCAGCATAAGTTATTGAAACTGCGAGTACAGGAAGACAAGAATTTTATTTTTCCCTCATCTACAGTAGATTTTCAATTTATTCCATCACACCACTTGCTTTCCAATTCCACATGGTATGGAAGTTAAGGGGAATTTGAATTAAGCTCTGTGAACTTAACTCAGTTGCAGTTATAAAGATTGCAGCTAACATACTTATTCTTAGATTATATATTAGTAGGGCTGAGGAGCAGAAAAAAGGATCAACCATGATTGAATGGTGGAGCAGACCCAGTGGGCCAAATGGCCAATACTGCTCCTATGTCTTATGGACTTGTTACTTCATACAGTTACACAGTAAAATGTAGTAAGATTTGGAAAGTAATGTTTTGGTTGAACTTTCTCCTCAGTGCAGAGTGAAAGAGAGAGAATACTAAATAATAATAACAAAGTGTCACATTATCACACTTGGCAGAAGGTTGCAACTGGATCGTTGGAAGTTTGTATATTATAAGTATTATAAGTATATTATAAGTATATTATAAGTATTCACTTAGATTTTTCCAATTTTAAAAGTTGAAAAGAATTGCAGCATTTGATGTGTTTCTTTGGTCTACTATAGATTTATAAAAAATATATTTTAATTTTTAATTTTATTAAAATGCCCAGTAACCTTGAATGCTGTTGAAATGCTGCACTATAATTAATCTAGAGCTGAAAAGTAATACCAGTCATAATGTTAGTGAAATTCTAGACCCATAACATGCAGTACAATTTGCTAAAATAAATATGGACCGAGAATCATGTTTACGAAATAGAAAATGCCATCACAAAGAAACAAAGGGTTATGCCTTTGAAAATATAATAATGTAACAGTGTACGCTCAATTACATGTACCATAGTAAATATCTGTTAAAAAGAGAAAGGCACCAAAACTAAAATAACTTGAAATGAATAATTCGAGTTATCATAAGTGTACGTTTTAATTTAGTTTGTGCCCTGAAATGATCTGAGATGGATGAAAGATGAATAATGATTATTATACTAATAGATCAATACCAAAACTGTCTCAGAGGATTATACTCCATAGCTGTATAGAAATCACTGAACTAGACGGGCTTAGTTTACCTGCATATGATAATTACGAATTTAAATTTGTCTAGAGTTAGAATAAAGGCTGCAATATCCAGCTTGGTTTGTTTTTGTTTTGACTGATTTTGAAATTATGTAAGAACGTTGCTGCCACTATTGTCTCACAAAATTAATCAACAGTTTTCAGTATCATACTGGGAAAGTTCTTAAATTTAACCAGCTCATCAGGTCAGTACTTGGAATTATGAGGTTTACATTTAGTGTTACATAGCACAATCACATTCACGCCCCTTTAGTATGCTGCATTTTCATTCTTTGATTCAGATTAACTCCAGTGCTAAACGATGGCAGGTGTATGAAGTTAGCACTTTTTTCACTATAGAAACAGATGCAAAAAGTATAGCTGTGTTTGTGAATTAGTATCATTTTAATTGACCCATTGCAGGCAACAACAGAAAAAAGGTGGAAAATTTTGTTTATATATTTATCAATGCAGTAGATCTATGACTAAATGTATCTGCATTAATGGAGCTAGCTGGGTGTATTGATGGCTTTACAGATGTTTGGATGTACCTGAGTTGCTTTTGTGCTGCAGTAACTTGGAAATTAACCAGAAGTATAGCATTTCAGAATGCCCTAAGAGAATTAAAGCTCATGAAAAGTACAAAATGTTAAAAAAGAATAATGAAAAAAAGAAAGAAGTAGACTTGTGAATGACTCTGAGTCTTGGTTAATGGCTGCCCTCTGAGCAGTAAAATTCTCAATATTCTCATATCAGCCAAATGGTCAGAAATTATTGAATAAGAAGCACCTGAAAAATCAAAAAAAGACTATAATTATGTAAACAATCAAAACTATGTTGAATCTGTATGCATGGTTAGGGAACATATGCTTGGATCTTTTTTTAAACTTTGTATTTAACGCCTGAAATGATTCTTATCATGAGAATGTAAATCCATTGAAATCTGTATTCTACAAAACTCTATTGAAATAACAGGTCATCCTATTGTGACTAATAAAATTGTGAAATTACTGAATGCCACTCAGCTATTATGAATTTGTAACATTAAAAATGATATCAGTCAGTTGGCACAGATATCAGGTAGGAGATGGGGCAAGAACTGAAGCCCATGTGGTCAGATTTGGTGGGAACAGGCAATGTAAACTTCAGTTCTATATCAAAGGGGAAGCTGCATATTGAAACTGGAACATATGACTGTGGATCTGATTGTAACCTCATCTCCATATTCCTTTCTACCCCTGTAAGCTTCTCAGCCCCTTCATTGTCAAGTATCCATCTCCCTCTAGCTTAAAACTCTTCAGTTTTATCTTAAGGAAGATACTTCAAATCACTTATTATCCCTAAAATGAAAAAAAAATCTCATCTCTGAATGGGTTATTTCTAAATGTTAAACATTGACACTTTGTTCTGGACTTTCCTACAAGATATAACATTCTGCCAAGACCATTCAGAATGATATTTTCTGATCAAGTCGCTTCTAACTTTTCTGAAGATTAACTTTATTTGCCTCATGTACATCGTAACGTACAGAGATTGCTTTGTTTGCACTAACGACCAATGCAGTCTAAGGATTGGGCTGAGGCTAGCTCGCAAGTGTTGCTAAGTTTCTGGTGCCAACGTAGTATACCCACAACTTACTAAGCCTAACCTGTACATATTTAGAATATCTTTGGAAGAAAACCAAAGTATCTAGAGTAATCAAGTCAAGTCCAGTCACTTTTATTGTCATTTTGACCATCTGCTACATACTGTACATAGTAAATATGAGACAACCTTTTTCAGGACCATGGTGTTACATGACACAGTACAAAAACTAGACTGAACTACGTAAAGAACATAAAAAACAACTACACTAGACTACAGATTTACCCAGGACCTCATGAGGTCACAAGGAAAACTTAAAAACTCCATACAGACAGCAATGGGAATTCTAAATTAAATCACAAACAAGCCCACCCTGTCCAACCTATCCATTTGAGGTATTAGTCCAATAAACTGTCTCTGAACTGCTTCTAAAACATGAGCATTCTTGCTAAATATGTGGTACTCCAGATGTAGAAAAAGCAGCACCCTATTTCACTGATGCATATGCTCTTCATGAATTTCAATTGCTTATGAAAAGCAGATTTTACTTTAAACTTAAGAACTCTCAGCTGTTAGGTGTTGGCAGGTGATATGTGGAGAATGCAAGTAAGGAAAGATGATTTAGTTGATCACCAGAATTTGCACTAGCCTTTTCACCATCAAGGATGTCTTCAAAAGATATTGCCTCAAGAAGGCAGCATCCACCATTAAGGACGTGTGCCTAAGACTTTTGCGCAACACTGTAGTAATTTTACATATTGCACTGTACTACGGCTGCCACAAAAGAAACTATTTCATGATATGACATGTGAATGATGGTAAAACCTGATTCTGATATGGGTCGCTATTGTGGACTGAGAGTGGGAAGAGGGCAGGGAGAGAGGAATCATAGTTGGGGAAAAAGAGAAGGGAAAGTGGAGGAAACAGGAAGCACTAGAGAAACATTCCCACTCCTTCTCTGTCACCTGTCCCACACCACTCCAGTAGCACTCCGCCTTTGCCATTGCCTAAATCGTTTGCTCCTGCCAGATATACAAACTCACTTCCTGCTCCACATTGACAAATATAGTACTATGCAAAAGTCTTGGGCACTCAAACTGTATATATATGTTCCTATGACTTGTATAGCATTATACCTCATTTGCATTATTTACTTATCTACAGTATCCATCCATCAATCTTCCTATCTATTTAGTGTTGTATCTTGTAGTATTTTTCATGTCTTATAGTGTACTGTTGCCACACAACGAATTTTGTGACTTATGTCAGTTATACTAAGCCTGATTCCAATTCAGTAATTCTCAACATTGCAGAAGTGTTAGTATATAAAAGGCTTGAAAATTGTATCTATATTCATCCTGCAATCCAAATTATTATTAAGTATGTTATCAAAATTATTGTTTTATACTTAAATACTTGGAAGACCTTAAGAATACTAGATGGGTGTTGAAACTTTGAATAAGCCACAAAGGTGGAGCTTTAGCTTTAGTGGATCTATATTCAACACAACAGACAGCAAAGAAACAGAACAGACCTGGAAGATTCTTGATAGAATCGCTCAAAACTCAGAGTGCATGGAATTGTTATGCTTTTTAAACACAATGATAGCGACTGATTAAATATAATTTATATAGTTAGAATTGGTACTTTACTTCAATACTTCAGTCACAGATAAATTGTTTCACAGAATATCAGCTTTGCAGTGGCAGCTCACTTGACAAGACAACTGAATATTCAGACTCCTTTGGTGGGTCAGTGTAATTGGCCAAGTGGATAAGGTGTCAGTCTAGTGATCTGAAGGTCGCTAGTTCAAGCTTTAGCTGAGTCTGCATGTTGTGTCCTTGAGCACTTAACCACACATTGCTCTGCGACGACACCAGTGCCAAGTTCCCTTGGACCGAAATGCTCTTCCCTTGGACAACATCAGAGAGGGGAGACTTGCAGCATGGGCAACTGCAGGTCTTCTATACAACCTTGCCCAGGCCTCAGTCATCATCGAAAGTCAATGGACAGCCGAAGAAGAAGAAGTAATTCACATGGATGGTCTAAAAAATTTACAAAACATTTTTTTTATCAGACAATTGTTAGAGCTCACTATTAAGCCAACTATTGATTGATGGAAAAAAATAAGTATGTTTGATGTGTGAAGCACCAACATCCAGAATACTTGTTTTGAAAAAGCATTGTTCTGTAAAGTCTTAAACTAAGTAGCATTAGTCTTTCTTGTTCAGTTTACACTCTTTGCATGAAATTGAATGTAAATGAATTAGTAATCAGGTTTTTTTTTCACTTACCATAAATAATTTTATAAAGAGAAAATTTCCTTAGCAGTTTGTGTAGAATCCACCTGACATCTAAAACTTTGAAAGACATATGTAGATGTATATAGGGGAGTATATTCACTGGCTGCATCACAGCCTCAAATGAAAGCAACAATGACCTTGAATGGAAAATCCTACATAAAGTAGTGAATATGGGCCCAGTCCATCATGAGTAAGGCCCTTTGCACCAATCAGCACATCTATGTGAATTGTTGTTGCAGAAAAGCAGCATCCATAATTCGGAACCTCCAACACCCAGGTCATGCTCTCTTCTCTCTGCTGCCATCAGGAAGAAGGTACAGGAGTCTCAGAACTTGCACCGCCAGGTTCTGAAAGTTATCACCCATCAACCATCAGGCTTTTGAACCAAAGGGGATAATTTCACTCAACTTCACTTGTCCCATCATTGAGATGTTCCCACAACCTATGGACTCACTTTCAGGGACTCTTCACCTCGTGTTTTCAAGATTTATTGCTTATTTATTTTTTGTTATTATTTCTTTCTTCTTGTGTTTTCAGTTTCTTGACTTTTGCACATTGGTTGAATGCATAAGTTGGTGAGTTCTTTCACTGATTCTGTTATGGCTATTATTCTATTATGGATTTATTGAGTATGCACACAAGTAAATGAATCCCAGGTTTGTATATCATGACATTTATGTTCTTTGATAATAAATTTACTTAGACCTTTTTGAATTTAGACCTGCCAGGACTGTGCTAGCTCCCAGTGGAGCAATCCCACCAGTCTCATTATTTAATTCTTTTCCCTAGGCCCATCAAGTTATTCTCTCAAAACCACGTAACCATTTTCTTTATATATAATTCATATATATTAATTAGTTTCCTTTCCACCAATCAATTTCAGATTATAGCTGCTCCATATTATAAAGAGGCTTCGCCTCATGTCTTTTGGCTGAATTTTAAAAGTTTGTTCCCTAATCAGTGAAGCATTTGCTAATGGGAATAATTTCTCTCCATTTACACTTTATTAAGCAATTATAATCCTGTGCCACTGTATTCAATCTCCTGTTGACATATTCTGAAGGTAGAAATCAGAATAACTGATTGTTCAATTGGAGGATGGTTATGATGTGGTATCTATAATCTCTATCAGAAGCATCCATCAACAGGGGCACCCACCATCCAGGCCGTACTTGCTTCTCCCTGCTGTCATTAGGAGGAAGGTAGAGGAGCTTCAAGTCTCACATCAATAGTTATCAGGCTGTTAAGTCACTTACCCCAACACTGATTTTACAATCTATGTACACAAATTTAAAGGTTTTTCTTTTTATTTACCATGAATGAATTTCAAGGTAGTATATGGTGATATATATGTACTTTGATAATAAACTCAGTTTGAATTTTGAACTTTATGATTCCTGGACCCTAAAGTTAGATACCAATTTTACTCTAGGGGACTAGATCAAGGCTCTATAATAGAACTGTATAGGTACAGCCTGATTAGCATAAACATAGAGTTGCTTGAGACATCGTTATATTTCTTGAAAGCTTGAAGGAAATGACCTTGAGGAAGAGTCAAACCCAATCTTGCATGTGGCTTACTAGAAGCCTAAGACCTAATCAGTCTAGCAAGAAAATGGTTGATTCTGGGTGGGTCTAAAGTCTGGAGCCAATTTGTTTAAGAGGCATTGCTCTTTGATTTGTGGTTCTCACTAACTGCAAGAAATTGTATTAATCATGGTGTTTTCCTGATCAGTCTACACTAACCATACATCATTTCATTAGGAGGCCAACAAAAATCTTCTTTGTCTTTATCATTTCCATAGATTTCCATAGACTTGTTCCTCCAGCATTTTGTTTGTGCTACTTCTTCATCCCTTCTCCATTTGGCTCCTTGGCAAATCTGCAAGTAATATTTTAAACAGTGCAGCTTCCTGGGTATATTTTAATTGTGCACAGATGAATCAGTGCCACAAGGGAGGTGTTACCTGGCCATTGTATGAGTATTGACATCACCATTGCATACTTTCATGTATGTGTGCATAGCATGCACAGAATCATGGATTGCAAACATCCATTGTGCACAGTGCATACCAGAAGGTCATGATTATATTACACAATTGATTTTACACCATAATTTTCAGGCGTGATGCATAAATAACTCACACTATGTAATTGAATTTCTGGGTCAGAGAGCTGAAAGTAACAGCCCTCAAGTCAATGTAACATTTTACTAGGTACGGCATCAAGCAAAACTGTGATTAATAGGGGTGATGGACAAAACCAGCTCATGTCTAAAATCATATCTGGCACACAAAAGATGATCATAGTAACCATCAATCAATCATTATAGCCACAGAGCATCACTTTGGGGTAGCATTGCCAACTCAGCCATCTTCATCAATGGTTGTCACTTGACGTAAGATCAGTTTGCTGATGATATTGTACCGCCCAGCTTCATTCCGCAACTTCTCAATTATGAAACAGTAGCTGGTTAATATCAAATCTCAGTAGATGTGGAGAATAAAATTGTACCAAGTCCGTGTCAGGAACTGGCCACCTCAAACCAGAACTGAACTTTATCAAGTTTATTATCACCATTCTTCACCAATATGTATCCACTTTGATCATACACTGAATCACTATCATCAGCAAAGTTACTGTCAGAGGAGATTAGTCTGAAAAGATTGTATCACCTTCTGAGCCCTTTAAGCCTGTTTTTCATGAAGAGGAATATAAGTTCCAGCTACTTATAAATTTGTTAGATTACACAAGAGATTCTGCAGATGCTGGAAATACAGATCAACACAAAAAAAAAATTCTGGAAGAATTCAGCAGGTCAGGCAGCGTCCACGGAAGGAAGTAAACAGCTGGCATTTCGGGCCGAGACCCTTTCTGCCTTCTGACCCCTGTGTTTCCAGTCCTGTTGAAGCATCTCAGTCTGTTGTCAACAGATTTTTCCCCTCTATAGGTATCGCCTGACCTGCTGAGTCCCTCCAGCATGTTGAAAGGATGGAATATTTGTATTAGTCATTTGCAGCATCTAGAACAGAACAATGTTTTTGATCTCTTTTATTACTAAGTTCCCTTTGCCACTACTGCACTGTGTTTAGAGTATGTCTCATCCACAGGATGAATTAGTGGCTAATAAGTGCATTTTTATCAGTTGTACTTCCCAGCTCATAGATAGACCTTATCTATCTATACCTTGGTAGGTAGACATATCTTATTTATTTATTTATCTATTTATTTATCTATCTATCTATCTATCTATCTATCTATCTATCTATCTATCTATCTATCTATCTATCTATCTATCTATCTATCTATCTATCCATCTATCTGTTTATTTATTTATTTATCTATTTATTTATCTATCTATTTATTTATTTGTTTGTTTGTTTGTTTGTTCATTTATTTATTTATTTATTTATTTGGAGATACAGTGCAGAGAAGGGCCTTCAGATGCATCAGACCACTCCACTCCAGCAACACCATAGACCGGTTAACCCTAACCTAATCATGGGACGATTTGCAATGCCTAATTTATCTACCCCATGGGAGAAAACCAGAAGACCCAAAGAAAACCCAAGCACTCTACAGAAAGGACATATAGAGACTCTTTATAACAGCTCCTGAATGCCCTGAGCTGTGATAATGTGCTAACCGCTATACCGCTGTGGTTAGTGGAAGAAGTAAATAGGCAATCTTTCCTCTAACCTTAACAAGGAAGGCTTTTTGTCTTTCTTTGGTTTCGTTCAGCTCTACTAAAACACACTTATCCGTCAGTTTATCCTTTCCTTTGGTGAAAGTTACGGACTGATGTAATTACTTCCTTTTCATTCCCAGATACACTATGATTTCAAGATGATTTTGTTCTTATTTCATACTTACTTACTTAAGCTAATCTCCCTGACTAGGACATAAGCCACTGACTACAGCTTACTAGCGTAAACTGTTCTGGGCTTGTCCTCAGGTGTATCCCAGGATCTTGGTATATCCTTCCTCTCCCAGGAATGAGCACTTCTCAGGCACTGGTTGCATTTCCGTAGCTCTGGGTTTTTATGGGATGGAGTTGCTAGCCCCATGCCCAACTCCTCCTCCTTTCACACCTAGGCTTAGGACTGTTCATGGTGGAGTTTTATTTTATTTTTGTAGCAGAGCTTATCTTTTTGACTGTAGTATCTGGACAGCTGTCCTCATTTTGTTTTCTATTTTTAAATGGCTAACACACAACTGATATGTAGGCTGACTGAATTACAGTCAGTACCTTTAAACCAGCTAATGTGTCAATAAAGCTTCCATATAGTGATATATCAGTTCTATTCAGCAAGGTCAATATTATTTTGTTTCAATAACCAAGCGTATAGACAACTCCAATAATAATGGTGCTCTATTGATCATTCAGAAAGAATGACACAAAGATTTGATTTTTTATTCATATTTTCTATACTTATTTTCTCTGTGGCAGCATGAAGAATCTTTAAAGCAATAAAATTTCTCATACCATCTACAGTGATTAGACCTGAAGACTGTAACACATAAAACCACATCTAACAATTTTGTATGTAATTGGAATATATTACTCTGGGCGAGATATTTCTTGATTCCAAATCACAAGGTTGGGAAAGATAACTTACGTCATTGTATTTAAAACTTTTACATTTCTGAGATTGTGGGGCACCATAACATACTTTAATCCAAGTGATGCATTTTCTTTTCATTAAATTTTAACATGTCAATCCAGAAATTTCACTTCTGCATTTATCACATGAGACATGAGCGGTACATGACTTTGGATAAATGTAGCTAGTGGACTCAATTCTAAGAACTCACCTGGGAGTAATTTTTTTACAAAAAATTTTCCTGTGGTTTCTCAATAAAATTCCAGGTAGATAGTCAGAAAGTATGAACTGTGGAATCCACTGTAACAGAAAGGCAGATTAAAAAAGTATCAGTTTCAAAGGAAAATGGAGGACAGATTGTTTAGGGTGGTGATAAGACTGCCAAAAGCATTTTGGCAACCATAAGCAAAATTTTCAACAAAATAAAAACACAAAATGCTGGAAAACTCAGCAGGCCAGACAGCATCTATGGGAGGAGGTAGTGACGATGTTTCGGGCCGAAACCCTTCATCAGGAGTGAAGTAACATGGGATGGTCGAGGGGGGATAAGAAGTGGGGGGAGGGATGAAGTAGAGAGCTGGGAAGTGATAGGCTGGAGGGAAATGGGCTGGGGGAAGGTGGAGAATTCTGGGAAATAAAAGAGAAAGAAAGGTAGGGCTGGGGTGAGATTATAGTGAGGGGGAAAAAGAGAGAGAAAGCGAACCAGACTGAAATAATAGATAGGGATGGGGGTAAGGCGGGGGCAGGGGTACCAACGGAGGTCTGTGAGTTGGATGTTCATGCCGGCAGGCAGAAGGCTACCTAGGCGGGAGATAAGGTTTTGCTCCATCGACCTGCGTGTGGCCTCATCTTGACGGTAGAGGAGGCCATGGACAGACATGTTGGAGTGGGAGTGGTCTGTGAAATTGATTTGTGCGGCCACAGGGAGACCCCGCCACTGCTGGAGGACTGAGCGCCAGTGTTCGGCGAAACGGTCTCCCAGTCTGTGTCCGCCTTGTGGTCTTCCGCTGCTGTAGCCCATCCACATCAAGGTTCAACAAATAGTGCATTCAGAATTGCTCTTCTGCACACCACTGTTGCAGCGTGAGGTTATTTGAGTTACTATCACCATCCTGTCAGTTTGAACCATTTTCGTCTGACCCCTCTCACTTTAACAAGGTATTTTCATCCACTAAGCTGCAGCTCTGGATTTTTTTTCATTTTTCTATACCACTCTCTGCAAACTCCGGAGAAAGTTGTGCATGAAAATCTCAGAAGATCAGCAGTTTCTGAGATACTCACATCCCCCTCCCTGCCTGGCACCAACATCATGACCACGGTCAAAGTCACTTAGTCATTTCTTTTGATTCTCATTCTTTTGATTGGCCTGAACAACTGAACCGCTTGACCATGTCTGCATGCTCATGTATAGAGCAGTTGCCATACCAAACTGTAATGCATCTAGACAGAATGTCCACCATGGTTTATCAATGAAAATTGATAAGAGTTGGTGATGTGCAAAAGTTCTTTAGCCTCCTGATCCTTAGTTACTGAAAATTGTATACCTTACACTATTTTGCATTCTGTTGTCCTCCTCATATCTTAATTATCCTTTCAATTATCAAAGTGGAGTCCATTGAAGGTAGATCCAGATTCTTCTTACAAAAGTATAAAGTGTGAAAGAAAGCATAGCTATGCTTGACATTACTTAAATATTATACTAGAGAAAGCCATCACATTTTTCCAGAGATTAGAATGATTCCCTCAGGACCTAAATTAAATGTAAAGAGCTCAAGTCACTGAATTGGTTGCAACACAGCTTCAACACACACATGGGGTTTTGAACGGGATCCAAAGCTTGAACTCCACATAGCCCTTGTTTCCAAGCATTACTTACTTATTTACATTCAGAGGAAAATGCAGGGAAGTGGGAAAATTAACACACTTTTAAACATTGTGGTAGCTGTCAGGAAAAGGCAAACTCTGAATTTGATGATACTCAATAGATAATCACTCTCTGGTTTCATAATAATAAAATTCCTTCAAGGCAACATGATCATTCAAAAGAATCCATGAAAAAGTTGGGTGAAGTTGATAACTTAATAGTCTTGTGTAAACTTCATCTTTCTTGATTTTGGAAGAGGCCTAGAAAGAGTAAATAGAATGAAGTAAACTAAACAGTTTTATTTTTGGTTAGCATGAATAAGTCCTATGGTGTGGCAGTTTCAATTATTCTATGGTGTCTATCTCAAATTAATCATTTGCTTTACGTAATCAACTCGCACCGCTCACACCCCTCTTTACATCAGTGGCACAGCAGTTTCCAACTCCTGGGAGTGCCCATCTCACACAACCACTCATGGTCCCAAACACATCCTACACAATCAGCAGAGTTCACCAATGCCTCTAACTTCTGAGGACACTGAAGAGAGGGCATGTATACTCATGCCCTTTGACAGATTGCAGTAAAGAGCATCCTAACATGGTGCAATTCAGCATGGTATGGAAACCGGACTGCAGCAGACAGGAAGGGTCTACAATGGACTGTTAAAATTTCCTAATACATCACCAGCACAAGCCCACTTGCCATCAAGGACGTAGAAAAGGAAGCAGAAAAGAGCCAGTAACATTATGAAGGAGTCATGGACTGTTTGTCCCACTCCCATCAGGGAGGAGGCTACGTAGCACCCATGGCAAGATGACCAGACTCAAAAATAGTTACTTTCCCCAAGCAGTAAGGCTAATCAACACTGCCCACTAACACACCCATTATTTTATTATTTCCTATCAGAGTCATCTTATGTCCAGACACCCCTGTGCTTAACATCACTTTATGGATCCATCTGTGTACATAAGTTTTCTCATATATTTATATGCAATGTGCTTTTTTATTGTGCTCCTTATCTTACTGTGTTTATTTGTGTTGCAACGGATCGATGTCTTTTACACTTGTGTTTTGAAAATTCTATTAAACAATCTTGAACCTTGTACCTCGAATCTTGAAACTTATGTGGTAATGAAAAAAAAGCACTGAATGAATCAGAGGCAAAAAGAATTGAGGACTGTTTTCACTTTACAACAGATAACTGAGCAACAGCTGTGGCAGTATCTTATTGTCCTAATGCAGATGATGGCACAGCTTCTGTGGGGAAATGTGCATTTGTTGCCTATTGCAGCTCTCATAACAATTATGTACCTTTCAGAAAAGATAAGCTTGCGTATAGAAAGAACCTTAACTCAACAAGAAGAAGAAAGACTTCAATTAACATAACACTAATGTAACAGAAAAAATCTGACTGGAAGCAAAACAAATAACAAGAATCAAAATGTTTAAGGAAGAAAAATAAAGCATATTAAGGTAGCAGTTAGCATAATGCATTTACAGCACCAGCGATCCAGATCCTGCTGCTGTCTGTAAGGAGATAATACATTCTCCCCATGACCACCTGAATTTCCTCCAGCTGCTCCACTTTCCTTCCACATTCTATAGGTTTTATTTTTAAAATTTTATTTCAAAGATACAGCACAGAACATGACCTTCGAGCCACACCGCCAGCAACACCCAATTTAACTCTAGCCTAATCACAGGGCAATTTACAATGACCAATTAGCCTACTAATCGATACATCTTTGGGCCATGGAAGGAAACTGGAGCCCCCGGAGGAAACCCTTGCATCTCACGAGGTGGACGCCAGGCTTGAACTCTGAACTCTGACGCCCCAAGCTGTAATAGCATCGCACTAATCGCTACACTACCATGGTGTCAGCTAGTAGGTTAATTGGCCACATGGGTATAATTTGCAGTGTGGGCTCGTTAGGCCAGAAGGGCCTGTTACTGTGCTGTATCTCTAAATAAAATAAATGCCAAAAGTATTTGGGAATGTTTAAATGAAAAGTAACAAATTAGATTGAGAAAACTTCATCATGAAGGAATCAGAAGCCAAAATCAGAAGCTGGTGGGAGGAGCAGTATAAGCTGACCAGGTGAGGGAAAAGTTTAGTGGGTGTGGGAGGGAGGACCACGGGAGAAAAGGCAGGAGGAAGGGAACTAGAAGGAAGTGATGGCTAGGTGAGAAGAGAAGGGGTAAGAGGGTAATGAAAATGGGGAATGAAGAAAGAGAGAAGGAGGAAGGGGTCCAAATTACTGGAAGTTGTAGAAATCAAAGTTCTTTCCATTAGATTGGAGGCTACCCAGACAGAATGTAAGGTGTTGTTCCTCCAACCTAAGTTTGCTTTCAGTATGGCAGTAGTGGAGGGCTTGGACCGACATGTCAGAATGCAAATAGGAAGTCCAACTGAAGTGGGAGATCCTGCCTTCCGTGCTTTCCTTTCCAGACCTGATGAAGAGTCTGCCCTGAAGTTTATTCCCATCCATAGATGCTCCTTAACTTGCTGACTTTCTGAAGCCTTTTGTGTATGTTGCTCAAGGTTTCTACCATCTTCAGAATCTTTTCAGTTTATAACAAATTAGGTGTTAGTCAGGGTACCGAGGATCAACAAAAGCTCTTTCAGGATATGTAGAAATTACACCAACAGAAATATTGGCATGACAATGTTTTTACATGGGTCAGCCTTTCTAACGTGATGAAGCCTTCTTCTCTTTCTCAATGTTACAAGCACCCTGTTTCAATTAGCTGCACGACACAATTGCTTTTACATGTGCTTTTTTCTTTCAGTACTACTGGCATACAGTCAAACTAATTCAGAGTCAAGTGACTAAGTTAATCAGTGCTTCTTTCTTACCTGCTGACCCTGGTCTATTGACACAGTATTAAACCAGAACTGTCTCTTTCACACACAGGACAGATCACATTAATTTAATTCCAAGTTTATTATGGGTGTAAATCAACTCCCATTATACCACAATGATGCAAAGCACTACTCTTGAAATTAGACCATGTAGTACTCTTTATTTCAGTGCTCAGTGGACTAATTTCACTTTTCAACAGTATCAGTGATGTTAGCAATTGTATTTGTGAAGATAATGCACCAGGTACTTGTGCATATGATCAATGCTACGGTGTTTGAGTAGGTAACAGTGTTCCAAGGGACCCTTAATGGAGACACTTCTGGCAATGATTCCTCAATGTTGCTCCAGCAATGGTTGGGTCAGGGTAGTGAAGACATTATATTTTACATTGACCTTTCAGCTCATTAGTACTGTGCAAAAGTCTTCAAGCATGTATATAGCTAAATGCCACAGACTTTTGCATAGTACTGTAGTAAATTTATGTATTGCACTATACTGCTGTAAAAAAAAACATATTTCATAACATATGTGAGTGAAGAGAAACCTGATTCTGACATGGGTCTCTATTGTGGTCTGAGAGTGAAAAGGAGGTAGGGAGAGGGGAATCATTTTTAGGAAAAGGGGAAGGGAGAGAGGACACAGCAGAAAGCAGCAAAAGGACATTCTGTAATGATCAATAAACCAATTGACCTTGCCTGGTGTTTCAGGGCTGGGTGTATCTGCACACACACCAATCCCCTCACCTTTACCCCAGCACTCCTTCTCAGCCACCTGTCCCACATTCATCCCATGGCGCTCCACCCTCACCATCCCCAGCACTTTTTGCTCCCACCAGATTTACAAACTCATTCTGTGCCTCACATTGACAAGCACAGTACTGTGCAGAAGTATTATGCACCTTAACTATATATACCCAAGACTTTCAGCCACACTCTTGTTTTTTGACTGCTCTATCCATGAAGGTGAAAGTTATATCCATGTACCTCACAAATTTCTTGCATGGGATCCTTCTATGCAGCTGCTGGGTTCTCTGGAACCACCTGGGGTTATGGCTCAGTCTACATATGGTTTGTGGTTTGTTTGGCAGAACGTCATGCAGTTCTCTGCCTATTACCTCAGGAGAAATATGCCTGACAGTTTCAATTACAATGTTTAGTTACTAAAAGCTGTTTCTTTGTTGGTGAACAGTATCCGTCATGATTTAGATTAAATTAGATGAAAATCTAAGCAGGAATAAATACACAATTTTAGGTCAATCTGGGTGCTGTAGTGTTCACAGCGTAAACTTAATAACATTGCTTTTGACTTAACTTACACTTTTTTTGAGATATGAACATTGCCGACAAGACCATCGCCTAGTCTGAACTGTCCATGAGAAGGTGGTCGTGAGTTCTTTATTGAACCATGGAAATCCTTTTGGGTGAAGCTACTCCTGTTAGGAGGGAGTTCCAGATTTCACGTTCAGGGAAAGTAAAGCAGGTGCCACATAAGAGTAGCAGTTAAAACATTGATTTACCATGCCAGTTACCTCCAATCAGGGTTCAACTCCCACTGCTGTCTGTAGGATGTTTTTCTATTCTCCCTGTGACTACATGGGTTTCCTCTGAGAGTTCCAGTTTCCTCCCACATTCCAAAGACATACAGCTGAGCCAAAACGGCCCAGATGGAATGGCAGAACAGAGTCTACAGGCCAAATGGTTTAATTCTGCTCAGGTGGCTCATACTCTTATGGTTAGGGTTAGTGGGTTATGGGTATGCTTTGTTGGTGCTGGAAGCATGGTGACATGAGCCGGCTGCCCAGCGCAGTCCCCACTGATTTGATCTGATGCGAAAACAACTCATTTCACTGCATGTTTCAATGCACACATGACAAATAAAGCTAATCTTTATATTTCCATGACAGTTATCACCTGCCCTCATAGCCAAGGTACTTATGTCAGTGGTCTAGCTGGCTTCCAGGTCAATGGTAACCTTGTGGAGGATAATAGTGGGTAATCTGATAATGCCAATGCCATTAACTGTCAGTGAGAGATGGTTAGGCTCTATCACTGGATATGATACATTTGTGTTGCAAGTGTTACTTGCCATTGACCACCTCATTGTTGGATATGGTTTGGGACTGCCACTGATTTATTCCAAAATATTTCCAACGTTTGCATCTGCATCTAATCATTTGTAGTCTTTCCAAATGCAAATGAAAGCAACCTCTTAGAATCCCCTCCAGCAACTTTCCCACCACTGATATGAAGCTCTCTGATCTGTAGTTACTTGGATTGTCCTTGCAACACTTTTTAAATAAAAACACAACATTAGCCAACCTCCTGCCTTCCAGTACCTCATTCCTAGCTAAGGAGAAGTACAAAATATTGGCCAAAGCTCCAGTGATATCCTAAATTATATCTGGTCAGACCCCAGGGACTTATCTGCCCTTATGCAAATCAGGACAGTCAGTACAGTACCTCTTTTTTTCATAAGCTCAGTGTTTCAGGATGTCACCATTCTTCATTGAACTCAGTAGTATCCATCTCCTACATTGCCATCGTGTATGATAATCAATGTATAAATAGATGCAAAGTAGACTGAGATTACTTGTTGTAATGACATACATCGTTGGGTGCAGGTTTACAACTGTCAACTACGCACACAGAGAAAATAATGGAAGACTGCTCCACAATGTCAGTCGGGAGCTTTTATCATTTGAAACCTATATCAGATGTTTGGCGGCATACGGCTCATAATTTTATGGTGTTTGCTGCCAATGGGCAAGGCTCCATGCCAACATCACAACTTGTAAAATTACCTCCTAGGCACGTTCCCAAAGTGGCATATGGAAAACCCAGAGGCTCTGTTTAGCGAATGCTGTCAAGGTAGTTTTAATGCAAGGAATGGTACATCCCTTTTGGCCACCCTTTCAGTTGGAGGTTGCTAGAAGCAGGACGTAATACACTGAAACATCATAAATAAAAAAAATCTTAATATGGTAATAACATTTTTATTTTTTCTCAGTTTCATAATTGGTTGTTGGGCACTAAAAAGAACATAAGATAGTGTGCTACTGCACAGCTGTTACAAGTATCTGGGAATAACTCAGGAGTTCAAACTTCAGTATTTAAAACAAATAAATTCCTTCCCAACATAATTCGCTCTGTAAAATAATTTTAGTTTCATATCCAAATATCGATAGCAGAAGAACAAGGGGGCAGTAATAGTCCAATCAGCCTGTTCTTTACTGTCAGTCAATTTGATTATAGATATCAGACAAGCCAGTTATGCACCATTTCTACAACCAAACCTAGTCCAAATCATTCACTGCTGAACTCTTCCCAAAGCCTTTCTCACCTTTTGACTTCACTACTGCAGTGTTCTGCTGATTTGTTGCTCATCAGCAAATCTTAAAAATAAACCTCCTGAGTAACACACACTAAATGCTGGAGGAACTCAGCAGGCCAGGCAGCATTTATAGAGAGGAATGAAGAGCCGATGTTTCTGGGCAGAACCTTTCATCCAAATGGCTGACTTAGTCCATTATTTTGTGTGTGTTACTCAGGATTTCCAGCATCTGAAGAATCTCTCGTATGTGTCAAAAAAGCTTCTGCTTTTCTAAACTCTGTTCCCATTCCTATCTTACCTCAAGGCATTCACCCCACTCAACATACACAAAAATGCTGGAGGAATTCAGCAGGCCAGGCAGCATCAATGGAAAAAAGTACAGCTGACACTTTGGGTGGAAACCCTTTGGCAGGACTGGAGAAAAAATGCAGAGGAGTAGAGTTAAAAGGGGGAGGGGGTGAGAACCACCAGGTGATAGGTGAAACCAGACAGCGGGGTGGGATAAAGTAAAAAACTGGAAGTTGATTGGTGAAAGAGACAGAAGGAGGTCATGGAAGAAAAATAGAGGGAGAAGGAGAAAGGAGATAGGCAGCCAAGGAGATAAGGTGCAAGAGGGGAAAGGGGGTGGGAAATGAAGAAGGGGGGGATGTTGGGAGGCATTACTGGAAGTTTGAGAAATTGATGTTCATGCCATCAGGTTGGAGGCTGATTATAAGGTGTAGTTCCTTCAACCTAAGTGTGGCTTCATCACAACAGTGGAGGAGGCCATGGATGGACATATTGGAATGGGAATGGGAAACAGAATTAAAATGGGTGGCAACTGGGAGATCTCACGTCCTGGCATATTCCTTATTTTTTATTTGGGTAGCCTCCAATCTGATAGCATGAACATTGATTTTTCAAACTTCCGGTAATGTCCCTCAAACCTCCCCTCCCACCTTCTCCATTTCCCGTCCCCTTTGCCCTCTCTCACCTTATCTCTTTGCCTGTCCATTGCGTCCCTTTGATGCTCCTTCCCCCTTTTCCCATTTTTAACGGCTTTCTGTCTTTATCACCAATCAACTTCCTAGCTCTTTACTCATCCCTACCCCTCCAGGTTTCACCTATCACCTGATGGTTCTCTCTCCCCCTTCCAACGTTTAAATCTGCTCTTTGAATCCTCAGATTTTGTTCTCCAGTCCTGCTGAAGGGTTTCAGTCCAAAACATCAACTGTACTTTATTCGATAGATGCTGCCTGGACTGTTGAGTTCCTCCAGCATTTTGTGTGTGTTCCTCAGATTTCCAGCATCTGCAGATTTTCTCTTGTGTGTGATTCACCACACTCATCCTGACTTACACTTAGTTGCACCCCAAAATACTCCAGTTTTAAAATCATATGACATCCCGGCACCATCTCTCTGCTAAATCTTTGGACATAAGCTATGTACTGTATATACAAACACAAACAGTTACTTGTAGATTGGGTGAACCAAATTAGTAAGGGTGCTGAGGAAGAGGATTTCTTGGAATGTATGCAGGATGGTTTTCTGAACCAACGTGTCGAGGAACCAACTAGAGAGCAGGCCATTCTAGATTGGGTATTCAGCAATGAGGAAGGGTTAGTTAGCAATCTTGTCGTGCGAGGCCCCTTGGGTAAGAGTGACCATAATATGGTGGAATTCTTCATTAAGATGGAGAGTGACATAGTTAATTCAGAAACGAAGGTTCTGAACTTAAAGAAGGGTAACTTTGAAGGTATGAGACATGAATTAACTAAGATAGTCTGGCAAATGATACTTAAAGGGTTGACAGTGGATATGCAATGGCAAGCATATAAAGATCACATGGATGAACTACAACAATTGTTCATCCCAGTTTGGCAAAAGAATAAACCAGGGAAGGTAGTGCACCCGTGGCTGACGAGGGAAATTAGGGATAGTATCAAGTCCAAAGAAGAAACATATAAATCAGCAGAAAAAAGTAGCACACCTGAGGCCTGGGAGAAATTCAGAGACCAGCAGAGGAGGACAAAGAGCTTAATTAGGAAAGGGAAAAAAGATCATGAGAGAAAGCTGGCAGGGAACATTAAACCTGACTGTAAAAGCTTTTATAGATATGTGATAAGAAAAAGATTGGTCAAGACAACTGTAGGTCCTTTACAGTCAGAAACAGCTGAATTGATCATAGGGAACAAAGACATGGCAGACCAATTGAATAACTACTTTGGTTCTGTCTTCACTAAGGAGGTCATAAATAATCTTTCGAAAATAGTAAGGGACTGAGGGTCTAGTGAGATGGAGGAACTGAGGGAAATACATGTTAGTAGGGAAGTGGTGTTAGGTAAATTGAAGGGACTAAAGGTAGATAAATCCCCAGGGCCAGATGGTCTGCATCCCAGAGTGCTTAAGGAAGTAGCTCAAGAAATAGTGGATGCATTAGTGATCATTTTTCAAAACTCCTTCGATTCTGGATTAGTTCCTGAGGATTGGAGGGTGGCTAATGTAACCCCACTTTTTAAAAAAGGAGGGAGAGAAAAACCGGGGAATTATACACCGGTGAGTCTGACATCGGTGGTGGGGAAATTGCTAGAGTCGGTTATCAAAGAAGTGATAACAGCACATTTGGAAAGAGGTGAAATCATCGGACAAAGTCAGCATGGATTTGTGAAAGGAAAATCATGTCTGACGAATCTTATAGAATTTTTTGAAGATGTAACTAGTAGAGTGGATCGGGGAGAGCCAGTGGATGTGGTATATTTAGATTTTTAAATGGCTTTTGACAAGATCCCACACAGGAGATTAGTGTGCAAACTTAAAGCACACAGAATTGGTGGTATGGTATTGATGTGGATAGAGAATTGGTTGGCAGATTGGAGGCAAAGAGTGGGAGTAAACGGGACCTTTTCAGAATGGTAGGCAGTGACTAGTGGGGTACAGCAAGGCTCAGTGCTGGGACCCCAGTTGTTTACAATATATATTAATGATTTAGATGAGGGAATTAAATGCAGCATCTCCAAGATTGCAGATGACACGAAGCTGGGCGGCAGTGTTAGCTGTGAGGAGGATGCTAAGAGGATGCAGGGTGACTTGGATAGGTTAGGCGAGTGGGCAAATTCATGGCAAATGCAATTTAATGTGGATAAATGTGAGGTTATCCACTTAGGTTGCAAGAACAGGAAAACAGATTATTATCTGAACGGTGGCCGATTAGGAAAAGGGGAAGGGGAGGTACAACGAGACCTGGATGTCATTGTTCACCAGTCATTGAAGGTGGGCATGCAGGTACAGCAGATGGTGAAAAAGGCAAATGGTATGTTGGCATTCATAGCAAAAGGATTTGAGTACAGGAGCAGGGAGGTTCTACTGCAGTTGTACAAGGCCTTGGTGAGACTGCACCTAGAGTATTGTGTGGAGTTTTGGTCCCCTAGTCTGAGGAAAGACATTCTTGCCATAGTGGGATTACAAAGAAGGTTCAACAGATTGATTCCTGGGATGGCAGGACTTTAATATGAAGAAAGACTGGATCGACTAGTCTTACACTCACTAGAATTTAGAAGACTGAGGGGGGATCTTATTGAAACATATAAAATTCTAAAGGGATTGGACAGGCTAGATGCAGGAAGATTGTTTCCGATGTTGGGGAAGTCCAGAATGAGGGGTCACAGTTTAAGGATAAAGGGGAAGCCTTTTTGGACTGAGATGAGGAAAAACTTCTGCACACAGAGAGTGGTGCATCTGTGGAATTCTCATCCACTCGGAAAAGTTGAGGTCAGTTCATTGGCTATATTTAAGATGAAGTTAGATATGGCCCTTGTGGCTAAAGGGATCAGGGGGTATGGAGAGAAAGCAGGTACAGGGTTCTGAGTTGGATGATCAGCCATGATAATACTGAATGGCGGTGCAGGCTCGAAGGGCCAAATGGCCTACTCCTGCACCTATTTCCTATGTTTCTAAGTACATTGTGTTTTATAGAATTGCATTTATCTTTATATTTATTGTGCTGTTTTCTTTCTTTATTGTGTATTTTTAATGCAGCATCAGATCCAGAGCAGCGATTATTTTATTCTCCTTTACACTTGTGATTTGAAGAATATCAACTAATAACTTTGAATATTGAATCTTAAATCTTGAATCTGTGATCTCTTCTTGATTACAGATCAATTAGATTTCCATGCATCACCAATTCTAGCCTTTTGTACATTCCAGAATTACAGCATTCTCTTTATGATAAGCAACTGTACATTATTTTACCTTTCCAAAGCTTTAAAATTTCCTCCTCTATCTTTTTACCTTCCTACTCTTCCTTCTTTCTTTAATACCCACCTCTTTATCCAAGTCCTTGATCATCTGCCCTGATCTGCCTTCCTGTTCCCTCATATCCACCAAACACCTTGAATCATCTCAATACAGTTACATTTAGTTCCTGGTATCAATGCATGAAAGACTCCACCACTTCAAGTTCTGTGCATCTATCTACTTATTGTTTGCTTGTTTCACTTTTTGAAGGTCTTCAGCTAGTGTAATCGAGGAACTCTGCAGGTCAGACATCATTGGGTGGCAGAGTAGTGTAATGGTTACGCAACGCTTCACAGCACAGGCGTCCTGGGTTCAATTCCCACCGTTGCCTGTAAGGCGTGTGTACATTCTCCCCATGTGCGTGTGGGTTTCCTCCAGGTGCTCCCGTTTTCTCTCAACATCCAAAGACGTACCAGTTGGTATATTAATTGGTTGGTGTAAATTGTCCCGCGATTAGGCTAGGATTAAATCCGGGAGTTGCTGGGCAGCATGGCTGGAAGAGCGGGAAAGACCTATCCCATGCTGTATCTCAATAAAACAAAAAAAAATTTAAAATAATATATAACTACTTGTCATAAAGAGATTACTGTATATTCAGGACTGTACAGAAGGCCAAAATTGATGATGCATGGCAATCTAATTGATCTGTAATCAGGAAATCACGAAGTCAAGATTCAAGAATCAACTTTCAAGGTTGTTCATTGTCATTCTTCAAAACACAAGTGTAAAGGAGAAAAAAAGTGATTGTTGCTCTGATATGATGCTCTATTAAAAATACACAATATAAAGAATAAAGGGACAATGTATCAGGTCAAGACTCTTCATGAGTTCTTTATGAGTTCTGATGAAGGCTCTCAGGAATATTCCTCTCCATAAATGCTGCCTGACCTGCTGATTTCCTCCAGTATTTTGTGTGTGGGATCTTGAGAAAATTAAGTAAGTAATTGTAGATGTGAAAAATAAAAATATAAAATATGCTTACTGGAAAGTGCAAAGAAATTTTTATTAAAAAAACGATAACACAATATGTTTCAGTCTTCGTTTCACTTGCTTCAAAATTTTCATTAGATTACCAATCATTACGTGGGTTGGGACTGAGTTCATCAAGCATACAAAATTTAGGATGAGCCACACAATGTAGCCTAGGGGTCTCAACAGCATCCTTCAATTTCGATCAATGTCAAGCGACTTGTTTGAAAATTCATTGAGAAAACAGCTGGAGGTTTGGAATGTTGGAAAGTTACAATCAATTTTGTTTCCTGGAGCTCAAATCATAAAACTAGTCACATCAGCATGAAAGTACATTGTATTTACTGTGCCGTTGTTCATTCAGGAAGTGACAAATAAACTTGCTTAATGAAACAGTTGAAAGGCACAAAGCTATAGACTGCTCTGGGCCACAATGTTATGTATGTCATTCAATATGAGCAAGGTAATATCTGGCAGAACTATCCAGTGGCTGACTTCTTTACAACTTTAATATCTATAAAAGCCTTTAGAGTTTTAGTGTGTTTGTAAACACTTTTACTATATAACTTTGAACTTTGAAAGGATTGTTTTTTTTCATAATGATGGACTTCCTTTCCCTCAACCCCTTGCTAACACAATGGAAGTCATTTACAAGTCTTTTCTTTAATTATTTGAAATGCCCAAGTTGGTGCAGTCTTTTATTGATTCTATTATGGTTATTATTCTATTCTGATTTATTGAATATGACCACAAGAAAATTAATCTCAGGCTGCAAATGATGATATATATGTACTTTTATAATAAATTTGCTTTGAACTTTGAAATGCACTGAAGATTTGACTACCTCTGTTGTGTGTCCACTCAGCTTCCATCTTAGTGATAGAGAGTGGAGACAGATCAAAAGGATAGATCATACAGAGCTACTAATGAGTTAATTTCAATAAAGAACAGCAAGTTATGTGAACTTATATTAAATTCCTCCCTTGCATATTACAATTAATTTTATAAAGTCATGTTACTTTTAATATGTATGTTTCATAACACATTTAAAGATAGAATTAGATTAATCTGGATGTTTCCACTTACACCTGTGGTTTACTAAGTTCTATTGTGCTTTTATTTTCTTGGAAAATAAGAAATAGATAGATAGACAGATACTTTATTGATTCCAAAAGAAATCAGTGTCACAGTAGCATTACAAGTGTGCAGATATACAAATATAAGAAAAGAAGTAAGAAAGAATAAAAAATAGGTTACCTCAAACAGTCTAACAGGAGGGGTCATCATTTCCCCAGCTATAGGTTGACTCAGTATAGAGTCTAATGGCCAAGGGTAAGAACAACCTCATATAGTGCTCTTTGGATCAGCGCATTTGTCTCAAATAAAATCACTTCAGTAAAATTCATATGTATGTACAGTAAGTTAGGACCTGACAGCTCAAACAAAATAAACAAACATTACACTTGGAAACTAATTTTCTTATTAATTAGCTCTTAATAAATTTATTTTCTGCTACAATAGCCTGCTCTTTATACATGGTGTCAAATCATGGATTCTCCCTAGCACATCGCAAACACCAATTATATTGTGAACTTGAAATTACTGAAGTTGTATTGGAGTAACATCTATTTAGTTTCACAAGGATACTGAATTTAAATATTTTCAGGAACCTTAAGGATACTTGTACTAGCTATCAGGGTAGAATGAAAAATGCTAACAATTTTGTTGGCTGGAAAATGTAGCCAACAGTGAATTAGACCCTTACCCTTGGGGACTCCTCCCATCACCAGTGTAACCTCATAAAAACAGTTCTATTGTGTGGCAAAATGCCATAAAAATCCTGGACGACATCTACTGTGTCTCAGGAATACTAAAGTCATGAGTGTGTTTATAAAAAATACATTTACAATTTCACTACATCGAATTCACATAGGAAATCTTCCACCTTGTTAAGTCACAGGGGAAATGTTTACGATGGTCCTGGAAATTTTGTTGTGGTCACTGCACAAATTTGATGAGAATTTAAGTGTGCAAGAAGTTCCATCCACTTCCTTAATGGTTTAGTGCGTGGAATATATATCTATAATAATAGAAATTGCTTGAAATAAAGAGCAGGTTAGGAACCAGTTCAAAAAGAACCACAGATTATTGATACCTAAGCATATTATCTATCTCTAGAACATGTAAGTATTAATCTTTTTTGGTGTTTAATGTCACTCATGACAGCTACTAAGATTTATTTAAATTGTGTTTGTAACTTGGTGGGTGATTTTTTCGATTGTTGCAAAGTTAGACAGGAAGAAGTGGTTGTGACATTGATCTGGAAGAGAGATGTATCTATGTTTCAGTATGCTGCATTTACTGGTAGAATATTTGGAGCTGGGGACAGATTGTGTCTTAGAATGGTTGAAAGTTTTTTGGTGGAACGTTGACTAATTTCTCTTATTTTTTTTCCTGATTCTCCACCCCTTACTAAAGAGTCATTTGTACAGACAAATATGTGTGTGTATTTCCATATACATATATATATATGTATGTAGAGAGAGAGAGAGAGGGAGGGAGAGAGAGAGAGAGAGAGAGAGAGAGAGAGAGAGAGAGAGAGAGGGATTTGTTTGTAAATGTCTGTTATTCATTACTTAACAGAGTATAGCAATTTGTGTACTGCATTAATTCTTGTTACTGAGAATTACAGTTCTTATTGTTTGCACTTTATGCTGCTTTAACCAACAACTTTCAGCTTTTATGGTTAGGTCGGATTCTTGCAATGTGGATTTAGCACTTACATGCCAGAGCAACTCAAAATTATCCAGGAAAAGCAGCTACTTAATTAACCATCCTAAAATTGCACTGCCTCTACACCCTGAATGTTCACTCAAGTACACACAGTATGTAATTGCCCAAGGCCATTTCAATGCCACATCCCAAATCTGTGACCTCTTTCACTTGAAAAAGTCGGCACATACACTTTCTTGAATTCATTCTCCATCCTGATATGACATTGTTTTTCTATTCCTTCTTTTCCATTGGGTCTAAATACTGAAATTCCACTGCCCTAAACTACATTGATGAGGGTTCAAAGGAGATTCACACAGGTGATTCCAGGATTGAAAGGAGTGTTTGCTGGCTCTGGGCCTCTCATCACTGGAATTCAGAAGAATGAGGGCGGTCCTCACTGAAACCTATGAAATGGTGAACGGCAACAATATAGTGGATGTGGAGAGGACATTCCTTATGATAGAGGAGTCTAAGACTAGATGGCACAGCCTCAGAATAGAAGGGTGTCCTTTTAGAATGGAGATTTCTTTAGCCAGAGAGTGGTGAAACTATGAAATTCGTTACCACAGGCGGCTGTGCAGGCCAGGTCATTGGGTGTATTTAAGGTAGAGGGCATGATAGATGCTTGATTTGTCAGGGTATGAAGAGATATGGGGAGAAGGCAGTAAATTGAGGTTCAGAGGAAAAATGGATCCACCATAATAAAATGACAGAGTAAACTCAATGGGCTGAATGGCCTAATTCTGCCATTTTATCTTGTGGTCTTATTGCCTTATTTCAAAATTCTTCAATAGACTTACTTACTTATTGAGATATGGTGGCAAATAGGTCATTCCAGCCCTTCGAGCCATGCTGCCCAGCTGTCTCCCAATTCAATGCGAGCCCAGTCAGGGGACAATTAACCTACAAACCAGTACATCTTTGGACTCTGGGAAGAAACCAGAACTACTGGTGAAAACACACATGGTCATAGGGAGAACATACAAACTTCTAACAGGCGGCAGCAGGAATTGAACCCAGATCACCTGTACTGTAAAGTTTTGTACTAACTGCTGTGCTACTGTGCTGCCCTATAAATTCCTTAAAGACTGGGAATCAAAACCGGGTCAAGCTGCTCTGCGCACCACTACACAACCGTCACCACACCTAATCGGATGCAATATGTCATGAACGCAGTTGACAATAGTCTCCTTAGAAATATTCAATAAAATCCAGCCTGTCATGAAATGCTCACATGCTATAAATAAATAAAGAACATATGAAACTGAAAGAATGACTGTTCGTAGATCAGGTTTTTTCTCAGATTTGGCGGACATATTTGTAAACAAGCGCATATTTTTATTCTGAGCTACAAATAGGTCTGAAGTTTTTTTTTAATGAATACTCAGAGATTATGAGAATCACAAATAATCCAAGATGGACTAAAGTTAATACTTATCAGCAAGAAAGAACAGAATATTCTTGAAAAGCGACAGCACTAGGTAACTAATTCCAACAGTTGTCAGTAAAGTTTGAGCAAGCTAAAATGATCTAGCTGCCTAGAATGAAAAGGAAAAGCATAAACTGGTAGGATGCCATTTTGCAAGTCATCAAAGGGTGAAAATCTGGATCTCTTCAGAACTATAGTGAACTCTCAATATTGTTATTAATGAATATCAATATTACTGACTTTAGTTTGCTATTTATGTGTGATTCACTTGTAGATTTTATCCTTACCTTCATAACTTAATGTGTTTTAAGACTGTAAGACCATAAGATAAAAGAACAGAATTAGGTTATTTAGTCATCTAGTCTGCTCCACCATTTCATCATGGCAGAACCAATTTTACTCTCTGCTCCAACCTCCTGCCTTTTCCCCATATCCGTTCATGTCCTGACCAAACAAGAATCTATCAACAACATGTGCACAACATGTGGAAAACAAGAATAATCTAAATCCTATACTATTTCACTCAAGGTGTGGAGTACAATTCATAATGCTTGTAGAATATCACATTTATATCAGTTATATTTCTCGCTCTGGAATAACCCTGTGAAATGCATTGGAAAAAGAATGGTATACTGGAAAGAATGGAAGATTAAAGGTGTAAAAACAATAGGTGATCTTGATGAGAATGGGATTTTTATGTTGTATGTCGATTTGCAGAGGAAATATAACTTTGTAGATAAAGGGAATTTCTGGAAGTATTTACAAATAAGACAATGCATTAGTAACATATTCAAGAATAGTGGCCCACAAAGTAACCCTTTAACTGAATACTTTACATTACCACAGGAAGTTCATACAGCATCAGTGTTTTATAAAATGTTCAAGCACACTGTGGGTGAATCATGTAACAATCTCAAAGCAATATGGCAGAAGGATCTTGGAAGCAATATTGAAGATAATGAGTGGTCAAATATTTTATCAAATGTGCGTAGTTGTTGATTTGTTGGGGAATTGGTCGGGTCCTACACTGCCCTTGTGCCCACAACTTTGTCTCCTGGGTGATAGGACAATGATGCGTAATGTAAACAATGACAAATTTACACAGTGGAAAAAACCCAGATGTCCCACTGTGAGGGAATGGACTGAGGAAATGGTTAAGATTTCATCATATGAACACATGTTGGGAAGAATTAACAGTGAGGGAAAAGTGCAAGATGTGTTGGATCAATTTTGGTTTTATGTTAATTTAAACTTAAATTAGAAGTTTTTTCTGTTTCTTAGTTTTATATGTTTTCTTGTCATGGGATCGTTGTGTAAATATGCTGTACTGTTTTTGCTCTATGATATGCTGTGCTGTTTTGTAAAATAAGAATAAATAATAATAAAAATTTGAATTACAAAAAAAAAGAATCTATCAACCTCTGCCTTAAGTATACATTAAGATGCGGCCTCCACAGCTGCCTGTGGCAAAGAATTCCACAGATTTACCACTCTGTGCCTAAAGAAATTCCTCTTCATCTCCATTCTAAAAGGGCTCCCCTCTATTCTGAGTCTGTGTCCTCTGGTCTTAGTCTCTCCAACCGTAGGAAACATTCTGTCCACATCCACATTGTCAAGGCCTTACACCATTCGAAAGATTTCACTGAGGTCACCCCTCATTCTTCTGAATTCCAGTGATGAGAGGTCCGAGCCATCAAACTCTCTTCATATGATAAGCCATTCAATCCTAGGATCATTTTTGCAAACCTCCTTTGAAAAGCATATCCTTTCTAAGGGGATCACCCGCTCACAAGACAGACCGACAGACAGACAGACATAGTTTATTGATCCTGAGGGAAATACTCCAAATGAGGTGTCACCAGAGCTTTATAAAGTTTCAATATTATATGTGTTCTGTGTACTACTGTACTTTACACCCACGTTTGAAGAAACATTATCTTCTTTCTATATACATTTCATGGTTATAAGCTATATACATGTATATAATCAAATGACAATAAATTTAACATGATCAATACAGATAATACACATATTACTGTACTTTATATATACTTATTCAGACATAACTTCCTAATCCTAACATTCAAAATAATTAAATGAATGAGGGAATAATGCAAAGTTTTATTTTCTCTAAATCTATGACTGATTTTGTTCCTTGAATGACTTTTTTTCTGCTCATAGTCAATGATTCATTCCCTTGCAGAAGCTTGGACAGACACAATGACACTTCATCTTACACCTTGGCTTCTAACTATTATTTCAAAGTTCAATGTAAATTTATTATCAAAGTACATATATATCATGATATACAACACTGAGATTAATTCCATTGCAGGCATACTCAATAAATCCTATAGAATAATAACCATAATGGAATCAATAAAAGACAGCAAGGTCTTAAAAGGGTTTGCAATGTATCTTGATGCCAGATGCCCTGTTACTTAGTCAATCATAAAGACAAACAAAGGTACATACATATATTAAATGGTTGCAAAAGAAACCATTTAAGATTTACAGACTTAATCATAGGGAATAAGTGGATGAAAAAGTAGCTGGTTGATGAAGAGGCGGATGAATCCTCCTTTTGTTGCTTAACCCAAAAATCTAGATTCCAGAGTGCCAGAATTTAAATAAAATTCATTATTTAAACAAGGGTATTTCACAATGATGTTAGAAGAGTATGAGTCATTGTTTATTCTGTTTATGAACCTTGTCTGATGATTATCACTTTCTTGTGAGGAGCTTGTGAGTTTCTGAGCTCCCCTGAGCAATGCAGTCTGGAGTTCAGCCATCTGGCGCTTAAGTTCTGTTAGTGTCACCTCAGGAAGTAAGGTCAAGGATGGGCTTCCAGACAATGAGCGATCCAGACAAGACCTCAACAGTGGAACTGGTGGATGATGATGACATATCACAATGGCAGTGAAGGCTGCAGCAGCAAAGAATCCTCAGTCATCTTGTATTCCAAACCACCAGACACTGATTTGTCAAGTACTGCGTGGTTGCTCCCTGTGCATAAGCCCCCCCCCCCCCCGTTAAACAATGTCATGCTAATGTGTTTTCCATTAAGGTAATACACCCTAACATCTGTGCAATGTTTCTCAATTGCTTAAATGAGCTGTAGATGTTTTTTCTAGATGTGCAGCCCCCAATCATTGCTGCTTCTCCTGATTCATTTATTGACCCATTTAATTTTATTTTCAGTTAATCTCAGTAGAGAGTGAAATGGGACAGAATCTGCATGTGTGGCCCCAGAACCTATCTGATTCTCACCGTGTGAGTCGGATAAAATCAATGCCATATTTTCAGTGACAAATACTCTGATCATGGCTATGGAGTCCTTGAGCATACGCATACAACAATCTGGAATAAACATGCTGGGAAATCAGATTGAGATGAATATAATATTACATCTCAATTATTTCACAGTTGCCCACCAGTCTGTATTCACAGCAGTGGCTTAACGCAATGGCCAGCAGCAGTAACAGTCGGAGGCAGAACAATCGATTGTATCTCATGAAAAAACCATGTGTCTATCACATAACCTCTCTACCCAAATGATACCTCATGTTCCAGCAAATGTACAACCGCCAGGTATTTCATAGAGCACTAGTGCTTGCATGGCTTCTATTGATCCAATGAAATGGTTACAGAGTCACATTTATGATAAGTGGCACATACTGACACAACAAATTACACTGCCATATTTTGCCATTCTGCTGGAAAAGATCTTATTC
Organism: Hypanus sabinus; assembly: GCF_030144855.1. Taxonomy (NCBI): domain Eukaryota; kingdom Metazoa; phylum Chordata; class Chondrichthyes; order Myliobatiformes; family Dasyatidae; genus Hypanus; species Hypanus sabinus. The sequence goes on from NC_082719.1 coordinate 88,519,261, forward strand.
TGCTGCTTGGATGGAACCTGTTGCAATTGTTCTTATCAATGAACCCCTTAGCAAGGGCTTGGGAAACAGATTACCCATGATTCGCTATCAGCCAAGGACTGGTGTCTCACTGTCCTCTAAATAATTAAATAAAAAGAAGGGTGTCCCTATACAATAGAGATAAAGAGGAATTTCTTGAGCCAGAGGGAGGTGAATTCATTGCACAGATGGATAAGGATGCCAAGTCATTGGGTTTGTTTATTTATTTATTTATCTATTTATTTATTTATCTATTTATTTATTTATCTATTTATTTATTTATCTATGTATCTATCTATCTATCTATCTATCTATCTATCTATCTATCTATCTATCTATCTATTTATTTATTTATCGATTTATTTATTTATTTATTTATTTATTTATTTGTCTATATTGCATGAGTAGCCTTTCTTGCCCTTTCAGCCATGCTACCCCAACAATCCAACAACCCTGATTAATCACCGGGTCATTTACAATGACCAATGACCAGTATGTTTTTGGACTATGGGATAAAAAAAAACTGGAGCACCCAAAGAAAACTCAAACATTCCACAGGGAAGATGTACAGAGACTCCCTATGCAGTGGTACCAGAACTGAACTCCGACCTCTGGAATGTCTTGAGTTGAAATGGCATCATGCTAACTACTACGCTACCATGGCACCCAAAAATGTAAAGCGGAGGTAGAAATATTCTTGAAGGGCAAGGGTGTCAAAGATTGCAAGGAGAAGGCATGAGAATGGTGTTGAGAAGGAAAATAAATCTGCCCTGATTGGATGATGAATAAAACTCCATGGGGGGAATGGCTTAATTGGACTGCTGTGTCTTGTGGTCTTATTTCATTGAACAATGGGACAGACCCTGAGATACCATGGGACCCAAATTCCGCTTCCTTTGTTGCAATAATTACCACCTTAATTCCTAAAAAACTGACCATTATAAATGAAAGCAGGACTAGGTTATATTGCTGCTCAAATGTACTTTACTAATCAACAATATCATGATTATGAGTTTCAACATCACTTTAGTGCTTTATTTCTGTAAATCTTGATTACAATATTATTGAAGAATCTACCTCTCTGTGATTAGTGTACTTAATGAAACATCTGTAGGAATCAAGCAAGTAACTTCCAACAACCCACAACTCTCAGGAAGGAGAAATTCCTTCTCATTTTTGCGGCTGAGATTAGTCCTCGAATACCCCGTAAGCAAAATATCCTCACTGCATTTACTGTGGCAAAATGTTATCCAGATTTGGAGACACACATCTCTGTCACTGATTTCTTCATAAATCACAGTTTCCCATGTTCGATTTCTTTCAAATTCTCAAGGCTGTGTGGCCAGTGCAGGGGACACTGGGGACTGGGTAATTGCAGGTGCAATACTGCAGCCTAAGGCAAATATACGTTGTCCTTTCATGTTTCTTGCTATTGTCCATTCATGTTTCTGCCATTTTCACTACATCCCCCCACACACATACAAAATCAATAAGTGTGGACCGCTTTGTAGTGTCAGTACATTAAATTGCTCATGTCAAACTATCCAAACTCTTTCTGATGGAATTTGAAGTCCTAATAAAAAGTAACAAAAATCAATGAAACAATGGAAAAAGGAGGTAGGGCAAAAAGCATTAAAAAGACTAAGTTCAGGGTTAAAATGAAAATGCCTAACCTGTAACCTCCTGTGAAGCAATAGAAAGGCAACAAAATGCAAGATAAAATCTTTCAGTGCACCTGATGACAATTGACAATAATAAAATAATTTACCAGATACTTTCATTATACCATTGTTTGTGATGTACAAAATATTGGCTATCTCACTATCAAAATGGACTTTGGATCTCAGTCTTATATTGGCCACTGAAGGCAGCTACACTTTACCTGTGCCATGTTACAGTGGAATACCCAATTTAGTGTCATGATGTCCTCTGGATATATCAGAACCCAAGTACAGAGGAAAGACAGACTCTGATGCAGAGAGGGTGACTAGAGTTTATTTATAATAATTCCACCAAAGTTTCATCGGTGGCTCAGTCGAGTAACAACATGAGAAGTAACATTCTCAAAATAGTGACCCTGTAGTTAGTGCTAATTGGGCGCCCACTTAAATAGTATGAGCAACACAGAATTCCTGAGCCTACAAAATAAACTTCATAGGTTTAAACAGAAAAGCACCAAGAAATGGCATGACAAAGAGTGAGTTGCTTGAGAAAAACACAAGGAAATCTCAAAGACACTTATTAAACAACAATTGACCAGTTCAAAGAGACATACACAAAATGCTGGAGGAACTCAGCAGGTCCGGCAGCATCTATGGAAATGAATAAACAGCCAATGTTTCAGGCCAAGACCCTTCTTCAGGACTGCAATTCAGGTGCTCTGAAAAGTTCGGAGCCCAACACTCTCTAGCACCCTGCACAGGCTCAAAGAGCTCATTACATTTTCTTCCCTGTTACATGAATAATAGAGCACATAATGTGTTGATGGTACTGGCCATCTTCTTCCTTTCACTGACTTATAGACTTATAGAATGCTCAACTCTTCAGCAGTTTATGGGCCCATAAGACTAATGTCTTTGTTACACTGTGAAGGAGTGGGGGGAGGGAGAAAACTCATAGCATGCTTCCTCTTTGAGCATTGCTATAAGATATTTAATGTCCACTTTAACCTCTTTTAACAATAGGCAGCCTGAAATATATAGAGTTGACACAATACTTCTTTTGAATGACAGTGCAGGTGATTTACTTGATTTTCTTGCTTCAGCCCACAACATTGTGACTTAGGGGTGAGTTCTACCTGCTGAGCCATGCTAATGCAATACTATAGTATAAATGATCAACACCTCATTGCTTGGCCATTGTGGATGTATGGAGATAAATCCAATTGTAAGCAATCATTCTCATCTCTTATCGATCCCCATAACCTCTTATGCCCTGACTAATCACAAACCTATCAACCTCTGTTTTAAATATGTCCAGGACCCCACTAAGGAACATCAGGCCATTGTCTCCCATACCATCACCAACCATATTGACCAGGGGAATCTCGCATCCACTGCCACCACCCTCATAGTTCTTGTACCCCACACCTCCCATTTCAAAGATCCGCAGATCGGCTTGTCCAGGTAGGTCCATTGTTTCAGATTGTTCTTGCCCCACTGAACTCATATCTGCATACCTGGACTCTGTTTTATCACTCCTATTTCAGTCCCTTCCTACCTACATCTGTGACACTTCACATGCTCTGGATCTTTTCAATGATTTCAGGTTCCTTGGCCCTCATCCTATTATTTTTTGCTATAGATGTCCAGTCCCTGTACATCTCCATCCCCAACCAGGAAGGCCTCAATGTTCGCTGTTTTTTTATCTGTACACCAGACCTAACCATTTCCCCTCCACCACCACTCTCCTCCAATTAGCAGAACTTGTCTTCACTCTTAATAATTTCTCCTTTGGCTCCTCCCATTTCCTTCAAACAAAAGGTGTAGCAGTGGGCATTGGCATGGATCACGGCTATGTCTGCCTGTTTGTCAGCTACATGGAATAATAAAGTTGCAAACCTGCACTGGTGACAGTCCCACACTTTTCCCATGCCAAATCAGTGACTTCATGTTGAACTCATCGACTTCATCCATTTTGCCTCCAACTTCCACCCTGCCCTCAAATTTACCTGGTTCATTTCTGACTCTTCCCTCTCCTTTCTCAATCTCACTGTCTCTATCTCTGGAGACAAAGTATCTAGTGATATCTATTATAAACCCATGGACTCTCACAGCTACTTAGACTATACCTCTTCCCACCCTGTTACTTGTGAAAATGCCATCCCTTTCTCTCAATTTCTCCATCTCTGCCGCACTTGCTCTCAGGATAATATTCTTCATTCCAGAACAAAGGAGATGTCCTCCTTCTTCAAAGAAAGGGGTTTCCCTTCCTCCACCAAAAATGCTGCCCTCAACTGCATCTCTCCCATTTCACACACATCTGCTCTCAACCCATCCTCCTGCTACCCTACCAGGGATAGGGTTCCTCTTGACCTCACTTGCCACCCCACCAGCCTCCCAAGTTGCAGAAATTTTCTGCAAATTCTATCATCTCCAATGGTACCCCACCAGCAAGTACATCTTTCTCTCCCCCCACTTTCTGCTTTATGCAGGGATTGCTCCCTTTGTGACTCCCTTGTCCATTCATCCCTCCCCACTGATCTCCCTGCTGACCCTTATTCTTGCGACCAGAACAAGTGCTACACCTGCCCCTACAGCTGCTCCCGCACTACCATTCAGGGCCCCAAACAATCCTTCCAGGTGAGGTGACACTTCACCTGTGAGTCTTTTGAGGTCATATACTGTGTCCGGTGCTCCTGGCAGGGCCTCCTGTATATCAGTGAGACCCAACATAAATCAGAATATCACTTTGCCAAGCACCTACACTCCATCTGCCAGAAAAAGCGGGATCTCCCAATGGCCACCTATTTTAATTCCACTTCCCATACCCATTCTGATATGTTTATCCGTGGCCTCCTCTACTGTCAAGATGAGGCCACACTCAGGTTGGAGGATCAACACCTTATATTGCCCTGCAACCCGATGACATGAACATTCATTTCTCAAACTCCTGGTACTGCCCGTCTCCATACTATTCCGCATCACTTTTCCCTCTCACACCTTATCTGCTTGCTTGCCCATCACCTCCTTCAGGACCTTCTCCCTCCTTTTCTTTCTTCCATGGCCTCCTGTCCTCTCCTATCAGACTCCCCCTTCTCCAGTCCTGTATCTCTTTCACCAGTCGAATTCCCAGCTCTTTACTTCACCATCTCCTGCCCCAATTTCACCTATCACCTTGTGTTTCTCCCTCCCTTCCCCCCCACCTTTTAACTCTACTCTTCTCATCCTTTTTACTCCAGTCCTGCTGAAGGGTCTTGGCCAGAAATGTCAGCTATAGCCTTTTCCATAGATGCTGCCTGGTCTGCTGAATTCTTCCAGCATTTTGTGTGTGTTTCTTGGATTTCCAACATCTGAAGATTTTCTTCTATTTTTGTTTAAATATTTTCAATAGCTTGGCCTCCACACCGGTCCATAGCAATGAATTCCACAGATGCACCATTCTCTGACTAAAGCACAAAGTTTAGAAAAACCAAAGAATCAGCAGTGAGATTTTGATGTCCAAACTAAGGATACAACACTGAGTATAAACAGATTTGCTAAGAGAAGGCCAGCAGATTCTTTATGTTATCACATCTGGGTCTAATAGCATAGGTTTCTCTTAAACTTGATAAGTTTTTTACAGAAAATGCTCTCTCAATCCACTGAAATTTATAGAATATGAGAAAGAGCTTGAACAATGGTAGAACGCAAAATAAATTGGGATTTCTTAGTATGTATTCTGAGATTACTGTAGATGATTAAGCAGGAAAAACGAATTTAAAAAGAAATATCTGATCCATGGACTTCATCTGATGCTTTCTAGAGCATCCAACAGCTTTTTCTTTTGTGTTTGCATGCAAATAATGCTTTAACAATAGACAAATATTGTAAGAATTCTCACTTACAAGAACACTGGACAACAATCTTTTTTTCAAAACATGGTGCTTCATCAGAAATTGGTTTTGTTTATGATAGACATTTGAAGTTAAACACAAATATAATTTCAAAATATTTGTTCCACTTAGGAATTTGGAGAAACAAGAAATTAAATTTTATTGAATATAATATACGTAATTGCATAATGGTGCTGTCACTTTGCAATAGTTCAACTAAGGTAAAAATGTTTTGATTTTCGTTTGTGGTCACTACCTGAGGGTTCTCACTTAAATGTCCAACAATAATCAGCCAGTGTGGATGAATTCTATTTCTCCATGACTGCAATGTCCTAGTGAAACCTTTCACAATGCTTGTCACTGACAGTGCCAAAATTTGTAGGGAAGAAGTCTAAATGGGAATGCAGAAAACAAAAATCTTTATTGATGTATTGACGCACTTTATGGCTTTATATTCTTGAAGCACGTTGTAAACCAACTACATGTAGTTTGGTGCTCTGTAGTTGCCAAAAAAAATTTCAACTTCCTTGGATGCCTTCTATGTGATTTTTCTCCAGTCCCCCTAGAGGTTCCTTGAATTACTTGCCATTTAAGAAACTCTTGAATAGATAAATGGAGGTAAGAAAAAGTAGAGGACTATGGGTAACCTTGGGTAATTTCTAAGGTAAGGACATGTTCGGCACAGCCTTGTGGGCTGAAGGGCCTGTATTGTGATGTAGGTTTTCTATGTTTTTATTGATGACCTGTCTGATTTGTGGACTAACAAAAATCTTAACCTGAGCATCAGTTATTCTGAGAAACATCTGTCTTAAATAACAAAATCCCTCAGAGAAATTGCTGTGCCTGGTGACAGCATGCTATCGAAAACCTTGGCAAACTTCTATTGATGTGTGGTGGAAAATGTGCTGACCGGCTGCATTACAGCCTGGTACGGGAACACCAATGCCTTTGAGCGGAAAATCCTACAAAAGGTAGTGGATTTGGCCTAACATATCATGGGAAAAAAATCTCCCAACCACTGAGCACAACTACATAAAATATTTCCATGGAATAACAACATCCGTGATGAAAGATCCTCACCACCCAGGCCATGCTCTTCTCTCGCTGCTGCCATCAGGTAGAAGGTACAGATGTCTCAGGACAAAATACCACCAGGTTCAAGAAGAGTTACTACCACTCAACTGTCAGGCTCGTGAACAAAAGGAGATAACTGCACTCATTTAAGAACTTTTTTTTATCTTGTTACTTCATGCTTATTTATTGCTATTTATTTATTATCTGCATTTGCGCAGTTTGTTTACAGTTTATAGTTCCTGATGTTTACAGTTACCATCCTACAGTTTTGCTAAATATGCCCACAGAAAAAAACAACCTCATCGTTGTACATGGAGACATGTACAGTATGTACTCTGATAATAAATTTTACTTTGAACCTTGAACTTGAACTTTGAGCAGATCCCATCCTTGCAGTCCTGAACCTAAAGTCTCTGACCAGGTCATTTAACTCAGATGACTCAGTTATTAGATGAGGCTCACTCGACGTAAAGGGTTGAAAATCTGCATCAATATCAGTGTTGTTTTCCATTCCTGCCTCATGCATCATGGCATCTTCATCTGCCTCTTCTGTACTCCATGCTTCTGGTGGCTTCAGTACTGGAAGACTATTCTCATGTGGCACAGGTCTCATAGTTGAAGGGATAGAAACATGGATTTCTTGCTTACAGCAGAGAAACCGGACACATTGCTTAGGCAGAAGTAACAGCCTGTCACATGATCCTTACACTCTCATCATATCATCGACAGAGTGAATGGCATTGACTTTTGAGTACCTCTGAGCCAAGTTCTAAGATCAACAGCACATGTTGCGTAATCAATGTGAAGAGCTCAGGCTTTGTCTTGGTCGCCAATTTTATACCTGAATTAGAGATCATAGGCTTTCTCAGTGAGAGGACCATGCTGTGCTTTTGAGATTTAAGTGTATACTTGCTACAACTATCACAGAAATTAGGTGGGTAATAGGGAAACTCCATAGTGATTTTCACCTAAAAGTATTCAGGAAGCAAAACCTTTCACCATACTCATTACTGACAATGCCAAGGTTTGCAGGGAAACAATCTAAATGGGAATGCAGACAATACAAGGGGCCAAGAATCTGTCTTGGTCACCAATTTTACACCCAAAGTAGAGCTCACAGGGTTTCTTAATAAGAGGAGTTGTGCTCCATCTTTGAGATTTAAGCATATACTCACCACAAATATAACAGAAGGTATTGTGGCTGTTGCAGCATTAGTGAGACATTTTGCTATCAGAAATACTCCTGAAAATACCATTACTTTATTATAATGAGTCCACACAATACGCTGTGTACATAGAGAATGTGCATCAACGTGATTGCAAACTGATATACATGTAAACACAATATATAGAATGGTGTGTGTGTGATGCTTTTATAGCCTTTCTAAAACCTGTCCTGTCATGCATGGAATGCTTCCATCATTTATTTTAATTTTCAGAGTGCTAGGCAGCTGCTTAGAGGAGCCCATGGCTGTTGATTGTTGGGACAAAGTTTGATGAGTTAGGATATTTATAAAGCTTTGAAACTTGCAGCACCTGGCCTTTCCTAACGATGACTGTGAACAAGCCATAGCCCTAACAAACTAATTAAGGTCTGAGACCTTGGTAAAAGTTACCTGAGAGCTCAAATCTCTTGGGGTGCCCAAACTTTTGCATGATGCTCTTTTCCTTTGTCACTCTAAAATTGTACAAAACAAAACTAATACATTAACCTTGCTTAAAATGTTGAAAAGGATGTTTCATCTTTAGCTTAATGACTTTTGGAGATCAGTTCATCTTCTACTCACTTAACTATTCACAGTAACAGAAATTTTGACCAGGGGTGCCCAAACTTTTGGACACCACTGCATATATCTCTAACTCTCTCTCTCTCTCTCTCTCTCTCTCTCTCTCTCTCTCTCTCTCTCTCTCTCTCTCTCTCTCTCTCTCTCTCTCTCTCTCTCTCTCTCTCTCTCTCTCTCTCTCTCTCTCTCTCTCTCTCTCTCTCTCTCTCTCTATGTAAAATTGGAATCTTCTGAGAAACTCTAGCCTCACTCATTTCCTATCATCCTTTCCCCATTCTGTTGGTAATTTAAAATTTAATTACCTTCTCACTTTTCCAGTTCTGATCATGATTCTTCTTCTCCGTAAATGCTGTCTGACCTGTCGAGTATTTCCAGCAGTTTCTGTTTTTATTTCCTTTTTTCAGAGAAGATACAAAAGTATTGCAAAAAAGGGATTTACAGCAATCTATTGGAATTAAAGAAGAGGAAGGCAAAAGGAACCAAAGGACAGGCAGGAGATCTACATTGAAAAGGATATTAAATCTTCTGTTTAGTGGGAATCAATAGAGAAGGAAATGGTATATAAATGTTCATCAAACTGTCAGAAAATATTGCAGAAGTGTGCTCCAGGAATAAAGGTTTCTGGACTAGTAACAGTGAAACACTAATAAATCATGAGCATCACAGTTACAAATCAGTTCGTAATATCTCATTGATAAGTACAACTTTTTTTCCAACACATATATTTTGCTTTAGGTGGCCCTACTTTAGGACAAACCATTTTAGTTCTATGATCAGCTACAAGGCATATTTCTCAACTGAGTTAAAAGTGAAAAATTACACAAACATTGTATAAAATGGTTAATAGATAAAAACATACTGATCCTTTTAACAATCCTCAAATGCTGTGACACCTGTTGTGTTAGAACAAATATACTCCATTTAATTGAATTGTGCAATAAATTAAGGCGACTTTGGGAGAAGATGTTGAAAAGCTTCCTCTCACAGCGTTGACTGATCAAAATGGTTCTAATCTGCATTACAGGATAGCCTCCTCCCTGATGAAGTGGTCTTTTTCCCATCCAGAAACATACAGAGCTCTACATGCAGTAATACGGCCTAGACTTTCACTCAGTTGTTGTGGTTACTGTACCAGTTACAGTGAAATACTAAAAAATCATGAGCAAAACAGTTACAAATCAGTTCATAATATCACATTAAGTACAATGAATCAATAACCTGTTTGGTGGAAAATCCATGCTGGAAGCAACCAAAAATTAAAAACACTTCCCTGTGTGTATGCACCCCAGAAATTATGAAGTAGGAGGATTATGCTCAAGTGATGAATGATAGGGGCTAATATTTGCAGTCAGTCACCTTAGGGAACTGGGGGATTGGTGGGTCAAGAGATAGACTGGAGCTTGATGAAGGAACAGGCTGGAATTTGAGCTGGGGTACGGTGAAGAGCGGTCTGGTAGGATGATCAGTTGTGTTGGTGATGTCAAGTTTCATTGCTTTAACGGGATATGATCAAACCCCTCAGGCAATGTTCTAAAGGGCATAGTTTTTGATGCAAGGCTTCGTTAATGAAATCATGAAGATTGCTCAGGTAATGCAGATAGATGGGGAAAGAGGATCCATGGAGATACTTCAAGACTCCTTGAAAAAAGAGTAACATTCTCATTGGTTTCTGAGAACACCTGACTTAACAACTTATGGAGCAAAGCATTAAAAACAGGCTCAGAAACATGAGTCCATGCAACAGAATCACAATGTAAATGACGATAGCTCACAATCTACCTACTGACATGAGCTGTCCAGCACTTCCTTCCCCTTCTGTACAAGAGTTTGTAGTTCCCATATTGGCCACATTGTTCGTCTCAGAACCAAAATAAAAGCCAGCTAACCATGATCTTAAGAATCTGCCCAAGGAGAAAAAAAAGAACCAATTTATCTTTAACTGATTTTTCCTTGAATCGATCATAGACACTGGCAGATCAATGCCCAATAATAAAGCAATGAGGTAGCGAATTAGAAATTCAACCCATTCAAGAGCACAGTTTTGCAAACTATGTCTTTGTTAATACTGAATATTAGCAATACCACTGTACTCCTGGTCACAAAAAAAACTGCTAGTACTGGAATCTGGAACAACCATATATCTGTAAGAGGAACTCAGTGGGTCAAGCAGGATCTGTAGAGAGGTTTGATATGGTGTTTGGTTGTGCCAGCTGATTTATTGAGGCAGCAAGAATCCCATAGAATGAAAGCTGGTTTCTATGATGTACAGAGTTCATAGAGGGCAGGTTAGTTTCCATGTTGGTTCCATTTGAACCAAAGACTCAGTGGTTCAGCTTATCTTGGACCCAGCCCAATGTTCGGGTTTGCAGTCTGCAGTCCCAACACAAATCCATTTATTTCTGAGTGATGGGTCTCGGATGCTACAATAGTGTGATGCTATTACAGCTCAGGCCGTCAGAGTTCTGAGTCAGTTCCAGTGCCATCTGTAAGGAGTTTGCACATTTCCATCCGTGAACCATGTGGATTTCCTCCCAGTTAGTAGGTTAATCGGTCATTGTAAGTTGTGCAGTGATTATGCTATGGTCATTTCTTTAAAAATATTGAGGAGATAAATGTGATCATAATACTTACAAATACTGAACAACATTGAAAAGTGCATTATAATACAGGACTTGCAGCCCACAATTGAAATTAAGCAAAATAAGGAAACCCCTTACCAGTGTTTCTCTTTCACTCATTATTTGGTGACTCCCACCAGCCTCTACTCTCCCCACTCCCTTCAATCTCAAAGTGGTGTCATCCTTCCTAAACCAGCCCTCTCTGGTATAAAGTCGAAATCAAGATGCAAAGACTATCTTCAGCCGTTCTTTCTTTTGGGAGTCACTGCTCAATTCACTGATAAATCAGATGCCAAGATATCAGGATGACACAGATTTTGTCATTGGCCAAGACTCTCTGAAGCATGAGCTGCAATTTTATTTTCTGATGAACCAATACTACTGCACATTTTTATTAATTGTTTCTAAACTGAGCCATTATACCTTTTATAAAAATAATGTTAACACATTTTAAAAATGCTCAAAAATAACAAAAAAATCATGACTGTACAAAAAAATCCATTCTTTTAAATGACAAATTATGTATTTCCCTGGTCTTCCATGTTAGCACAATCCAATAGATCTTGCTCCCTGGTAAATGACAGTGAGGTATGAACAATGACAAGTTTCTAATGGATATCTATATTGGGGAATGGAAATATCAAGTGCAAGTAATTTTGCTTTGTATTATATGTTCATAGCGAGTGGAAGAGAAAGCTATCTACCTGCTATATTTTGTAATTATGTCAGAAATATTATTGATGAGTTTGTTGTGACAAATTAAATTGGATCTGCATATTAGCACAAAATGGTGTGTAGTTGTCTCATTCTTCCTTCTTTAAAAAAAGAAAATTAACTACTCAATTCTTTGTTCAACCAGTGTCTGAGTCAAGGTAAAATAATCATATTTTTGTAAATTGAAATTCTGGATTTTAAGCCAGCCAGAAGGAAGGGAATAGTTGTCTTGAAAGTGAAATATTACCAGAGGCCACAGTATTACAGGTATGGATTTTCAGCACATTTTCTGTCCAATTTATTTTATGGCTAATACATGGGTATATAGGAATCTTAATATATTGGAAAGTATCAATTAGTTAATTGGCCAACATAAGCAAGTTTGAAATAGTATTTCAGAAGATTGAAAATGCTCACTCTGAAATTTTCTAGATCTATTTTACAGGGACTGTATAAAACCCTTTGTTTTTCTTTCAATATCACGTTTTTCTACAGTATAGGCAAAATCTGATTAATAATTTCAGAAAGCAAAAAGCAGTTCATGTAACTTCATACTCGGGAATATAATCACATCAGCAGAGAACTCATTTACATTGAGTTATTTTATAAGGTTACCTGAATTTACATCTAATATCCCCATAATTCCCAAATGTTTTAAAACAAGCAATTGAATGGAAATTGTGCCAGAGAAACTATACTAAACAGCAATATTATTAAAAATATGTAGTGAATATTCATTATGGTTAATAGGCAATATATTACAGTGTGAATTTAACATTTATTTATTAAGGGATGATAAACTAGCTACCAACACTCTTCATACCCCAGAGAACAGGACTCACAGCAAGGACATCACTGTCTGGAATTTATTAGTAAATGTTAACCCCCTACTGTAGAAATAATCATTTATTTTTATATCAAATTATGATTGAATGTACTTGGATGCAATATACTCTGAACTTATTACAGCTCAAAGTACAAATGGGATTTCTGTAGTTCTGACTGAACATGGTTAAGAGGTCATAATGTATTACTGCTAAGTCTGAAGTGCAGCCCTATCAGTCTGTCATCAAAATATTAATAAATGAATTTATTAAGCTCTTTGATATTTGCTATTAGGAATTTCTTTAGTGTCGAATAGTTTACTGACATGCGTTATAATTAAATACAAACAAAATATTCATGGGAGTAACAATATAAACACAAATATTATTTTTTTTAGCTTGAAGATTTTGCTATCTAAATTTAGTGCAAGACATAGGAATCTGCCCTTAGCTACACATGCAAAGAATAATTTGTTAACATATAATTTAAAATAATAATATTTAGCTCTTTAGTAGCTAACAGACTAATGACTGGCAGAGTATAGAGTCCTGATTTTATCTTATAGTTTGTAAGTTCCAGGCATTTGTATATCCTAATACCTGTGCTCAATTGCAAATAATTGTTATAGTCCAAATATTAGATAAAAATTTGGGGCTACTTTCAGAATGTCATCACCTGGGAAGACAATGGCAAACAAGGTCCAAGGTGCTATCCCCAGATTACATTTGTGGTTTTGTGTCCACTATATTCTGAATGTAAGCACTGTGGAATGCAAGAAGCTCAGGTTACTCAGTTGACTTCAATTCATGGAAGAAAATACTCACGCCTCCAAATTCCTATGGGATGCTTTGGTGGAGAAATATTAGGTATATTTGTATCCCAGCTTTCTGGATTTCAAGACAAAAACTTCAAAAACTGCAATGTCCTGTGGATGGAGAAGGAGGCATTCTGTTTTATAACTTCAAAATTTTAAACTAATTCAGGGGAAAACAAGAATGTCAGGAGGTAAGTTTTAACTTTGTTCTTTACTTTAAGCGAGGCATACCTTTAGCACATGGTGGCATCATGACATATGCAATTCATTTATTTTTATATATAAACTGTAAAAAATTATTTAAACAAACAAGAATGCTTAATGAAGCAATATGTACAATATTACGCAAATGTTCTGCAATATTAAATACACAGCACTCTTTCCTTCCTTGCTATAAATTCCAACTCAATAGAGAATGTATGTCAATTCTATACACAGTATACTATACAACTACATTACACAGACATTCACTGGATTGTAAATTTTAAATTGTGCCATTCAGGCCCAAGGATTTAATCGCTGTGGAGGTTTTCTTACTCCTGTGGGAAAACATTTTTACTGACAAGGAGAATCAATCTGCTTGGCTTGTGAGGCTTGTGGCTGTGAAACAATCTCAGGTTCTAGAGCATTCTCTGCAATGGTTGTAGAAGTTGACGCTGAAACTGCAGGAAGTAATTCTGACATTTTTTTTACCTTCCTTTTTCTTCTAGTTTATGCATCTTGATCTTGGGAAGGTGCATTTAATTTACTCAAGTATTCTCTTATTAATCCTTCTGTTGTTCCCTTTATGATCTAATCTCTCCTCTTGTTTTCCTTATCCACAATGTCAGCTGACAAATCTGCTGTTTCCTATCTCCATTGACTCCTTTCATTTTGGCTTTCCATCCATCCAGCTTGGCTTCAGTCTTTGCATCTACTTTTACAAGCAGATTTTTGTCACCCACTTGAAGTTCATTCAATAACTTTAATGCACACAGAAAAGATTCTGGTTCGTTATAATCACAAAAGCTAAATGCTTCCAACTTTCCTGAAGCTCCAGCTTAAAACTAAATCACATTTCACAAGTAACTGCCTGATTAACAGGTCAGAGACTTTCTCAGATATGTTCCCTACAAAAATTGCTATCGTCAGATAACTGCATTTGTCACTTTCATGATTCCTCTCAGCAGTGTGGTCTTTCCTTGGTCCAATATTCTCTCCAACCAGAAACACAGAGGATGGCACCAGCAGCTGTTTAACCTTTGCTTGGTAAAGTTCATGGTGTACAACATGTGGGATCATCCAGTGCCTTTCTTCATTCACTTTCATTTGGGTTTATTACAGGAATGTGGCTTGCAAATGGTGGATGAATCTCCAATCAAGCTGTAGCTGTCTCGGCCACTTCCACCCCCACAATGCTGGTTCTCCAGCTTTACCACATACAAGTGGCTTGTTGTATTTCACTGTTATGAATGTCATTCTCACAGGAGTTATTTTTTCTCCAGTACAAGCACATGGTTGAATATCTGCAGGTTTCAGATCAATATCTTTGAAATCCCATTCAAACTCATTTTGTGGAATGACTGAAATGGCTGAACCAGTGTCTAATTCTAGTTTAATTAATTTGCCGTTCACTTCTGCTGTAAGCCATATTGCTTGTCTATTGTGAATTTTCACATTGTTAATCTCAGGGCTCCTCAGTCCTGTGTCATTCTCATCACTATCAGATTTTTCATCAACAGCATACAAATTAGTGTTCTTTTTGTAACACAACTCAACTTTTTATCTTTCTCTTTCCCCTGTGCAGTCCATTTATTTTTTTCTGCTCAACATGTTCTTTGTATGTGTAAAAATAACTCCTGTGGGATTGACATTCCTAACAGTGAAAGACAACAAGTCACTTTGGTCTTGTATTTTGTTGTATTTTCTGTAAGTTATGCCATTAAATCTGCATTGGTCTGGTGTATGTGAGTCCCTGCCACAACTGTGAAACAATTTGTTCAGACAGATTCATTTTCATTCCTGACTGCAATTCAATTGTGTCTCTGTGTGCTGTTTCCATTGTTACAGCAATTTTAAATTAAGCTGTATTTCAGTTAAGAGGTATTTTTGAATGCTTTCTTGTAAGATTTCACAAACTAAACAATCTCAAAATGCATCATGAGACCCCTACCGAAATGACAAAGTTCAGACAATCTCTTCAATTTAGCCCCATGCACTGAAATGGAGTCCCCACCTTTTTGATTCCACTTATGAAATTTAAAGCATCTGCAAACAACAATGGCTTCAGTTCTAAATGTTCCTGCATTATTTACACAATATCAGCAAAGCTCATTTCTGCTGGTTTGGTTGCAGCAGTCAAACTTCAAAGCAACAACACACACAAACATACAAGATGCTGGTGGAACACAGCAGGCCTGGCAACATCTATAGGGAGAAGCACTGTCAACATTTCAGGCCGAGACCTTTCGTCAGGACTAACTGAAAGGAAAGATAGTAAGAGATTTGAAAGTAGTGGGGAGAGAGGAAAATGCGAAATGATAGGAGAAGACCGGAGGGGGTGGGATGAAGCTAAGAGCTAGAAAGGTGATTGGCGAAAGTGATACAGAGCCGGAGAAGGGAAAGGATCATGGGACGGGAGGCCTCATGAGAAAGAAAAGGGGGAGTGAACACCAGAGGGAGATGGAGAACAGGCAAACAACTAACTATGTCAGGGATGGGGTAAGAAGGGGAGGAGGGGCATTAACAGAAGTTAGAGAAGTCAATGTTCATGCCATCAGGTTGGAGGCTACCCAGCCGGTATATAAGGTGTTGTTCCTCCAGCCTGAGTTTGGATTCATTTTGACAGTAGAGGAGACCATGGATAGACATATCAGAATGGGAACAAGATGTGGAATTAAAATTTGTGGCCACTGGGAGATCCTGTTTTTTCTGGTGGACTGAGCATAGGTGTTCAGCGAAACGGTCTCCCAGTCTGCGTCGGGTCTCAATAATATATAAAAGGCCACACTGGGAGCACTGGATGCAGTATACCACACCAGCCGACTCACAGGTGAAGTGTTGCCTCACCTGGAAGGACTGTCCGGGGCCCTGAATGGTGGTGAGAGAGGAAGTGTAAGGGCAGGTGTAGCACTTGTTCCGTTTACAAGGATAAGTGCCTGGAGGGAGATCGGTGGGAAGGGATGGGGGGGGGGGGGGATGAGTGGACAAGGGAGTCGCATAGGGAGCGATCCCTGGGAAAAGCAGAAAAGGGGGGAGGGAAAAATGTGTTTGATAATGGGATCTGGTTGGAGGTGGCGGAAGTTACGGAGAATTATACGTTGGACCTGGAGGCTGGTGGGGTGGTAGGTAAGGACAAGGGAAACCCTATCCCGAGTGGGGTGGCGGGTGGATGGGGTGAGGGCAGATGTGCGGAAAATTGGAGAGATGCATTTGAGAGCAGAGTTGATGGTGGACGAAGGGAAGCCCCTTTGTTTAAAAAAGGAAGACATCTCCTTTGTCCTGGAATGAAAAGCCTCATCCTGAGAACAGATGCGGCGGAGATGGAGAAATTGTGAGAAGGGGATAGCCTTTTTGCAAGAGACAGGGTGGGAAGAGAAATAGTCCAGGTAGCTGTGAGAGTCTGTAGGCTTATAGTAGATATCAGTAGATAGGCCGTCTCCAGAGATGGAGACAGAAAGATCAAGAAAGGGGAGGGAGGTGTCGGAATTGGACCAGGTAAATTGGAGGGCAGGGTGAAAGTTGGAGGCAAAGTTAATAAAGTCGATGAGCTCAGCATGCATGCAAGAGGCAGCGCCAATGCAGTCATCGATGTAGAGAAGGAAAAGGGGGGATGGATACCGGTATAGACTTGGAACATGGACTGTTCCATAAAGCCAACAAAAAGGCAGACATAACTGGGACCCATACGGGTGCCCATTGCTACACCCTTAGTTTGGAGGAAGTAGTTGCCTGTTTTCCATCTCCCTCTGGTGCTCCCCCCCCTTTCTTTCTCCTCATGCCTCCCATCCCATGATCCTTTCCCTTCTGCAGCTCTGTATCACTTTCGCCAATCACCTTTCCAGCTCTTAGCTTCATCCCATCCCTTCTGGTCTTCTCCTATCATTTCGCATTTCCCTCTCCCTCAACTACTTTCAAATCTCTTACTATCTTTCCTTTCGGTTAGTCCTGATGAAGGGTCTCGGCCCGAAACATCGACAGTGCTTCCCCCTATAGATGCTGCCTGGCCTGCTGTGTTCCACCAGTATTTTGTGTGTTGTTTGAATTTCCAGCATCTGCAGATTTCCTCGTGTTTAAACTTCAAAGCAAACTGTATGCTTTTGAACCCAATGCAATCAGCAAAACTGGTACATGTTTCATATTGGCTATTCCATTTGCTTCAAAACAATATTGAATTAGCACAGTATACATCAGCCAGTTACCCATTGTATAATCAAATGTGTCAATGTTTCTGATGTAGCCAGCCCTATCTGCTTTATTTACTTACAAATATTATCACTGTTTATGAATCAGTGAATTCTTCCATTTACTGCCTTTGTTTTAACATAGCTGGTGTTGCGCGTGCTGCACTGTTTTTTAACTTACTGTACCTCATTGTGGTTCAGCAGGATTCATTTTAAAAGTACCTTGTCACCACTGTTACATTTTGCAACTTCAAAGCATTAAACTAATTCAAAGGAAAACAAGAGAGTCAAGAGATAAGTCTTAAGTTTGTTCTTTATTTTAAGTGAGCCATGCCCGTATCACATAGTTGCGTCATAGTATATGCAATTACCTTCTTTATGCATATAACCTGTAATTAATTATTTAAACAAACAAAAATGCTTGATCAAGCAATTGCAACCCCCTCACCTCGGCTGTATGGAAACTTGGCTTGTTAACCAGCCCAATTAACAGCCATGGAACTCAGCAGTGAGAAGGTCACCTTCCATAAATAATAGGCATCTAGGCTCAGTGTGATTTGGGGTTCAACCGAACAGGAACTTCATGATGTTCCAATTCTCAAAAAATTTCAATTTGAGCGAAGGCTGCATAAATACTGTTTATACACTATTGTTGGTCAGCAAGGAATAACAAATCATACACTGCATAAACTCATAAAGAAAGCATATTTACAAATTTCAGCTTTATCAAACAGTCAATAGGAAAAAGAAAAGGCAAAAATGTGCTAATTACAGTTAAACTAGTTTAAATGTGCATATTGTTGGAACTTAACTTGAAGTTGTCTTTTAACTCAAGCACTGGAATATCAGTCTGTGTGAGAGCACCCATTGAATTCCGAATGTCATTTGAAATCCATTTCGAAACAACGGGCTCTTTCTTGGGAGTATAGAACCTTTGTCCTAGGAGCCATTCCTCTGCACCAAGCACCTTGTGCAACCGGGATGCTCCCACAGCATCCTCAGCCATTTTCCCTCCTATCCTTTCTGAAGCTCCCGCCAAAAAGACCACAGAGCCCACCAGTGTCTGTTGCAAATCTCTCTCTGCCCAGCTTTCTCTAGAACTGTTTCTCCACTCCACCATCCGGATTGGTTGTCACAACATTTCTAAATTGAGCATCATAGCCACTTATCTTTAGCTGAAACCCAAATATGCTATCAGCTGGGCACACTGCTTCTACAGAAAGCTACTAAATGAAATACTCTTCAGCATTAGCAGTGAAAATCTTAAACATGGCATTACACAATATATACAACAGGACTCAAATATTACTGTAATATTAAATATAATATAGAGACCTGAAAGTTTACTTATTGTAGCTTCTTTCCTCTTTCTTTATGATTCAGGACAGTTCATTGAATCATAGAAATGTAAGGCACAAAAAATCACTCAGCCTATTATGGCCATATAAATTATAAGCACTTGCATTTAGCTTTCATGCTAGTGATGTGTGGTAATCGACAACACACCATTTAAATTAATGCTCCAATAGCCAGCAGGTACCAAGATGCCTATATTCAAAGGCTTAGATTCATGGTATTACACAGCACAGTAATAACCCCGTAGGCCCAAAATGAGCAAGTTGATCCTCAGGTACCTCTATATATAAACTAATTCCAGCAACTTGTCCATAGATTTTAATACCCTGACTTTTTAAGTGCTCACAGAATCAAATAATGTTTACAGTAGAGATGAATACCCATTGACTTGATACTGCTACATGTTTGAGTGGTATGCTCTCCTGTCTGGGCCACATAACCCTGAAGGTTATTTCCTTTCACATATTTATTTTATTTATTTCATTTTATTTAGCAATACAGCTCAGAACAGTCCCTTCTGGCCTAACGAGACCCAGCGCCCATCAACCCACCTATTTAGCCCTAATCTAATCACAGGACAATTTAAAATGACAAATTAATCTACAAACTGATACAACTTTGGATTGTGGGAGGAAACCAGAGAACCTATCAGAAACCCACGTAATCACAGGAAGGACGTAAAAACCTCTTACAGAGATTGCCAGAAATCTGTACTTCAATGTGCAGAGCTGTAATAACATTGTGCTAACTGCTACACTACTATAGTGTCCATTTGAACTTTACAGTTTAAATTTGCCCCCACAACTTGTAATCTACACAAGACACTATTTCCATGATGTATGAAATAAAATCTTTTGTCACTCTTGCTTCCTATATTCATCATCTTTAAACACAATCTCCAAAACCACCACCATGGGGAACAGTTACTCTTTTTCTACCTCCCAAAAGGTCCATAATTTGAAATACTTCTAAAAACTAGACATGCCTTCTTCTCATTGTTACCATCAGGAAGGAGATACAGAAGCCTGAAGGCACACACTCAGTGATTCAGAAACAGCTTCTTCCCCACTGCCATCCGAATTACGAATTGACACTGAACCCATGAACACTAACTCATTACTTCTTTATTTCTGCTTTTGCACTATTTATTTAACCTATTATACATTTATATATTTACTGTAACTCAATTTTTTAAAAGTATATATTATTATTATTATGTATTGTATTGTGCTGATGATTCAAAGTTAACAAATTTCATGACATATGCTGGCGATAATAAACCTGATTCTGAATTATTTGATCATTTGAAAAGTTTACTTTGTTATAAGGATAAAGATTCCAGGTTTCCCAGTTTATCTACATCACTAATTATTTTTCATCCCTGGAATACCTTTACCGTCTGAGTTTTCTCATAGTTTTTCTTTGCCTCTCTTGTTTCCCATTTTCCTTCCTCTAGGAATTTTCTGTAATCAGGCTGGTTCTGATAAGATGACTTCTATCTGTATGTTTTTTTTTCTCTGCACTACTTTCTATCTGGTCACTCATGAAACACACAATAAGTTCACAATACACCTCTCTCCCTTGAATGTACTCAGACTGTAACTAGATCATGCAATCGTATAAGTTAGGAGTAGCAGTAGACCACTTCTCTTTCAGAGCAGACAGATTTTGAGAACAGTTCTTTACATCTAGGCCTGCTAAGTGCAGCCAAGTGGACTAGTCCTAGCTAATCAGGATGGGAGACTGACTTCAGCATAACCAGGCCTATGAACAATGAATAAGCCTGCACCCCATCCAGTCAGGGACTGAAAAGTGATTTGCAAGGAGTCACATCAATTTACAATTATACTCGGACTTTCATTAGAAACACCATTTTACATGGGAATAAATGCCTACTCTATTTTCTTCAAAGTTACAAGGCTGAAGCAGGAACAGCTCAAAAGGAAAGCATTGGAGTTTGTTTTTCACTAGTAATGTACTGCGAGCATTTGCTTAATTTATTTTGCTTGTCTAGTGTTATGTATTTTCTCCCCTTTCAGCCTGACATTTTCAAATATTCCTCTTCTAACAGCAAGCATTAGAAATTTCTATACTTTCCTGTTGAGTTTAATGCAGCTCTCCGTCCATCATTATTTTTCCTAAGCAGTTGATGAAAACTCATTTTCTGCACAGATGGCTGTCATCGTTCCTAAGCCAGCCTGAACCACTATTCATCAACCCACCCACCCTTATCCCATTCCTGCACCCTCCACTACCCTGCCAGAAAGATCCAATTACACATTCAGCCAGCACGATTTGCACAGCACTAATTGCCTAGCCATTTATTAGCCTCCAAAGTTCTAAACAACTCTTCCAATGACTGGAACTGTGCCAGAATAACACAATGACAGACCCCTTATCTTTCAATTTCATGCTAATGTCCGTGAATGAGTACTTCTGCCTGCTTTTCATCCTAAGTCATTAACTCCCATATTAAAAGTCATTTGCCATTTCTTGACCCCTATAATTAATTTGTCCAGATACCTTTGAATACCAGTAATTCTTATGCATTGTGATATGGGTTCATTGTTTGATGCCAACTGCATATTTGATATTATTACTAAAGTCCCATTGTTTCACATCAGTTATGAATAGAAGAAAGCCCAGAACAGAGTCTTGCTGAATTACACTCGTCACTGATCCCCAGATAATACCTTGTCCATTTATCATCACCTTTTCCTTTCTGTTGCCAAGTTCTTTTCATAGCTACTCAGAATAATTGGCATTATTCCACATTAAAAGAGAAAGACGAAACTCACAATTATTAAGTACCTTATCACATCTTCCAGAGATGTCCCAGAGCACTTTGCATGTTGCATGCAATGAATTGTTTTAATTGCAATCACTGCTGTCATGAAGACAATGCCAGTAGCCATATTTGCACAGGAATGACCCACAGACGATAAGGAGATGGTTGATCAGTTTGTTTATTGCGTGTAAAAGCATAGTAGAAAGTTACTCAGGATACTGGTAGAACTTAATGACTGCCTTTCAATAGCACCATTGGATATTCAAGATTTGTTTAATTCTCCAGGAAGCTACAAAATTCAGTTTAATAGAATACAGAATATAGAACAGTACTGTACAGTACAGGCCCATCGGCACACAATGTTGTGCTAAATCTTTAACCTACTCTTAGTTAAGTCTAACTCTTCACTCCCACATAGCCACCATTTTTCTTTCATCCATGTGCCTACCTAAGATTCTTTTTAAATGTCCCTCATCTATCTGGCTCTATGCACCTCCCGCTCTCTGTACAAAGAAAACTACATCTGACATCCTCCTATGCTTTCCTTTCAACACCCTAATGTTATGCCACCTTGTATTAGCCATTTCTGCCCGAAGCTGTTCTTGATATTATGTTTTATATTTTATGTTTTATATTCTGTGTTTTTGAGAATTTTTTGTTGCCGTTTGTGCAATTTGTTTCTTTTTGCTAATGGGGGAGGGGAAGTTTGATTTTTTTTTCTTTGAATGGTTCTTCTTTGTTTCATGGCTGTCTGTGGAGAAGATGAATCCCAGGGCTGTAAACTGCATTAATACTTTGATAACAAATGTAATCTGAATTCTTTGAATCTTTTATTTGGAGTTTCAGATGAATACAGTCTGTGACCTTTTGATGAAATATGAGGATAATTATTTACATGGTACTTATCTAAGTTTTACTTTGTTCAACAAAGAATGACTCTCTTCACCAGCAATGCTGACTGCTGTCGTCCCTTCAGTGTAAAGAACAGTAGCTTTCACAATACAGAAGCCATTCAGTTGCTTCAAGATGGTTTAAACTTTGAAATTTCAACGCTTGTTGCCACATGATGCACGCAAGTAATTGTAAAGTAAATTCAAAATTAAAAACAGAATGTTATAAAGAATCATTCCAACCTTTTGAACGTTAATATTTTAAGTTTATTTAATTCAATAATTTCTCAATTTTATTTTAGTTTTAAGTGTAAACTAGTTACAATACTTCGCGAAAGTTCTGGCAATCAGTGGGAACAAATAACTGACATGGAATTATATTTATTTTTTATTATCTCAGTGATGCCCTATGAAGAAAATGAAATAGCTGTTTATCTCACGAGATTATCTGGATCTATTTGGCCATGTGAAGGCATGTTTGTGTACTTAAGAGAATCACAGTGACCAAAAAGCTGACGAGGAGTGTGATATTCATCTTTATTACTTCAACTGTGCCATGCACAGTAATATAAGTTTTATCCATCTCACTTGATCATCTGGTTCTGTAAAGATGTTCAGGAGAGGAGTCTTCCAAAGTTAAGGTGATCAATTGAAGCTGCGTTTATCCTGCGTGAAACATGCCATTTAAAGCCAATGAAAATATTACTCATTTATTTGGTTACTAAATTATGTATGTGCAGCCAAAGCAATCATAAAGAATAAATAATTGATGCTTTATAAAAATCATCAGCTTTGTCTTGTAAGCACTATAAAACAGTGATTTTCATATGATTTGCAATGAAATATAGGTTGTTTTGAATTTTGCGTCTGTTAACATTTTATGTTTGGTGTTTAGTTCATCAGAATCATAGAAGATGTTCAGAATTCCATTTGAAATTAGATTCAGCGATATGAAAACACTGTTGGATTTAATTTTAAATGGGCTCGTGAACATCTGCTATAGTCACTTATTTCCTGTGATGATATATTTAAGACAACCATTATGTTGAAAAAGAATAGTGTATTTGAGAAGAGAACATTAGTTTTGTTAACATGGTCACCACTGAATGTTGCTGAAAATGTTAGATTTGTACAAGTATTCATTCAAACTGATGGTTGTACATATGAGGAGTAAGAATGGACCACTGGACTGCTCATGGCTAGGCTGACATTCACTGAGACTGTCATCAATCTGGTTATAATCGCAACTGTGCATTTCCATCTTTCTATGGTGACATTTCACCTCTAGCTCATCGAGAATCTGTCCTTCTCTGGCTGAAAATTATTCAAGGGTTCTTTTTCCACTGGTCACTGGATGAAAGTTTCAAAGTCTCATTATTCTCCTCACAGTTTTTAAGAGAGATTTTTAAAGCACAACCTCGAGTTCTAGGAAACCTTCTTCAACGTGCATGTGCAACGTCCAACGTGCAACGTATCAAAGTTTGCTGATGACACAAAGATGGGAGGGAGTGTAATGAGTGCAGAGGACATTGAAATCCTGCAGGGGGACATAGGTAGGCTGATTGATTGGGCAGACATTTGGCAGATGAAATATAATACTGACAAGTGTGAGGTCTTGCACTTTGGCAGGAAAAATAATAGAGCAAGTTATTATCTAAATGGAGAGAAACTGGAAAGTGTTTCTGTGCAAAGGGATCTGGGGGTCCTGGTGCAGGAAACACAAAAAGTTAGTATGCAAGTGCAGCAGGTGGTCAAGAAGGCCAATGGAATGCTGGCTTTTATTGTTAGGGGGATGGAATATAAGAACAGGGAGTTCTTACTGCAGTCGTACCGGGTATTGTGAGACCACACCTGGAGTACTGCGTGCAGTTCTGGTGTTCCATATTTAAGATAGGACATACTGGCTCTCGAGGCAGTGCAGAGAAGGTTCACTAGGTTAATTCCGGGGATGGGTGGGTTGATGTATGATGAGAGGTTGAGTAGATTGGGATTCTACTCATTGGAGTGCCGAAGAATGATAGGCGATCTTATTGAAACATGTAAGATTGTGAAGGGGCTTGATCGGGTGGATGCGAGGAGAATGTTCCCAATGATGGGTGAAACTAGGACTAGGGGGCATAATCTTAAAATAAGGGGATGCCGTTCCAGGACTGAAATGAGGAGAAATTTCTTCACTCAGAGGGTAGTGGGGCTGTGGAATTTACTGCCCCAGAGAGCTGTGGAAGCTACTACACTCAATAAATTCAAAACGGAGATAGACATTTTCCTGGATAAAAATGGCATTAGGGGATACGGTGAGCGAGCAGGTAAGCGGACATGAGGCTAGGTTTAGATCAGCCATGTGATCTCCTGGACCAGTTTTCGATTGCCTGGATGCGTCGGAGAGGAATTTTCCTGATTTTTTCTCCTCAATTGGCAAATCATTTTTTTTCCCACGGGTGATCACATGGGTTTGGGCGGGATGAATAATAAAATAAAATGGGCGGCATGGTGCCCTGTTGGTTGGCAATGTTGCCTTGTGGGATTCGGTGAAAACTAGAGTTAAGATTGGATCAGCCATGATCTTGTTGAATGGCAGAGCAGGCTTGAGGGGCCGATTGGCCTACTCCTGCTCCTATCGCTTATGTTCTTATGTTCTTATGTTCATGCATTGAACTCTTCAGAACCATCCTCCAGATGAAGATCTAAACTGACCAATCACTCCTTATAAAAGAGCCCATTGAAGACTGAAAATACAGGGTGTCACTTGAGATGAGAGCTGTTTTTACTCACTCACCGTGATGGGTGCCTCTCTCTCCCCCTCTCCATGCTACTGAGGTTATGAAGACTGCCCTGGCTGCAGTGCTCCATGCCCACTAAATAATCAAGTGATAAGTGAGGCTTTGGGCCTACTCCAGCTTGCTCCGGGGTTCAAATCGGAGGACTCAGTTTTGATTCAGAATGCTGCTGTTCACTCCAGTTGTTTGCATGATTTTTTTTTCTTTCCTTTCCACATCGAGTGTTGGTCTTTTATTTTTATTCTTTTTTGCTTTAATAGGGTTCCTTTGGATTCCTTGCTTTGTGGCTACCTGTGAGCAAGCAAATCTCAAGCTTGTATAATCTATAAATTCTTTGGTAACAAATGAGTCTTGGATCTTGAACCCATTATACCATGTAACACCAGTCCAGATCAAGATTGTCGCACATATTACTGATTATCCATTTCACTCCACAAGTGTTTCCTGACCTGCTGAGTTCCTCCATCAACTCATTTCAATTTTTGTTCCAGTTTCCAGCATCTGAAGACTTTTTCATCTCTATTCTACATATTACCATTGTAAACCTATTCTAAATTACTTTCAATGCATTATCATAAGACCATAACATTTAGGAATATAATTAAGCCATTTGGCACATTGAATCTACACTGCCATTTCATCATATCTGATCCATTTCTCTCTCCAACCCATTCTCCTGTCTTCTCCCCGTATCTCTTCATGCCCTGACTAATCAAGAATCTATCAACCTCTGCCTTAAATATAGCTAATCAATTGGTCTCCACAGCCACCTGTGGCAATGAATTCCACAGATTAACCACTCTCTAGCTAAAGAAATTCCTCATTATCTCTGTTCAAAATGAATGGCCTAGATCCCTGCATAAGTAAAGAGTTCAGAGTTGTACGTAATAATTCATATAACATAATCTCACCACTATATTTTATAAACTCCTTTCTACTGTCTACTATTCCTCTATGGCCCTTATCAATCCATAAATTAGGAATAAAAACTTGCAATCATTTTGTGCCTTACGCACCCCACAGGATACTCCAGAGTATTAAGCAATTACAATTCTTAGACAACAAATTCCAATAAAGTGAAGACAGCTGAATAACCAGTTGACTGTCACTGTTCTGGCTGAGAAAAGAACATAACACTGAACAACAATAAAATACATAGGAGGCCGAAAGGTATCAAGGCACATCATCAAATTCATCGATGACATGACTGTGGTGGTTCTCATCAGCAAGAACGATAAGTCAGCTTACAGAGAGGAGGTGCAACAGCTAACAGACTGGTGCAGAGCCAACAACCTGTCTCTGAATGTGAACGAAACAAAAGAGATGGTTGTTGACTTCAGGAGAGCACGGAGTGACCACTCCCCCTTGAACATCGACGGCTCCTTGGTAGAGATTGTTAAGTGCACCAAATTTCTTGGTCTTCACCTGGCGGAGAATCTCACCCGGTCCCTCAACACCAGCTCCATAACAAAGAAAGCCCAGCAGCATCTCTACTTTCTGCGAAGGCTGAGGAAAGTTCACCTCCCACACCTCCACCTTCATCACATTCTACAGGGATTGTATTGAGAGCATCCTGAGCAGTTGCATCACTGCCTAGTATGGAAATTGCTCCATCTCAGATCGCAAGACCCTGCGGCAGATAGTGAGGTCAGCTGAGAAGATCATCGGGGTCTCTCTTCCCACCATCACAGACATTTACACTACATGCTGCAACCGCAAAGCAAGCAGCATTATGAAGGACCCCGCACACCCCTCATACAAACTCTTCCCCTCCTGCCGTCTGGGAAAAGGCACTGAAGCATTTGGGCTGTCACAACCAGACTATGTAACAGTTTCTCCCCCCAAGCTATCAGACTCCTCAATACCCAGAGCCTGGACTGACGCCTTACTGCTCTATTGTCCTGTTTATTATTTATTGTAATGCTTGCACTGTTTTGTGCACTTTATGCAGTCCTGGGTATGTCTGTAGTTGTTTTTTTTTTTCCTCTGTGTTGTTTTTTATGTAGTTCAGTCTAGTTTTTGTTCTGTGTCATGTAACACCATGGTTCTGAAAAACATTGTCTCATTTTCACTATGTACTGTACATAGTAGTTATGGTCGAAATGACAATAAAAGTGACTTGACTTGACTTGTAAAAAGGCAACAATTTTATATGTAGGAAAAAAATACATTGGGAGTAAATGAGGGAAGCTTATTTATTTCAACAGTTAGCAAAATATGAAGTTCAGCTCAAGTTGAATTTAATTGACATCGAACTCTGTATATGCAACCAAACGAAACAACATCCCTCTGGACCATTGTGCACCCACAAAATGATTATTTCACACAGCATATAACACAACTATTACTATGAACAGGTTAATTGTGTGCAGTTTTAGGCTCCTTATTTTAGAAAGGATATACTGACATTGGAGAGGGTCCAGTGAAGGTACACAAGAATGATTCCAGGAATGAAAGGGTTACTGTATGAGGAACATCTGGCAGCTCTTGGGCTGTATTCCCTGGAGTTCAGGTGAATGAGGGTATCTCATAGAAGCATTCTGAATGTTAAAAGGCCTGAACATATTAGATATGGTGAAGTTATTTCCCATGGTAGAGGTTTCTAAGACAAGAGGGAGTGACTTCAGGATTGAAGGACATCCTTTTAGAACTGAGATGTGGAGAAATTACTTTAGTCAGAAGGTGGTAAATCTGTGGAATCTGTTGCCACGAGAGTTTTTGGAGGTCAAGTCATTGGGTGTATTTAAGGCAGAGATAGATAAGTTCTTGATTAGCCAGGGCATCAAAGGATATGGGGAGAAGGCAGGGGAGTGGGGATGGATCAGCCCATGATTGAATGACAGAGCAGTCTCGATGGGCCAAATGGCATATTTCTGCTCCTATATCTTATGTATGAAGTGTGCCGCACAGGAAAACAGCAAAGAGCAAACAGTACAGTAAACAGTTGGCTATCCTCTTGACAAGAACGTGATGGTGGGAGGGTATTCATTAGTCACACACCCTGAGGGAAGCTGTTACTGAGTCTGCCAGGCTGAGCCCTGCTGCTCCTGTACTTCCTTCCCGATGGTTGTGGGTCAAAGAGATTGTTATGGATCCTCAACAATTCTTCAGACTCTTCATATACAACACTCCTGGTAAATATCAGTATTCCACAACATTTTTTTTTCAGAAATCCTGATGTTTTGGAGTTTGATTTATTTAGTGATGATTTCTACACTCCTTCTAACACACTTTCACCCATGTATATTCTTGTGTTCATAGTAAAACATAGGTCCCAATCCCCATGCTCACTTTAAACTCACCTGTGCCCCGTTTCCCATGCTCCCTTGAAGTATACTAGGTAAACTGGTAATTTTTATATTTTCCTGAGGAGTAGCATTTCTGAAAAACTGAGGAATTTTTAAAAGAGATTTGCCACATGTACATTGAAACATTAAAACACTAAATGAAATGCAGCACTTGCATCAAGTCAAATCAGCAAGGATGCTACTGGGCAGCCCACAAGCGTCATCACACTTCCTATGGCAACACAGCGTGCCCACAACTCACTAACCCTAACCATACGCCTTTAGAATGTGGAGCACCTGGAGGAAACTGACATGGTCACCAAGAGAACATACAAATTCCTTACAGAAAGCAGCCGGAATTGAACCCCAAACAGTGATCATTGGTGCAGTAAAGCATTGTGCTAACTCCTATGCTATTATCAGATCTTTGGAGTATTAATTGGTGATGTGCTGATAACATCCAATAACCTGGGAAATCTAGCAGTCAGATTAAGGGACTTGCACTGTAGTAGGAATGCAGAGAAAGTTTTAGTAACATACTATATTGTCAATATACAAATCTAACACCCTTCTTCTGATACCTGCATCACGTTAGGGGAACTACTCACAGTACTTCACTCTCCCATTTCCCTTCCGCCATCACTGCACCACTACAATCACAGCAGCTAATCATGCCACTCAAAAACTTCGACAATTCTTTCTTATTGTTGTAACAAATATCATTTTTCTTCTTCTTCTCCTTAAGCACATCATCCCTGCAGTGGCACACGCCGCCGACAGCAGCTTTCCAGAGACCACAGTCCAGTCAAGACGAAGATCCTTCCTCCTCAAGGGATAAGGGGTATTTGGAGCTTCTGTTGGTGTTTCTGCAGCACTGGGTTTTTATGGATGGGGTTGTAAACCCCACGTCCAACCCTCCTCCTTTCACAGCCAAGCTTGGGACCACCCATGGCAGAGTTAACAACTATCATGCTGACCTGTTAATTACTTCTGCTCATTGCCTGCAGTGTTAACATTACCATCAGCAAGCTTAGGTAATAAGCAGTAAGCAGTAAGTAGGTACTAGGTAGCAATAGCCGTAGTAATAATAATAGTAGAAGCATTATTACTAGCAGTAATAGTAGTAGAATCATTCCTAGTAGTAGCAGTAGCAATGGAAGGTTGTACCTGAGTCTGCTGGGGAGGTCAAAGATCCAATGCCTGTCAGTTCTCAAGTCTGCTGAAGGCTGGATGCTAAAGACAGCTTGTCCTGGAGTTAAAGATTCAAAGATTTCAAAGCACATTTATTATCAAAGTACAGTAAGTATGCAGTATACAGCCCTGAGATTTGTCTTCTACACTGACAGCCATGAAAGAAAGAAAAGCATGGAACCTGTTCAAAGAAAAACAGCAACACCCCCCTCCCCACCATGCGCAAAAAAAATCATGCAAACAGTGAAGAAAAGGTTGAAAAACAGAATACAAGATGCAAAATCGAAACAGTCTAGGCATATTCTATTCAGTTCAGTTCAGTCCAATCTTGTGCTGTGTCACTCGATATCTGTAGATCAAAATCAGCCAAAATAGCAACAAAAAAAGGAACTGCTAGAAATTAGAAACACATCATAACGTGAATGACAGAGTCCTATCCACAAATAGTGTCAAATAAATCTTGTCTAAGACCCAGGACTCCAGCAGCATTGAGCAAAAGCGAAAAAGAGACCATTTGAATATAAGGACACTTCTCCAGGAGCATCGAGCGAGAGAGAGAGAGAGAAAGGGACCATCACATGCAGACACCCTGCCCCGGTAGTACCAAGAAAGAGCCTAACAGACGACACTGAACACCTACTGGCCTTCTGCACTAGCCTTGATGATTCCAATCTTCCTCGATACCTTAAACAGTGAGATTAGCAAGAAATAAAGTTCAAAATAGGCTTGCACCCTCTTTCCAGGCTTTTTGGCCTCGTCACCCACAACCTCATCGTACATCCTCGGAGACAGCAAATCTTTAGGTTGCTTAATTAGCCCCAAAACACACCACCAAATGTAGCACAACTGCATTTGAAACAAAAAGTTGTAAAAGAAGTGAAGGAAGTAGATTCATGGGCCAAATGGAGGACGTCACCCTCGATTGTGTTGTTCTCTGGTCCCATCTTCTTCTAGTTTGTGTACGTGCATGAGTGACCGAGTAGGAGGGAAGGAGAAACGGCACTTGTTTCTCATTTCCATTTTGTTGCTTTTTGTGTTCTGTTTTGTTGTGCTCTGTGATGTTTTGCTGAGCCTGATGGGCACGTTATGTTGGTGTGGGAATGTGGGATGCCCCTAGCACATCTATAAGTGTGTTGTTTGTTAATACACACAAGGTATTTCACTGCATGTAGCAATGTGCAATGTGCACCTGATAAATAAATCTGAATCTGAAAAAGTCAAGGCATCTACAGACTCAAACTCTCCAGCTATGATGTTATCATAAGTGACAAACATATTATTTACATATCATACCCATGCACATGTGTCAAAATAAAGGCTTCATAAAATTCAGTAAAGTTGATGATGAGAAAGTGGATGTCACTCTGGTGCAGCTAATTGAGCTACTGCCTCCCAGATCCATTGGCCAAAGATCAATTCTTATCTCCGCTGCTGTCTGAAGTTTGTGTACCCTTGTTGTGATGTTGATTTCTCCAGGTGCTCTGCTTTCTTTCATAGAACACAGAACATAGAAACTTACAGCACATTACAGGCCCTTCAGCCCACAATATTGTGCTGACCATGCAACCTACTCTGGAAACTGCCTCGAATTACCCTACCACCAAGAGCTCTAATTTGCTAAGCTCTGTTTACCTGTCTAAGACCCTATTGTATCTGCCTCTTCCACCTTTGCTGGCAGTGAATTCCATGAACCAACCACTCTCTGTGTGACTGACGTACCCGTGACATTCCTCTGTACTTACTTCCAAGCACCTTAAGACCTCATGTTAGCCATTTTAGCCCTGGGCAAAAGCCTCTTGCTATCCACACAGTCTTTGCCTCTCATCATCTTACACACCACCATCAGTTCACCTCTCATCCTCCATCACTCCAATGTTTCCTTCTTTATTCCAGATACACACAGTCTAATATTGGAATGGTGGTGTGTTGCTGATGGAATGTGAGGAGTTGCTGGGATCTTTGGGAGGATAAAATTGGATTAGTATTGGATTGATGGGTGCTTGATAGATGGTATGTATAGATGATGTTACAAGTTGACATTTAACAAGATTTGCCATTCTCTGGCATATTGCAGGGAACACTGTAACTTCACCATTCCTAGTCATGATACCTTCTCCATGACAATCTTTCTGAAGTTGTTGATTGCACCACTGAGCACATCTACAAACATTTGTACAAGGATTACTGGCACAGAAAGGTAGCATCCATCATCAAGGATGGCAACCATCCAGGCTGTACTCTCTTCTCACAGCTCCTATCAGGCATAAGTACAGGTGCCTTAGGTCCCACATCAACTAGGTTCAGGAAAGGTCACCTGAACAATCACCTTAACAATCAGGCTGCGGAATCAGTATGGATAACTTTCCTCACACCAACATTGAACTGATTTCTCAAACTATGGACTTACTTTTAAAGTCTCTATAACTCATGTTAACAGTATTATTTAGTTATATATCAGTCTCTTTATTTATTCAATTAGTTAGTTGGTTATTTGCTTTGTTATGATACGGCAACAACGAATATAGAATTGCGACCGTTTTTTATAAACAAATAAAACATTTATTAACATTGCTCAATAAAAATGAAAAGTAAACAATCGACTAACTTAACTAGAAGTTAACTGCTATACGGCAACTCGAACAGTTCTTAAAGTGATAAATGCGAACACAGTTCTTAAAACTGGTAAATGCAAAAGTCCATAAGATTTACACAGTCAATTAGGAAAGACTTCCCTGAAGTAACAAATTCCTCGACGATGTGACTTTACTGCTGATCCCAGCCAAAGTATGCCTTGCCCGAAGGATTTACAACAAAGAAAATAGAACAGCCTAAAGGCACTGACCTTTCCTTGGCAAAACATTGCATCCAGCTCTTTCTGCTTTCACAAGATAGGAGCTATCTTGATGCAGCTTACTAATTCCTTGAACAAATATTAAGTAAGGCCAATCCTGTTTTACCACTGACAACACCAACTTTACTCGATCCTTCAAATTTTCTGCACTTCGACAAATCTTCACTCTCCGACTGGACTAAACTAGCAGCGTTGTGAAACTACTGGCAATAACCTTTGAGATTTAAGGCAGAAAATAAAACTCCACTTTAAACCAAAACTGTGTCATGAGATGAATACGCAGCATAACGGAGTCACTGACAAATTAAACCACGAACTAACCTGCGTCACAGCAAGGCTTTTCCCTTTTATACCTGTTGAAACAGGCCATCACATGACTTCTCACTGGTGGGAAAATTACATCATGTGACCTGACATTGGCAGGAAATTACATCACCCCACCATCACAAGACCATTACATCATGCTCACCAGATATTCAATTACATCATGGTCATAAGACAGTCACAAGATACCCACGGGGTATGTAACAGCTTGTTTTACATCATTATTATATTTTTCTTTGTATTTTCATAGTCTTTTTAGCACATTGTTTACCAGTCTGTGCGTAGTTTTTCTTTGATTCCATGGTATTCCTATGTTCTGCTGTAAATGCCTGCATGAAAATCTTAGGATAGTATCTGGTGACATATACACACTTAGATAATAACTGACTTTAGATAGGCTGAATGTCTGTTTTTATGCTAGATGAATTTTTGACTCTAAAGTCAGCTATTCCAAAACTCATATTCTTCTCCGCATGTATAATTCTGTATCTAATGAGGAGTAAGGAAGCAGTAATTGTTAAGCAATTACGGAAATCTATGCACACTGGAAGAATCAAAATAAATGTTTGGACAATGTGCGTGATGAATAGACAGTAGTGGGCTAATGTTGATCCAAAGAAAATGTGTAGTAAATCTGTCAGCTGTAAAACAGTGATTTCTGTATTATTTATTTATTTTTTATTTATTTAGAAATATAGAGCAGAATAGGCCCTTCCAGACCTTCGAACTGTGCCACCAGCATCTCACCAGCTTAAACCTAGCCTAATCATGGATAGTTTACAAAGATAATTAATAAGCAACCCGAGCAACTGGAAGAAACTCATGCATTCCGCAGGGAGGACGCAGATATCTTATAGAGGACATTGGGATTGAACACTGAACTCTTACGACCCGAGCTGTAATGGCATCATGGTAACTATTACGCTACCGTGGTGCTCAGTGTTCATTTATTATGTTAATTCAGCTATTCTATTTGCAGGTCAATTTAACTTCTATTATGTTAAACATTACTGAGCAAGGAGTTAGTATAGACAAATTATTACCTTTTACAACAACAACGTTCAAGTCATGGAATGTTAGCTCATTAAGTAGTAACTTGTAATGTAACTTACTTATATGATTTCCTGTCACTTTGACATCATCCTTATTCACAGAAATTGGAAAGCAGGACCAAAAAATGAAAACTGGACTTCCCATGAATGATTCTTTGACGGTCATAGATTTGGATATCAAAAATTCTTAAATCTCTCAACAGACCTTGAGTCAGATATTTCTGGAGAAATAACGGTTAAAAGGGCCATTGCTATTACGAGTGATCAGACTAGCACTACATTTAAATACAGAAATAGGAAATAACTATATGATTTACTCTCCTCTCCAGAAGCAATAGTAGTATCTACCGGCGAGACCTTGAGCAAAACATGTTGAAGTTGCTGAAATTATGTGATTGATACTGACTTCACTCTTTAATGGAAGTTATGTCTCATTCAATTCAATGTATGGAACTGTAAAAAGGATCATAAATTGCTGCCAAACTAA
This sequence comes from Hypanus sabinus, assembly GCF_030144855.1. Lineage (NCBI taxonomy): Eukaryota > Metazoa > Chordata > Chondrichthyes > Myliobatiformes > Dasyatidae > Hypanus > Hypanus sabinus. Next base: position 88,554,026 of record NC_082719.1, read on the forward strand.
CTCTCTGGTGTTAAGATATCAACTTGTACAAGTGGTTCAAATTTTAATTATTATTGGACATCATTCTCGGCGGCCACTTTTTTAGGTACACCTGCTCGTTAACGCAAACATCTAATCAGCCAATCATATGGCAGCAATTCAATATGTTAAGGCATTTAGACATGGCCAAGAGGTTCAAACGTTGTTCAGAGCAACGTTGTTCAGAATGGGGAAGAAATGTGGCCTAAGTGACTTTGACTGTGGAATGACTGTTGGTGCCAGACATATTCAATTGCTAAAATATTTAATTACATATTGCTATTATGAAACTGAAATTTTATTTTTCAAGAGCTAGATTTAAGATTAAATACTTGTGGTACTTACTTTACTTTGGAAATTCATCAAGGCATTGCTTATCAAGGATCACTGTTGCAACAGCACTTTGATGGGCAGCATGGGTGAGCACAACACTATTGCAGTACCAGTAATCCGGGTTCAACTCTGGCTGCTTTTTGTAAGGAGTTCATACATTCTCTCTGTGACAGTGTGGATGTCCTCAGAATGTTCTGAGATCCTCCCATATTCCAAAGTCATACTAGTTAGGGTTGGTACGTTTTGGGCACGAAAAATTGATGCCAGAAGCATGGTGACACTTGTTGCTGCCTCCAGCTCATCCTCAAACTGTGTTCATCAGGAACAGAAATCACACACTTCACTGCATGTTTCAATGCAGGGCCAGATGGATTGAAAACACAGGCTGTCGGGGCCAGAGATAAGGGTCGGGCTGGTTCTGCTCACTGTTCTGTGAAGTTTACTCCACTCTCTGCCGCCCTGAGGCCAAGTCTGTGGCCTCCCACTGCTCCTGGCTTCATGTCTGCTGGCACCACAATATTTACTCCGCTATGTGCAGAATGGAGGCTGAGGCTGTGGGCCTGGTCCGCTGCTTTGGGCTTCGTGTTTGAGAAGGTCAGAGCAGCCGCTGCAGGCCCATAGCCTCAGTCTAAGTTCAGCACAAAGTGGAGCAAGTGTCATTCTAAATACTATTTGCTTACGTTTATTGTTTGCTCAATTTGTTTTCCTCTCTTTTCACATTGGGTGTTTATTGGTCTTTTTTCTAAGGGTTCTTTTGAGCTTCTTGTTTTCTGGCTGCCTCTAAAGAGAAAAACATCAAAGTTGTATAATGTATGCACACTTTGACAATAAATATATTTTGAACTTTGAATACTTTGATATATGTGTGACAAATAAAGCTAATCATTAATTGTCTCTTTAATAGCCATAAACATACACAACATCCTGGAGGAACTCAGCAGCTCCTGCCGAGTAAAATAAGCAGTCAACATTTTGGGCTAATATTCTCTTGTCTCGAGTTTGATATCCATGTCATATAACCATATAACCATATAACAATTACAGCAGTCCGTGCCGAATGCTTACTCTCACCTAATCCCACGGACCTGTACTCAGCCCATAACCCTCCATTCCTTTCCTGTCCATATACCTGTCCAATCTTACCTTAAATGACAATATTTTCAACCTGCCTCTACCACTTCTACTGGAAGCTCATTCCACACAGCTACCACTCTCTGAGTAAAGAAATTCCCCCTCATGTTACCCCTAAACTTTTGCCCCCTAGCTCTCAACTCACATCCTCTTGTTTGAATCTCCCCTACTCTCAGTGGAAAAAGCCTATCCACGTCAACTCTATCTATCCCCCTCATAATTTTAAATACCTCTAACAACTCCCACCTCAACCTTCTACACTCCAAAGAATAAAGACCTAACTTGTTCAACCTTTCTCTGTAACTTAAGTGCTGAGGCAAACAGGATCACATAGATCTCAAAAGAATATTATTGAAGTACTCAGGGCATGTAAAGAATGCATTACCCATAATATATTTGACTGGATGCTCTCAGGACCCAGTTAACTCATTTGGTAAAATTAGATCTACTAGAGTTCCTGTCAGTTAAGTAAGTTGCTCACCTTCACTCTTGGCATTAACAATATTCAATTTTCTCCCAATCACAATACACCAATTTTCAAGCAGCTTCTGATTGTGTGATGTGGCCCACTGAAAATCCCAATCCCTGTCTATGTTACTTCCCCTCACCTTCCATAATACAAAACTATCTGGCCCCATTATCAAACACTACTGTGTGAGATAGTCTGTCTTTAGAATTCGGTATGGTCCATTAGTGTGGAGATAAGTAAGTACATGAGACTTTTCTCAGAGTGGTGTATATTTCACCAAGAAGTTAGAAGAAAGGTTTTTCTCTGAATGGTGTACAGTTTACAAATATTTAGAAGAAAGAGTATATTGTAAATTAAAAAAATAATAGGAAGTAAAATATAGTACATTTATAATAAATGACTTTAATCTTTATGACAATTTGCTTAATCAAATTAGAGATGGTAGCCGGGAGAATAAATTCATAGCATTGACTCAGAATAGTTTCTTAGAGCAATATCTTATGGAGCCAACCATGGAACAGGCTATTTTAGATCAAGACAAGTTTAGTAAATGATCTCAGAGCAAATGATTCCCTCAGAAGTAAAGATCACAACAGGATGGAAATTAGCATTCAGCTTGCAAGTGAGAAATTTGGTTCAGAAACAATTTTGTTAAAATTACAATGAAACCAGAAATGGCTCCCTGCCAAGGAGCACCTTAACAACAAGTGCAGGTACAAGAAAATAGCATTCTTCATGAAGGACCCCCACCATCCAGTCTATGCTCTCTTCTCTCTGTTGTCATTGGGAAGTAGGTACAGGAGCTTTTAGGTCCTATATAATCAGGTTCAAGAGCAGTTATTACCATTCAGCCATCAGGCTCCTGAAACAGCATGAATAACTTCACTCACCTCAACACTGAAATGATTCTACAACCTATGCATTGCATTTCAAGGACTGTACAACTCATACTCACAGTACTTATATCTGCCTATGTATTTATTTATTTTTTTTTGTTTTTTTCTCAGTTCAAAGCCAGTCAAACCTGAGGGTACAGGCATAGCGAAGCGCACTCATTTTTCAACTGCTAGGAACTTATGGACTATTCTAGTGGTGATTAGTATTGTGGCTTGAGACTTACACAGATTTTGCTGTGTAGGTTGAATTACTTAATTTTATTATGCAGTAAATTTGACACAATATCATTTGTAGATATTACTATTTGGACAATGTGTAAACCCTGTTCATCTTCCATAGTCTTTCAATTTCTTCTTTTAATTCAGCATATTTCTGGTGTCTTTCACTTACTGATTTCTGTATGTTATGTGTGTTTGGAATGGTTAGATCTATTAAATAAGTTATTCTTCCTTGTTTATCCTGTTTTATTATATATGGCCAATTATTACGGATTGTACTATAATTTGTAGGGCTTTCCCTAAAACTGGATCAAACTTGTACTATAAGTAAGATACAGTGTATTTTATAAGTTTATATTTTAAAGCCAGATTCTGGTGAATGACATTTGCCTCTTGATTGTGCGCGTGTATGTAATCTGATTGAGTTAACATGCTGCAGGGTCGAATTTTGGTTTCTCTTGGCCTATTCTTCATTTATCATCTTGAAGTTGTTGGTCTTTAATTATGTACTTTTGACTTTTTCAGGTTTTCAGGTTATTTTTCAGGTTTTAACCACCTGATCCTGTATTGGAACAAGGGACCTTCTGTTTCTGGGAAGAGGTCTCCAATTCTGAGTTAAGCATTTGATACTTCCCTGTCATATCTTGTCTGTTCAGATTGTGGGGATGTCTTCCATGAAGGGTCATGCTCTTCCATTGGTTAACTTTTTCTTCTATGGTGACAACTTCTTCATTTTTCTGGGTGTGCTTTCATTTAAGTTTAGTGGTATGTACTTTTTATCAGATTGCATATGCTCACATGAAGTGCTGAATCCTATTTCATTGATTAAAATATATCCTGAGAAATTTTATCTGACGGTCGTGTAATTTTTTAAATGTTTGTTATTTTTCTTCCTCCTTCTGTTCATGGTAGTGTTAATCTAAACATCTTTGAGTGTACGTAGTGTTTTTAAAAATTCTTCAAATATTTTGCCAAAAGCATATGTTAATATGGGTGTAATGAAAGTGTTTATTACCTTTGTCATATTTTTACTACTGAGCTTTGTTTGGTAGGTTTTCTTAAGCTTTGAAGTAAATCCTATTGAAAGATTTCCCTTCATCACACTATGATCTATTTTCTTTGCTTGTTGATATCCCAGATATTTATGTTTCATATTCATCCATCAGTTGTATTGTATCCTGATGCTCAGCTTTAACTTCTATTAACTCTATTATGCCTTTCTTTACGTCTAATGTTCTTCATTTATTCAGTCCAAAGTTCATATTTATATCTTTAGAAAATATGTCTATGATTTGAATTAATTCTTTTAGCTTTACTGATGAGGGAGCATATAATTTCAAATTACCTATGTATTGAAGGTGTTTCAAGGTAGCATTTATTTGACAGTTTATGATTTGATACTTAATTTTTATTGTTATTATTATTTGCTTGTCTTTTATATTTACACAGTTTGCCTTCTTTTCCACATTAGTTTCTTTGCCAGTCTTTGTTTGTGTGTAGTTTTTCATCTATTCAATTGTATTTCTTTGTTCAACTGTGAATGTCTGTAAGAAAATATATCTCAGAGTAGCATTTGGTGACATATATGTGCTTTGATAATAAATTTACTTTGAACTTTGAAATAGGAGAACAACTTAGACAACAGACAAGTAGTGCTTTCAATTAAGATAATATATCATCATGGATGTTGTATTGACCAGTTAGCGGGATGTAACCAATAGGAATACAAGGTTAATCTTTAGGTAGACAACCTGTAGTCAATGGCGTGCCGCAGCGATTGGTGCTGGTACTGCAGGTGTTTACAATATAATTTAACAATTTTGAGAAAAGAGGTAAATGTAGTGGACTAAAAGTGCAAAAGTTAAAATACAGTTTGGAAGCTAACCTGTGAGGAGGATATGAGGGTGGGCAAATAGAGGATGATGTGGGAGAAGGTGAAGTTGTTCTCTTTGGAAATGAATAGCAGAATAAATAGAGAAAGACAGCAGAAAGCTGCAACAGAAAGGGGCTGGGATTCTTTAGAACATTGAATTGTACAGCACAGTACAGGCCCTTCGGCCCACAATATTGTGCAGACCCTCAAACCCTGCCTCCCATATATCCCCCCCCCACCTTAAATTCCTCCATATACCTGTTTAGTACTCTCTTAAATATCACTAGTGTATCTGCCTCCACCACTAACACAGGCAGTGCATTCCACACACCAACCACTCTGAGTAAAGAACCTTCCTCTAATATCCCCCTTGAAATTCCCACCCCTTACCTTAAAGCCATGTCCTCTTGCATTGAGCAGTGGTGCCCTGGGGAAGAGGTGCTGGCTATCCACTCTGTCTATTCCTCTTAATATCTTGTACACCTCTATCATGTCTCCTCTCATCCTCCTTCGCTCCAAAGAGTAAAGCCCAAGCTCCCTTAAACTCTGATCATAATGCATACTCTCTAAACCAGGCAGCATCCTGGTAAATTTCCAATGCTTCCACATCCTGCCTATAGTGAGGCGACCAGAACTGGACACAATACTTCAAGTGTGGCCTAACTAGAGTTTTATAGATCTGCATCATTACCTCATGACTCTTAAATTCTATCCCTTGATTTATGAAAGCTAACACCCCATAAATTTTCTTAACTACCCTATCTATCTGTGAAGCAACTTTCAGGGATCTGCGGATATGTACCCCCAGATCCCTCTGCTCCTCCACACTACCAAGTATCCTGCCGTTTACTTTGTACTCTGCCTTGGAGTTTGTCCTTCCAATGTGTACCACCTCACACTTCTCCAGGTTGAACTCCATCTGCCACTTCTCAGCCCACTTCTGCATCCTATCAATGTCTCTCTGCAATCTTTGACAATCCTCTACACTATTCACAACAACACCAACCTTTGTGTCATCTGCAAACTTGCCAACCCACCCTTCTACACCATATCCAGGTCGTTAATAAAACTCATGAAAAGTAGAGGTCCCAGAACCGATCCTTGTGAGACACCACTAGTCACAACCCTCCAATCCAAATGTACTCCCTTCACCACGACCCTCTGCTTTCTGCAGGCAAGCCAATTCTGAATCCACCTGGCCAAACATCCCTGGATCCCATGCCTTCTCACTTTCTGAATAAGCCTACAGAGTGGAACCTTGTCAAATGCTTTTCTAAAGCCTTCCCTCGCCTTGTGAAGCAGCTTGGGGAATATTCCGTCAGGCCCCAGGGACTGATCCATCCTAATGTATTTTAACAACTCCAACACCTCCTCTCTCTTAATATCAACATGCTCCAGAACATCAACCTCATTCATATTGTCCTCACCATCATCAAGTTCCCTCACGTTGGTGAATACCAAAGAGAAGTATTCACTGAGGATCTTGTTCACTTCCACAGCCTCCAGGCACATCTTCCCACCTTTATCTCTAATCAGTCCTACCTTCACTCCTGTCATCCTTTTGTTCTTCACATAATTGAAGAATGCCTTGGGGTTTTACTTTACCCTACTCACCAAGGCCTTCTCATGCCCCCTTCTTGCTCTTCTCAGCCCCTTCTTAAGCTCCTTTCTTGCTACCCTATATTCCTCAATAGACCCATCTGATCCTTGCTTCCTAAACATCATGTATGCTACCTTCTTCCACCAGACTAGATTTTCCACCTCACTTGTCACCCATGGTTTCTTCATACTACCATTCTTTATCTTCCTCACCAGGATAAATTTATCCCTAACATCCTGCAAGAGATCCCTAAACATTGACAACATGCCCATAGTACATTTCCCTGCAAAGACATCATCCCAATTCACACCCTCAAGTTCTAGTCTTATAGCCTCATAATTTGCCCTTCCCCAATTAAAAATTTTCCTGTCCTCTCTGATTCTATCCTTCTCCATGATAATGTTAAAGGCCAGGGAGTGGTGATCACTGTCCCCCAGATGCTCACCCACTGACAGACCTGTGACCTCACCCAGTTTGTTACCTAATACTAGATCTAGTATAGCAATCCCCCGAGTTGGCCTGTCAACATACTGTGACAGGAATCCAGCCTGGATGCACTTAACAAACTCTGCCCCGTCTAAGCCATTGGAACTAATCAGGTGCCAGTCAATATTAGGGAAGTTAAAGTAACCCATGATAACATCCCTGTTATTTTTGCACCTTTCCAAAATCTGCCTCCCAATCTGCTCCTCGGTATCTCTGCTGCTACCAGGGGGCCTACAGAATACTCCCAAAAGATTAACTGCTCCCTTCTTGTTCCTGACTTCCACCCACACTTCCTCCAAAAGGGGATCCTGCTACATTACCCACCCTTACGGTAGCTGTAATAGTATCCCTGACCAGTACTGTCACCCCTCCTCCCCTTTCTCCCCCATCTCTTTCCCTTTTAAAGTACTGAAATCTAGGAATATTGAGAATCCATTTCTTCCCTGGTGCTGGCTAAGTCTCTGTCATGGCCACTACATCATAATTCCATGTATGTATCCAAGCTCTCAGTTCATCACCTTTGTTCCCGATGCTTCTTGCATTGAAGGACACACACTTTAGCCCTTCTGCCTTAATACCTTTTCACCCTTTATTCTGCTTCTCTTTCCTCAAAGCCTCTCTATATGTTAGATCTGGCTTTACTCCATGCATTTCTTCCACTGCACTATCACTCCAGGTCCCATCTCCTTTGCAAATTAGGTTTCTTCATGCATGAAATTCAAGAAGCATGCACATAATGGCAGGAGGTGGTCAGGAAGCTAACAGAATTCAAGGACAGAATAGGAAAGTAGGAAAGTATTGCTGCATCTGAATAAAGTAATAATAAGATCAGATCTGGAGAACTGTGCAGAGTTTGGTCATCTTGTGTAAGGAAAAGTAGAGTAAGCCACATGGCACACAAAGAAAGGACACCATGTTATTCAATTTCTGGCCAACAACAATTTCTTTTTCCTGTTCACAGATGGTCAAAATCTCCTGTAGATGGAGCCACACTGAAATAGTTCTTGAAGGTCAATGTAAGGTATCATGGAAGCTGTGGACAAATAGGCAAGTAGCAAGCAATTAACTCCTTTCCTTTGCGGGAGAAAATAAAACTCTAGCTTATTCTTCTGTACTGGCCAAGGAATAGCAAGAACAATTTAACACATGGTTTGACTGAGGAGTAAGTGGAAAAACACAGAGTCTTCCAAAAGATTTCTTTGATTAAATCCTCAAAAACTCTATTTATATGCTAATGCATGAAAGTCAGTGCAACACTTGTTTCTTAAATAATACCATTTGGTAAATAATAGATTGGTCTGTTCTGAAAAACAACTGTTGATATGTTCTGTCTATTGAACTGCAAGTCTCCAGTAAAAATAATTATGTGGTGACATCTTGCATACCACACTTTTTATCACAATGATAAAGTTCAAAGTTCAAAGATCAAATTAAATTTATTAGCTAAGTACATATCTGTTTCATTTCTTGTGAGCGTTCACAGTAGAACAAAGACATACAATAGAATCGATGAAAAACTACACACAAAGACAAGCAATGTCCAAAAGAAAAATACAATGCAAATACAACAGTGAATAAACACACATAAATAAATAAATGAATATTGAACATGAGTTATAGAGTGCTTGAAATGCTGTCCATATGTTGTAGAATCAGTTCAGGGTTTCAGTGTTGAGATGAGTGAGGTTAGCCATGCTGGTTCAGGAGTCTAATGCTTGAATGATAATGACTGTTCTTGAACCTGGTCATCTGGGACTTAAGACTTCTGTATCTCCTACCTAATAATAGTAGTGAAAAAAGGGGAAGGCGTGACTGGAAGGGGTCATTGATGATAAATTCTGCTTTCTTGTGGCAATGCTCCTTGTAGATGCGCTCAATGGTTGGGAAGACTTTTTCAGTGATGGACTGGGCTGTATGCTCTTCTTATTGTAGGCATTTCCATTCTTGGGCATTGTTGTTTCCATAAAAGGCCATGACGCAACCAGTCAGGATAGTTTCCACTGTGTAGGTTTGTCAAAATTTTAGATGTCATTCCAAATTTATGCAAACTCCCATAAAAGTAGAGACACTGCTCTGTCTTCCTTATAATGGGATTTATTTAAATTAAAAGTTGATCTTTGTTGTGGAATTTTGACTGCTGAGGTGAAATACAAATGATGGTAATATGAATGCACACCAGTATTCTAGAGCTTAGTATTTACACCAAGGTGACCATTGTTCACCCAGATTTACTGAGGCAGAGTTGCATGCAGGATGTTTTCCCAAGACTCCACAAGATTTTCAGTATATCCCATCTCATCCAGACTTGCTATCTCTCTATTTGTATTGAACTTCCTGTACAGGTTAACATGTACATGTGCAGAAAACCTCTTGACAGGATTAATAAAGCTGGCATGCGACCCACAATAGTTTTGGCTAACATTTTTGCAAATCTCCAGGTTACACAGCATTGCAAATTAGAGTCCTCAGAGGCAAGTATGTCTTCCTCCTGGTGTGAAGCCAAAGTAGCAGGAGCTTGATGTGTTGGACACAAATGTCAAATTAAAGAAACAAGCCAAGCTGCAGGAAACCTTTACTTACCTAATGCTTTTCAAGCCAAAAAGTGTGTTTCAATTTGTAATATTCTGCTTTTCAAAATATTTATCACCATTTTTGTGATAGTCACTGTAATCTTTACATCTATATACCAAACTCCACAGATAAAAACAAAACTTTTTTTATTGAGGAAACTAATTCAAGTGAATCAGAATCATGTTTAATATTATTGTCATATATTGTGAAATTTGTTGTTTTGCAGCAACAGTGCAGTACAATACATTACAATAAAAAACTGTATATTACAATCTGAGTTGTTGTCAGTCAGAGTTGATCATGGATATTGCACCCTAGATGTCTAGATATACAAGCCTGGGCAGTACGATATGGAGAGCAAGCTGTTGCCCCTACCATGCATCTGATGAATCTAAAGGAACAGCAAGAATGTGTATAGCTGTAAGCCAGTGGAAGTTTGAGATCAGAGTTTTCCTTCTCCTAGATGAGCTGCCAACCATGGCTGATGAACCCCATCTGCCCGAAGTGACTGGTTTTAAGGCACCAGTAATCCAACTTTGCCCCTTCTCCTATCAGTAGAAACAGTTCCTCCAGGCTTAGAAGCTAAACCACATGTGAACGCCAGAAGCTGGACTTGGTTGTCAGAGGCTATTTGAGGCACACGTCATTGGGAACATTTAATAGATAATGGGGGCCTGTCCCCATTACCACCCCCAGCTCCCCAGCTATAACAACCTTAAGAAACATAAATTACAAGATGAGAAAATTAAATTTGTGCAAAAAGAGCACAGAAATAATAAGATAGTATACATGGGTTCAATGTCTGTTCAGAAATCTGAAGGAGGAGGGGAAGAAGCTGTTCCTAAAATGTTAAGTATGGATCTTTGGGCTTCTGTACCTCCTCCTTAATGTTAGTAATAAAATGATGGCGTATCCTGGCTGCTGGGGGTTCTTATTGGGCATCTTAATTCTGAACAAGAGAAAATCTGCAGATGCTGGAAATCAAAGTAATACACACAAAATACTGGAGGAACTCAACAGGCCAGGCAGCATTCATGGAAATGAATATACAGTCAACATTGGGCTGATTTCATTTTTACATGTTGAAAATTAAACTTACAAACTATATTGTATTACATATTTTTTGTTCATGTAAAACTTTGTTGAGATTATCCACCAATACAGATTGATTCTTGTTTGAATTGATAACTGCAGTTCAGATCTTACTTTCTATATCTTGATGTCTGCCATCATTTGTGAGGACTTAGCACAATCAAACTACTGAAAGTTCAAAGTTCAAAGTAAGTCTGTTGTTAAAGTACATATGTGTCACAGTATATAACCCTGACACTTATTTTCCTTGTGGGCATACTTAATAAATCCATAATAGAATAATAAACATAATAGAATCAATGAAAAACCCCACCAAATTGGATATTCAACCAATGTTCAAAGACAACAAACTGTACAAAGATGAAAAGAATGAAATAATAATAATAAATAAATAAGAAATAAATATTGAGACCATGAGATGGACTCATTGTAAGTGAATCCATAGGTTGTGGGATCATTTCAATGAGGGGACAAGTGAAGTTGTATGAAGTTATCCCCTTTGATTCAAGAACCTGATGACTGAGGGGTAGTATCTGTTCCTGAACCTAGTGGTGTGAGTCCTTAGGCTCCTGTACCTTCTTCCTTATGGCAGCAGAAAGAGGAGAGCATGCCCTGAATGGTGGGGGATATCTGATGATACATACAGCTTTCCTGTGACAACATTTCATGTGTGGATGTGTTCAATGGTAGTAAGGGGTTTGCCCATCTGGTCAGTATCCATTACTTTGTGTAGGATTTTTCATTCAATGCATTGGTGTTTCCATATTGGACTGTGATGCAGCCACTCAATATACCCTCCACTAATCATCCATAGAAATTAGTCATAGATTTAAATGTCATGCAAAAACCATGAACTCTCTGCAGCAATATCAGATCTTTCCTCTTGATGGTTACCCATCTCCATTTCATCCCATATTTCTTCCTTCACCCCTATATTCTTCTCCATTTGACCTCAGGCTGCCATATGATCACAACTTTAACAGTTCCTAAAAGTTGACACATTAAGCCAATTGTTTTAAGTTCAAAGTAACTTTATTATCAAAGTATATACTGTGTGTGTCACCATATACTACCGCAACATTCATTTTCTTGCAGACATTCACAGAAATTACAAAGAAACACAATAGATTCAATGAAAAATTGCACACAACAAAGGACAAACATTCAAAGTGCAAAAGTGAACAAATTGGGCAAATACAAAATAAAAAATAAAACAAAATAATAATAATAAATAGATAAGTAATACATCATCATCATTATGTGCCATGGTGCATTGAAACGAGTGATCATGGTCTTATCCATGATCACTCCTTATGATTATGATTGTCCTTGAACAAATTTTTCTACAGAATTGGTTTACCACTGCCTTCTTCTGGGCAGTGCCTTTACAAGACAAGTGACTGTTGTCATTACCAACACACTTCAGAGGTTACCTGCCTGGTGTCAGTGGTCGCATAACAAGGACTTCTGATGTGCACCAGCTGCTAATATGATCATCCACCACCTGCTCCCATGGCTTCATGTGACCCTGGGCAGTGGGCTACAACTTGCCCAAGGGTGATCTGCAGACTAGAGAAGGAAAGGAGCGCCCTACACTTTTTTTTTTGGTAGAGACGTAACTCCACCCTGCCAGCCAAAAGTAACAAATATAATAAAATAAATTGCCATCTGTCTAGAAAGCAGCAGAATGTGCCAATTTCACTGATTGTACTTCAACATTTTACATTCGGTGTAAACCATGATGACACGAAGCCAGAAAATCCTAATTTTCTAATGCCTACTTTGTTTTCTGATTTGATGTTAGGTTAGAATTTAGCACATCAATAATAAATGCAATCCAGCTCTGATCAATTTTTTTTAAACAATAAAGATACCCTGGTCCAATATGAATTGCTTAATCCTCTAAAACCTACTTCCAGTACAAAATTCAACTGCTACTAATCCTGGAGACTAATCTAACCAGTGTATCAGTTAGAAATATATCTTAACCCTAATGTGTGTAGAGAGTATTGAATACTGAAGTTCAAGTCTCTACACACATTAGGCATTATCTTTTACTCACCTGGTCATGCATAGCAGGAACTGCACATTACACTGCATGACCAGATGAGTAGAAGACAATGCATTTCATTCCTGAGACAGTAGACTGGAAAGTCATGAAACGATAAAAATATGTGAAAATAACTTAGTGAGGGGACCAGTGTTAATTTGTCCCATTGCAAACTGAGCATGATTTCAGTGTGCTTACTTCATGCCAATACTGGTGTGTCATTGAGGATAATTCTTGGCTAACTGATCTTAAATTTCACCTCACAAAAAGACAAAGGCGCATTGAATCCAAAACCTGCTGTGGGCAATTGCAGCAGAAGCACAAGATTTGCAGAGGTCTCTGATTCACTGACACGTGCTTTGACCCGTTAGTTGAAGTAATTTGGTGCTAGTAGTAGGAATCTAGTAAGTCCATGCCCCCCCCCCCCACTACAGGGAGTATTAAGAACAAGTGAGAAGGATTGGAGGAAAAATATTTTGTCTGGAGTACCTGGATACCTACTTCACCCATTACATGATTTCAATTATCATCTACAACCTTCTACTCCTCTCCCTCCAACTTTCTTATTCTCGCTTCCACTCCCTTCCTTTCAGTTCTGATGAAGTGGCCTCAGCCTGTCCATCTCCCTCCATTGCTGCTTAACTTGCTGAGTTCTCCCAGCACTTTGTGTGTGTTGATCATGATTTCCAGCATCTCTTGGCAGAACCTCTTGTGAGCCTGCAGTGCGGTCCTGAAGACCTTGTTGCAAAATTGCGAGCTGTGATCCCACAGTTCATCAATCTCATGGAAGAACCTACAGAACTCATTCACCATTTCATTGAAGTCCTTAGTAAACCTCCAGTCTTAGAGAAATCTCACACACTTACATTAAAGTTCAAGAATCAGAGATCAACTTTATTTGCCATATGCATTTACAAATATTAGGTATTTGCTGGGTTTCTTCATCAAGGCATGACATACAACAAAAATCAACAATATTCAATTATAACAAATACAGAATTATATAAAAAACAAATTATATATAAAAAGCTAATAAAATTAGTTTTAAATTGGATGTGGAATGCATTTAACACCCTATATTACAAAAACCCTTTAACACCTTTCCCTTCTCTCTCATTCAAAAGTAATTCTTGACTGCAAATTCTAGCAACAAAACAGTAGAATCACACCGGTTGTAAAAGATTGAGTTGGCTGAGGGATAGGATAAAGCTGATTTTAAGCCTTCAGAGGCAATAGCCAGTTCTGTATTGAAGTTCATTGAGGGATATACTCCTCAGAATTGTGTCTTTTGTACTTTAGGTGCACAAGAGATACATCCTGGCCAAGTCTCAACAGTGAATTGCAAAATTCAGAGCAAGTAGAAGACTCGAATACACTACAAAGATGCATCATGCACATTGGAACACCTCACATCAGAAAGGCATGAAAGTCACAACCATATTTTGCAATGGTATTAAATTTAGGCCCAGTCTTTCAATACATAAAAGACCAGCATCACATGGTTAAGTTTCTGGGTCAATTGAAAATGGACAGTGGATGTTCTCTGTTTAGCTCATCTCTCTCCAGATATGAGTTTGCCAGTGAAATGTAAATATTTTGATCTATGAACTTGAATGGCATCCAGTTCCAAATATGCAACCTGCTGGTTCAGATTATTAAGATTCACATATTGAAATTTTAATTAAGATCACAGAACTGCAAATATTAATATTAATGCCTTGGGCAGCACAATTGGCATGCTAATTTTAATGAGGTCTTAATTTCTCAATGATTAGTTGCACCAGCGAATAGAATTCAAATCAGAGATATTGGGATTGATTTTCAGCTTGCAATTTGTCTGTATCACTGGAAGTTGATGCCCACAGGACAATCAAAATCCATTCCATTTTAGAAATGTAAACAGAAAACAGCCCCTTCTATGATATGCCTCTGCTATTAGGAATTAGGATAGAGTATTTGAGTAGAAGTTATGTTCATTAGGTTGCTCTTTTACTATGTTCTTACTTCAGTCCAAAGCCATTCCATACTGAGTCAAGCATTGACTCAATAATCATTTGAATGTTTTCTCATAAGTTGGCACTCTAGTCCTCCAAAAAAACCTCTTTAAATAAGAATAGGTCACTCCACAACTTGTTGTTTATTAAATGATCTGAGTCCATGTGATAACTATTAAACTTTGTGTTGAAAATATTTGCTAAGAGCTGGATATCTTGATTTAATAGCACAAAGCCTGGAGGCAGGAAGAAGTCATGTTTCAGCTAAAGTTAAGGAGGTTTAGCATGTCACTAAACACTCTGACAAACTTCTACAGTTGTCCTGTTGAAAGGATCCTGAGTGCTTGCACCATGGTTCGATTTGGCACTTCAAATACATTAGAAGGTAAAAAGTTGCAGAGACTCGTGGATTCTGCTCAATACATCACTGGGATACCCCTCCCTGATTTTGAGATTATTATGTAAGGCACTGTCTCAAAAAAAGACAGCAACTATTGTCAAAAATCCCTCCTATCATAGTCATATCAGTTCCAATATCATCAGTCGCTGCTGCCACCACTGTCATTGACCGAACCGAAGGTGCTGATGAATCAGAATATAGGAGGGAGGTTGAAAATCTGACTGACTCTGACACAGCATCAGCAAGACTGAGGAGCTAATTATTGACAACAGGATGAGGAAACTAGAGTTCCATTAGCCAGTCTTCATCGCGGGATCAAAGATGGAGATGGACAGCAACTTTAAATTCCTTGGTGTTATCATTCCTGGATCCAACATGTAAGTGCCATTACAATGAAAGCACAGCAGCATGTCAATCTTCTTTGAAGTTTATGAAGATTCAGCATGTCTTCTAAAACTCTGGCAAACTTTTGGAGATGTGCAGTGGACTGCATATTTACTGGCTGCATCACAGCCTAGTATGAAAATACCAATGCCCTTGACTGGAAAATCCAACAAAAGGTAATGTTTGCATCCCACTCCATCATGGTTAAAACCCTCATTACTATTGAGCACAGCTACACGGAGCTCTGTCGCAGGAAATCAGCATCCATCAGCAAGGACCCCAACATACGTGCCATGCACTCTTCTCACTGTTGCTTCAGAAAGGACATACAGGAGCATCAGGACACACATTGTCAGGTTCAAGCCAGTTATTACCCCATCAACCATCGAGCTCTTCTACCAGAGTAGGTAACTTCACTCTGCTTATCTAATCCCAACAGCGAACAGTTCTCACAGCCTATCGACTCACTTTCAAGAGCTCCCCATCTTATGTTCTCAATATTTATTTATTTTAATTGCAATTTATTTTTTCTCAGCTCAAACCAGTGAAACCTAAGGTACGGGCACACCTATTTCTTAATTGTGAGGAAATTTCAGATTATTCGAATGGTGTTTAGTATTGAGGCTTTCTGCAAATATTCATAATTATTGCTGTGAAGCTCTAATTGCTTAATGCTTTCGTGCAGTCAGTTTGGAATACTAGTTGTAGATATTACTCTCAGGACAATGTATACCCTGCCCGTGTTCCAGTCTTTCAATTTCCTTTTTTATCTCAGCATATTTCTGGTGTTATTCACTTACTGTATTCTGTAAATTATGTATGTTTGGAATGACTTTATCTATTAAATATATTGTTCTTGCTTGTCTATCCTACGTTATTATATCCAGCTAGTTATTATAGATTGTCCTATGTAATAACTGATTGGCCATTACATAATTTGTAGTATTCTGACTTTAAAACTGGATTAGGTTTATATTGATAATAAGGTATAATTTATTTCACAAATTTGTATTTTAAAACAAGAGTCTGGTAAGTGATGTTTGCCACTTGATTGTGCACGTGTAAGTAAACTGCTTAAGTAAACTGTGTAAGTAAAGTGTTAAACTGCTACAGGATCCTGCAATGCGTTGGATTGTTTCTGTTTTTTTTTCGCTTTTTCTACATTTATTATCTTGAACTTGTTGGTATTTTTATTATGGACAGGTGGCACCTTTGGATAGCGGGGGAAACCTGTATTTTTGATAAGTTTTTTTGTGTTAACCACCTGATCCTGTATTGCCACAAGAAACTCCTCTGTTCCCGAGAAGAGGTCTGCAACTCTGAGCCAGGTTTGTGGTGATGTCTTCCATGGAGGGTTATGCTTTTCCATTGTTTAACCTTTTCTTCAGTAGTGATATTTCTTCATTTTTTGGGGTATGTTCTCATTTAAGTTTAGTGATGTATACTTTTTATCAGAATTGCATATGCATGGAATTCTGAATCCTGTTTTCATTCATGAATATATATCCTCAGAAGTTTTATCTGATTATTGTATAGATTTTTAATGTCTGTTATTTCACTTCCCACTTCTGTCCTAGGTAGTGTTAATCTAAATGCATTTGAGTGTACATAGTGTTGTCTGAAATTTGTCATTTCATTTCTTCTATCTTTTTGTAAATTTTCCAGATCAGTTTTGGACCAAGATATTATGCCAAAAGAATACGTTAATACAGGAATAACGGAAGTTATATTTTTACTGTTGAACTCTGGCAGATTTTCAGAAGCCTTGAAGTAAATACTGTCAAAAATTTTCCTTTATCACACTAAGATCTAATTTTAGTGCATGTTGATATCCCAGAAACTTATGTTTTATATTCATCCATTGGTTGTATTGTATCCTACTGTTCTGTTTTGTATTCTATTAGCTCTATTGCACCTTTCTTTATGTTTAATGTTCTGCATTTATCCAGTCCTAAAGTTCATGATTATATTTTTTGAAAATATTTCTACTATTTGAATGAATTGGTTTAGCTTTACTGATGAACAAGAATATGATTTCAAATCATCCACATATAGAAGATGCAGTAAAGTACAGCTCATTTCATTGTTTTTGATTTGATACCTAATTTTCATCCGAGGCTAGGTTCAAAGCTAAATAGAACCTTGGTGGACTTAGACAACCCTCTTTGAAAATGACACAGTTTATTTTGATAACGGTGGTTGTGAATGAATTGGGTGATTATAGATTACCAATGCTTCATCAGAGCTTTCAGGAATTTCACAAGTATTGGCAGTAGTTTTTTATATATTAAGAACTCCATTAACTGTGAGTGTAGGACAAAGTTAAATGCCTCTTGGTAGTCAATGTAGCAACTTGAAAGATTTCTGCTTTTCCGCTGGGCTTGATTTAGAATTATGGAATCTATTATCAGTTGATCTTTACATCTTTTCATTCCCTTACGGCATCCATTCTGCTCTTCTGTAAGTATATTGTGTTTATCTAAGTGAGCGGTGATCAGTTGCGAGATGCATGATGTTACATATAGTTTGAAAATAAGTGATAAGACAATATTTTAATGGACCTTCTGTGATTTCTCCTTTCGGTAAAAGATATGTTTTACTTTCTGTCAAAAATTCAGGCAGTTTTCAGGATTTTTAAGAAATTTTTTGATATGCATTAATAGGTATGATTCAAGGCAAGTAAAATTTTATACGGTAATTATCACTGCCAGCACTTTTCCATTTGTGGGTATTTTTTGTAACCTCTTTCAGCATATCCTTTGTAACTTCAGTTATTTGCATATTTTCAATCATGCGTGCGCTCTCTTTTTCCTCCCTAATCCACTTTGCTTCTTGATTGTGTGTCACCCTGTTTGACCAGATATTAGATCAAAAGTTCATTATCTCTATGTTAGTTGATAATTCTGTGTTAGGGTTGATGATACCTTAGTATGTCACATTTAGTTTCAATGTCCTATATAAATGTTCTTGATTGTTCCTGAACTGAGAATTCTTTTTTCTTCCTTTGGTGCATTTCATGTATCTGTGCCTCTTACAGTGCCTCTTAAAAATATTCACCCTCCTTGTAAGTTTTCATGTTTTATTGTTTTTCAACATTCCATCACAATGGATTTACTTTGGCTTTTTTTGATACTGATCAAGAGAAAAAGACTCTGTTGTGTCAAAGTGAAAATAGACCTCTACGAATTGATCTTAATTAACTACAAATATAAAACACAAAATAATTGATTGCGGAAGTGTATACCACCTGCCCCCCCACCCCCGTCCCTTTTAATAAGACACACCAAATCATCACTGGTGCAGCCAATTGGTTTTAGAAGTCACATAATTAGTTAAATGAAGATCTGTTTTTGGAAACCTGTATGCATTCAAGGTGTTTCAATTGATTGAGTAAAAAAAAACTACCTGTATCTGGAAGGTCCATTTGCTGGTCAGTCAGTATTCTGGCAAAAACTACACTATGAAGACAAAAGAACACTCCAAGCAACTCTGCAAAAAGGTTATTAAAAAGCACAAGTCAGGGTAACGGATACAAGAAAATTTGCAAGTCACTAAATATCCCTTGGAGTAGCGTTAAGTCAATAATCAAGAAATAGAAGAATATGGCACAGCTGTAAATCTGTCTAGAGCAGGATGTCCTCAAAAACTGAGTGACCATGAGAGAAAGGGACCAGTGAGAGAGACCACCAAGAGTCCTCTGACAACTCTGGATGAGTTACAACCTTCAGTGGCTGAGATGAGAGAGACTGCACATGCAATAATTGTTGCCTGGGTGCTTCCCCAGTTACTGCTTTATGGGAAAATGACAAAGGGAGAACGCCACTTGTGAAAGAAATTCACATGAAATCTTGGCTAGACTTTGCCAGATGGCATGTGGGAGACTCTGAAGTCAGCTGGAAAATGATTCTATTCTCTGATGAAACCAAAATTGATTATTTTGGCCGTCAGACTAAACGCTCTGTTTGGAATAAGCCAAACACTTCATATCATAAAAAACACAGCATCCATATTGTGAGGTATGGTAGTGATTGCATCATGCTGTGGCAATGCTTCACTGCAGCAGGCCCTGGAAGGCTTGTGAAGGTAGAGGGTAAAATGAATGCAGCAAAATAAGGTAAATCTTGGAGGAAATCATGATGCAGCCTTCAAGAACTGTGACTTGAGAGAGGATTTATTTTCTAGCAAGACAATAACCCCAAGCATAAAGCCAAAACTACACAGGAATGGCTTAAAAACAACAAAATTAATGTCATAGAGTGGCCAAGTCAGAGTCCAGACCTCAATCCAATTGAAAATTTGTGGCTAGACTTGAAAAGGGCTGTTCACTCACGATCCACATGCAATCTGATAGAGCTTGAGCAGTTTAGCAAAGAAGAATAGAGAAAATTGTAGCATCCAGATGGGCAAAGCTGATAGAGACCTATCCACACAGACTCAAGTCTGTAATTGCTGCCAAAGGTGCATCTACTAAATTAAATCAATTATTTTGTGTTTAATAATGGTAAAAAATTTGGACCAATTTGTAGAAATTTGTTTTCTCTTTGTCACGAAAGAGTCTTTATTAGTGTCAAATAAACCCCAAATTGAATCCACCATAATTCAATCACAATCAAGAGGAATACTTCAGATGCTGGAAATCCGAGCAATACACACAAAATTCTGGAGAATTCAGCAGGCCAGGCAGCATCTGTAGAAAATAGTACAGTCAGTGGGGTTTCGGACCAAAATGGCAACTGTACTTTTTTCCATAGATACTGCCTGGCCTGCTGAGTTCCTCCAACATTTTGTGTATGTTTCACCATAATTCAATGTTGTAAAACAATAAAACATGAAAACTTCCAATGGCGGTGAATACTTATGATAGGCACTGTACTCTGGCTTAGTATCCACCAAACTTTTGTTTTAGTTTATCTATAAACTCTTGAGTGCTTTTGTTAGGTTGATCATATCTTCTATGTATCTTACATTTTATTAGCTTTTCTCTTAACTTTTTTGCTTGGGTTATCCATTTTATTACTCCATTAGGTGGGCTATTTCTGCTTTTAAGGTTTCAAGTTTGTTTTTTTAATCTCTTCTGTCATTTTGGTTTTCTCATTTCATTACTGAGTTTTGAGTTTCTATTATTGAGTGCTACTATTTTGGAGCCAATGCACTGCACTGTTGTTAATGCTGCAAGTATGATATTGTCTGTAGACCTCCAAATGTTTTTAAGTTCTTCTTAATATTTCAGTAATATAATATTGCTGAGAGTAATAACAACTTTTGCAAATTTGGTTGACATATTTTGTTTTGGTATGTACAGCCATTTTGTTGGGTCAATGCCCATATATTCTGTTTGTGTGGTGTGAAATGTTATTTTAATTTTGTCGGTAAACTCCGCTTCATCATCAGCATTCTGCAGAGATTCAGGATCTGTGCTGTTGCTGTTAACATCCAATTGTGAAGCAGTTGAACAAATTGTATTCACAGAAGTGTTTTGGTGGGATGCATCATCATTATTTTCTTGTGCAGTATTGTCATGGTCTTTAGTTTGGTTTCTTTCTAGCTCTTGTGCAACTTCCTGTTTTATTTGTTTTAACATGGCTATAAGGATTATATTATTTTTTTTATTATCTGTTACATACCCCGTGGGTATCTTGTGACCATGGTGTAATTGAGCATCTGGTGAACATGATGTAATAGTCTTGAGATGGTGGGGTGATGTAATTTCCCACCAGTGTGAGGTCACATGATGTAATTTTCCAGCCAGTGAGCAGTCATGTGATGGCCAGTTCCAACAGGTATAAAATGGGAAAGCCTTGCTGTGACATAGGTTAGTTTGTCGTTTAATTCGTCAGTTACTCCGTTTTGCTGTGTATTCGTCTCATGATGCAGTTTTGTTTTAAAGCGGAGTTTTACTTTTTACTGTGAGCTGCACTGGCAGTTTTTAAAATCGCTGCCAGTTATGGTTGATGTATCTTCGATTTAATTTTAAAGTCTAATTATTGGAGAGTGAAGAGCAATGTGGATTATGTGATAAGAATTCCAGATCGAAAATGCCAACACAACTTTGCCATATAAATATGATAAAACCATGTTATGAGAAACAGTCTTCTACTATGACTGTCGTGGTCAATAATAATGAGTTTGATCTCACTACGGACATAATGGATGATTCATCTGAAACTCATTCTAAACCCAATATTGTTTCTGCCAGATTACCAAACTCAACCATTCTCGAACATATTAATAAGAAATTAGCTCATTTACAGTCAGAGCAGAAGCAGCAGATGAAGCAAATAATTTTTAAATATAAGGATTTATTTCCAGACGTTACTAGAAGAACCACAGTAGCTTCACATGATGCAGAAGGTGGAGATGCCAAACCCATAAAGCAACATCCATACAGGATGAACATGGAAAAATGTGAACTTGCTGTGAAAACAATTAAGTATATGTTAGAGAATAATATTATTGGAGCTTCTAATTCGAATTGGAGTTCAGCTTGTTATGGTGCCTAAGTCAGATGGTAGTATGCGGTTTTAACTACAGGAAGGTGAATGTTGTAACGAAAACAGATGCGTATCCTATTCCTGGAGTGGATGATTGTGTAGATAAAGTTGGAAATCAAAGTTCCTTACAAAGATTGATTTATTAAAAGGATATTAGTGTGTTCCATTGATGGATAGAGGTAGAGAGCTTTCTGCATTTGTAACCCCATCTGGCTTACATGAATATAATGTTCTTCCATTTGGGATGAAGAATGCCCCAGGTACTTTCCAGTGGATGATTAACTCTGTAATTCATTGGTTAAAAGATACAGATGTTTATATTGATGACTTAGTTACTGGAAATGATACTTGGGAAGCATGTATTACTACAGTGGAGAAACTATTTGAAAGACTTCCAAAAGCTAACTTAAGTATTAACCTAGCTAAAAGTGAATTTGGTCATGCCACTGTGACTTACCTTGGTTATGCTGTGGGTCAAGGTAAGTTAGCTCCTGTTCAGGCAAAAGTTCGAGCAAGTTTAGAGGTCCCCACTCCAACTGGGGAAAAAAAAACTTTCAGAAGATTCTTGGGAATGGTAGGATATTACCGAAAATTTTGTAAGAATTTTGGTGATATTGCCCTTCCATTAACTAACCTCTTGAAGAAACATGAAAGGTCTGTGTGGACAATGCTTTGTCAGGAGGCATTTGAGAAATTGTAAACTATAATATGTCATCAACCTGTGCTCAGGGCACCTGACTTTGAAAAACCTTTTTCATTAGCTGTAGATGCCAGCGATGAGGTTGCAGGACCACAATTACTGCAAAGGAATGAGGGTGATGAAGTTGATCATCCAGTAGCTTACTTTTCTGAGAAATTTAATGAGCATCAAAGAAACTATTCAACTATAGAAAAAGAATTATTATCCCTTGTTTTGGCTTTACAACATTTTGATGTGTATGTTGGTACAACTCAGAAACCATTCATAGTTTACACTGATCATGATCTATTAGTGTTACAGAGTAAGACAAAAAACATAGAAACATAGAAAATAGGTGCAGGTGTAGGCCATTCAGCCCTTCAAGCCTGCACTGCCATTCAGTATGATCATGGCTGATCATCCAACTCAGAATCCTGTGCCTGCTTTCTCTCCATACCCCCAATCCCTTTAGCCACAAGGGCCATATCTAACTTCCTCTTAAATATAGCCAATGAACCGGCCTCAACTGTTTCCTGTGGCAAAGAATTCCACAGATTCAACACTCACTGTGTGAAGAAGTTTTTCCTCATCTCGGTCCTAAAAGGCTTCCACTTTATCCTTAAACTGTGACCCCTCGTTCTGGACTTCCCCAACATTGGAAGCAATCTTCCTGCATCTAGCCTGTCCAATCCCTTTAGAATTTTATTCATTTCAATATGATCCCCCCTCAATCTTCTAAATTCCAGTGAGTATAAGCCTAGTCGATCCAGTCTTTCTTCATATGAAAGTCCTGCCATCCCAGGAATCAATCTGGTGAACCTTCTCTGTACTCCCTCTATGGCAAGAATGTCTTTCCTCAGATTAGGGGACCAAAACTGCACACAATATTCTAGGTGCGGTCTCACCAAGGCATTGTACAACTGCAGTAGAACCTCCCTGCTCCTGTACTCAAATCCTTTTGCTATGAATGTCAACATATCATTTGCCTTTTTCACCGCCTGCTGTACCTGCATGCCCACCTTCAATGACTGGTGTACAATGACACCCAGGTCTCGTTGCACCTCTCCTTTTCCTAATCGGCCACCGTTCAGATAATAATCTGTTTTCCTGTTCTTGCAACCAAAGTGGATAACCTCACATTTATCCACATTAAATTGCATCTGCCATGAATTTGCCCACTCACCTAACCTATCCAAGTCACCCTGCATCCCCTTAGCATCTTCCTCACACCTAACACCGCCGCCCAGCTTCGTGTCATCTGCAAACTTGGAGATGCTGCATTTAATTCCCTCGTCTAAAACACCAGAGGGAGATGGAGAACAGGCAAACAACTAAATATGTCAGGGATGGGGTAAGAAGGGGAGGAGGGGCATTAACGGAAGTTAGAGAAGTCAATGTTCATGCCATCAGGTTGGAGGCTACCCAGCCAGTATATAAGGTGTTGTTCCTCCAACCTGAGTTTGGATTCATTTTGACAATAGAGGAGGCCATGGATAGACATATCAGAATGGGAATGGGATGTGGAATTAAAATGTGTGACCACTGGGAGATCCTGCTTTTTCTGGCGGACCGAGCATAGGTGTTCAGCGAAACGGTCTCCCAGTCTGCGTCAGGTCTCAGCAATATATAAAAGGCCACACTGGGAGCACTGGACGCAATATATACCGCACCAGCCGACTCACAGGTGAAGTGTCGCCTCACATGGAAGGACTGTCTGGGACCCTGAATGGTGGTGAGGGAGGAAGTGTAAGGGCAGGTGTAGCACTTGTTCCGTTTACAAGGATAAGTGCCAGGAGGGAGATCGGTGGCAAGAAGGTGCCCCTCCTCCCCTTCCTACCCCATTCCTGACATAGTTAGTTGTTTGCCTGTTCTCCATCTCCTTCTGGTGCTCACTCCCCCTTTTCTTTCTCCTGAGGCCTCCCGTCCCATGGTCCTTTCCCTTCGACAGCTCTGTATCACTTTCGCCAATCACCTTTCCAGATCTTAGCTTCATCCCACCCCCTCCGGTCTTCTCCTATCATTTCGCAATTCCCCCTCCCCCCACTCATTTCAAGTCTCTTACTATCTTTCCCTTTGGTTAGTCCTGACGAAGGGTCTCGGCCCGAAACATCGACAGCGCTTCTCCCTATAGATGCTGCCTGGCCTGCTGTGTTCCACCAGTATTTTGTGTGTGTTGTTATTCAATTGGTCTGCCATGTCTTTGTTCCCTATGATCAATTCACCTGTTTCTGACTGAAAAGGACCTACATTTGTCTTGACTAATCTTTTTCTTTTCACATATTGTTACGCATTCAGGCAACAATAAATATATGAGTTCGGCAAGGGTTTATATGACAAATAACACGTTTATTAAACACTGAAAACAAACCCCCCAAAAGTAAACAAACACTAACGTAACCGGAAATCAGCTGCTGTGCGGCAGCTTAAACAGTTCTTAAAGTGATGCAGCTCAAGCAGTTCTTTAAAGTAGTATTGCCAAAAGTTTGATATGCTCACAGTCCACTTAAAAGGAGAGACTTTATAAGACAATTTTAAATTCTCTTTCACGTTGTTTTGCTTCGATCCCCGATGTTGAACTTTTCCCACGAAGAATTTATGAAACGAAAAGGCTTAAAGGCACTGACCTTTCCTTTCACACTGTCCTCAATCTTCTGCTATCCCGCAGAGATTAACACAAGAACAGCCAACGAATTCCTTTCAAATAAGGATTAAATCAGGTCGAACCTGTTTCACCGTCGAAAATAGTTTCTCCTCGATCTTTAACTCCTGAACTCCGATCTTCACTCTCCACTGATTTCTCAAACTAGCAGTATTGTAAAGAACCTGCTGGCAATGACCTTTTAAACTTTAGGCATTAGATAAAACTTCACCTTTCAACTAAACTGCGTCATCACATTAAATCACGCAGTGGCATGAAGTCAACTTGGCAAATCCAGCCACGAACTGCCCCTCCTCACAGGGTGGGATCTTCCTTTTATAACCTGTAATAAAAACCTGTCACATGATCTCTACTGGCGGGAAAAAGACATCACTCCACCATCACAAGACCATTACCTCAAGTCCAGTACAGCTTCAACCCCAGTCACATGACAAGGGTACCACTGTCATGAGTCACAAGTACGTAACACCTCCCTCCAAAAAAACATTTTTGGTCTGATAAAAACAAAAATTTTTAACAATTACTTACAAGAAAAACAAATGTATAAATTTTATAACATACATAATATACAATACCATCACGTAACAGCTTATAACTCACAATACAGTAGGAGTGTTACAATTGAAAAAAAACACTCCATAAAAAAATTACATTGTACATTCAACATCGAGATAGACAATCACAGTGGCATGTCCAAATTCACTCTTAGCTAAATTAATAGTTAAGTTAGCTTTTGAAAGCCTTTCAAACAATTTCTCCACCGCAATAATGTGTGCTTCCCAAGTATCATTTCCAGTCACTAAATCATCAATATAAGCATCAGTATCTTTCAATCCCTGAATATCATAGTTAATAATCCTCTGGAAAGTACCTGGGGCATTCTTCATCCCAAATGGAAGAACATTATACTCATATAACCCAGATGGAGTTACAAATGCAGAAATCTCTCTACCTTTGTCTGTTAATGGAACACACCAATACCCTTTCAATAAATCAATCTTTGTAAGGAACTTTGCTTTTCCAACTTTATCTACACAATCATCTACTCTAGGAATTGGATATGCATCTGTTTTCGTTACAGCATTCATCTTCCTATAATCCATACAAAACCTAATACTACCATCTGGTTTTGGCACCATAACACATGGCGAACTCCAATTCGAGTTAGAATGTCTAATGATATTATTCTCTAACATATATTCAATTTCTTTTTCAGCAAGTTCACATTTTTCTATGTTCATCCTATATGGATGTGGTTTAATAGGTTTGGCATCTCCAACATCTACATCATGTGAAGCTATAGTAGTCCTTCTCGGAACATCTGGAAACAACTCCTTATATTTAAAAATTAATTCCTTCATCTGTTGTTTCTGCTCTAGCTGTAAATGTGCTAATTTCTCATCAATATTTTCCAGAATGGTTGAATTTGGTAACCTAACAGAAACAATGTTGGATTTAGAATGAAATTCAGAGGAATCATCTATCATGTTCCTAGTTAAATCAAACTCATTCTCACTAACCACAACAGTCACAGTATCAGATTGTTTCTCAAAATATGGTTTTATCATACTTATATGGCAAAGTTGTGTTGACCTTCTACGATCTGGAGTTTTTATCACGTAATCCACATCATTGATTTTAGACACTATTTCATAAGGACCATGAAATCTAGCTTGTAAAGGATTTGTCTGCACTGGGAAAAGAACCAACACCTTATCTCCAGGCTTAAACATCCTCATCCTAGCTTCTTTATCATACCAAGTCTTCATTTTCTCCTGAGCCAACTTTAAATTTTCCTTGGCTAAGCTACAAGCTTTATGTAACCTGTCCTTAAATTTCAACACATAGTCCAACAAATTAGTGTGTACTTCCTTACTAATCCATTGTTCTTTCAATAAAGCTAAAGGTCCTCTAACTCTATGCACAAACACAAGTTCAAATGGACTAAAACCTGAAGATTCCTGTACTGATTCCCTTACTGCAAATAAAAGTAAGTTTATACCCTCATCCCAGTCACTTTCATTTTCCACACAATATGTCCTAATCATATTTTTGAGGTTAGAATGAAACCTCTCCAAGGCACCTTGCGACTCTGGATGGTATGCAGACAAAGTGATTTGCTTAGCTCCCAATTTATAAACTATCTGTTGAAACAATCCAGACATAAAATTACTGCCTTGATCAGTTTGTATCTCCCTAGGTAATCCAAAATAAGTAAAGAATTTTATAAGAGCCTTTGTCACAGTTTTAGCTTTTATATTCCTAAGTGGTACTGCCTCTGGAAACCTAGACAAAGTACACATGATAGTCAACAAATACTGACAACCAGTTTTTGTCTTTGGTAATGGACCAACACAATCTACAATAACTTTAGAAAATGGTTCACCAAATGCTGGGATTGGTTGTAATGGAGCTACTGGTGTAACCTGATTTGGTTTACCCACAATTTGACAAGTATGGCACGTTTTACAAAACATCGCCACATCTTTTCTTAAACCAGGCCAGTAAAAATGTTTTAATATCTTGTCCACAGTTTTCCTTACCCCTTGATGACCACCTAAAGGCACACTATGAGCTAAAGTCAAAATCTCATTTTGATAAACTTTAGGGACAACTACCTGGTGAACAACATTCCAATCCTCACTTGCAGGAATTGTAGGTGATCTCCACTTCCTCATCAACACTCCTTTATCCAAGTAATATCCTACTGGCACTTTCTCAATGTCACTACCTAGTAAAGCTTGTTCTCTTAATTTTATAATCTCAGAGTCTCTATTCTGCTCTGCTATCATCTCCTTCCGAGACAGAGATAAATCTTCATAGTCAGACTTACTCCAAGAATCTCGTTCGAACAACGAAGATAAGAAAGTCTCTGACACATCCTCAAAACTCGAATCCTGAGTTGAACAGTCCTGAGTAACAACCTCATTCTGTGCATCAATCTTTTTAGCCATAGCTCTAGTCACAACACAGGAAGAATCTGTGTTAGAATTCATCTCTGGTTCCTCTGACTCCACTGTCAAATGCACTTCAGGAAAAACTTGTCCACCTGCCAAGTCATTACCTAACAATAAAGAAATACCCTTCACAGGTAAGCTACGCTGTAATCCTACTTTAACAAATCCTGTAACTAACCATGATTTTAAATTTACTTTATGTAAATGTACAGGCATAAAATCACTCCCAACACCTCTTATGTAATCTACCTCACCAGTATCAGACTCTCCATTAAACTTCAACACACTGTCTAACATCAGTGGTTGAGAAGCTCCAGTATCCCTAAGGATTTTTATTGGCACCAGAGTAGATCCTTCTTTCAAGGATACAAACCCTTCAGTTATAAAATGATCATATCCCTTTTTAACTTGGTCAGACTCTAACAAAGCCTCATTTGTGTTTCTCAAACCCTGTAACTTTACAGGTGCTTCAGTATGTTGCACACAAGCATCTGGAACTGCTTCCTTCTCTTTCTTTTTCAATCTGAAACAGTTAGCTATTACATGGCCAGGCTTCTTACAATAGTTACAAATAAGACTAAACTGTCTTTCCTTCACAGGCTTTCCTTCCTCCTAACCTTTCGCATTAACTTCTGATTTAATTTCTTATTTACCTTGAGTCTCCATGTTATTTTTCCTCTTAAAAATTCTGCCCTGAGGAAATTTATTCTTATGGATTAAAACATACTCATCAGCTAATCTGGCACAGTCCTGCAATTTATCAGTACCCCTCTCATTTAAGTAGGACCTTACTTCAATAGGAATGCTTCTTTTATATTCCTCCATTAAAATCAGCTCTCTCAATGTACCATAGTCCCCATTTACATTTTTAGAAGAAATCCATCTCTCAAAACACACAGCTTTATCATAAGCAAATTCCACATAAGTTTTTTCCACAGACTTTTTCAAACTTCTGAATCTTTCCCTATAAGCTTCTGGGACTAATTTGTATGCGTTTAGAATATGCATCTTCACAATATCATAATCAAGTGCTTGCGCAGCGGTTAAAGCTGTGTAAACTTGTTGTGTTTTACCTTTAATTACACTCTGTACCAACACTGACCATTTATCTTTCGGCCACTCTAACATCCGAGCAATAGTTTCAAAATGTTGAAAATATCTTTCCACTTCTGTTTCACTAAATGGAGGGACCAATTTAATTTCTTGACTAGCAACAAACGGTTTTTTAGAACCAGAAGATGGTTTCCCAGACCTTAATTCCTCCATTGCATATTCAAATTCCCTCTTATTTTGTTCAGCCTCCGATTTACAACGCTCTAACATCATTTGTTTGATTTGCAACCGCATCTCCAGATTACTGATTGGAAACGACTCTAAAATCGAATCATCAAAAACACACGAATCCATATAGTGTGACACGATTTTTCTTTGTATCACAGCCTTTGATGTAGTCGTCAAAATACTTTTAAGTTGCAATTTACTAGCTATCCCAGATACCTCAGTCTTTCTCGCCTTCGCTAACAACTCTGCATCTGGTGAAGCCAGAAACTCATCAATATTCATCGTTGCCGAATACCACTCACAAGCCAATCAAACAAAAGAATCGAGTATTCCCCGTTTCCAAAACACCGATTCAAAAGTTAGCAAGCATTTAAACTCAAATGATCCAATCCGGACGCAGCCCTCATATTTATGTTACGTATTCAGGCAATAAATATATCAGTTCGGCAAGGGTTTATATAACAAATAACACATTTATTAAACACTGAAAACAAACCCCCCAAAAGTAAACAAACACTAACGTAACCGGAAATCAGCTGCTGTGCGGCAGCTTAAACAGTTCTTAAAGCAATGCAGCTCAAACAGTTCTTTAAAGTAGTATTGCCAAAAGTTTGATATGCTCACAGTCCATTTAAAAGGAGAGACTTTATAAGATGATTTTAAATTTTCTTTCACGTTGTTTTGCTTCGATCCCGATGTCGAACTTTTCCCATGAAGAATTTACGAAACGAAAAGGCTTAAAGGCACTGACCTTTCCTTTCACTCTGTCCTCAATCTTCTGCTATCCCGCAGAGATTAACACGAGAACAGTCAACGAATTCCTTTCAAATAAGGATTAAATCAGGTCAAACCTATTTCACCGTCGAAAATAGTTTCTCCTCGATCTTTAACTCCTGAACTCCGATCTTCACTCTCCACTGATTTCTCAAACTAGCAGTATTGTAAAGAACCTGCTGGCAATGACCTTTTAAACTTTAGGCATTAGATAAAACTTCATCTTTCAACTAAACTGCATCATTACATTAAATCACGCAGTGGCATGAAGTCAACTTGGCAAATCCAGCCACGAACTGCCCCTCCTCACAGGGTGGGGTCTTCCTTTTATAACCTGTAAAAAAGACCTGTTACATGATCTCTACTGACAGGAAAATGACATCACTCCAACATCACAAGACCATTACCACAAGTCCAGTATAGCTTCAACCCCAGTCACGTGACAAGGGTACCACTGTCATGTGTCACGAGTACATAACAATATCTATAAAAACTTTTACATTCAGTTTTTATGTTCCCTGCCAGCTTTCTCTCATAATCTTTTTTCCCTTTCCTAATTATGCCCTTTGTCCTCCTCTGCAGGTCTCTGAATTTCTCCCAGTCCTCAGGTGTGCTGCTTTTTTTTGCAAATTTATATGTTTCTTCTTTGGACTTGATACTATCCCTAATTTCCCTTGTCAGCCACGGGTGCACTACCTTCCCTGGTTTATTCTTTTGCCAAACTGGGATGAACAATGGTTGTAGTTCATCCATGCGATCTTTAAATGCTTGCCATTGCATATCCACCGTCAACCCTTTAAGTATCATCTGCCAGTCTATCTTAGCTAATTCACGTCTCATACCTTCAAAGTTACCCTTCTGTAAGTTCAGTACCTTTGTTTCTGAATTAACTAAGTCACTAAAAACAAAAATAGAAGGTTACTAAATTGGGGTCTGATGTTACAGGAGTACAATATTTTGATAACTCATATTAAAGGCAAAGATAATATGATTGCTGACTATATCTAGATTTTGCATGTACAATGTATTTTTTTATGGAGTGATATTTTAACATTTGTAAGACTCCTACTGTATAGTAATTTGTAAGGTGCTGTATGATAATACTATGTATGTTGTGTATATTGTAAATTTTATATAGTTGTATTTTTTGTGAATAGTTAATTGTTAAAATTTTGCTCATGACAGACAAATTTTTTTGGAGGGAGGTGTTACATACCCCGTGGGTATCTTGTGACTGTCTTATGACCATGATGTAATTGAGCATCTGGTGAGCATGATGTAATCATCTTGTGATGGTGGGGTGATGTAATTTCCCGCCAGCGTGAGGTCACATGATGTAATTTTCCCGCCAGTGAGAGGTCATGTTATGGCCTGTTCCAACAAGTATAAAATGGGAAAGCCTTGCTGTGAAGCAGGTGAGTTCATTGTTTAATTCATCAGTTACTCCATTATACTGCATATTCATCTCATGATGCAGTTTTGATTTAAAGTGGAGTTTTACTTTCTACTATGCGATGTACTGGCAGTTTCTAAAATCACTGCCAGTTATGTTTGATGTATCTTCGATTTAATTTTAAAGTCTAATTGTTGGAGAGTGAAGATTTACCGAAGTATGGGAACCCAAAGGATCGAGTAAAGTTGGAGTCGTCGGTGATAATAAAGGATCGACTTTGTTGAATCTTCGTTCAAGGAGGTAATAACCAACATGCAAGATAGCCCCTGCATTGTGAAAGCAGAAAGCATTGGGTGCAGCATTAATCTCCAAGGAAAAGGTCAGTTCCTTTAAGCTGTTTTTATTTCCTTCATTGTAAATCCTTCGGGCAAGGCATATTTTAGCTGGGATCAGCAATAACGTCAGGTCGTCAAGGAATTTGTTACTTCAGGGAAGTCTCCCCTAATTGACTGTGTCAAACATTTGAACTTTTGCACTTACCACTTTTAAGAACTGTATTCGCATTTATCGCTTTAAGAACTGTTCGAGTTGCTGTATAGCAGTTAATTTCCAGTTAAGTTAGTTGTTTGTTTACTTTTCATTTATTGTTGAGCTGAGCTTAAATAAATATTTCTTTTTCATAAAAAAACCTGTCTCAATTCTATATTCACTGTTGCTGTATCATAACATATCATTCTACATTGATCTCAGTTGATCTTTGTTCTCTTAACTGTCTCAGTTGTACGTGGACTGGTCTCCTGAAAAACACTTGCAGAAATTGCAGCCTGTGATGCTAGTGGGCTACTTTCAATGCTGGCATTGCTAGCAGTTATCTTATGGTCATTCCCAGGGCTAGGAGATCCCCAGGCAGCGGCCTTATCACTCTGATGTGTAGACAGCTCTTTCTAAAGTGTAAGGGTATTGTTTTCTCATATCTACATCAGGTATTAGTTTCAGCTGTCCCTAATATGGGGAACAGATTCTGGCAAGGACACTGGCCAATCTGGGTACAGGTTAGTCTGAATTTGTTTCTAGAATGGCCGGTGGGGAGATGGGGTGGTAATTGAACGGTGGACATGGCTGACGTTACCCCAGCGGGTGTCTTCTGCCCACACCTTGTGTTCTAGATCCAAGAACATGCTGCAGAGCCTGAAACCAAGCCCCAGCTCCTCACCTGTCCTCTGAGTTTATGTGGCTGGGCAGCACACCATCCGACGAGTTTCCCAAACTCTGCCGCTCACTGCCAGAGGCTGGTGGTGTCATCTTGTTCTGTCCACAGTGGTGCTGCTGCTGTTCACCCCTGGTTCCTGTGCTGCTACCTAGCTGCCTCTAGCTCTGGTCTTCTTCGTCTTCTCCTTTTTATTATTATTCTTCTTATTCTTGTTATTCTTCTTCTCCTTTGGTGATAATTTCTTCATTTTTCTGGGTTGTGTTTTCATTTAAGTTTAGCAGTGTGTCCTTTTCAGAATTGCATAGGCTCACCTGAAGTGCTGTATCCTGTTTTCATTAATTAACATATAACCTCAGAAGTTTTATCTGATTGTTGCGTAAAGTTTTTATGTCTGTTATTCCTCTTCCTCCTTCTGTCCTAGGTAGTGTTAATTCAAACACATTTGACTGTACACAATGTTTTCTAAAATCTATCATTTCAGTTCTTATTCTTCCTTGTAAATTTTCTGAATCGTTTTTGGACCAAGATATTATAACATATAACCATATAACAATTACAGCATGGATTGTGCCAGAAGAATATATTAATATGAGTATAGCAAAAGAGTTTATTGCATTTGTTATAGTTTTACTATTGAGCTTTGTTTGGCAGATTTTCTTTAGCTTTGAAGAAAATTGTTTTGAAAGTTTTCCCTTCATCGCACAGTGATCTATTTTGTTTGCTTGTTGATATCTCGGATACCTATATTTCATAATCATCCATCAATTGTATTGTATTGCGGCTCTATTTTGTATTCTATTAGCTCTATTACACATTTCTTTATGTTGAATTTTTTTCATTTATCTTGTTCAAAGTTCGTATTTATATCCTGCAAAAATACTTCTACTATTTAAACTAATTGCTTTAGTTTTACTGATGAATGATTGTATAATTTCAAATCATCAATCTATAGAAAGTGTGTCAAGGTATATTTTCTTCTGTTGTTTCTGATTTAATATCCTATTTTGTCCAATTCCATTGGATTCAGTCTTATTTATTATTATTTTCTTTATCTCCTTCCTTCTTTTTCAATTTGCACAGTTTGTTGTTTTTTTGTCCATCCTGTTGGGTGTGGTCTTTCATTGATTCTATTGTGTTTCTTGTACTTACTATGAATGCCCACAAGAAAATAAATATCAGGGTTGCATATGGTGACATATACTTTG
Organism: Hypanus sabinus; assembly: GCF_030144855.1. Classification (NCBI taxonomy): domain Eukaryota; kingdom Metazoa; phylum Chordata; class Chondrichthyes; order Myliobatiformes; family Dasyatidae; genus Hypanus; species Hypanus sabinus. The sequence goes on from NC_082719.1 coordinate 88,588,191, forward strand.
ATAATAAATTGTCCTTGAACTCTTTACTTTGAATTTTGATCACTACCATCAGGCAAGAGTTGCAGAATCCTGAGATCCCACACCACCAGGTTCAATGACAGCTACTTCCCTTCAGCCTTTCGGCCCTTGAACCAACCTGCACAACCTTAACTATCAGACCATAAGACCACAAGACATAGGAGTATAATTAGGCCATTATGCCTATCGAGTCTGCTCCACCATTCAATCCTGCCTGATTTATTATCCCTCACAACCCCATTCTCCTGCCTTCTCCACCTAACCGTTGATACCTTTATTAATCAAGAACCTATCAACCTCTGCTTTAGATATACCTAGTGCTTGGCCTCCACAGATTCCCCAGCCTCTGCCTAAAGAAATTCTTCCTCATCTCTACTATAAAGGGATGCCCTTTTATTTTGAGGCTGTGTCCTCTGGTCCTACACTCCCCCACTATAGGAAACATCCTCATCATGTCCATTCTATCTAGGTATTTCAATATTCAACAGTTTTCAATGAGATTCCCCCTCATTCTTTGAACTCCACTGAGTCCAGTCTCCAAGCCATCAAATGCACTTCACCTTTTCATTCCCTAGGTCATTAAGAATGACCTTCTAAGGATCTTTTCCCATGCCAGCACATCCTTTCTTAAAAAAAGGGGCCCAAAACTGCTCACAATACTCAAAGTTCAAAGTACATTTATTATCAAAGTATGTATACTTCATACAACCTTGAGATTCATCTCCTAACAGGCAGCCATGAAACAAAGAAACATAAAAGAACCCCAAAAAAGAATGAAGACTGTGAAACACCCAAAGTGCAGACTAATAAAGAAGCAAATCAAACAATCAATAAGTGTAAGCAAATAGCTTCCTGAAATGAAATCCACAGAGAGTCTGTCCCCAGACACTTCTTCAGCAAACTCCACAAGCCCATTCCTCACCTTGGGACCCAACACCCTCAACATCATGATTTAGCCCAGTGTCCAAGTCATCGTACAAATACAATCCAACAAATGCCTTATAAATCCTGATGCACCATCAATAACTCACTCTGAGACGTAAAGGCAAGATATCGGCTTTTATTGACTGGTAGAAGGAACAAGCAGTGAGTGACCACCATACTACATCCTGGAGACTGAGAGGCTGGGCTCAGGCCTTGATCGCCTTTATACAGGGGTCTGTGGGAGGAGCCACAGGAGCAGTCAGCAGGGGGCGTGTCCAGACAGGTATATGTAGTTCACCACAAATCCTTAGCATAGCAACTCTATGACCACATTGACCATGCTTTACAACAATAAACCTTGCTTTATTTGCTCTAATTATCTTTTTTTTCTTGTGTAATTTTGTATAATTTATGACTTCTTCTGGTGAATGTAGTCTCTATTGCAATGTTCCTATGATTTCGCTTCAATTAAGCTTTTCATTGCACCTCCACATACAATGAATTGGGCTTGATTTGAAAATGCTTTTCATGATACAAGAAACAGTGTTAACAATGCAGAAGTGCAATGTAATTCCTATTTATGTATTTAAGCTCCAAGCCCAATGCTTTTCAGCTAAGTAAAACTGTAAAGCTCTAACACTTATGAGAAAATTTCCATCAAATCTGATTGCTCTAGTTATATTCTTTGGTGTTGCAGTTACATTTTGCCAACAAATTGAACTTGATTATTGGGGGAAAAAAATCAGAAGACTGCTTAGGCAGGTAAAGCATCCTTCAATTAAAGTTGTGTTGTATTACTTTCTTTGGCCAAATAAGCTAGATACATTATGTGCTTTTAGTTACTGGAATGATTTGCTTTTAAGGTACATTGAGAATTTTCTGTTGATTTGGCTTATTTCTTTGAAACTGTTAGACAGAACCCAATCTGTTGTGCTTTTCAGACAGCCACTTACAACACAGGAAATTGCTCTCATAGGATGACAGCTGAATTGCAGTAAAAGCTTTGATAATGGTGACTTGTCTTTGGAGGTTTTACCAAAATTGAAAGGTTGGACCTTTTCTTTTTCCATCGTTGAAAGAAAAATCTCAGTGATTGTTAGCCAGGCTGTACAACTTTGTGCAGCATTGAAAATCATTTGAGATTTACTCCAGAATTCAGGAATGACTTAAGCAGAATAGATGCTACCTCAGCTGCTTAACATTGTCTGCTCTTTTTGTATGGAACTTTAAAACTGTGGAAGCTGACAGCCTGGAAGGAGACCATTTGGCCTATCATGTCCACGTTGTCCAGAAATAGACAGCAGATGAATCACACTTCACAGTTATTGGCCCAAAGTCCTTTAAGTTTTGCCCCTTTACTGTCAGTGCTTGTTCAGGCACATTTTAAATATAGCGAAATTTTCTGCCTTAACAACCACTTTAGCAGTGTGTGTCTCAGGTATCAGGTATCTCAGCAAAGAATTTACTTCCATCCTAAGGTTTGAGGTCTTGATGTTTTCTGATGATTGCACCTTATTCACTAATATTTACTGCTTTTTTTGAAATGGAATAGCTCAAACCTGCATACAGCAAGACCCAGAACAATTTCATGCAGACTTAGTAAATAACATTCCATGACTATCTCCAATAAGGAGGAATCCTGCCACCTGTACTTTTCATGGAATGTCATTACTATGAACATATCCTCAGTGTCACATTAAGCAGATGGACTATCCCTTGGGTATTTGAGGATCATAGACTTATACAGCACAAATTGACTCTTTGGCCCACCTTCTGCATCTATACAAATCTTCTTTGAGTGCATTAGGACTATTCCTATTGCTTCACCAATTCCAGTGCCTTTCTCATTGTCTCTGAAATATAATGATTGTATCTGATTTCACACATCCTCTGGCACCAAATTCTGGAAATAATTCCATCTCTCTCTCTCTGGGTAAAAAAAAACTTTCATCTCAAATCCCCTTTAAATCTTCTGCTCACCTTAAACCTATGTTCTTTGGTTATTGATACCTTTACCATAGGTTAAAAATGCCACCCTATCAAATCCCATCATTTTACATACCCAGCCTCCTTTGCTTCAGAGAAACAAGCCCAGTTTGTCCAATCTCTTCACAAAACCAAAGTCCTTGAATCCAGGCAACTTCATGTACGGTCACTCACCTGTCCACCATCCCCAGCATTACTACACCCTTCCTAAGGCATGGTGAGCAGAATTGGACACAATACTTCTAGTGTCGTCCCATCAGTGTTTTGTAAAGTTGCAATATAATGAAACATAGAAACATTGAAAACCTACAACACAATACAGGCCCTTCATCCCACAAAGCTGTGCTGAACATGTCCTTACCTTAGAAATTACCTAAAGTTACCCATAGCCCTCTATTTTTCTGAGCTCAATGTACCAGTCCAGGAGTCTCTTAAAAGACCGTATCGTGTCCACCTCCAACACAGTTGGCGGCAGCCCATTCCACGCACTTACCGCTCTCTGGGCAAAAAACTTACCCCTGACATCTCCACTGTTCCTACTCCCAAGCACCTTAAAACTGTGCCCTCTCTTGCTAGCCATTTCAGCCCTGAGAAAAAGCCTCTGACTATCCACATGATCAATGCCTCTCAACATCTTATACACTTGACTCAACTTTTATATTCTATGTCCCATCCTCTGAAAGCAAGCATGACATATGTCTTCACTATTCTGTCTGTCTGTACTGTTACTTCCATGGTACTATGGTCTTGAATCATAAGGTCTCTATGTACATCAAGATCGCTCATTGCTGTACCATCTACAGGCTATGTGACTTCCCCAAAGGTATGTTTTTTGCATGGATGGTGGGTTTGATGAATGTGTTGCTGTTCGCAAGATTTGAATTTTTGAGTGGGGGGTGTTTGATATTTTTTCTTTGAATGACTTCCATGGTTTACTTTGTTCTGTGGCTATCTGAAGAGGATGAATCTTAGAGTTGTATACTGCATACATAATTTGATAATAAATGCACCTTTGAACCTTTGAGACTTTGTATCATTACACACTTGTCAGGATTAAATTTCATCTGCAACAGACAGCAGTTCCAACAACCAGTCTCCCTCTTCCCCTCACCCTGTCAGCTTCACATCACCTGTCACATTTCCATCTCCTGTACACAGAAGCCTGCAGTATTCTGGAGCAAAATTAATTTGCGTGGATGAGTGATATTCCACTAATACGCCAGAAGCTCAGCACCATCCTAACTAACCTGCAACTAATGGGTTCCTGGTTCGGCTGTGACTCACTTTGTGGCTGTTGACTTACTTTCATGAACTTCAGTTTTTAATGTTATTTACTAACTTTTATTACTTGCACGATTTGTTTGTTTTTCTACACATTGTGTGTTTGACTGTTTTCTCTTTAATAGGTTCTATTGGGTTTCTTTGTTTCATAGCTGCCTGCAAGGAGACGAAACTCAAGGTTGTATATAGTATACATACTTTGATAATACTTTGCACTTCGAACTTCAAAGTCACCTGTTCCAGCGCACTTTAGTTTTACGCCATTCTAGTTACAACACAAACTCAACTCAACTTCTCTAATTACATCTCTCCATCTCATGGTCTTAAGTTTTAGAACGGCAAGTGGAACCAGTCAAGCCAACAAAATCCCTGTAGTGTTATTCCAATGTCACCCACCTTTGAATTTGAAATGTATTTCTATTATAATATACTGGCACTTGAACATTTAATTGCCTAAACAAGAGCACAGTAGAAGCATTCTGACCAGATAGACCACACTGTTTAATTAAAATAGCTTACTGCCATCTTTTCAAAGGCATAAAGAATGGTATGTACATTTTGTTCTTGTAAATAATTTAAAGAGCCATTGAGATGAAAATAATTTGGAACATGTGTAGCTTGCATGCTTGATGGTTGGGTTGACCTGTTCTTGAATCTTGGTAATTCATTTGCAAATATTTCATTTGCATACAATGTTAATTTGTCAAAAAATCCTGATGAAGGGTCTCGGCCTGAAACTTCGACTGTTTACTCTTTCCCATAGAGTTCCTCCAGCATTTTGTGGGTGTTGCTTTATATTTCTGGCATCGGCAGATTTTCTCCGGTTGAGATAGATGACATTGTTGGGTTAGTTCCATTAGATTGATTGGCTTCTAATCTGTGTGAATATGCGTGGGATTAGGTACTTGAATACATTAGCTCTGCCAGCATTTTAATCCACAACTGAGGGAATGGTGTACTGGCAAAGCTTCTTCATCAGTGATAATAAATCTGATTATGATTCTACTTATTTTTCTTTTGAAGTGCACTAGCAATAGCATGAGACTGAATTCTTCATTTGTCCTTGCCAACATCAATATTTCAGAAGAAGAAGTGTTTAGCTGAGTATTTGAAATGCCAAGGAATGGGAAGTTGTGGACCAAGTGCTGGTAAATGTGAAGAGCATGGATGAGTGCTTAATAGTTCTGTCAAGTTTGATGGAGCAAAGGGCTTGTTTATGCTTTGTATAATCGCATGACTTTACAACTTGATTGATCTAAAAGTAGATTACTTAATCATTCATCAAATGTTACCCCTCACTATGTTTCCTAAGAAATAGCTGCAGTTTAAAATAGTTATTTGCAATTAATTATTTTGAAATGTCATATGGATATGAAAGTTATTTTTGTATTATTGACATAAGAAGTCAGGCAATACAAGTATAAGTCTCTTTGGACTTGAATTTATGTAATGGAATGGTACTGGGAACTATAATATGGTTTTTGAGAGCAAAAGAAATTGAGAACGGATCAATTTTAGTTCCAAATCTTTTTTAAAAAATCATGTGCGCTCACAATCTCATAGTTTCAGGTTTAATAAGGTTATAATGAATAATCCAGTGGGTGCTGTGCTCGGATCGAGAATAGTACCAATTAAAACATAAGATGACAGTTGAGGGCTTTAATTGGCTAAAGGTTTCCTATTCAAGTGAAACATCTGCTGAATCATTCATCATAACCAGAGCCAAAAAATTATTTGATTTGAAATTTTTGATATTGCACTGTATGATCTTTATAAAAATCGCAGAGCCAGCTCTGATTTTCGAAGCATGTTTTATGAACCCTCCATTTTTACATTGATGAATGTCTGCTATAAGCCAAATTTTTGATAACGCCATCTATTAATTAATGCTCAATTTAATGTTGAAGCTTTTGATAACTATCCTTCAAGGCTTAAGTGAAGTTTTCCATTATCCAAACAAAGGACGTTACTTCCATAAAAATCCTCTATTTGCACTTCCTCCTTTAAAATTCTGGGAAACGATCTACTTGAGAAGCATTATAAAAATTGCAAATAGCTGTCATTAGGTATTTCAAAACCATCGCTTGGGGGCATGCAAGGAAATGAAATGTTGATGTGAATTTTACAAGAAAAATAGTGATAAGATAATTATACAGACTATGCCTTCCCCTTCACGTGGTTATGTGGAGTATTATACATTTTAGTAGTGCTCAGGTCTCTTGCTCACCTCTGCTCTGACTCATTGATAAGTTGGGCTGGATGGAAAAAAATGTCCTTGCCATATTCCATCTTAATCTACCATCCTCTCAATCTCATATGCACAATAAAGAAGGGTGAAAGGTAACACAATTTGCTGGTCGAAAGCAGCTGCCACTGTATTGACCCATTTGATGAACACTCCCACCCTTCCTTTGGCTTCTTTTGGCACCACAGTATTGGCTTCTGGTATCAAAGTACCACCACTGTATAAATATAGCACACTTGCAGATCTCCTGTCTTTTGCTTCGGGAGGTTGCCAATGGACTTTGATCACAACTGGTGCCACAGGAAGATCAGAAGGGCCCATAAACAGTCAGATTTAGTATCTATGTAACTTTAATGGTTCAGTGAATGTTTTAGTGTTTGTCTTTCTTTTGTTTAATACCTACCTGTAGTTGGTGTGTTCTGTCCCAATAACCAAATCTGTGAACCTGCTTCCATGCAACAATTATCTGACTTCCTTTTTCTATATTTATGTCTCTATACAGGAACAAAAAAGTATCCTGTGAAGTGCCAGTGAGCTCCAAGCCATAGTGACAATAATTCTACAAACCCTGTGTGCTTTGAAGGCTCTATGCCAATCCCCCACTTTTAGATCTCTGACACATCATTTCTAACAAATCTCAAGAAATTTCTGATAGCTGTTATTTCTTTTTGTTTCACACTAACTTAATTGAGGAGATCCTAAAATATTTCCATTCCATTTTTACATTGCTAATAAAAACTAAAACCCAGCAGAGTATTACACTACACCTAGTAAAAAGGTTACTTTTAATACCAAAGAACTTTTTCAGTGTTAATTGGGATGCATCACAACAATGAATATTCCAATATAACAAAATATCCAAGCATTTTCGTTTCTTACTTATAGCCATAGAAGAGTTATATAACACTACAGCACAACTTTGGAACATTTAGTCCATGGCAAACTATTTATCTACCTAGTCCAGGGGTCGGCAACCCACGACTCCGGAGCCGCATGCAACTCTTTCATCTCTGTGCTGCGGCTCCCTGTGGTTTGTTAGGTTTTGAAATGTAATTTGAAATTTGAAGATTATGGTGATCTTGTACAATCTAAATAAAACATTGTGGAGACCTCATTTCCTGGCACATCCAAACCGGCTCACAATTAGCCTCCGTTCCGGCTAAGGGAGATAGCCTACGGGGGTTTGTGAATACGTGTCTTTTGCAGCATCCGCGCCCACGGGGGGGGGGGGGCGGGTTGAGGGAGGCTTTAAAGCAAGGCCGTTTAGTTCGAATAAAGTTATCTTTGACTGCAGTGTCGTTACCTTAGCACTGTGTGTAGCACACCGCTACAACGTGTTTTTTTATCGCTATTAATATACGTCACCACTGCCAATGCCTGACACCCACCAGTGCACGCTTTCTTTTAATTCTTCGATCCAAGGTAGGCTAACTATGGAGTAACCTTCAACCCAACGTCTTTTTTTCGGAGTTCAAAATGTTTTTTGTTGCATGCAGAAATGTAATTTTGTTTTCTCTGCAGGAGTTCATCAATTTCATAAATGCAACATATTATAGTTTGCTTATACATAGCATAAAGGCAAAAAAAAAACGTTCTATGCAGTGTTATTTCATTTTAAATGTCAAACGGGTTTTGTGGCTCCCAGTGTTTTCTTTTCTGTGGGAAATGGGTCTATATGGCTCTTTCTGTGGTAAACGTTGCCGACCCCTGACCTAGTCTATCGACCTCTGACTGGACCATACCCTCCACACACTCCCATTCATACATCTATCCAAATTAGATTTAAATGTTGAAATTGAACTCACATCCACTACGTCCGCTGTCAGCTTGTTTCACTTTCGTAATGCGTGTGTTGAAGAAGTTCCTCCTCACATTCCCCTAAATCATTTCACATTTCACTTTTAACCCATGACCTCTAAATCTAGTCTCACCCAAGCTCAGTGGAAAAAAGCCCGCTTGCATTTACCCTTCATAATTTTGTATATCACCATCAAGTGTCCCCTCACCCTCCTACGCTCCAGGGAATGAAATCCAAAGCTATTCAACCTTTCCCCATAACTCAGATCCTCAAGTCCTGACAGCATCTTTGTAAATTTTCTCTGGACTCTTTCAATCTTACTTATATTTTTCCTGTACGTAGGCAAGCAGAACTGCTCACAATACTCAGTTTTCACCTTCCTACAGGAAGGACTGAAGTAAAAAATCTGAAGAGTTCAAATATTTTTGGGCTTGGGATTCATTCAGATGGAGACAGAGGGGGAAGAAGCAGAACAAAAATGGAAGACCAGAAGGTATAATAGAAGTATTGTAGAGGCAGGACATGGGAGAAAACAGAAATAAATATTTAAAGGGAGAATGAAACCAAGGTGTTATAATTTGCAATCATTGGGCATAAAAGGTTTGGATAAAAAACAAGTTGCCTTTTGCAATACCACGGTGGCACAGTAACATGGAGGTAAGCACAACGCTTTACAGTACCAGTGGCAAGGTTTCAATTCCCACCACTGTCTGTAACGAGTTTATATGTTTTTCCCCTGACTGCGTGGGTTTCTTCTGGGTGCTCCAGATTCCCTCCACAATCCAAAGACAAACCCATTCATAGGTTAATCAGTCATGGTAAAATGCCCTGTGATTGGGCTAGGATTAAATCGGGAGATCACTGTATGGAGTGGCTCAAAGTGTCAGAAGGGCCTATTCTGCCTATACATCAATAAATAAGTAAATAAATAAAATGTAACAGATGAAAGAGAACCATGAACTATGGCAACCTAAAGACAGAGTTGATAACATTTTACCTGAGAGAGAAGAAACATGCATGTGCTAAAACATGGCGTAATATAGGAACTGAGGATACAATGAGAACCGTGACTATGGATATACTGGATAGTCTGAACATTCCTTGAGTTTGTCCGAACGTGGAAGTTGAAATCTCTTTTGGAATCCAAGTGGGAAGAGTTGGAGACAAAGACACTTGCTACGGAATGAGATGAGGCTTTTGGAATGTATTTTGGTCAGCACCTTATCCAAGACAAGGAAAACAGAAAGCACAATGTGAACAAGGGAAAAAAGATGGAGTGAAATCCCTCTGGACAGTAGAGGATAATGTTCACAAGCACAGCAATCATGTAAGAAAAGTGGCATGAACACAACAGTAAATGAAAATCGGAACTTTTAGTTGCTGGAAATCTAAGTTAGAATAAAATACAGAAAACGTTGGAGGCATTCAGCAAGTCAGGCAGCATTTATAGCAAGAAAAACAGAGTTAGAAAGCAAGTGAGAAGGACAAAAAATTCTGCAATTTCAGGTAACTCATTGCTTCAGCATAAGAGAAGGTTCATACCTTAGTGGCATTGACTCAGGTGTTCTTTTCAATCGTTATAAGCAGGTACTACACATGTTAAATTGAATTTATTGTCATATGCACAAGGATAGTACCTGAGCTATAATGAAAACAAAATGTTTGTAGCGACTGTGATAGGGGGTAGCTTTACTCAACTTCACTTGCCCCATCAGTGAAATGTTTCCACTACCAATGGATTCACTTTCAAAGATTTTTCATCTCACGTCCCTTGATATGTAATGCTAATTTATTTATTATTGTTTCTTCTTTTTGTATTTGCATTGTTTGTTTCCTTCTGCCCCCTGCTCAATGCCCTGGTTGAGCAGTCTTTCATTGATTCTGTTATGGTTGTTGTTTAATGATTTAATGAGTATGCCCCCAATAAACTGTATCTCGGGGTTGTATATAGTGTTATATATGTACTTTGGTAATAAATTTACTTTTAACTTTGAAATTCAGACCTGTAATTCCCAATTTCTACATTATTTTGTCTGTGTTGTCATTCTTTAAATGCCTTCTTAAACAAAGGACTAGTTCTCTGCTTTTAACTGCTCCCATTAACTGAATAAACTGATGACTTCATTTCCTACTATTCCCTTTGTCCTATCCATTCTTTGGTCACCCTTCCTGCAACTTTATTCTACCATTTTCACTCTTTGATTTTTATCTTTGCATTCCAAAGAAACTTCCTTCATTATGCACTTACTCACTTTTTCATCATCAATAAATATTCCCCTTTCCATGAAACATTTCTGCCCCATTGCAAGATAAGTGAAACTTGTAATTTTATTACTTCCTTCCCAATTATTTTCCAGGGTGAAAATGCTCTTCCCAAGTGTAGTTGTAACTGAGTTGTTATACCATGGTCACTGCTCACTATGTGTGATCCCCATCAACAGGGAAATCAAGCAATGACCAAGTAACCTATGAAGTTACATTTCTCTTATTTATTCAACTATAAGCTTGGGCTTTGCTGCCTTCTCATAAATTTAACTTTACTCACTTGGTGTAAACTTAGTGTTTACTTTTCTTAATTATCAAAGACCCAATAAACTCATCAGAAAATGTGAAGGCTTGACCATTTTGATGTGAAGAGAATTTTTTGCAGAATAATAAACCTTAGTTACGGTTGAAAAAGTTCTCTAGCACTAAAAAAAAGATGTTTCTATCATTGGTGACATCTCTTTTTTTGGAATTTAATTGTTGATGGAAATCTAACTAAAAGAATTAAAGTATCTCTTCATCAGCTGGGTCATTGGGTATAATAGTTATGATTGTACAAGAAGTTTGTGAGGCCACTCTTAGAGTGTTCTGAGCAGTTCTGCTCACCACACTATTAGAAAGTTGTAATTAAGATGGAGAAGATGCAATAAAGATTTAAAGGATGATGCTGGGATTAGAGGGCTTGAGCTATAAGGAGAGATTGGATAGACTATTTTCTAAAGAGTGATGAGGACCTTATGAACAGTTAAGAGCTACATAAAGAAAGGAAGTATTTGGTAGTAAAAAGTAAACTCAGCTTCTTAGCTCCTACTGGGAGGTAATGGGGCCATTGAAGTCAGAGTAAATAATTGAGAATTTCAATAGTTAATGATACTTATAGTAGACCTGAAATGTAATTTTTGAACCTATGCTGTTGGCAAATAATGATCCTACCAGAAGTTTACTTAGCAAATTTATAATTATAATAACAAACATACTTTGTTTTTTTTTCCCTCAGAGATATACTCGGGAAATCAAGGATTTATTTCAGAATAACAGTCTGTGCATGGTATGTCGACAAGTGGACATATCCAGCTGTTTAACCTTGAAGAATGTGTACTTTTATCTTAGCAGAAAAGGATGCCTCACACAAGCATTTGCCAATTAAGACTGAAGAACACCATGAATTCAGTTTCTAGATGTTTGAACATTTTTTCCAAAAAAATTATTAAAGAATCCATATACTTTCTTAATCCCGAGGGGAGTTTTACATAATTGTTTGAAGAATACGTAGTATTAGATCCGATCCTGTTCTGAAATAAACATCGTACTTATGAAAAAGTGTAATTTCTTTAACATGTAGGTCATCTCTGTTTTATACTGAGTGCAGATATTTACATTGACAATTTCGACAGCTGGACTAAACTATAAGTAGATTATTTTTTGTAAAGGCAAAGGTTTATAAGACAGGTTTGTAATATTAATCTCAAATCAAATAAAGATGTTGATAAGAGATTTGCAGGCTAACAGAAAACAGAGCGAAGGCATAAATGAGTCACTTTCTGATTTGCAAAATGTAACAACAGGTATGTTACATGAGGATCAGTGTTGGGACCTCAACATCTTATAATTTGTACAAATGGCTTGGCGGAAGGCACAAGAGGTATGGTTAGTGTTTTGGCTGATGACACAAAGGTAGGTAAGGATGTAAATTGAGAAGAGGACAGAAGGCGGTTTCAAAGGCATATTGGTGGGTTGAGAAAATGAGTAATAATCTAGCAAATGGAATAGAATGAAAGAAACTAACATTTTCCATTGTGGTGTATAACCATTCTATAAAGGTAAACATTTTAAAGGGAACATGTGGGGAAAATTCTTCATTCAGAGTGTTGCGAGAGTGTGGAATGAATTGCCAGCACAAGTGGTGCATATGAGCTTGATTTCAACATTTAAGAGAACTTTGTATAAGTACAAGGATGGTAGGGGTATAGAGGTCTAAAGTCCTGGTGCAGATTGATGGGATTAAGCAGTTTAAATGGTTTGGCACAGACTAGATGGGCCGAACAGCCTCTTTTTATGTAGGACTTTTCTATGACTATGACTCTGACTCTGAAGTTACATTATCTAAACAGAACTTGCAAAACTCTGATATTTGGAGGGATCTGGGTATCTCAGTATATGACTTGTAAAGTTTAATATGCATACATAGAAAGTTTTTTGAAAGAGGAAATTAACAAAAATTTGGGAGATTTTTGCTGCATTGAAGAGCCTTCATCTGGAATATATAAGTAAAAATTAAAGAAATGCAGGAACTGAAAAGAAACAATCAGTTGGTCAGGCAACACAAATAGAAAGAGAAACAGAGTTTAATGTTTAAGCTCAATACTTATTCAAGATGGAAAAAAGTGTGAACAGAAAGTATTTTGTTTCTAATTGGAAGATGCAGGTCATGTATGACCATCAATGGATTGGCTGGATTGAGTTGTTCTACGATCTTGACAATTCATTTGAAAACTTTTCATCACCCTATGGGGAAACATCACCAGTGTGCTGTTAATTTATGGTGTGTCCTCTGGATTTTTTCAGAACTTTCTTACGCCAGAGGGTGGAATTCGTTGCCACTGATGGCTGTGGAGGCCAAGTCTTTGGATACATTGACAGTGAAATACAGCAAAGAATAGGTTATTTCAGCTCTTTCAGCTGCACTGCCCAGCAATCTCCCAATTTAATCCTAGCCTAAAAATAGGACAATTTGCAATGACCAATTAACTTTCCAACCAGTAAGTCTTTGGACTGTGGGAAGAAACCCATGAGTTCACTGGAAGAATGTACAAACACCTTACAGGCAGCTGTGGGAATAAATTAGATGTTAATAGGTTCTTGATTAGTAATGGCATCAAAGGGTACAAGGAGAAGCCAGGGAAATGGGGTTGATAGGGATAATAAATTAGCCTTGATCGAGTGGCAGAACATACTTGAGGGGCTGGATAGCCTAATTCTGCCCCTATGATTTTTGGTCCTATGGTTTTATAGTAATCTTGGATAACCTTCTTTATCTTGGTGCTTTGGAACCATCTACAAACTTACTAATCATGCCAACTATTTTCTTGGCCAAATCATTACGATAAGTGACAATCATAAGGAGACCCCACACCAATCTGCATCGCACACCACCAGTCACAGGACTCCAATCTGAAAAATAACCCTCTAGCTCCCCCCTTGACTCCTACTTCCAATCTAATTTTTATTTAATTGGCAACCTGATCCCATGTGATTGAACCTTCTGGATTAGCCTGTCATGGGAAACAAGTCAATAGCCTTGCCAAAGACTACACAGAAAACATCTTCCACTCTATTCTCATCAATCTTTGTGGTTTCTTCTTCTTCAAAGAAATCCAATGCTTAAAATGGTCTCCTATGAACAAAGCCAGATTCATTACCTCTAATCAGTTCTTGTCTTTCCAAATACAAATAGATTCTATATCTCAGAATTTCCTCCAGTAACTCTCCAATCACTGAATTTAGGGCCAACTGCCTGTAGAGCTGTGGCTTGTTTTTGCAGTCCAAATCAAATAAAGACACAAAATGGCTACATTCTTACCTCACCCAGAGCTAAGGAAAATATGAATATCTCTGCCAGAGCCCCAGCAATTTCTTCACTTGCTTCTCACAATGTCCTTGGATATACCTCATGTGATCCTGATGATTAATCCCCACATAGGTGCTTCAAGACCACCAACACTTCCTCCTTCATTATTTTTCTAAATTGCTGGATTATCTTGAAATAGAGGCAAAATTCAGCTCTCAGGGAACTGCTCAGTACAGATAGTTATTTAGTGGAATGAGTTTTCATTGACATCGCATGTAGTTTTGAATAAATAGAATATGCTGTTTCATTTGATTACAATCTCTAGACTTCTTTGAACTTTGGTATACCTATTGACTCCTTGAACGTTAGTATACACCAAAAGACACAGGAGCAGAATTAGGCCATTCAGCCCATTGAGTCTGCTCTGCCATTCCATCATGGCTGATCCTGGATCCCACTCAACCCCATACAACTGCCTTCTCACCATATCCTTTGATACCCTGACTGATCAGAAAATTATCAAGTTCCACCTTAAATATACCCACGGACTCATCCTGAACCGCAGTCTGTGGCAGAGCATTCCACCAATTTACTACTCTCTGCCTGAATTTTTTTTTTCTTACCTCTGTTCTAAAGGTTTACCCCTCAATTCTGAGGCTGTGCCCTCTAGTTCTGGATACCCCCCCCCCCACCACAGGAAACATCATCTCCACATCCACCCTTCCTGGTCCTTTTAACATTCGGCAGATTTCAATGACATCCTCCCAAATTCTTCTAAATTCTGGTGAGTACAGGCCCAAAGCTGCTAAATGTTCCTCATATGTTAACTCCTTCACTCCCGGAATCATCGTCGTGAACCTCCTCTATATGCTTTCCAATGACAACGCATCCTAAATCCTGACTAATCTATCTATTCTGTGCTTTATTACGCTGCAGGAAAGAAGATAAAAGTATTTGCTCTATCAAACTCCTATCCCCATCTCATAATCATATTTCTTAATGATACTGAAGGAAGCTATTTGGCCCATCGAGTATGCTGGCTGTCAGTGAAATCTCATTAATCCCATTCTGTGGCCTATTTCTTAATTTCTTATATGCCTGTCCACAACCTGAACATCAACATCAACCTTAGATGCCACACCACCAGGCTGAGGAACAATTATTACACTACAACCATCAGTTCCTGAAGCAGTGTGAACAACTTCACTCACCTCAATGCTAAACTGACACTACAACATATTGATTCAATTTCAAGGACTCTACAACCCTTTATTACTTTTTTTTATTATTTGCAAGATCTCTCTTCATTTGCATATTAGTTATTTGTCAGTCTTTTTATTTATAATTTTTCAAAATTTCAATATTAAATCTTTATTTTCCTGTAAATACCTCAGAGAAAACTAATCAGAGGTGAAAGTACATGGTGACATATATTTACTTTCATAATAAATTTACTTTGAAGTTTGAACAACCCTGCACCTACACAAGAAACAACTTACGGTCATCTTGACATCTAGCAGCCCTCACATCTTCATAATAAAGGAGGAAAGTAGAGCAACTGGAGGAAATCTATATGGTCATAGAGAGAATGGATAAGTTCTACACTGACGCCAATGAGGCAACTGTACTACCTGCAGCTCAAAGTACCATCTTCCACCCAACGTATGTGGTGTGCCCAGATCCCTTTAAGCTTCCCTCTTGTTGGTGTAAATCAATTTAACAATTATCTCTCTATTGTGTTTCTTTCAGTTCATAATACCTTGCATTCCTCAGAATTGACTTGTCTTTGTCATAGTCTGTTTATCTGTAAATTCCATGTAATCCTTTCTACACTCCTCTGACAGATTGATCATATTCCATTGCTTAGTTCACTTTCAGTGTTGTTTACAATTTCTGTTCTAGGTCGTAAACGTAGCAAATACTCTTGCATCAAACTACTAGACAATTTACTTAATGTAACATGGTTTTCCAAATCACATTCTTTGCCTTGAATGAATGTTTCTTTCTGCTTTTGAAAACTTTTCAGTAAAATCAAAGTAAAAAAAAAAATTTTTCTTCAGACTTCTGTAGTCATCGCCTACTGGTAGATTTTAATTTTAAACAGATATGGTATTAGACAACATTGCTAATGTTTGCTTGTTATGTTCGTAGTTTGCAGGCTGAGAAATCTCCAATCACTTCTACTTCTTCAGCATGATCCCACTGGATTAAATATCAAAACTCTTAAGGATATTGAAGGACTTCTGGTTGGAGATCAAGCTGAGGGTAAATGATTTTTTATTTTGTTTATAAAAGCCTATATTTATCTGATTTTATCATTTTAATCTGTCAAAAAGTTTCATGCCATTGAAGAATATATCAAAAATTGAAAAACATCAGAATATTGTTAGAATAAAGACATGTCAAATCAATAATTAACCAGTTTATCTCTCACTGGGTTAAGGGAGTGATTAAATATATTAGCAGTCTTTTTCTACCGATATCAAATCATCCATTACAAATTTAAACAGAACCATTGTTCAATATTTCTGTCAATGGTTTTCTAAAAATAATGTTTAGAGATATAGCATGGTAACAGGTCCTTCTGGCCCAACAAGCCTATGCCACCCAATTACATCCATGTGAGCAATTAATCTACTAACTCTTGTGTCTTTGGAAATCAGAACACTTAAATCAACCCCATTTAGTCAGGGGGAGAACGTACAAACTCCTTACAGAATCAAAGTTTAACTTCCAGCTCAATAACCTTGCATCGAGACTGAACACATTACATAGGAGAAAATGAGGCGTGGTGGGTGGGGATGGAGAAGGGGAGGAGGTATGGAGAAAGTGAAAGGGAGAGTATCTGCTTGCTGCAGGAATAATCAGCTAGCAAATGGGAGGGCCAGGCTGAACCAAAGAGAATAGTTTTCTGAGCAGTAGTAAAAAAAAATCAGGAACAAAGAATAGAAAACTCCAGAAGCAGCGAAGGGCAAATGTTCCCTCATGAAAGGTCCCAGACCTGTCTCCGAAAGGAATAGAGTTGGGCATGGGGCTAGCAACCACATTCTGTAAAAACCCAGAGCTACAGTTCAAAAGACCTCAAGAACTTTGCGACCTGCTGGCAGCCTATGCCCCAGTAGGGATAAAGGGCTTAAGTAAGTTAGTTAGTATATGTTAGGAAAGTAGAAATATCTCTGTTTCAGATCAATCAATATTCATCAGAATTGGAAAAGACAGTCAAACTGATAACTTTTAAACTGAAGAAAAGAGGAAGCTGCAAAGTGGCCTTTTCCGATGAAGGGTCATTTCCTGAAAAATTCATTCTGTTTCTCCCTCAATGGATGCTGCCCGATCTGTTGAAAATCTCTGTTGTTTTCAGGGTTTTTTTTTTGTCTTTCATATTTCCAGCATTTACAGCTGAAAAAAACCGAGACTGGAGAAGGTGGAAACGGACAAAAGAGAATGATCACCTGAAACAGGTGAATCAGTCTTAACTCCTGAATACTGTCATGTATCTTGTCAGAAAGTTATGTTTCTGTCCTTGAGCTTACATTCAACTCCAATAGACCAGTGGGTACTTAGATCTGATAGAGCCCTTTTGTCCTTCCAGCACCTTTGTCTACTTCAGGATGTAAGGAAGCAGACTTAGTAAGTCTAAAGAATACATACACAACGCTGGAAGAACTCAGCAGGTCAGGAATCCTGATGAAGGGTCTCGGCCCGAAACGTTGGCTACTCTTTTCTCACAGACGCTGCCTGACCTGCTGAGTTCTTCCAGCGTCGTGTACGTATTCTTTGATTCACAGCATCTGCAGTTGTGTTTTTGTGATTAGTAAGTCTAAAGAAAGGAAGCCCATAACTTGACAGGAAAACTTTAAGGTTGACTCCTTAATTTTTTCAAGATTATTCCGGAATTACTTCACAGCTGAAATGTTTGCCACTCAGCTTCATTTGCTCACTGTTCTTTCAAATACTTTGATATTTTTACCTGATAAACATCTTCATTGTCCTACAGATTTCAACTGATCTTACAACCAAAACCAGAACATTCTTAGACCCACAACCTTCCAAGCGAGTAATATTGAAATTTCCAAAGCACTGCTGGAAAATTTGTCAAATTATGCAATCAGATTAATCAGTAATTCAGGCTTAGCTGTTCAGTCTACAGTGATATTGTTACACTGATGCAGTGGTCACACAATTGAGTTTCCAAGTAATCATCTCTGGTTCAGCCACTCTGTGTCCTTCTGATTCAGATTCACTAATTCATCACGCTCATTGAAACATACAGTTAAATATGTCATTTCTATTAACAACCAACATAAGCTGAAGGTGTGCTTGGAGCAGCCCGCAAGTACTGTCACACATTCAGGCACCAACGTAGCAAGCCCACCCCCACAAGCAACAACAGCAAAACAAGTCCGTCCCTCCTTCCAAACACACCCACTCACCTCCACACACAATGGAAACAGCTCTCCAACCCCAGGACAGGTTATCTCTGAACCTCAGGCCTCAAGCGGACTCTCGGGCTCGCCGATATTGAGTCTCTGCCTTCCCCAGCTGTCTCATAAATGCACAGACCATGTCTTAGGCCATCAGGTCTTTACTTCCAGATTTCTGATCAACATTCAGACTGTTGTCTTCAGTTTTGCCCAGAACTCACTAATGATGATATATGAAGGTCCTTGATGATGATCCCTAACTGCACGCCTCCATATTTGCTAATGAATGGACCCCAAACACTAGGCCTTAAATTCTGTTCTTGCTGACTCACATGCCTGGGGTGGGGGGGTACAGCCTTTGTTTTTCTTGTATTATAAGATGTTCTATTAACAATATGATCTCAATTCCCATCAAAAGTACTCTCTCACTCCTTCAAGAACTAATCTATTAACTACAACAATGTTATTAATTAACTCAACGTATTTGCTGTGGCAAACAGTTACTATTTTCCTGTGTATATCCAGCTCTCTTTGTGAAATGAAAGCCTATTTAGCAAAAGAGATCAGAAATCAATTCTGATGCACACCAACAGAGTCACCGTGGAAGACAGACTGGCATATTCAACTTGAATGGAAATCTATTTTGGGGCAATCCAATTTTGCCTCACTGCTATTGGTTTCCTATCCTTGCAATATCTTAGTTTTCCTGAGAATGCAGTTTAATGCGCAGCAGTAACTAGCTGATTGAAACTTGCTTGCAGCATATTGAAGTTTTCAAGAACACTGCTTCCATTCATTTTAAGTGGGAAACAAAGAACAGTTTTAAAAGTGACTGTGACTCATAGTCAATTCTTTGGATCACTTCATCTCACATAGATATTTCGATGTCATCAATTTATTTTTCATGAATAAATTTAAGAAGATTTCTGAATAAAAGTGATCATTGAAGAAGAACTGGGAATTATTTTCTAGGACTGAGAAATGAATTTAATTTAAAACTCAAATCTAAGTTGGCTGTTAAGGTTTTCCTTTGCACAGATTCAATTTTGCTCACAGTACGACTGAATGAGTACTCACACTTACATAGTTTAGGAACATTAATGATAGTCATAGAAAAATATAAGGAATAATTCACATGAATTTTTCTGATACAGTGTTTTGATTTAGTACTAAGAAATAAAATTATACAGATTGTTTCCTTATCATTTTACTAGAAATGATCAGCTGGGCAAAACAGGTAAAGCAATATTCTATAAGGATCACACCAAGATGAAAATAGTGGAAGTTAGATCATCGGAACGTTGAAGTTCTTTTTATGGGATGTGGCAATTGTCATTTTCTATGGCAGACACTAATAAATGATGCAATTATGTTCTTGTGTCATAGATTCCTTCAATATCTTGTTTTCCAGATTGAATTCAGAAAATAGGCAGTGGCTGAAATCCGTCCCTTGTCAGTAATGCTAAAACAACACACACAAAATGCTGGAGGAACTCAGCAGGTCAGGCAGCACCTATGGGGAGTAATAAACAGTCGACATTCCAGGCACCAGGATGAAGTTTCCTGTCCCAAAACATTGACTGCTTATTTCTCTGTCTTGATTCCTCAGCCCAACCTGCTGAGTTCCTCGAGCATTTTGTGTGAGTTTCTCTGGATTTCCAGCATCTGCAGAATCTCTTGCGTCAGTAACACTAAACCTTCTTTATAGCAGTAACTGCACATTCTACCTGGAGTTTGAAATTTGTTTCAACACATTTCTTTGGAATCAAGTTGTGGAAGTGATGCAGGCATACAGCTGCAATATCTAAAGTAAATATAATGTGATCATCCAGGGATAAATTTCAAAGCACTATTGTAACAGCTTTTGATTTCAATGTTCATCATAACCACAATGCTACTGAAAGGCTCATCTCTACCTTTAATGCTTTCACAATTAATTGTTGCAATGTTATCCAATATTCTTTGTTATGTAATTAGTTAGTTAGTTGGGCTGCATCTGGACTATTGCATTCAATTCTGATCACCAGGTTACAGGAAGGATGTTGATGGTTTGGAGAGGGTGCAAAAGTTTTATCAGAATGTTGCTTGGAATTGAAGCAATGTGTAATAAAGGAGAGTTTGTACAATCCAGGGTTGATTTGGGCCCTACATCTAAGAAAGGATGTGTGAGTATTAAAATGAATCCAAAAGCTGATGAGAATGATCCTGGGAATGAAAGGGTTAATGTATGAGGAGTATTTGATGGCTCTTGGCCTGTACTCACTGGAATATTAAAGAATGAGGAAGCATCTCATTGAAACTAACCAAATATATATTGAAAGGTCTAGAATAGATATGTAGAGGACCTATCCTATAGTGGGGGAGTCTAGGACCAGGGGGCAAGCCTTGGAATAGAAAAGTCTCCCTTTAGAACCGAGTTGATGAGGAATTTATTTAACCAGACCATAAGACCAAGGAGCAGAAGTCGGCCATTCGGCCCATCGAGTCTGCTCCACCATTTAATCATGAGCTGATCCAATCTCCCCTTTAGTCCCATTCCCCTGCCTTTTCATCTTAACCTTTGATGCCCTGACTACTCAGATACCTATCAATCACTGTCTTAAATACACCTAATGACTTGGCCTCCACTGCTGCCCATGGGAACAAATTCCATAGATTCACCACCATCTGGCTAAAAAATTTTTTCGCATCTCTGTTCTGAATGGGCGCCCTGCAATCCTCAACTTATATCCTCTCGTACTAGACTCCCCCACCATGGGAAACAACCTTGCCCATTCCACTCTGTCCATACTTTTCAACATTTGAAATGTTTCTATGAGGTCCCCGTTCATTCTTCTAAATTCCAAGGAATACAGTCCAAGAGCAGTCAAACATTCCTCTTATGTTAACTCTCTCATTCCCGGAATCATTCTAGTGAATCTTCTCTGAACCCTCTCCAATGTCAGCACATCCTTTCTTAAATAAGGAGCCTAAAACTGCACACAATACTCCAAGTGAGGTCTTACCAGTGCCTTATAGAGCCACAACATCACAACCCTGCTCCTATACTCTATTCCTTTAGAAATGAATGCCAACATTGTATTCGCCTTCTTCACCACCGACTCAACCTGGAGGTTAATCTTAATGGTATCCTGCACGAGGACTCCCAAATCCCATTGCATCTCAGAACTTTGAATTCTCTCCACATTTAAATAATAGTTTGCCCATTTATTTCTTCTACCAAAGTGCATCACCATGCAATTTCTAACATGGTATTTCATTTGCCACTTCTTTGCCCATTCTCCCAATCTATCCAAGTCTCTCTGCAGACTCTCTGTTTCCTCAGCACTACCGGCCCCTCCACCTATCTTTGTATCATCAGCAAACTTAGCCACAAAGCCATCTATTCCATAATCCAAATCGTTGATTATACAACATAAAAAGAAGCAGCCCCAACACAGACCCCTGTGGAACACCGCTGGTAATTGGCAGCCAACCAGAATGGGATCCCTTTATTCCCACTCTCTGTTTCCTGCCAATCAACCAACACTCTATCCACGTATGTAACTTTCCCGTAATTCCATGGGCTCTTATCTTGTTTAGCAGCGTCATGTGCGGCACCTTGTCAAAGGCATTCTGAAAATCCAAACATGTAATATCCACTGCATCTCCCTTGTCTAACCTACTTGTAATTTCCTCAAAAAATTGCACTAGATTTGTCAGGCAGGGTTTTCCTTTAAGGAAACCATGCTGAGTTCTGTCTATCTTGTCATATGCCTCCAGGTACTCTGTAAACTCATCCTTGACAATCGACTCCAACAACTTCCCAACCACCAATGTCAAGCTAACAGGTCTATAATCTCCTTTTTGCTTCTTTGCCCCCTTCTTAAATTGCGGAGTGAAATTTGCAATCTTCCAGTCCTCCGAAACCATGCCAGAACCTATCAACTTTTGAAAGATCATTGCTAATGCCTCCACAATCTCCACTGCTACTTCCTTCAGAACACAAGGGTGCATTCCATCTGGTCCAGGAGATTTATCTACCCTTAGGCTATTCAGGTTTCTGAGTAGTTTCTCTGTCATAATTGTGACTGTGCATATTTGTCTTCCCTTGAATGTCCAGTATATTGCTGATGTCTTCCACAGTGAAGACTGATGCAAAATACTCATTCAGTTCCTCTGTCATCTCCTTATCTCCCATTATAATTTCTCCAGCATCATTTTCTATTGGTCCTATATCTACTCTCACTTGTCTTTTACTCTTTATGTACTTGAAAAAGCTTTTAGTATCCTCTTTGATATTATTTGCTAGCTTCCTTTCATAGTTAATCTTCTCCCTCTTAATGACCTTCTTAGTTTCCTTTTGTAAGCTTTTAAAAACTTCCCAATCCTCTGTGTTCCCACTAATTTTCGCTACCTTGTATGTCCTCTGCTTTGCTTTTACTTTGCCTTTGACTTCTCTTGTCAGCTACAGTTGCATCCTTTATCCGTTTGAAAATTTCTTCTTCTTTGGAATATATCTGTCTTGCACCTTCCTCACTTCTCGCATAAACTCCAGCCACTGCTGCTCTGCCGTCCTTCCCGCTAGTGTCCCTTTCCAGTCAACCTTGGCCAGTTCCTTTCTCATGCCACTGTAATTTCCTTTACTCCACTGAAATAACAACACATCAGATTTTGGCTTCTCCTTCTCAAATTTCACAGTGAACTCAATCATGTTGTGCTCACTTCCTCCTAAGGTCTCCTTCACTTCCATCTCTCTAATAACCTCTGGTTCATTACACAACACCCAATCCAGTACAGCCGATCCTCTAGTGGGCTCAACAACAAGCTGTTCTAAAAAGCCATCTCGTAGACATTCTACAAATTCTCTCTCTTGAGATCTAGTGCCGACCTGATTTTCCCAATGCACTCGCATGCTAAAATACCTACAATTATCATAACACTGCCCTTCTGACAAGCCTTTTCTATTTCCTGTTGTAATTTGTAGTCCACATCACTGCAGCTGTTTGGAGGCCTGTAGATAACTGCCATCAGGTTCCATTCACCCCTGCGATTTCTTAGCTCAACCCATAAAGTTTCTGTACCTTCCAATCCTATGTCAACACTTTCTAATGACTTAATATCATTTTTTACCATTAAAGCCACGCCACCCCCTCTACCTACCTGCCTATCCTTCCAATACACCGTGTATCCTTGGATGTTCAGCTCTCAGAGACATGCATCCATTAGCCACGTGTCAGTAATGGCCACAATATCATACCTGCCAATCTGTAACTGTACAACAAGATCATCCACCTTATTCCTTATGCTGCATGTATTTAAGTATAACACATTAAGTCCAGTATTTGGTACTTTTTGCATTGATTGCACTGCAACTTCATTGCACTACAACTCATTCCAATGGCTGCAAATTTGCTCCATCACCTGCCTGTCCTTCCCGACATCCTTACTGCTCACTACCTTAGATCCATTTCTGTTTTCCCTCTCCTCTGCTCCATTATTCCAGTTCCCATCCCCCTGCCAAATTAGTTTAAACCCTCCCTATTAAAACTTCCCGCCAGGATATTGCTCCCCCTAGGATTCAAGTGTAACCCATCCTTTTTGTACAGGTCACACCTGCCCCAAAAGAGGTCCCAATGATCCAGAAACTTGAATCCCTGCCCCCTGCTCCAATCCCTCAGCCACACATTTATCCTCCACCTCATTCCATTCCTACTCTCACTGTCGCGTGGCATAGGCAGTAATCCCGAGATTACTACTTTTGCGGTCCTTCTTCTCAACTGCCTTCCTAACCTCCTATATTCTCCTCAGGACCTCTTCCCTTTTCCTACCTTTGTCATTGGTAGCAATATATACCATGACTTCTGGCTGTTCTCCCTCCCACCGCAGGATATCTTGGACGCGATCAGAAACATCCCGGACCCTGGCACCAGGGAGGCAAACTACCACCTGGGTCTCCCGATTGCGTCCACAGAATTGCCTATTTGACCCCTAACTATCGAGACCCTTATTACTACTGCCTTCCGCTTCCTTTCCCCACCCTTCTGAGCTACAGGGCCGGACTCTGTCCCGAAGGCACAGCCACTGTTGCTTGCCCCAGGTAGGCTATCCCCCCCAAAAGTACACAAACAGGAGTACTTATTGTCAAGGGGTACAGCCACTGGGGTACTCTCTAGTACCTGATTCTTCTCCTTCCCCCTCCTAACCATGACCCACCTGTCTGCCTCCCGTGGCCCCGGTGTGACCACCTGCCTGTCACTCCTCTCTATCAGCTCCTCACTCTCCCTGACCAGACGAAGGTCATCGAGCTGCAGCTCCAGTTCCCTAACACGGTCCCTTAGGAGCTGCAGTTCTGCGCATTTGGCGCAGATGTGGAAGTCTGGGAGGCTAGGAGACTCCAGGACCTCCCACATCCGACACCGAAAACAACAAACTGCCCTCACACTCATACTTCCCCTTTTCCTCAAATAACAGGAAAAACTGAAACCTAAACCTACCTTGCCTCGCCCGCTTCTGCCTAAGCCCGTTGAGCCAAAGCTCTTAAGCCTTCGCTCTGCTCCCGGCTCACTCCGCTGCCCGCAAACGACTCTTTTAAATCTTCCCCACTTCACTGCCATGAAGTGTGAAGATGGTGGTGAATCAATGGAATTCATTGCTAAAAATGGCTGTGAAGGCCGCCTCATTATGAGAGGCATAGATAGAGTAGACAGCCAATATCATTTCCCATAGCTGAAATGTCTAATACCAGGTGATAAGGGGTAAATTGGAAGGAAATGTGTGGAGCCAGATTCTTACTGAGAAAGTGTGGGTGCCTGCAGTGTGCTATCTGGCATAGAGGAGCTTTAGAGGTTCTTAGAGAGTCACCTGACTGTGCAGAAGATGGAGGGTATGTACTGTACATTGTGAACGTAAGCAGTGTAAGTTTATTCAGGCTTTTTATTACTAATTTAACTAGTTCAGTATGACATTGTAGGCCAAAGGGCCTATTCCTTTGCTGTACTGTTCAATAGAAAACCTACAGCGCAATACAGGCCCATCAGCCTACAAGGTTGTGCCGAACATGTCCCTACCTTAGAAATTACCAGGCTTACCTACAGCCCCCTATTTTACTAAGCTCCATGTACCTATCCAAAAGTCAAAAGACCCTATTTTATCCGCCTCCACCACCTTTGCCGGCTGCCCATTCCACTCACTCACCACTCTCTGAGTAAAAAACTTACCCCTGACATCTCCTCTGTACCTACTCCCCAGCACATTAAACCTATGTCCTCTTGTGGCAACCATTTCAGCCCTGGGAAAAAGCCTCTGACTAAAGCCTATGATTAATACCTCTCATCATCTTATACACCTCTATCAGGTCACCACTCATCCTCCGTCACTCCAGGAAGAAAAAGCTGAGTTCACTCAACCTGTCTTCATAAGGCATGCTCCCCAATACAGGCAACATCCTTGTAAACCTCCTCTACACCCTTTCTATGGCTTCCACATCCTTCCTGTAAGGAGGCGATCAGAAATGAGCACAGTACTCCAAGTGGGATCTGGCCAGGGTCCTACAGGGTGCAACATTACCTCTCGGCTCCTAAATTCAATTCCATGACTGATGAAGACCAATACACTGTATGCCTTCTAAATCACGGAGTCAACCAGCACAGCTGCTTTGAGAGTCCTATGGACTCTCACCGTAAGATCCCTCTGACCCTCCACACTGCCAAGAGTCTTACCATTAATACTATATTCTGTCATCATACCTGACCTACTAAAATGAACCACTTCACACTTATCTGGGTTGAACTCCATCTGCCATTTCTCAGCCCAGTTTTGCATCCTATCCATGTCCTGCTGTAACCTCTGACAGCCCTCCACACTATCCACAACATCCCCACCTTTGTGTCATCAGCAAACTTAACTAACCCATCTCTCCATTTCCTCATCCAGGTCATTTATAAAAATCACAAACATTAAAGGTCCAAAAACAGATCCTGAGACACACCACTGGTTACCGACCTCCATGCAGAATATGGCCCATCTACAACCACTCTTTGCCTTCTGTGGGCAAGCCAGTTCTGGATCCACAAAGCAATGTCTCCTTTGATCCTATGCCTCCTTACTTTCTGAATAAGCCTTGCATGAAGTACCTTATCAAATGCCTTGCTGAAATCTAAATGCATTACATCCACTGTTCTTCCTTCATCAATGTATTTAGTCACATCCTCAACAAATTCAATCAGACTCATAAGGCATGACCTTCCCTTGAAAAAGCCATGCTGACTATTCCTAATCATATTATACCTCCCCAAATGTTCATAAAACCTGCATCTCAGGATCTTTTCCATTAAATTACCAACCACTGAGGTAAGACTCACTGGTCTATACATTCCTGGGTTATCTCTACTCCCTTTCTTGAATAAGGGAACAATATCTGCAACCCTCCAATCCTCTGGAACCTCCCCCGTCCCCATTGATGATGCAAAGATCATTGCTAGAGGCTCAGCAAACTCCTCCCTCGCCTCCCACAGTAGTCTGGGGTACATTTCATCCAGTCTTATCCAACTTTATGCTTTCCAAAAGCTCCAGCACATTCTATTTCTTAATATCTACATGCTCCAGCTTTTCAGTCCACTGCAAGTCATCACTAAAGTCACCAAGATCCTTTTCCATAGTGAATACTAAAGTAAAGTATTCATTGAGTATCTCTGCTATTTCCTTTGCTTCCATACACACTTTCCCACTGTCACACTTGATAGGTCCTATTCTTTCATGTCTTATCCTCTTGCTCGTCACATACTTTTAGAATGCCTTGGGGTTTTCCTTAATCCTGTCTGCCAAGGCCTTCTTATGGCTCCTTCTGGCTCTCCTAATTTCCTTCTTAATCTCCTTCCTGTTAGCCTTATAATCTTCTAGATCTCTAACATTGCCTAGCTTTCTGAACCTTCTGTAAGCTTTTCTTTTCTTCTTGAATAGATTTGCTACAGACGTTGTGCACCACGGTTCCTGAACCCTACCATAACTTCCGTTTCTTTGGAACGTACCTATGCAGAACCCCACACAAATATCCCCTGAACATTTGCCACATATCTTCTGTACATTTCCCCAAGAACATCTATTCCCAATTTAAGCTTCCAAGTTCCTGCATGAGAGCCTGATAATTCCCCTTACTCCAATTAAATGCTTTTCTAACTTGTCTGTTCCTATCTGTCTTCAATGCTGTTGTAAAGGAGATAGAATTATGATCACTATCTCCAAACTGCTCTCCCACTGAGAGATCTGACACCTGACCAGGTTCATTTCCCAATACCAGATCAAGTACAGCCTCTCCTCTTGTAGGCTTATCTACATATTGTGTCAAGAAACCTTCCTAAACACACCTAACAAACTCCACCCCATCTAAACCCCTCACCCTAGGGAGATGCCAATCGATACTTGGGAACCTAAAATCTTCCATCACGACAACTCTGTTATTATTACACCTTTCCAGGATCTGTTTCCCTATCTGCTCCTCGATATCCCTGTTACTATTGGGTGGCCTATAAAAACACCCAGTGGAGTTATTGACCTCTTCCAAACCTCCACCCACAGAGACACCATAGACAATCCCTTCATAACGTCCACCTTTTCTGCAGCCTTGACGCTATCTCTGATCAAGCGCAACGCCCCCATCTCTTTTGCCTCTGTCCCTGTCCTTCTTGAAACATCTAAAACCCAGCACTTGAAGTAACTATTCCTGTCCCTGAGCCATCCAAGTCTCTGTAATGGCCACCACATCATAGCTCCATATTCTAAGCTCATCCACTTTGTTCACAATACTCCTTGCGTTAAAATAGACACATCTCAAACCATCCGTCTGAGCGTGACCCTTCTCTATCACCTGCCTATCCTCCCTCTCACTCTGTCGCCAAGCTTTCTCTATTTGTGAGCCAACAGCCTCTTCCACAGTCTCTTCAGTTGATTTCCCAACCCCCAACAATTTTAGTTTAAACTCTCCCCAGTAGCCTTAGTGAACCTCTCTGACAGGATATTTGTCCCCCTGAAATTCAAGTGCAACCTGTCCTTTTTGTACAGGTCAGACCTGCCCCAAAAGAGGTTCCAATTTTTTATACCTCCATCAAACCTTCTCTTAATTTTCTGTGTTCCAAGGAATAAACTGAGCTAATCTGGATCTTTAAAAAATATAGACATTTGTTTTCAAATCATTTTTGTCCAGATGCCTCCTTGATTATATCCTCCACTGGCTCTACAATGTTTGTCCTTTGATACATCTGGCTCATCCATATGATCCATTGTTTTTATCCTTAACTGAGAAACACCTTGAATGATTTCAATATACTAAAAGTGTATCTTTGCTATGCTAGAATCCCAGTAAGATCTATTAAGTTATAATTAGATGTTGGCAGAATGGGCATTTGTTTCTTCTAGTAGCTGTGATCTCTGTCATCAGACGTGTACGCATGAAAAGCATGCATTAATAGCTCTGGAGCAAGTTGCGAATCTTCCCTCTTCACCATCTTCTTTCCTGCACGATTAAATTTCTAAACCTACCAAGAAATTTTACTGGTGGACAATCATTGTGGTTTTTTTTTCTCTCGCCATCAAATGATACTTCATTAACTTGCATTAATAAAGTTTATTTGTGGTCTGACAACACAATTTCTGAAGTTCTAAGTTCACAAAGAATTCATCAAGATTTCATTGACAACTCCAAATTTGAATCGGTATCAGATTTATAATTGTAGACATTTGCCGTGAAAATCGTAGCAGTCCTACTGTGCAATACATAGATATACTATAAATTACTGTAAGGAATATGCATAAAAATAAGAAAGTAGAGCAAAAATATGTGCAAATTTAGTCAGCTCTATCTTAGGTACCAGCCTACAAAGTACCCAGGACATCTTCAAGGAGCAGTGTCTCAGAAAGTCAGTGTCCATTATTAAGGACCCCCAGGACCCAATGGCATGCCTTTTTCTCACTGTTACCATCAGGTAGGAGGTACACCCAAGAACTTGAAACTGCTCACTCTCTCTACTTCTGATCTCTCTATGAGAATTGGTATATGTTCTTTCACCTTACCCTTCCTGAAGTCCACAATCAGCTCTTTTGTCTTACTGACGTTGAGTGCGATGTTGCTGCTGTGACACCACTCCACTAGTTGGTATATCTCACTCCACTTGCCTCCATCTGAGATTCTACCAACAGCAGGTGTATTGTCAGCAAATTTATAGATGGTATTTGAGCAATGCCTACCCACGCAGTCATGGGTGTAGAGAGAGTAGAGCAGTGGACTAAGCACACACCTCTGAGATGTACCAGTGTTGATGATCAAGTGTGGATGTAATAATATCACCAATCCACACAGATTCTGGTCCCTTTCTATCCCTTTCATAATGCCATATGTTTCTATAGGATCTCCTCTTATTCTTCTGTTTCCAGGCAGTCCCAGGCGACTCAATCACTTCTCATAGTCTAATCCTCTCATCTTTGGAATTAATTTGGTTTACCTCCTCTGCACTGCCTCCAAACTCAGTATATCTACAAACGTTTATAGAAATACAGGACAGAGACTAGAAATGTACACCAGGGTAAGGTCTTGTTAGTGTCCACAGTAATACAAACACAATTTTGAAGAATCAAGAATGAAACAATTTAGGTCTTGATGAAGAGTCTTTGCCCTAATTTTTATCTCTTTATTCCTCTCCATAGATGATGTCTGATCTGCTGTGTTTCTCCTGTATTCAGTGTGTGTTGCTCAGGATTTTCAGAATCTGCAGAATCTTTTGTGTTTATAAAACAATTTAGGAACAGCTTTCCATTACAACAGATCTTAATCACAATAGGAAGTAAACTGGGGTTAGCATTCTCAAAAGCTGAAAGCAAGACAAATTTTCCAATCTTCAAGAATGTTAGAATACATGTCTTTCAAACAATTTGGTTTGGTCTGTGAAGCATATCTTATTACATGTTTTTCAGCCTAGATTGGTGTGAGAAATCTCATGTAACAGAGAAATAACTAACATTGTGTTTAAAATATGGTACCAACAATGTGTATAAAATATTGCATCTATTTTTTTGCAGTATGTAGGCAATTTTCTTTTACATCAACTTTCAGAGTTTAGCCTAAACCTGTCTGAATGCAGAAGAACTAGTCAAGTCTCACACAACTTGTCAAGTGCCATTCAGAACTATTCTAATCTATTTTGGCATTGAGGAAATGACATAAATAAAACATTATAAACGCAACTCCCCGAAAAAGACACAAGATCTATGAAATTACCAAAGATTTTATGATGTGAAATTCTACAATGCATATTCCACAAATATGAGCTTTGCACTCTGTCCAGCTGTACTTTGAATTAGGCCATTACCTGCCTGTACCTCTCTCCGATTCTGTGCGGGAGATCAACAGACAGACAGACATACTTTATTGATCCCGAGGGAAATTGGGTTTCGTTACAGTTGCACCAACCAAGAATAGTGTAGAAATATATCAATATAAAACCATAATTAAATAATAATAAGTAAATTATGCCAAGTGGAAATAAGTCCAGGACCAGCCTATTGGCTCAGGGTATCTGACACTCCGAGGGAGGGAGGAGTTGTAAAGTTTGACGGCCACAGGCAGGAATGACTTCCTATGACGCTCAGTGTTACATCTCGGTGGAATGAGTCTCTGGCTGAATGTACTCCTGTGCCTAACCAGTACATTATGGAGTGGATGGGAGACAATGTCCAAGATGGCATGCAACTTGGACAACATCCTCTTTTCCGACACCACCGTCAGAGAGTTCAGTTCCACCCCCATAACATCATTGGCCTTACAAATGAGTTTGTTGATTCTGTTGGTGTCTGCTACCCTCAGCCTGCTGCCCCAGCACACAACAGCAAACATGATAGCACTGGCCACCACAAACTCGAAGAACGTCCACAGCGTCGTCTGGCAGATGTTAAAGGACCTCAGTCTCCAAAGGAAGTAGAGACAGCTCTGACCCTTCTTGTAGACAGCCTCAGTGTTCTTGGACAGTCCAGTTTATTGTCAATTCATATTCCCAGGTATTTGTAATCTTCCACCATGTCCACACTGACCCTTGGATGGAAACAGGGGTCACCAGTGCCTTAGCCCTCCTCAGGTCCACCACAAACTCCTTAGTCTTTGTTCCCCAACATTGTTCCCCAAAAAGCTCTTCTTAACTTTAAGTATTTCTTCTTTGTTCACGGAACATAATTTTGAATCCGGCTCAAGCCACTGTGCGATTGGAATGTGATGTCCTTTCATCAGCTCCCTGTAAGTTGCCAACATCTGTAAAAAGCTTCAATAGTCTACAACAAAAAAAAACACACCCGCAACAAATTGATTATTGCAACCTCCTTTTCTGATTGTACTTCCTTCTTTCTGTTTCCTAGTACAAAACAATAAACTTTCTTTGCATAGAAATGTAGCATGTTCAACCATTAGCATAAAAATATACTTTGATGGACAAAGTCTAAGTTTATCAGGTGAATGGATTTTACTCGCTTGACAATTTTGATGTTGAGTACACTCATGGATTATGGTCTGGTAAGTATAGAATCAGACAGAATCCCATATGCAAGGGCTATCTTGTTACTTCTGTATTGTACCATAATTCTTTGAGTCATCAACATTGCAGGAACATGAAGATTTTTTTGAAGACACAGGAGGTTTTGCAGGTGCTGGAAGTGCAGAGCAATACACAAACTGTTGGAGGAACTCAACAGGTCAGACTGAATCTATTGAGGGGAATAAACAGTTGATGTTTATGGCCAAGACCCTTCATCAGGACTTCATCATTCATCAAAAGACCTCATCAGATTTTTTTTGTGCTTGCATAAACAGGTTTTACCTCTCATTTACAGCCTATGGGAAAAAATACAGTACAGAAAGTATAGTGGAAAGGAATTTTTGGTCAGTGTTTAATCCATATTGGTATACCATGAGTTAATCATACTTGTTGAAGGTTTTGGCTATGTGAACAATCTCCAGAATATGAGCCTGTGATAATGCTTCTTTGTGCGGCCAAATAAATATTGGCTAGAACTCTAAGAAAAATTCTATGCTTTTCTTTGAAATAGTGCCAATGAATATATTATGTTCTTTTCAGTATGTAGATGAGATGTAAATTTTCCAGTCAGCAGCAAACCACCCACACTCACTGCTCATCTACATGCAAAGAATAATTTTCCTAATTTGCATTAGTCAGCTTGAACTTTCTGGACAAGGACATCCAGATTCTTAACAACAAGTTTTCAAGTTACAAAGGGCCCACTAACTGAGATCAGACAATATGTAGATCTCCTGGGTCACAAAACCACCCAAGAAACAACTGAAAACTAAGTTGAAAGCTGGCTTAGCCCTGCCACAATTTTAGTTGGTTGTCAAGTGTATGAAAAGCTAGAAATACTTCTGAGTGTTTCTGACAAGAGATGAGATGGGCGACATTCTCAGGTGACTTAAGAATGTTAAAATTTATTCCTTAGATATAATAAAGGTGGTGAGGCAGTCAAAAATGGAAATAGAAGTAATGTATTCAATCGACTCAATTATGATGTTCTCCTATGGGATTATTCCCTTAATGGAGAATGCCTGTGCATAACTTTGTTTAATGTGTGGAGGCTGATGCATGGACAGCCACCAAACGGTCCTTGACAGATTGTGGCCAGGGTTCCAGTGTCATCGAATCCAAGAGGACTGGGGACCCTTCACTGCTGCAGCCTTCCTTCTCCTTCACTGCTGGGTGATGTAATATCATCTTCTGCATATCAATCATTTAGGTTTTGATTGGATCACTCCTTGTCTGGAACCTCACTCAACCTTGACCTTCCCACAACAGGAGACCCTACCAGGAGCTAAGCTCCAAACAGCATCACACTAGTGATCTCAGGAACTCAGAAGCCTCTGCTCCACAACAAGCTGATGATCCTTAGAGAAAGAATATGTAAATATACTTATAATTATTTTACATTTATTTTAATTATTTTACATTTGACTAGTCACTAAGATTAACTGCTGTTGATCATAGATTTTGCAGGTTTGATATTGTCATTTAAAGTAAAATTGGATAGGTATATGGACAGGAAAGGAATGGAGGGTTATGGGCTGAGTGCGGGTCAGTGGGATTAGGTGAGAGTAAGCGTTCGGCATGGACTAGAAGGGCCGAGATGGCCAAGGTGGCCTTTGTCCCTGCTGTAATTTGTTATATGGTTATATTTCAAAACAGTACATGGTGGCATGAAGATATGAGCCTGCAAGGAATATGTCAATGAACTAGCAAGAAGAACTAACAGAATTCAGAAAGAAGTTGGAGACTTGGTTTGTGGAAACAAGGGAATTATCAGCATGTGGTAGGACATTACAAATTTAAAAAGGAACAGAGGGATTTTGAGGTGTTCATCAACATCAGGTTGACACAATGATGAAGAAACCATAATGGCGTCTGAAGCATTGTAGCAAAAAAGTGGTATCTGTCATCATGGATTGCCACAACCACATTACACTCTTTTCTTGCTGCTGCTATCCGGTGGAGCCTCATGACTCAGACCACAGGAACAGTTATTACCCCTCAACCATCAAGCTTCTGAACCAAAGGAGAGAACTTCACTCAACTTCACTTGCCCCACCACTGAACAGTTCCCACTTATGGACTCACTCTTAAGGAGCCTTCATCTTACTTTGTTGATATGTATTGCTTCTTCTTCTTCTTCTTCTTCTTCTTCTTCTTCTTCTTCTTCTTCTTCTTCTTCTTCTTCTTCTTCTTCTTCTTCTTCTTCTTCTTCTTCTTCTTCTTCTTCTTCTTCTTCTTCTTCTTCTTCTTCTTCTTCTTCTTCTTCTTCTTCTTCTTCTTCTTCTTCTTCTTCTTCTTCTTCTTCTTTCTTTCTCTTTGTATCTGTATTTTTTTGTCTTTTGCACATTGTTCAAATACCCAAGCTGGCAAAGTCATTCAATTATTCTATTATAGTTATTATTTCATTATAGATTTATTGAATATGCTCACAAGAAAATTAATTTCAGGGTTGTATAGGGTGATATATATGCACTTTGTTAATATATTTACTGTGAATGTTTATCTTTATCCGCTGAGGCATAGAATGCAAGATTAAAAAGATCATGCAAGGACAGTATTAAAGACCACAGCTGCAATCCTAGTCACCAAGTTTACAGCAATAATATGGTAGTACTGGAGAGAGCACAAGTCTGGGAAATTATAGGCTGGTAAGTTTGATGTCAGTAGTATGTAAATTATTGCAAGGAATACTAAGAGGTAGGATCTACAAGTATTTAGATAGACAGGGACTTATTAGGGAGAGTCAACAGGGCTTTGTGCATGGTAGGTCATATTTAACTATTAGAGTTCTTCGAGGAGGTTACAAGTAAAGTGGATGAAGGGAAGGCAGTGGATGTTGTCTACATAGACTTCAGTAAGGCCTTTGACAAGGTCCCACATGGGAGGTTAGTTAGGAAGATTCAGTCATTAGGTATACATGGAGAGGTAGTAAATTGGATTAGACATTGGCTCAATGGGAGAAGCCAGAGAGTGGTAGTGGAGGATTGCTTCTCTGAGTGGAGGACTATGACTAGTGGTGTGCCACAGGGATCAGTGCTGGGTCCATTGTTATTTGTCATCTGTATCAATGATCTGGATGATAATGTGGTAAATTGGATCAGCAAATTTGCTGATGATACAAAGATTGTTGCTGTAGTGGACAGTGAGGAAGGTTTTCAAAGCTTGCAGAGGGATCTGGACCAGCTGGAAAAATGGGCTGAAAAATGGCTGATGGAGTTTAATACAGACACGCATGAGGTATTGTACTTTAGAAGGAAAAACCAAGGTAGAACATAGAAGGTAAATGATAGGGCACTGAGGAGTGCAGTAAAACAGAGGGATCTGGGAATACAGATACATAATTCCGTAAAAATGGCGTCACAGGTAGATAGGGTAGTAAATAGAACTTTTGGTGTATTGGCCTTTATAAATCAAAGTATTGAGTATAAGATCGAAGTTTTATATGTTGGATCTGTACACTGATAGAGTGATAGGTGAGGACCAGGGGGCTCTATCCCTGGTGGGCTGGCGGGGGGATGGGGTGAGGACAGAGGTAACTTCCGCCACTTCCTACGGGATCCCACCATCAACCACATCTTCCCCTCCACCCCCCCGACTCTTGGCTTTCTGCAGGGATCGCACCCTACGCAACTCCCTTGTCCATTCATCCCCCACAGACCTCCCTCCAGGCACTTATCCCTACAAACGGAAAAAGTGCTACACCTGCCCCCACACTTCATCCTTCACCACCATCCTAGGCCCCAGACAGTCCTTTAAGCTCAGGCACCACTTCACCTGTGCATCAACTGGGGTGATATACTGTATCTGGTGCTCCCGATGTGGTCATTTATACATTGGGGAGACCCACCACAGACTGGAAGACTGTTTCGTTGAACACCGGCGCTCAGTCCTCCAGCAGTGGCGGGATCTCCCTGTGGCCACACTTCAATTCCACAGACCACTCCCACTCCGACATGTCTGTCCATGGCCTCCTCTACCGTCAAGATGAGGCCACACGCAGGTCGATGGAGCAATACCTTATCTCCTGCCTAGGTAGCCTCCTACATGCCGGCACGAACATCCAACTCACAGACCTCTGTTGATACCCCTGCCCCCCCTTACCCCATCCCTATCTATAATTTTAGTCTGGTTCTCTTTCTCTCTTTTTTCCTCCCTCACTATAATCTCCCCACAGCCCTACCTTTCTTTCACTTTTATTTCCCATAATTCTCCACCTTCCCCCTAGCCCATTTCCCTCCAGCCTATCACTTCCCAGCTCTCTACTTCATCCCTCCCCACCACTTCTTATCCCCCCCCCCCCGACCATCCCATGTTACTTCACTCCTGACGAAGGGTTTCGGCCTGAGATTTCGTCACTACCTCCTCCCATAGATGCTGTCTGGCCTGCTGAGTTCTGCCAGCATTTTGTGTTTTTATTGAGTATAAGAGTTGGAATGTTCTGGTGAGGTTGTATAAGGCATTGTTGAGGCTGAATTTGGAGTATTGTGTGCAGTTTTGGTCACTACAGGAAGGATATTAATAAGGTTGAAAGAGTGCAGAGAAGATTTACGAGGATGTTGTTGGGACTTGAGAAACTGTGTTACAGAGAAAGGTTGAATAGGTTAGGACTTTATTCCCTGGAGTGTAGAAGAATGAGGGGAGGCTTGATAGAGGTATATAAAATTATGATGGGTATAGATAGAGTGAATGCAAGCAGGCATTTTCCACTGAGGCTAGGGGTGAAAAAAACCAGAGGACATGAGTTAAGGGTGAAGGGGGAAAAGATTAAAGGGAACATTGGTGGGGGGGCTTCTTCACACAGAGAGTGGTAGGGGTGTGGAATGAGCTGCCAGATGAAGTGGTAAATGTGGGCTCATTTTTAACATTTAAGAAAAACTTGGACAAGCACATGGATGAGAGGTGTATGGAGGGATATGGGCCAGGTGCAGGTCAGTGGGACTAGGCAGCAAAATGGTTAGGCACAGCCAAGAAGGGCCGAAGGGTTTTTGTCTGTGCTGTAATATTCTATGGTTCTATGGTTCTAAAAGAGGTTCCTTTTATGCCCTCTCAATGGATCAAACTATAATAAAATTTAGTAACCAGAGTGCATCTCTACACTAAATAAATAATACAAAGGTACGTCTGTTTCTGTCAGGTAACGATGCTGAAAAACTAATTCACACCTCTTTATCGAATAGACTAGATGACTACAATGCAAAGCAATTCCAAAGCAATCCACTGACAAACTTCAACTCATTCAGAATACTGCTGCTGGACTTTTAACTGAAACCACGATGAGGGAACAGATCGCTCCCATCCCAGCTGCTCTGCATTGGCTTACTGTGTCCTTCACAATTGATTTTGAAGTTCTCCTACTTATTTTTAAAACACTCAATGGCCTAGGATGGGAATATATCGCAGAATCGTTTTCATTTTATAATCCTGCTCGAGCTCTTGGGTCTGAAATTTAAACAGTCTCTCTCAACGGATAATTGGCAGGTCAGCTTTTTTGAACTACACTCCTAAAATGCGTAATTCAATACGTAAAACTATAGGAGATGCAGACTCAGTTGACACTTTTAAATGTCAGATTAAAACCTATTTATTTAATCTTGCTTTTAACTAATATCTTTTTGACTTTTATTTGCATGTTAGCACTTTATCCCATTGTAAAACACTTTGAACTACATTGTCTGAATGAAATTGCACAGTACATAATTTTTCTGTTAATATTATTTTTATTTTTTTCTCAGCCGAAGCTGGTAAAACCTGAGGTACAGCCAAGCACACTCATCTCTCAATTGTTAGGAACTTTTGGACTATTCTATTGGCGTTTCGGACTGAGACCCTTCGTCAGGACTGTCCTGACGAAGGGTCTCGGCCCAAAATGTCAACAGTGCTTCTCCCTATAGATGCTGCCTGGCCTGCTGCATTCCACCAGCATTTTGTGTGTGATGCTTGAATTTCCAGCATCTGCAGATTTCCTCGTGTTTGTTGTTTAATGGTGTAGTGACTCTGGGATGATACCAGTTGTAGGTAATACTATTTGGGCAATGTATACCGTGTTCATGTTCCATAGTCTTTCAATTTCCTCTTTTCAGCATATTTCTTGTCTCACTTATTGATTTTTGTATGTTATGTGTGTTTGGAATTAATAAAGTTGATCTTGCTTATAAATCCTTTGTTATTACTGTATATCTAGATGGGTGTTATGGATGATCCCATCTGTAGTAACAGATCAGCCATCAGTCATAATATAATTTGCGGGACTCTGACTAAAACTGGATCAGGCTTTTATTTGTAGTGAGGTATGGTGTCTTTTATGAGTTTGTATTTTAAAACAAGATTTTTGTGAATGACGCTTGTCACTTTATTGTGCCTGTGTAAGTAATCAGATTGAGTTACGCTTTTACAGGATCCTGTTTTGTGTTGGATTGTTTCTGGTTTCTGTAGGCAACTTCTGTGTTTATCATCTTGAATTTGTCGGTTTTTTATTATGTATTTTTGATGGGTTTTTTTTGTGTAAACCACATGGCTCTGTAATGTCACAAGGAACCTTTCTGTTTATTGAAAGAGCTCTCCGACTCTGAGTCAGGCATTTGATGCCTCAGTGTCAAAATCTTGTCTGCCCAGATTATGGGGATGTCTTTCATAGAGGGTCATGTTCTTCCATTGGTTAACTTTTTCTTGTGTAGTGATAATTTCTTCATTTTTCTGGGTTGGGCTTTCATTTATGTTTAGTGGCACATACGTCTTATCAGAATTGCATTTGCTCATGTGGAGTGCTGGAAGCCTGAGAAGAGTTTATTCGTCACATATGCCTGGAAAGCACTGGATCATTTTTCTGCTGAATGCTGTTTCTATTGAAAAAAATATAAGCTTAGAAATATATCTGACAGTTGTGTGAATATCTTATATCTGTATTTCCGCTTCCCCCTTCTGTCCTGGGTAGTGATAATCTAAGAGTGTTCAAGTGTACATAGTTTTTTTTCTTAAATTTGTCATTTCAGTTCTTATTTTTCTTCGCAAATTTTCCAGATCAGTTTCAGACCAAGATATTATGCCAAAGGAGTACCTGAATATTGGTACAGCAGAAGTGTTTATTGCCTTTGATATATTTTTAGTGTGGAGCTCTGTTTGGCAGTTTTTCTTTAGCCTTGAAGTAAATTCTGTCAAAAGTTTTTCCTTCATTGCACTATGATCTATTTTCTTTGCTTGTTGATATCCCAGATGCTTATGTGTTTCCTATTCATTTATCAGTTGTATTGTAACCTGCTGCTCTGTTTTGCATTCTGTTAGATCTATTGCCCTTCCTTTATGTTTAATATTCTGCACTTATCTAGTTCAAAGTTCATGTATATAGCTTTTGAAAATAGTTCTACCATTTGAATTAATTGTATTAGCTTTACTGATGGAGAGTATAATTTCAAATTGTACAATGTGTGTCGAGGTACAATTCATTTGGTTGTTTCTGATTTGATATCAGAATTTTCATCCAATTCAATAAATTATGCTGCGGATTTAAAGTTAGAAAAAACCATAGTGAACCTAGAGAGTTACCCTAGAAAATACCTCGGTTTATTTTGATAACAAGAGGTTATTCTTTTCTTGTTTGTTAATAGACAGAGTGATTATAGTACAGCAGTACGTTATCAAATATTGAAGGAATATTGGGTGTAGTTTATATGTATTAAGAACTTCTATAAACATGAGTGGGGTACAGAATTAAATTTTATTTTTGATAGTCAATACAGCAATATGAAAGATTTCTGCTGGACCATCGCAGCAGGAGGAGGAGCGAGGGGCTCCGGAGAGCGCTGAGTGCTGGGAAGCAGCTGAGGAGCTGAGGTGAGTGTGCTTTAAAAGGAGCATGGAGGGTAACTGAAAGGTTAAATAGAGTGTTGATTAGTTGATTAGAGGGAGTGAGTACTTGAGATAATTGGCAGGGACAAATAAAAGGGGGGGTAACTAAAGAGGAGTGGCCAGTGTGTGAGTGGCTCAGGGTAGGAGTGGAGCTTTGAGGCTTTGGCAAGCAGAGGCTGAGGATGAGCTTGTTCCCAGTGAGGTAAGGCTGAGAGTTCCTTTAATTAACTTAGGAGTAAGTAATGGAGGCAGCAGTTAGGGCAGTTGAGTGCTCTGTATGCAGTATGTGGGAAGTCAGGGACAGCACAATTGTCCCTGATGACTACACCTGTAAAAGGTGCATCCAGCTGCAGCTCCTGACAAACCGTGTTAGGGAACTGGAGCTGCAGCTGGATGAACTTTGGATCATTCATGAGGCAGAAGCAGAAATAGACAGGAGTTTCAGGGAGACAGTCACCCCTAAAAGTCAGGAGGCAGGTAGCTGGGTGACTGTCAGGAGAGGGAAGGGGAATAGACAAAAAGAGCAGAGCACCCCTGTGGCTGTTCCCATCAACAATAAGTATACTGTTTTGGATACTGTTGGTGGGGATGGCCTACCAGGGACAAGTTGTAGTGGTTTTGTCTCTGACACCAAGACTGGACCGTTAGCTCAGAAAGGAAGGAGGGAAAAGAGGAGAGTAGTAGTGATAGGGGATTTGATTGTTAGGGGGACAGATAAGAGGTTCTGTGGGAGAGATTGAGAATCCCAGATGGTCTGTTGCCTCCCTGGTGCCAGGATCTGCGATATCTTGGATTGAGTTCTCCGTATTCTCAGGAGAGAGGATGAGCAGCCAGATGTCGTGGTCCATGTTGGGACCAATGATGTGAATCGGAAGGAGGAGGAGGTCCTGCAAAGAGAGCTTAGGGAGTTAGGTGCAAAGTTGAAGGACAGGACCTCCAGGGTTGCAATCTAAGGCTAGAAATAGGAAGATAATGCAGCTAAATAGGTGGCTAAGGAGATGGTGCAGGAGAGAGGGTTTCATGTTTCTGGACAATTGGGCTTTGTTCCAGGGAAGGTGGGAGCTGTTCTGACAGGACAGTTTGCACCTGAACTGGAGGGGGACTTCTTTGAGGGTAAATTTGCTAGTGCTGCTCTGGGGGGGGGGGGGGGAGGGGAGTTTAAACTAGATTTGCAGGGGGAAGGGAACCAGAGTGTTAAGACAGATAGTGAGGTGGAGGAGGATAAAGGTCATGCAAGGACTGCATGTAAAGACAGAAATCAAAGGTTTGTACATGATAGGTGTACATGTTTCTCAAGTGCATCTATTTCAATGCAAGGAGTATTGTAGGTAAAGCGGATGTGCTTAGGATGTGGATTGGCACGTGGGATTACAACGTTATTGCTATGGTGAGATTTAGTTGCAGGAAGGGCAGGACTGGCAGCTTAATGTTCCGGGGTTCCAT
Source organism: Hypanus sabinus (assembly GCF_030144855.1). Taxonomy (NCBI): domain Eukaryota; kingdom Metazoa; phylum Chordata; class Chondrichthyes; order Myliobatiformes; family Dasyatidae; genus Hypanus; species Hypanus sabinus. The sequence goes on from NC_082719.1 coordinate 88,629,535, forward strand.
TTTTCCAGATGTGTTAGAGGGGGAGGGATGAAAGGGGAAAGAGTGGCATTACTAGTCTGGGATAATATCACAGCTGTGCGTAGACAGGAAAGTCCGGAGGGCTTATCTACAGAGGCTATATGGGTGGAGCTGAGGAACAGGAAAGGTGTGACCACACTAATAGAGTTGTATTATAGACTGCCCAATAGTCAGGGAGAATTGGAGGAGCAAATCTGTAGACAGATAACAGACCGATGTAAGAAACAGGAAGTTGTAATAGTAGGGGATTTTAACTTTCCACATATTGACTGGGACTCCCACACTGTGAAAGGGCTAGATGGCTTGGAGTTTGTCAAATGTGTTCAGGAAAGTTTTCTAAATCAATATATAAAGGTACCTATGAGAGAGGGTGCAATACTTGATTTCCTATTACGGAACCAGACAGGTCAGGTGACAGAAGTATGTGTAGGCAATCATTTTGGGTCCAGTGAATATAATGTCATTAGTTTCAAGTTAATTATAGATAAGGATAGGTCTGGTCCTCGAGTTCAGTTTCTAAATTGGAGAAGGGCCAATTTTGTGGAAATGAGAAAGGATCTAGGTAGAGTGGATTGGGATAAATTGTTTTCTGGCAAGGATGTGTTCAGTAAGTGGAAGACCTTCAAAGATGAAATTTTGAGAGTGCAGAGTTTGCATATTCCTGCCAGGATTAAAAGCAAAGCTAACAGGCATAGGGAATTATGGTTTTCAAGGGATATTGGCAATCTGGTTAAGAAAAAGAGAGGCGTATAGCAGATACAGGCAGCAAGGAACAAATGAGTTAGTTGAAGAGTATAGAAAATGTAAGAAACTACTAAAGAAGGAAATCAGGAAGGCCAAAAGGAGACATGAAGTTGCTTTGGCAGATAATGTGAAGGTAAATCCAAAAGGTTTCTGCAAGTATGTTAAGAGTAAAAGGATAGTAAGGGACAATATTGGTTCTTTAGAAGATCAGAGTGGTCGTCTATGTGTGGAACTTCACGAGATAGGGGAGATCTTAAACTTTTTTTATGCATCAGTATTTACTCAGGAAACTAGCATAGCATATATGAAAGGATGGGAAACAAGCAGTAGTGTCATGGAACATATAGGGATTAAAGAGGAGGAAGTGCTTGCTGCCTTACAGCGAATAAAGGTAGATAAATCCCCTAGGCCTGACATAATATTTCCTCAGACCTTCAGAGAGACTAGTGTAGAAATTGTAGGGGCCCTGGCAGAAATATTTAAAATGTCCTTAGCCACGGGTGCAGTGCTGGAGGATTGGAGGGTAGCTCATGATGTTCCATTGTTTAAAAAAGGGTCTGAAAGTAAACCAGGTAATTACAGGCCGGTGAGCCTGACATCAGTAGTAGGTAAATCTTTGGAAGGTGCTCTGAGAGATCGGATATACAAGTACTTGGACAGCCAAGGGCTGATTATGGATAGTCAGCATGGCTTTGTGCATGGTAGATCGTGTTTATTGAATCTTGCGGAGTTTTTCGAGGAGGTTACCAAGAAAGTAGATGTAGGAAAGGCTGTGGATGTTATCTACATGGACTTTAGTAAGGCCTTTGACAAGGTCCCATGTGGGAGGTTAGATTAGAAGGTTCAGACATTAGGTATCCATGGTGAGGTTGTAAACTGGATTCGAAATTGGCTGTGTGGGAGAAGACAGGGAGTGGTAATGAATGTTTGCTTCTCAGGCTATGTCCACACTAGACTGGATAATTTTGAAAATGCCGGTTTCACATAAAAATGATAGGTGTCCACACTATGTGTTTTGAAAAATATCTCTATCCATATTGAAACAGAGATTTCAGTGAAGCTTCTCCTCCTACACATGCGCAGGACACATCTATCAAAAACAAGCAACGTGTTTGGCATTGAATCTCGCCATAAAAGTGTGCGTTTGTGTAGTTACAGACTAGAAAAACTTAAAACAACAGACAGCTGTTGGCGTTCACACAGGAGAACTTAAAAGTTTAAAAAAATACTGGAACGTACGGAGGCAACTGACGGAGTTAACAGACAGATTGACCCGGCTGACGTCGAACATTGAAAAACTGACTAACTCTGTTGCGTTAATAAAGCACCTTGTTAAATGTATAAAACATGTCTGCATCAGTGTTATCTTGTATTTCCATACAATGTAACATTAGGCTGTTACACATCTATAGTCAGAAGTACTTGCATCAATAGGTAAACCACCTTCATACAAACAAGGACAGAAAACAGGGCAAAGTGAGTATACTTACTTATTCAGTAAGTTATGGGTCAAAGTATTTGGTGAGTACATTTCTAACCCTTCTGGTGTCAGTTTCGTTCCCATCTGTCTGAAATTGTTAGGTTACATTCAAAAAAACAATGAAATAGCGCGCTGCTGTCTGACAGCATTTCCAGAAGTTTCCGGTTACCCCGTCCACACTGATCTGGCCAATCCTGCGTTTTCAAAAATACACACTTTGGAGAGCATTTCTGAAAAGCTCCGATTTTGGGAGACAAAAACACCGTTTTAGTGTGGACTAAAACAAAGGGGAAAAAGCTTCAGTTATAGACTTATCCAGTGTAGTGTGGACATAGCCTCAGACTGGAGACTTGCCTCAGGGATCTGTGCTGATGTAAATGATAATGTGGTAAATTGGATCAGCAAGATTGGAGGCACTGTGGACAGTGAGGAAGGCAGAGGGATCTGGACCAACTGGAAAAATGGGCCAGAAAATAGCAGATGGAATTTAATGCGGACGTGTGAGGTGTTGCATTTTGGAAGGACAAATCAAGGTAGGACATACACAGTAAATGGTAGGGCACTGAGGATTGTGGAGGACAAAGGGATCTGGGAGTTCAGATACATAATTCCCTGAAAGTGGCATCACAGGTAAAGAGGGTTGTAAAGATTGAACAGGTTAGGACTTTATTCCTTGGAGTGTAGAGGATTGAGGGGGGATTTGATAGAAGTTTACAAAATTATGAAGGATATAGACAGAGAAAATGCAAGTGGGCTCTTTCCACTTGGATTAGGAGAGATAAATACAAGAGGACCTGGCTGTAGGGTGAAAGGGGAAAGTTTTAGGGGGAACATTAGGGTGAACTTCTTTACTCAGCGAGTGGTAGGAGAGTGGAATGAGCTGCCATCTGACATGGTAAATGTGGGCTCACATTTTAAGAATAAATTGGATTGAAAAGAGGTCTGGAGGATTACTAACTGGGTGCAGGTCAATGAGACTAGCAGAATAAAGTTTTGGTACAGAATAGAAGGGCCAAATAGCTTGCTTTCTGTGCTGTGGTGTACTATGGTTCTATGCTTTTCCGCTGGGCTTGATTTAGAACTACAGAATCTATTAGCAGTTGTACTTTACATCCTTTCATACCCTTACAGCATCCTTTCTATTCTCTAACTACATCATGGTTACCTAAGTGAGTGGTGATTAATTACGAGAGACATGGTGTTATAATTTTATATATAGTTTGTGAACAAGTAATAAGATGTTATTTTGATGGGTTATTTTTGATTTCTCCTTTAGGTAAGGGATATGCTTTAATTTTTATCAAAAATTCAGGTACTTTGTCAGGATTTTAAATAAAATTGTTGATCTGTAATAATATTATTGCTAATTATTTACATTCAGCTCAAGCTGGGGTCCGGGCATAGTCAAGCACCTTCATATCTCAATTGCTAGGAACTTTCAGACTATTTAAATGGGATTTAGTATTGTGGCTTTCTGAAGATTTACACGGATATTACTGTCCTAATTATTTAACGTTGTTCTGTAGTGCCTTTGTCGAACAGGTGGGGCTCGTCAGTCTTGGACTGCAGCCCACCTGGGAGAAGGCCTTTCCCACCCTTGGGAAATGCTTCAGGAGTAAACCCCAAGGAGCCACGGTCCCTAAAGCAGTTTGATATTGTTTACAATTTCACTCTGTCAATCTCGGCAATGACACTGGTGCCAAGCTGTATCAGCGCTTGCCCTTTCCTTGGGCTACATCAGGGATGTGGCGAGGGGGAGCCCGCTGCATGGGCAAAGCCAGTTCTTCAAATCTTCCTGCCCTGGAGAGGACACAGTCCACCCGGGGCAAAAACTCATGATCCCTTGGGATTGACGGCTGCCTACTCTTCAGTGCCTTTGGGATGACACCAATTGTAGATACTAATATTGGGACAATGTATACCCTGTTCACATTCCAAAGTCTTTCAATTTCCTCTTTTAATTCAGCATATTTCTGGTGTTTCTCATGTAGTGATTTCTGTATGTTATGTATTTCAAATGGCTATATCTATTAAGTAAGTTTGTCTTGCTTGTTTATCCTGTGTTGTTCTATCTGGACAGTTATGTTCGCAGTATTGATACCAGAGTACTGAAACAGACATGCTCTGTCCTGGGAAAAGATTACCAGCTAGACAGTGAAAATAAATAATTAACAGGTGTCCTCAAACAACCTTTAAAGGATGTAAAACATCCCCACTGACGTCTGGGAAACTTTGGCCCATGAGCGCACAACTAGAGAGAGAGCAGTTGGATGATATTCAGAACTTAGAAAACATGTCCTGTGGAGTACATTGGAGCACGGTGTATGCTTTAGAAGGAGCAAATCACCACCCTGGCTGTTCACCCCTTCAGTCATCCCTGGCTCAACTAAACGGAAGGGTTATCAATTCGCCCTACTGTGTTGTCCCTTATAATCTTCAGGATTGAAATAGAAGAAAAGGAAAATGAAAACAGAAAATGAAGAAAATGAATTCTGAATTGCCCTCATCAAGTTATTGCATTTTACACATAATCATATAAAGACACACACAATCAAACACAATAGCACAAGAGCCTGATAGCAGAGACACACAAACACATACACACATATTGAACGGGTGCTGTCTGTTTTCCAAACTACAGAGTTTTTCTTTAATTTGACAAATTCCTGCTAACCATCACAGTGTATGAGGAAAAACCTAATAAAGTAAGAGTGTTATTTAAAGTAATGTTATAACACTGCAGGGAATAATAAGGGTTCTAAAATGAATCTGTTTCCAATGCACTCCTGTACTCAGGGCAGCATAAGCTCAATGAAATTGAGTGAAAAGACAGCAAGGTTCTACTGTTGTATGTGATAGTTATTGAACAATCTTAATGCAACTGTCATACCGAGATTTTCATCTTGGCAGTGCCAGAACACAACATGACATTGCTGGTGCCAGAATGATCCCTACTCTATTCATGTAATTGGTTTGCTTCACACTGGTTACCTCATATGTGCAACCAGTAAAAATTTAGCTTTTCTTTAGCAAAGCCACCATTCTCTGAGGTCTCTTGCACTGATATTCTTTATCCTACGATTATAGGGAGTTCAGCTGTCATACTGGTTAGTCTTGATCATTTATTCTGCATTCCAAAGAAGAGCACTCAGTTGGCCCCACCTGCTTCTAAATTGTTCAGCACCCATTTGCATGCATGCACAAAATGGACCATGAACTCCATCCACTGTGGTTGGATCAGGCAGTTTACACTCACTTCATTAGGTACACCTGAACACCTGCTTGTTAATGCAAATATCTAATCAGCCAATCACATTGCAGCAACTCAATGCATAAAAGCATGCAAGCATTGTCAAGCGATTTAGTTCATGATCAGACCAAATAACAGAATGCAGAAAAAATGGGACCTAAGTGACCTTGACTGTGGAATAGTTGTTGGTGCCATACAGGGAGATTTGAGTATCTTGGCAACTGCTGATTCCCTGAGATTTTCACGCACAATGGTCTCTAGAGTTTACAAAGAATAGTGTAAGAAACGAAACTCATCCAGTGACCGGAATCTCTGTGAGTGAAAATGCCTTGTCAATGACAGAGGTCAGAGGAAACTTGCCGGACTGGTTCAAGCCAACAGGAAGGTGGCAGTAGTTCCAATAACCATGTGTTACATGAGTGGTGTGCAGAAGAACATCCCTAAGCACTCAACGCATCAAAACTTGAAGTGGATGGCCAACAGCAGCAGACCATGAACATGCATTCAGAGGTCACTTTATAAAGAGAGGAGGTATTTAATAAAGTGACCACTGAGTGTAAGTGCGCTCTCACCGTTTACATTGTTGATACATCAGTTCTACATTACATTGACAAAACAACATAAATGAGCTCTGTTGATATTATTTCACAGAACAGGAAAACTTACACTAAATATTGATAAAAAATGTTTCAATCAAGATTTCATACTTCTGGGTGTTAAAACTTACATATTTGATCAATCCTAAGGTTATCTGCCCTAATGATTTATACTATTATAGATAACTCCTCTTCGTGCCTTGTGGCACATTGGGCAACCTAGCCATTTGCTTGGCATTCAGTCTGTTTTTTAGGAAATGGAATTGTTACCCTGATACTCAACCCAGCACAGATGGGAGCGTGCAAGGTGCTGGCTGGATTCAAACCCAGGACCACCCACATCAGTACTGATGCCATTACACCACTGGCTGGCAATAACTTATATTGAGTTCTTTCATTTTTGTTATTTTAAATTGCTGTATGCATTCGGAAATTGATGTTGAGTTGATTTACATCCAGGAGTAGAGAAGGGGCTAAAATCAAACTCCTTCAAGCAGACTACTGGATAAGAGCACGCTCAGGCAGAATCTCTTTATTCATTCATTGATTCTGAGTCCCCTTACTGGAGTTCACTGCCTTTGAGGGTGGTGGAAGACAATCATTTAGTGCCAGCACAGGGCATTGGACAGGCATTTAAATGGGAGTTATCTGCTCAGGAAAAGGAGACTTGGACTGACAGGATTGCTCCACAAGAGTAAGCTGACACTCCATAGGCTGAATGGTCACCATCTGTGCTCGCGGGATTCTAAGATTCTATTATTCTCATTTGATTTGACTTCATCCCTCTCCTGGATCAGGAGTCTTTCTTCAGCAATCGATTCATTCCTTACCTCAACTGATCACTGAGCCCACTGTTTATTACCATGACCCAATTTTAGTGAATTCTTGTGCATGAGGATGAAATTCCTTGAAAATTGTATTGATATGGTAAGTTTATCTTCTTAGCATTGGTCCTTTTCTTGCACAACAACCACTTGCTGACACTCATTGTTTACTTCTTAAGTATAATACCTGGGCTGAATACCTATATGCAGGGACTGGTAATCGTAACCTACTGGTTAAGTAATTGTGCAAGTGATGCAGAAACCCAGAATAATGATCTAATGCAGAGGTTCCCACCCTTTTTTATGCCAGATACCAAAGGGTCTGTGGACCCCAGGTTGGGAAACCCTGATCTGGAGGATAGATAGATAGATAAACGGATACTTTATTGATTCCAAAGGAAATTACAGTGTCACTGTAGGATTACAACTGCACAGATATATAAATATACAAATAATAGAAGAGAAGTGAGAAAGAATAAAAAATAAGTTACCTCAACCAGTCTAACAAGAGGGGGTCATCACTTCTCCGGCTATAGGTTGACTCATTATAAAACCTAATGGACAAGGATAAGAATGACCTCATACAGCACTCTTTGGAGCAGTGTAATTGTCTTAGTCTATTACTAAATGTATTCCTCCATTCAGCAAAGGTGACACGTGAGGGTGGGAGAGTTCAAAGTAAATACACGCCACCATATACAAATCTGAGGTTCATTTTCTTGCGGGCGATCACAGTAAATACAAGAATCACAAGAGAAACAATGAAAGACCACATCCAACAGGGTGGACAACAACCAAAGTGCAAAACAAAAAACAACAAACTGTTCAAATACAAAACGAAATTGAAAAAATAATAATGATAATAATAATAATCATCATCATCCCAATGGAAAAGCAGAAATCTTTTATGTTGTTATATTGACTACCAAAAGGCATTTGACTTTGCCCCACACTCAAGGCTAATAGAAGTTCTTAATATATATAAATTACATCCAATACTGTGGAATTCCTGCAACATCTGATGAAGTATTGGCATAATATCTATCTACTAACAACTGAAACAAAACAACCACCATTATCAAAATAAACTGAGGCATTTTCCAAGGTGACTCTTTAAGTTCACTATGATTCTGTCTAGCTTTAAATCCACTCTCTAATTTACTGAATGAGATGAAAATTGAGTATCAAATCAGAAACAATGAAATGAGCTATACTTTAACACACCTTCTGCTCATGGATAATGTGAGAGTATATGCTCATCATCAATTAAGCTAAACCAATTAATTCAAATAGGAGATCTATTTTCAAACATATAAGCATAAACTTTGGAAAGGATAACTGCAGAACATTAAACATAAAAAAAAGGTACAATGGAGCTAATACCAAACAGAGCAGCAGGATACAATACAACTGATGGACAAATATATAACATAGATTTCTGGGATATCAACAAGGAAAGAAAATAGATCATGGTGCAATAAAGGAAAACCTTTTTGACAGAATTTACATCAAGGCTTAAGAAAATCTGCCAAACAGAGCTCCACACTAAAAATATAACAAAAGCAATAAACATGTTTGCTCTACCTATATTAACATATTCTTTTGGCATAATGTTCTGGTCTGAACTGATCTGGAAAATTTACAAAGAAAAATAAGAACTGAAATGAAAAATTTCAGAAAACATTATGTACATTTGAATGCACTCAGATTAACACCACCTAGGACAGAAGGTGGAAGAGAAATAACAGACATTGAAAATCTACATAACAGTCAGATAAAACCTGTAAGGATATATTTTCATCAATGAAACCAGGAATCAGCACTCCAAGCAAGCATATGCAAGTATACCACACACAACCCAGAAAAGTAAAGAATAGGATAACCAATGGAAGAGCATGAGCCTCCATGGAAGACATCCCCACGATCTGAACAGACTAGTTGTCATCAAGGAAGCGCCAAATACCTGGCTCGGAGTTGGAGAGCTCTTCCCAGAAACAGAAGTTTTCCTTGTGGCGATACAGGAGCAGGTGGTTAACACAAAAAATTATGAAAAATACATAATAAAAGACCAAAAAATTCAAGGTGACAAATGTAGAAAATCCCGAGAAAAACAAGAAACAATCCATCACTTTATAGGATAATGTAGCAGTTTAACTTTATCTGATTACTTACACAGGCACAATCAGGTGGCAAACATCATTCATCAAAATCTTGCTTTGAAATACCAAGTCATAAAAGAAATCATATGTTACTATAAATATAAGCCTGATCCAGTTTTTAGAGTCAGAACACCACAAATTATATTTTGACTGATCGGTTATTACAGAATAGGCAATAATAACCGTCTAGATATAATAATACATGATAAACAACCAAGAACAACTTATTCAATGGATATAATCATTCCAAACACACAGAAATAAATAAGTAAAAAACAATCAGAAATATACTGAATTAAAAGAGGAAATTGAAAGACTATGGAGCATGATCAGGGTACTATTGTCCCAATAGTAATATCTACAAGTGCTAACATCCCAAAACCACTACACAATAGCATTAACAACACACCAAAATGCTGGTGGAACACAGCAGGCCAGGCAGCATCTATAGGGAGAAGCACTGTCGATGTTTCGGGCCGAGACCCTTCGTCAGGACTAAATGAAAGGAAAGATAGTAAGAGATTTGAAAGTAGTGGGGGGAGGGGGAAATAAGAAATGATAGGATAAGACTGGAGGGGGTGAGATAAAGCTAAGAGCTGGTAAGGTGATTGGTGAAAGTGATACCGAGCTGGAGAAGGGAAAGGATCATGGGACGGGAAGCCTTGGGAGAAAGAAGGGGGGTAGGGGGAAGCACCAGAGGGAGATGCAGAACAGGGAAACAACTAAATATGTCAGGGATGGGGTAAGAAGGGGGAATGGGCATTGATGTGGTAAGTGAATTTATCCTCACTGGTACAAGAGCCTGGTGGCTGAGTGGTAATACTGAACTTCTGATACTCCTGTACTTCATTCCTGATGGCAGCAGCATGAAGAAAACATGGCCAGAATGGAGGGGGTGCTTGATGATGGGTGCTGCTTTCCTGTGTCAGTGTTTGGTATTGATGTGCTCAGTGGAGGGGAGGGCATTAACTACATTGGATTGGATCATATCCACTATTCTTTTTGTAGGCCTTTCCATACAAGGGCATTGGTATTTCCATATCAGGCTGTATGGAAGTAGACAATATACTCTCCATCAAACATCTCTAGAAGTTTGTCAAAGTTTTAGATGACATGACGAATCTTTGCAAACTTCTAAGGAAGTAGAGGCACTGCCATAATGGCACTTAAGTGCTGAGCCCCGGACAGATCCTCTGAAGTGATAACTCCTCGAAGAGCTTAAAGTTACACCTTGAAACATCTTGAATTGAAAATCATGTAAATAAATTAATCGAAAGAATGTTTGCTTTAGATTGACATTGGAATATTCTTACCACACACATTGCCATAATTCAGGAACATACATGCCTGTAAAAAGTATTCAACCCCCCCTTGAAAGTTTTCATCTTTTATTGTCTTATAACGTAGAATCACAGTGGATTTAACTTGGCTTTTTTGACACTGATCAACAAAAAAAAACCCTTTTGTGTCAAAGTCAAAACAATTCTCTTCAAGGTGATCTAAATTAATTACAAATATAAAATGCAAAATAATTGATTGCTTAAGTATTCACCCACTTCAAGTCAGTATTTAGTAGATGCACCTTTGTCAGCAATTATAGCCTTGAGTCTGTGTGGATAGGTCTCAATCAGCTTTGCTCATCTGGATACTGCAATGTTTCCTCATTTTTCTCTACAAAACTGCTCAAGCTCCATGAAATTGCACAGGGATCGTGAGTGAACAGGCCTTTTTAAGTCCATCCACAAATTCTCAATTGGATAGAGGTCTGGACTCTGACTTGGCCAATACAGGACATTAACTTTTTTGTTGTTTTTACCAATTCCTGTGTAGCTTTTGCTTTCTGCTTGGGGTTATTCTCTTACTGGAAAACAAATCTTCTGAAAAGTTGCAGTTGTCTTGCAGATTGCATTAGGTTTTCTTTCAGGATTTTCCTGTATTTTGCTGCAGTTGTTTTACCCTCTACCATCAGAAGCCTTCCAGGGCCTGTTGCAGTGAAGCATTCCCACAGCATGATGCAGCCACCACCATGCCTCATAGTAGGTGTAGTGTTCTCGCACAGGTGTAAAAACCCTGAACTAAACACACAGTATAAACTGGAGTCAATGAGGCACGATCCCAGTAAGATTAACCGTTTACTGTTCACTCTTCCACATTAACGTATGGTGAAAACTGTTGATAAAACAATATAAAATATATACAGTATTTGTTTCCTTCTTGGCATCACATTTACATCATAAATACTTGCAAAAATAAAACTACAACAAACTATATTACATTAAAGTACAACATACAGTCAGAATCTACCTATGCCATCAACTGCTTTAAATACACTTCAACACAAATTATCCGCAACTCTTTGAAGAACAAAGAACATAAACTTTATCAACCGTCATTACCTTTAACAGAATCAGCATTAACATTTTTACTTCAACATATCGACTATCTTATGAACTTATGGCGTTGCTTCTATGATGTTTCTAGTGCGTAGAAAGAAAACTTTTCTCGTGCTGATCCTGCACACACAAGCCCCCTCCTTCCTGTTTCTCCAAACCATTTTTTTTCCCACAAGACGCAGCAAAGCTGGGTGTGACGTCATCGCATGCCATGGTATATCACAGACAACTAATTTACTTTCAACAAACTTAACTTTAACTAGAAAACCATTACAAATGAATTACTAAAGCGAAAATATAATAAACTAAATGAATGCCTTAAGGGCAACACAGTAGAAATTGTGTGCTTTTGATGGTGTGTGGTGTTTGGTTTATGCCAAACATAGCATTCCATCTGATAACCAAAAAGATCAATTTTGGTTTCATCAGATCATAGAACCTTCTTCCAGCTGACTTCAGATTTTCCCACACAGACTCTAGATGAGATTTCATGTGAGTTTTTTTCAACAGTGTCTTTCTCTTTGCTGCTCTCCCATAAACTAGTGGACCATCTGGACAACAGTTGTATGCGCAGTCTCTCCCATCTCACCCACTGAAGCTTGTAACTCCTCTAGAGGTTTCATAGGTCTCTTGGTGACCTCCTTCATTAGTCTCCTTCTTGCACAGTCACTTAGTTTTTGAGGACTGCCTGCTCTAGGCAAATTTACAGTTGTGCCATATTCTTTCCATTTCTTGGCATTTGACTTAACTGTACTCCAAGGGATATTCAGTGACTTGGAAATTTTCTTGTATCCATCTCCTGACTTGTGCTTTTCAATAACTTTTTCATGGACTTGCTTGGAGTGTTCTTTTGTCTTCATGGTGTAGTTTTTGCCATGATGCTGACTCACCAGCAGTTGGACCTTCCGGATCCAGGTGTATTTTAACTACCATCAATTGAAACACCTTGACTGCACACAGGTCTCCAAAAACAGATCTTCATTTAACTAATTATGCTACTAAAACTAATTGGCTGCACTGGTTAAGATTTGGTGTGTCATATTAAAGGGGTTGAATACGTGTTTTATATTTGCAATTACTTTCAGTCACTTTGTAGAGACTGGTATTCAATTTGATACAAAGGATTTTTCTTCTGTTGATCAGTATCAAAAAAGACAAATTAAATCCACTGTGATTCAATATTTTCAATCAATAAAACATGAAAACTTCCGGGGGGGGGGGGGTGAATACTTTTAATAGGCACTATATTTCCTGAGAACGTATAGAGCAATATATGGAGCATATTATCAACGTCCTTATGCTGTGTATCAGTAAGAAGAATTCAATAGTTGTGCTAATTATATTCTTGCAAATCAATTATGCCATATGCTCATTACTTCATAAATTCGCCTTGAAGGAAATTATATGTTCCTGCTTGTTTTTCCAAATATTCCATTGTATTTGTTTTGATCGTGTTATCTTTCATATATTTGTACCGTCTGTTAGTAGACCTTTCCTCACGCTTTACATAATCTGATCCACTGCTCTTTTGAGTTCTTTGAATCCCGTTCAGTTTCCATGATCTGAGCTATTGTTGCTCTTTTGTGTGTTTTCTCCCTTTCACTTTTATTTAGCTCCTCTTCCTGATTATCTATGAATAGTTCTTAGGCAAGTAGAATTCTGTGTTGAACAGAGTTTTCTCAGCCGACTCTGATCATTTTCATAACATAGAACTCAAACCTTAGTCATCTGGAATCATAACAGCTGTTCTGTGTTTCTCATTTTTTGAACTTGGCTTTGAACTCAATTGTTTTATGATATTTCAGGATAAATGTTCATGCACCATTAAGCTGTTATCAAAACCTGATTCATTACTCATTTCCACATCTAATAAGGCCTGGTCCCTCATTAATTCATGGACAAATTGTTGCAGCAAACTATTCTGAACATACTTAAGAAAGCTGTAATCTATATGTGTAGTCTAATCTATATTAAAAGTATAATGTATCACTGAATGTCTACTCCTGTTCTTTGCACTTGTGCATTCCACCATGCTGCAGCTGCTAACTGAGGGCTTAATCATTCTAAATCATTTTCTGTTTTACTTTTTAAATCTAAATCTTATTGTATCACATCTCTAAGATTACTTCTCTCCATCGGTTTTCTAAATCACCCATTGATCCTGTAACTTGTTGAATTTGGTTCCCTGGTCTAAGTACTTTTTCTGCCATATCTCAATAATGCCACAACCTCCAACTAGAATTTATAACAGAAAATTTGTTCAGCACATTTCTTATATACTCACTCATCTGGACTTCATCCACCTCCTTCAGTTTTAATATATTGCTTCATTCACTATTTCTTATTTTGCTACGGAGACACAAGAGACTGCAGATGAAACAAACAATCTTCTAGAGGAACCCAGCAGCACCCGTGGGGGCAAAGGAGTTGTTAATGATTTGGGTCAAAATCTTTCATGAGGACCAAATACTGACTCAACCCTTCCTTTAGTGAACTTTAATTTCTTTCCAGTTTTGAGCTTAATGACCACTCTTTACTCCTGGCTGCTTTACCACAAATTTAGAAGACCATAAGATGCAGGAACAGGATTAGGCCATTCAGCCCATCCAGTCTGCTCTGTCATTCCATCATGGCTGATTTATTACCCTCCCAAATGCATTCTTTTGCCTTCTCCTCAAAAGACATCTTCTTAGAACTACAATTTCTTCTGAACTCTCTCCTTCAATTAATTAAAGTCCAATTGACAGCCCAATTTATCTTTCCTGCTCAGAATCCAGTCAAAATCCAGTAGAGTCCAAAGCAATGGAATTGATTGAACCTCCCATACTTCTAATGCTGAAGACTCAAGGGGTGTTGTGTTCTTCCCCTTCTGTCAATGTGACTTTGGTCAATTAAGTTGGTAAATTGGTTTATTATTGTCACATGTACTGAGGTACAATGAAAACCTACCTTGGACACTGTTCATATAGATGATTACATTACAATGGTGTATTGAGGAAGTATAAGTTAAAACAATAAGAATGCAGAATGAAGTGTTACAATGTAGAACAAGTGCAGGTAGACAGGAAGCTGCAAAGTCACAATGAGTTAGATTGTGTCAAGAAGACCATTCACTGGTCTTATAGCAGCAAGATAGAAGCTGTCCTTGAGCCTAGTAGTACATAATTTCATGCTTTTGTGTCTCCAGCCTGCTAGTGGAAGGGGGGGAAGAGAGAATAGCTGTTTGTATAGTTTTGACCAAAATGTCAATAGTTTTTCTCACTACAAATGCTTCTAACCCACTGAATTCCTCCAGCAGATTATTTGTTGTCCATCCTCCTTATCTGTTCATTTTTAAGCCTGTTTGCCTGTTAGTCACCTCCTATTCTAGAAACTAAGATCTTTGCATTAGTATTTTTGTACTGGTAAGATATTGATAACTCAGAAAATATAGGCTGACCAATGTCCATCAGCCTGTGCATCCTCATTTAACCCTCAGTACATCAAAAATCTTGCACAGGATGAATCAAGCTTATTGTTATATGCTCAAATACAAGTAGGCACAGATGCAATAACAAAAAAAAAACCCTTATTTGAAGCAGCACACGGGCACGCAGATTAGGTACACAATTGTCAAATGAAAAACATAAATTACACACATTTCTACAAGAACAAACACTTTTAAAACAGGTTCAATTGTATTGAAATGTGGTCAAAGTGCTATATGATATGTGATCAAAAAACTGAACAGGAAATGTCCTGAAAACTTTTCTTCCCAGATTTAAAAAAAAATCGACGTGCCAAATTGTTTCATAATATAGCTCATTAGAACATTGAACATAGAACAGTACAGTAAAGGAACTGGCTAATTGGACCACAATGTTGTGCCAGCAGCCAAAAAGTAAATCAAAAACATTCAAACACTATATCTCCTACTTACACCATGTCCATATCCCTCCATCTTCCATATATCCAGGCGTCGATCCAAACATCTCTTAAGAACCTCTAATGTATTTGCCTCTACCCCCACACCAGGCAGCGCATTCCAGGCGTCCATGACTCTGAGTAAAAGACTTGCCCTTCACATCCCCCTCTCACCTTCAATGCATTCCCTCTGGTATTAAGTTCTGGTATTAATCATATGACACTATACCAAACCAGAATCGTCTATCAATTGTCCAGTTGAAGAAGGTGAATTAAGAGATTTATTTTGAAATTATTATGATTTGTCATTTGATATTACGTTGCCCATCTTAACATCCAAATATCATTTTACTTTCACTCACTCTCTAACTTATAGGCTTTTAAGACCTAAGCTCCATATTACTCACAATATTTAGCTTGCTTCATCTTCTACCATTTCATTTAAATGAGAGTGTTCTGCATGGTGATACTGAAAATACATATAGATTTTAAAGTAGAAGTGACCATTGTTATGTTAGGGATATAATTCCTTAGTTCCACTTAATTCTTTAGTGTAAGAATGGAGAAATGCTTTTGTATGTGTTGGTGGGATTTCCATGGAGTCTCCTGGCAACTATTCATACAATAGCTCTGGGTGGCTTCAGTCCCAATCGTTTTTGTGTTGGTGCCAATAAAGGACCTGGTCACTGCCATTTCTTTTGCCTTCAACTGAAAGGGTGAGTTGAATTTATAGTGTGGAGCTGAAGGTCATTTTCTTGATAAAGCCATCACACTGTTGATTTATTGTAAGTTGTGAGTTCATGTTTATATTGGGCTGCTTGCTAATTCTCTCCACTAACATCTTTGTGTTTTAAGCCACTCTATCGCTCTTTCTGAATGTGATCTGTGCATTCTATTCTGTAATATAGAGGTCAAGCTTCAGGTCCATAGTTGTGGTATTCATCATTTTTAGACCCGTTGTTGTAGTATTAATCACTTTTAGATCCAATGCAGTGTGTGAGCGAAAACACTCATGCAAACTCTGCATACCAGTATTTCATGTTGAGGTGCAGTGACTCGGAATGATAAATGGAATTTTAGTTCAGACCAAGTTGGTGAATTGTTCTAATTTGAATACTCAACATAATGACTGTGTCCACACACACACACACACACACACACACACACACACACCTGTTTTCCAGCAGTTTATGAAGAATATTACTGTTTTAAGATTTTTAAAAGACTGAAATAAAGCTCAATCAGTCTGAAGGCACTTTGGATTAAAACTAATTTGGTTATGTGGTCAAGCAAACTAATCAGTTTGCAATTAACTGGATCTCACTGTAATGCAACTGTAAGATGTTTAAAGCATTCTGTATATTAAGCCATTTTCTAAAGACTGGGTTCTCAGATGTACATTTAACATTTTTATTGTGCTTGTCTAACAGGGCACACTTTTCATCAGGTCACTTTCAGGTACTTCATCCATTAGCAGACATAATTACCGAGATGCAAAGAGACAAATGCCCACAAAGTTATAACACTGATGAACATGGCTCCTTAAAGAGCTCTCTGAGGACCAATTTCCAATATTGATACTTCAGCTTGTTTAATCATCCATTACACAACTGCATCTAAAGCAACAATAAACAATCTAACCTTATAAAATATTAACAAGAATTAATCTCTATTTCATGGTGTTTCTCAATGTGCCCCAAATTACTGAAAATCTTTCTTTTAATTATTTAAATCTTGTAACGATTCTGAAGTTAGTTAAACCAAACTTGTAAACTAAACAAAAATACACGGAACAGTTATTGCAGGAAATACACAAACAAACAAAAGTAAATTGTTTCATGCACTTCATTGTAATTTGGCAGTATAGATGCTAGTCACATGAAAGACAACCTTACTAATGTGGAAATAGAAAATTTGACATGGAAGGTCTCAATTCTACAGCAGAGATGGAGTTTAACTATAAGAAAATATCACTAAGAGGGTGATTGAATCCCTGGAACACAATATTGAAGGTTGTCTCATCCTAATAACTATTTCTCTGCCTTCCTTCAAAATGTGGCAACGCAAACTTGAATAATTGGATGACTGAACTGAAAATTGTGTATATGACTTCTTACTACTTAATAATCGATACTTACTCCTCAGTTTGGTAGTGTAGCAGTTAGCAAAACGCTTTACAGCGTCTGCTGTAAGATCAGGGTTCAATTCCCACCAAAGGAATTTGCATGTGCTCTCTGTGACCACATGGGTTTTCTTAGGTTGCTCTGGTTTTCTCCCACATTTCAATGATGTACAAGTTAGGTTTAATAAATTACAGGCATGCTATGTTGGTGCTGGAAGCATGGGGACACTTAGGGGCTGCCCCAGCATACCTGGGACTATGTTAGTCTTTGACATATTTCACTTTATGTTTTAAAGTTTCAATGTACATGTGAGAAAAAAAGCTAATCAAGTCAAATCTGATACATACCTGGGTGATTCTGGATAACAAATTGATGAATTAGCAATACTGATTGAATGAAGGGGTGATAAAATGGTGCAGTGAGTACAATTGTTACTTTATGGCTCTAGAGAAGCAGATTTAATGCTGGTTCTGTCTTTTTGGGAATGTACATTCTCCGTGTGATTAGCAGGATTTCCTGAGTTAACTAGATTTGTTGCCCTCTATTAAATTGTCCCTACTGTGCAAGCCATTCCTCTAAGAAAACCATAACCTTGTCATAAGGTTTGGAGGCTTGTGTGCCTCAATGACCCAAAGAGCAACGTTGGCTGGAGTTAGGACCTTGTGCTTTGGTGCTTGGTAGAGTCACCCAGGCCAAACAGGTCAAAGGGTAAAGGCCAGACTAAGAGTGGACCACCAGTCTTCCAGCTTTGGGGGTTCAGCTCAGGGCTAACAACCCTGACTGGTCAAAAAACTGAAATGTAAGACATTCATTGCTGCCCTGAAACGTCAGTGGCAGTAAGTAGGTGCAAGTGAGTAGTAGAATTTGGATGGTGATGATAGGAATGTGTAGGAAAAAAGTAATATTAATGTAAGATTAGTACAAATCAGTGCTTATTGGCTGGAAAAAAGATCTGATGGGCCTAATGGCCTGTTTTGTGCTGTAGGATTCTACGTTTATCATCTTTGCCTCATCTATGAGGTGAACGAGGGCTAATTTAGATAGGAGCATGAACCAGAAAAACAATCTGATGAGCATATCAATTTTAATTATCTCTCCTCATTGTTAGATAATAACTTCATTACAGAATTATGTAAAATAAAATTTTACATCTTAAGGATATCTTGCATAGTGTAAACAATGCTTCCAAGTTGGTTACAGAATGTTAGCATTCAGGCCCTGATATTGCCCACAATCTTTATGTCTCCATTCAATGAAATAAAATGTTAACAATGAACTTGATTGGGTTATTTTGCTAAATTACATTTCTTTACGCTATTTTCCTCTTTCCATTAAAATATGTAGAAATAACACTGCAGAGTAGCTCGGGTCCAACTTTGTGATAATACTTACATCCTACCAAGGTCATGTGCTCTGTTGGTAAGAACAAAAAGAATTAATCATTCCATCTGTTAGGACGGCCAAAGAGATCAGCAACAGTGGTAGGAATCCAAATTGGACTTGCTTTGCAAAGATGGAGCACAGAGGTTTAATAAAGAAATTATAATTGTGACATGCCACTTGATCTTGGCAGAGCAAAATTCAATAAGTATTGATCGTTAAGATTACCAGTCAGCCCTACACGTATATATTATAAACATCTTACAGTTATGAAAATGGGATGTAAACATAATCTTTTTTTAATTATTTAGATGAACAGTGAAATTGAACGGATTGAAAGACATATTAAAAGTGAATCAAATTTGATTATTCTCCTGAAGTTCCAGCCATTCTTCTTTTGAATGTGTTTTTCTTCTACATTTTCCCCTTGTGCGTCATGAACTCAGTGGTGGTCATTTTCTAAGTGCACTGCTATCAGCTCCTCAATAAGAGCTTATTTGATACAAGGGTCAATATTAATTTAAGGGTCACTTCATTTCAACATTATTTTTAAATAAACTACACAGTATGAGGCCAATGTATATGTGTAAGTGTCCCTTAATAAACAGAGAGGTTTTATTCTCGTTATCCATGCAATATGAGCATAATGGCAAGGCCACCATTTATTGCTCAGTCTGAACTGGCCTTGAGAAAGTGGGGTGAACCATCCACTCAAAGAGAAATATTTCAAAATCGAAAAAAAAGTAACAGAACAATGCTGTTTGGGAGGAATCATCTAAATATAAATGTGCAATAGCTCAGAATCTAAAATATTTTTGAGCATTTAAAAATGCAATGCGCAATGCAGCCTCTGAAAATTTTAAGACAGAGTGGACAGTGCATTTTCTAATCATTTGTAATAATATCTTTAATGAGGTGCCCGAGAGTCATGGATTTTCTTGAACAGAAAGAGTAAAGGGTAATACAGTATAGAAGGAGAATGTTTGGTCACTTGTACTGTGTTAGCTCATGAGGGAGAGAAAAGGTCCAGGATTTGCTGTCTCAGGGAAGTTGAGCAACATAGTGGGAAACTACATGACGATGTGGGCATTCATGTTCAGGATTTCCATATTTTATTATAGTGGCATTGGAATCCCAAATCTTCTAATATTCCATCTGGGTACCTCCAACCTGATGGCATGAATATTGATTTCTCCTTCTGGTAAAAGAAATGTACACCCCCTCTCCTCTTTTTTTCTTCACTTCTCAGCCATTCTACCTTTTCTCTACTGCCTATCACTTACTCCTGGGTTCACTCCTCCTTCCCTTACTTCTGTGGTCCACTCTTCTCTCTTATCAGATTCCTTCTTCTCTAACCCTTGACCTTCCCCACCCACCTGTCTTCACTTATCACCTTCCAGCTAGCCTCCTTCCCCTTCCTTACCTTTTTATTCTGGTGCCTTCCCCCTTCCATTTTCCTGAAGAAGGGTGTTGGCCCAAAATTCAATTCCATTGATGCAGCCTGACCTGCTGAGTTCCTCAATCATTTTATGTTTATTACTCATAGAATCATGATGTAATATAACATGGAAATGTGCTCTTCCGCTGAACTTGTCTATTCTGACCCAAGATGCCGATATAATTAGTTCAACTTGCCCAAAATTTGGCCCGTATTTCTTTAAGTTTTTCCTATCCATGCAGGAAATATTGGTGGGAGTGAATAGTTCCAGATGAATATCAGTATGAATTAGAAATCTGAGACTCACACACTGGTAACTTCAGCCACATCTGTCACTATAGAACATAGAATATTAGAGCACAGTACAAGCCCTTCAGCCCACAATATTGTGCCAACCTTTTAACCTATTTGAACGTCAATCTAAACCTTTCCTCACAAATAGGCCTCCATTTTTCTATAATCCACATCCCTATCTAAGAACCTCTTAAATGGTACTTATATATATACCTCTAACATGAGCCCTAGCAGCTTGTTCTTTGCACCCAACACTCTCTGCCATTCCCACTATACTTTCCTTCAATCACCCGAAAATTATACTCTTTTGTATTAGCCATGAATGTTATCCTGCTGAATCTTGTGTGGACAGCAATGGCAGATTTCCTTCTTGTAGGAGACCCCGGTTTTAGACAGGAGGATCACTACTCCAATCATGCTGCTTGTTAGATTTGTCCGGCAACTGTGTCCCATCAGATTTCAGTGGGGATTCTAATCCTGTAACTGAAGCCAAAAAGAAAAGTTTTAATTATTGTTTTATTTTAATTTCTATTTCCAAATATTTTATGTGGTCTAGCTTTTTTTTCATGCTGATATTAATTAGAGATGCTGTTTTAATATTTTATTTCACATTTAATAGAGTTTAAATTATTCTGAATGCCAAAACATGTTTAAAAACAAACAAGTGGCTTTCCTGGGAGAATTAAGTGGCTTTGTTTCTATGATCTCATTCTTGACCTTTGTGAAAGTCACTCAATGGCAGCATCTGAGGAAGCAGTGCAAAAGTCTTAGCCCAGCGATGAAATCAATGGGCTTAGGTACAGGTGTTCTTGTGGAACACTGACAATGATTAGGGAAGCAGGATGGGTGAGGCATGATTCAATTCATGATCCAGCATTACTTTACATCCCGTGTTAGCCGTGCAGTCAATATCATTGCAAATCATTCAACTGGAAACTAATTTTGATCTTCAGTGTCTTTCCGACAGTTCTGAGGGAAATCTATGCATTACTGTCAAATGCATCTATGAGACAATTTTTCCTTTCCTTGTCAGTCAAAGCACATTATATTTTTAAACACTTAATTCTCCTCATAATGTCTGATTCACTTGGCTCTCCACAAAATGGAAATTCCTCATTCTTGATGCTACCCTAGTAAGAATCCTTTGCAATCTCTCTATAGCTGTCACATCTTCCAAGAAATAGATTGTATTCTCTAGCCTACACACATAAAATGCTGGTGGAACTTAGCAGGCCAAGGAGCATCAATGAAAAAGAGTAAACAGTCGATGTTTTCAACCAAGACGCTTCTTCATGACCCAACCCTCTTCAGGACAGCTCAGCCTGAATTGTCAATTGTTTACTCTTTTCCACAGATGTTGCCTGGCCTGCTGAGATCCTCCAACAGTTTGTGTATGTTGCTTTGGATTTCCAGCATCTGGAGATTTTCTCATGTTTTTGATTCTCTAACCTAATTAGTGATATAAAAAAGACTAAAGACTTCTTCATTTTGAGCCCAATTCCTCTTTAAAAAAAAAGTAATCCTCTGCCTTTTTTTTTTAAACAGTCTCCTCCGCTTGTTCTACAACCTTCAAACAGATATGCTGGCAAAGGATTGAGAAAAATGAATTACAAGTTTTTAAAAATTGCTAATAATACCAAAATGCCAATGAATTAGGTTGTGAAGTTGTTTATCCATAAGTTGTAAATAATGAACAATTTATTAGCCTCCCTGCATAATCAATAAACATCTCAGACCTATTGTTCAGAAAGTCTGTTGGCCCTGGAAACACAGTGCACTGCCCAAGCATTTTTTTAAAAATAAGCACAGTGAAATCAATACCTATTCTGCTTATGACACCTGAAATAATATCTTACATTTAAGTGTGCACTACAGTAGCTGACAATGTAACTTACAATGCAAGAGCCACTTACACAAAAGCAAATACAACGGAATGGCTATCAGCCAACATTAGAAAGATCCTAAGTTTGACCTTTTTGCCCTATTTTATTCATTATTTTGCTTAGGACATACATAAGAATAGGACAATTGTTGTTGGTGCCTTTGGAATCACAAAATCAGGTTTGGATGCCACACCGATCATCTTCATATGTGATTAAATTGCTGGTCACAAATCTTCAGCTTAGAACAGGGTTATACATGACCATACTATGCATACACCAAGGTGAAGCTGTACCAGAGCTGTGTTCTGTACCAAACTCTTGTACTGGTCAGAATGCTGGTGTATGATTTATAATCTCATAATGCTGGTTTATAATCTCGTAAAGGCGACATTATTCCACACCACAAACTTTCGTATTGTCCTTTATATTTTGTGGCCAAGAAAGATCTCTAACCACACCCTACTCCTTCAGTTTCACCAAGAGGACATGGCCACAATCATCATGAGGAAATGTTGGAGAGGCATTGGGTGGAGAGGTATTGGGCAGAGAGGCATTGGGTGGAGAGGCATTGGGCAGTGAGGCATTAGGCAGAGAGGCTTTGGGCAGAGAGGCATTGGGTGGAGAGGCATTGGGCAGTGAGGCATTGGGCAGTGAGGCATTGGGTGGAGAGGCATTGGGTGGAGGCATTGGGTGGAGAGGCATTGGGTGGAGAGGCATTGGGTGGAGAGGCATTGAGCAGTGAGGCATTGGGTGGAGAGGCATTGGGTGGAGGGGCATTGGGCGGAGAGGCATTGAGCAGTGAGGCATTGGGTGGAGAGGCATTGGGTGGAGAGGCATTGGGCGGAGAGGCATTGGGTGGAGTGGCATTGGGTGGAGAGGCCAACTCCATCATCAAGACAGCACTTCATTGGACCCCTAAAGGGCAGAGGAATCATGGGAGATCAAAAACATCTTGAAGAAACACCATAGAGGCAGAAATGTGGACCCTGAACCACACCAAGGGCACAATAGAGAAGATGGCCAAAGACAGACAGAAATGGGAGGCTTTCATTGTTGTCCTAAACACGCAGTAATTAACTAACTATACTATGTTCTGTATATATAATCTTTGGTATTGCTTTTGGTATTGGATTATTATTGTCACATGTACCAAGATACAGTGAAGGGCCTTGCATACTGTTCATGCAGATCAAATCATTACCCGATGCATTGAGCTAAAATAAGCAATGCAGGATAAAGTGTAAAATCAACTGAGAAAAAGTGTGATGTGGGTAAATGAGATAAAAAATTTAGATTTAAATGAATAGAATGATTTTAACAAAAGTGATGACCGGATCTATAGGGAGCAGCTTCAACTTGCCACCACATTCCTGCGTAATCTATCTGTCAGAGCTAAGGGGCTGGATTAACTTTATAATTGTCCTCTGGGCTTTATGCCAGGTTTGGGTATCAAATCTAGCATGTCCCCATACCTACAATAGGAAAGCATGAAGCTAAAATATTAATTAATTTTGTTTTTGTTTAATTGACCAACATTAGTGTACAATGTCTTGTGTATGTGACTCAAAATGGCTTCTTTGGTTTGTTAAGAGTAGGAATGCTTCTTTGTCTGATAAGTGTTTCTTTCGCAGTTGTTTAGCTTTAGACTTGCTGATATGGGGATTGTATTTATTTGTTAACCAATGGCGTATGTTATTTTGTCTTGTGAGGCTGGGAACTTGGGGGGGTTTTTGGCGGGTTTTCAAGAGAGTCAGGAGGAAGACGCCGAGGAAGGTGGACATGCGCTGCACTGCTTGGTTGACCACCGGGGGTGGTCCTGGGTGCGAAGACGTGGAGGTCGGAGGCAAGCGATGAGAGGTCAAATGGTTCGATGGTTGAGCTCCAATGATGAGCACTAAACTGACTGAACTTTGATAAGTTGGTGCCTTTTGCTTTTTCTTTTCTTTCATATATATTGTATTGCCAGTACTCTTTTAGTTTTAGTAAACTCTTTAAAGTGTATTTCATAACGGTATCTGGTGTGACTTTGATACTGTGTGTGAGCGCGAGGCATAAACTTGATTCTCACAACACTTGCGTGTACAGGAGGTGGGATTGGTGTGTGGCTGGATCTCCTTTTCCCCTAGACATCTACCAGCCTGTTGGTTAAGTGTTACGTTTGTTAACTTGCATAAATTGCATGCAGTTCCTATGTGCATCTGATCATCAGCAAGAGGTTTACAAAGGCCAAAGAACATATCAGTGGGCATGTTCTCAATCTGTACTAACTGAGGCTAACTGTCTGCTGTCCACTCTACCTCACACAATGGCCAGAACAGCAAGTCCTTGAAGTTGTGGAGAGTTGTGGAGTTGGTAAATGGGGATCTCAGAGAAGGCAAATACCTGATCACGGCCAAATTGGCTCAATAGTTATACCTTGGGATGCATGTGCACATTAAGGTCAACCATACAGTGGGAGAGATGACTCATGTATTGATCTGAACAGGTTCAGTTCACAGGTTTAGAGACATCATGCCTGATGAAGAGAGAAAAAGTTACAGCAATCAGTTTCTCTGGCTCAAAGATTACTTTGAATCAAAGAACGGTTAGAAACAATGAAGCTGATGCTTATTGACATATACTTCAGCCTTTTCAGTTATGTTCACAACCCTGATCAATGTATTTAGTTACACAATGAAGAACAGCACTATTTTGCCAATGCTTTGTACAGATTAATTAACACTATTTCATCTTAGTCGTTCAAAATTCCAATTTCTTTTCTCCACAGTAAATGGAGTGTAAATTGGTCTGAGGATATTTTGTTTGGTCCATCTGTAGGCTATTCATTTTGCAATCAAAGCAATTTTGATTTTTCCAAAATCATTGGAACAGTGAGTTGCTGATCTCTGCTCTCAGAGTTGCAGGATCGACCGCTCACTCCCTCACTGGTGAGGGAAAGCCTCGCTGAGATTAAAAATAAGTGTTGTGTCATGGACTGTAGTTTTGGTGGACTCTAAATTAGGGTCTCTTTGGGGGCTTTTCTTATTGTTTGAATGGGGGGGGCGGAGGATTGGTGCTTCTGCTGGTGCAAGTGGGGAGGAATGTTGATCCTCTTGTTGTTGCTTCTGCATGGGAAAGGGGTGGGGCCTTTGGGGTTCTGAGTTTTCTATCACTTATTCTTTGGGGTTTCTTATTTTGTGGATGTCTGTGAGGAGTAAGAATTTCAGACTGTATACTATATACATACTCTGATATTAAATTGAACAATTTGAAATATTTGATCCAATTTACCCTGAAGCAAGCCCTTTTGCTGACAGTTTTATCTTGGATACAACAGCACTCCTCTCAAAGAAAATAAAGAATTGAGATGATAAAGGCAACATTTTAAGGCAGGAACATGTTGACCACCTATTTCTTATTCTGATTTTACTTCTATTTTTATGAGATTTCATATTAACATTGTGCTGTATGAAATGAAATAAACCATTCATTATTTATTTTTGGTTACTTTTACTCAATTGTACAAAAGCCTGAGAACTTGGAGTTAATTCTATCACTAAAATTCTAAATTGGCTAAACTTCCTCCTAAGTGATATTATGTTCATGCACAGTTGCTCATTTATGATGTCCATTCATTCGGATTTACAGGAAATTCAGGTGAAAGTTGATACCGACAAATGAATGGGAACAACCAAGAGGGTCTGATATCTGTGGAAATGAAAACCAATCCATCTCACAAATTGTACAATATAGCTGGAATAAGTCAGTTATCCAGAGGCACAACTCAAGAATCACCCTTATAACTAAACATGACATATATTTGCTTTAATCATCTGTAAACCATCAGTAGCACTGTTCTATCTACATCTAATCTAGGCCTGACAGCTCCAGGGATTGATATTACTTGTGTCACAATGATCATCTAATATGCGTATGAGAGATCCATTGCAATGCAAACTTCATCTCGACATCTAGGTAGCTAACATCTCAGTAGCATCTCAACACATAAAAATACACTGCATTCAATTTACTCAACACTGAGTGCCTTTCACAGTAGTGCAACAGTTAGTGTAATGCTATTACAGCACCAGCAACCTTTTTGCTGCCGTCTGTAAGGAGCTTGTATATTCTTTCCATGATCATGTGGCTTTGCTCTCGGGGGCTCCAGTTTGCTCTCATGTTTCAAAAATGGGTTTATAGATTAATTGGTCATATGTATATAACTGAGTGGCACGGGCTCTTTGGGCCAGAAGGGATTATTATTGTGCTGGATCACCAAATGAAAATAAAATTGGAATACCTTGTTTCAGCATTTAATTAATTAGAGCATAACATTCCAGCTTCATTGATTTAATTGCTTTAACTGGGTGGGCAGCAATGATGGAGGAAAAGAAGCAGGGTGCTTTACCACATGAGGGTGGAGCAATAGCTGGTCAAGGAAATGCCTTCACCAGCAAGATACTGTGAAGTACTGCATATTTAAAGTGGAGGTTGATAAGTTCTTGATTAATAAGGACGTCAAAGATTATAGTGGAAAGGCAGGAGAATGGGGTTGAGAGGGAATAATAAATCCTATATAGTTGAATGGTGGAGGAAATCTGATGGGCTGAGTAGCCTAATTTTGCTCCTTTGGCTTTTGGTCTTTTATGTCTGGAGTTTCCCGGATATGGAACAAAAGAAGTGTACAAGGGGAGTTTCTTTTGTCAAACATATTGTCACAATTCATCAGACAAGCCCTGTAACAAGATCAAATGTAACTGTTCGTCCTGTGAAGGTCACTACTAACTTAAACACCTTTGCCTCAGGGACATTTCAGAATGATGAGGAGAGAGATTAGAGAAAAAAAAATTGTTTGTGGCTTGTACAATAAATTATTGAAACATACAGTGAATTGCATCAAATTAAATTTGTGAGGATTGTGCTGTGCAGCCCAAAATTGTGCCCATGCTTCCAATGCCAACATAGTGAGTCCACAACTCACTAACCCTAAGACATATGTCTTTGGAAATTGAGAAGAAACTGTAGCAGTTGGAGGAAACCAAGGCAATCATGGAGAATGCCACCAAGCTCCTTATAGACAGTGGCAGGAATTGAATCCCAATCTTACAGCTAGTGCTTTACGCTGACTGCTACACTACCATGCCAGGAAGTATGTATCAAGTATCAAGTATCAGGAAGTATTACACATGCTTTTCACATATGCCAACATTTATTCAAATACATTTACATAATGCATTGTGGCTTATACAGTATATAAAAGTACATGAACGGCAAACGTCATCATGACACCATGTCATATGTTTGTACCTTGCTAAAAGTAAAAATGAAGCTTACACACTTCATTGGGCTCCCTTGTTTTTTTTTCAATTAGTTTATGTTTTGGGGGTGGTTACAAATCTTAACAATGGTGCCCCAGTATAGCTTAAACATATGTTATGTGCGGAGCTCAACAATATGACTAGCATCTTTACTGCCAAGTTGCAAATAAAGGCACAAAACTACTTAGTTTTTTTTTGAGCTCAAGGCCTGATGCCAGGCAAATAACCTTTTCCTGAATGTCAACAAGATGAAGGTGATTGTTATTGACTTCAGGAGGAGTCACACCAATCACATCCCTCTTTACATCGGCAGCACAGCAGTGGAAAATGTGAACAGTTTCAAACTTCTCGGAGTGCATATCTTGCACAAATTCTCATGGTCCCAGAACACATCCTATATGATCAAGGACCATTACTGATAATTCTTGAGGAGTCTGAAGAGAGCTGGGTGATGCACATCAATTCCTTCTACAGAAGCGCAGTAGAGAACATCCTAACAAGCTGCATCACTGTACAGTACAGAAACCGCACTGTGGTGGACAGGAAGGTTCTCTAAAGGGTAGTCAAAACTGCCCAACCCATCACTGGCATCAAGGACGTACATACAGAAAGGTGCCGAGAAAGGGCCAGCACCTTCATGAAGGAACCCATCCACCTTGCTCATGCATTGTTTGTCCCATTTCCATCAGGGAGAAGGTTACATAATATCTATGCTAGACTGAAAAACTGTTATTTTACACAAGCAAAGTTTTTTTTAATATATGCCACTTTACTTCATTCTCCTTTACTCTTGTGTACTGGAAATGACAGCAAACAATCTTTCATCTAGAATTTATGTATTTCTTGCAATAACTATAGCATATACTTTAGTTTAGAAGTTTGGTTTAACTAACATTAGAGTGACTATGATTATGTATAAGTGGATCAAGCAGGACCCATCCAGGAACAATGAAAGTCTATTTTTCCCCATAGATAATGTATAAAGCAGTTCTCTAAATTCAAGACACAAGGAAATCTGCAGATGCTGGAAATTCAAGCAGCACATGCAAAATGCTCATGGAACACAGTGGGCCAGGTAGCATCTACAGGGATCTATAGCATCTATAGCATCTTTGGACCCTTCAGGACCCTGACGGAGGGTCTCAGCCCGAAACGTTGACAGTACTTCTCCCTATAGATGCTGCCTGGCCTGCTGCATTCCACCAGCATTTTGTGTGTGTTGTTATAAATTCAAGACACTCTTTGGCCAGTCTTATGCAGATTACAGGTGCCTATTGTACATTTAACCTTCAAGGACAAATAATCGGAGTAACCCGAAATGTTAATTTATTTGCTCCTTCCACTACACAGCAACCCATCTTCCCCCTCACCAGATTTCACCTATCACTTATTAGCTTGTACTCCTTCCTTTACCTCCACCATTTTTTTTATTCTGGCTTCTTCCCCTTTGGGTTTCAGCACAAAATGTCAACTGCTTATTCATCTCCACAGCCTAACCTGTTGAGTTCCTTTGGAATTTTGTGTGTGTTGCTCTGGACTTCCAGCATCTGCAGAATATCTTATGATTAACATCTGGAAACAAGTTTGGCATGAGATCTCTGTGATGTATCCCACAGAGATTCTTTTCTATTAGTCTGCTTCCTGTGGTGTAATCTTGTTATCCAGCAAAGTTTCCATGTTAAAGGAACAGCAGATAATTATGTATTGCTTCCTTAACATCCAACCAGGCATCAAGAATAATGACTGAATTAAAACCTACCCTTCTCACTCTATCCAGGCACCTGCTTTGCTATGTCATCCTTCAACAGTCCCACATCTTCCCTCCCTTCCTTAATCAATTCCCTTCCTTTTTCACAACTCAGCATCAGCACTTTTCTCCAATACCATCGGCACCTAAATCATCACACTTCCTTAAGGCAGTGAGATAGTGTACCAGTTTGTGTAACCATAAAACTTTAAGATAGAGAAGCAGAATTAGGCCATTTGGCCTATCAAGTCTGCTCTGCCATTTCATCATAGCTGATTAATTTTTCCTCTCAGCCTCAAACTCCTGCCTTCTCTCCGTAACCCTTCATGACCTGACCATTCAGCAATCCATCAACCCCTGCCTTAAATATACTTAAAGACTTGGCTACCATTGCAACAAATTCCACAGATTCACCACTCTCTGGCTGAAGTAACCAGTTACACCGCTAGCAATCCAGATTCAATCCTGACTCCAAAGGGGTTTGTATGTTCTTCCCGTGACTGTGTGAGTTTCCTCTGGGTACTCTGATTTCCTCTAATACACCTATGGGTAGTAAGTTGTGAGCTATCTATGTTGGCACCAGAAGTATAGCAACTCTTGTGGAATTTCCTTGGAATATGTAGGTTGTTGACACAAACAACAGTTTGATGTTTTAATGTATATGTGACAAATAGAGTTCATCTTTAAAGTGTGTTACACCCTGTCTAAGATTGTTACTGCTAATGCTGTGGGGTATTTCATTTAGAAGCATTCTATAAAAGCAGTGTGTCCTGCTGGTAGAGTGTTTTGATTTCAGCTCAGGATAAGGGGCTATGATATTCAACTTCAGAATGCTGTGTCAGCCAATCAGGATGGTGGAATTGGGAGAAGGTGCTAGAGATAGCAGAGTGGAGAGAGATTAGTGCTGGACACTGGCAGGGTTTGTGACCTTTTAACAGGAGATGCAAAGAAGAGAAGATCCGGAAAGACAACCTGAGTATTTGATCCAAAGAGAAGACATGATTGCAAGGAGTGCTTTGCAAGATGAAGGAATCCAAGATACGAAGATCTACAGGTGACCAGTGATGCGAATTTAGCACCGTGAGTAATGGTCACACCAGCTTTTGGACAATATGAGCCCCAATGCATGTGCACATTTAGACTGGTTTCATTGTAATGGGCCCTTTAATTTTTTTCTTTTCTTTATTTTTCTCCTCTTAACTACCGGTTGATAAATCTGAAGTTAGTAGATATACTTTCTTTACAATTGTATGCGGTGTACAATCACTTGTTTCTTGCCAACTGATAATTGTGTATAGAGCAGTCACTCAAATTGGGGTTCCATTAATTGAAACATACCAACTTACCTGTTTGTTTGAACCCAAAGCACACCGACCCTGGACGTACATTGTTTAAGAAAGGTGGTCATCTCACCTTTGAGACACATGGCTGTTAGTCAACCCAACTAAAGAGCCAAGTTTGCACACGAGCTCGGTAAAGGGTTACACGTGTAATAAAATAGCTTCTCACATCTTGCCTCAGAATCTGCTGCTGGCCTTCTCACAGGTTCTCCCATGTCTCAACTCATTTGGCTCTATCCATACAAAATTGCCCTGTCACAATCATTTCCTTCTGCTTACACCACCTTATTTCCTAACCCTTATGTCACACTCACTTCAAAGTCAAAGTTGAGTCCAATGTCAAAGGCACAAGTACTGGTATGCACAGGTAAAAGGAAAAACTTACTTTCAGCAGCATCACGGGAACTTCGCATCACAAGAGCAACATTAACAAAAATAAAAGAACATAAACTAAACATGCAGTTTACTTAATTTTTAGAAGAAACAACACGACTAATCTTAAAAATAAATCCAGTGTAGTGCCAATTGATCTTCATGTTGCTGTACTGAGGTGGTGACTTGGGTTGTGCATTGGTTCAGAAACAAATGATTGAGGAATTAAATGTTCTTGAACCTCATATTATGGGACTTTGGGCTTTTGTATCTTTTACCGAGTGTTAGGGATCTTTGATGGTAGATGCCTGCTTCAGCTCTTCTCTCTTTCCCTATCCATCTCATCGTGCTTTGTCTCACCTCTTAGCCAACAGTGCTCATTTGCTTCCTACATTAAACCTCAGACTCTGGAGCCTACTGTCCAATTCCCTAACCCAAACCAATTCCAATAACTTCCCAGTTCCTCCCACCTGCTCACACAGACCCTAGGTACGCCACTCTGTTACTGCCCACCCTATCCAACCTGTGCCATCCGTCCACACACATCATTTGTTTCCAGTCAAAATAAATACTTCATCATTGTTATAGGATTTACATTTTTGTCAAGGTAGCTCATTATTACAATAACAATATTAAGCCAGATTTTAAATGATTGAAGGTTCCTTTAAACTACAGGCACTTATAATTATTGTATAAACCAATTGCTTTCTTTTATTCTTTTTTCTATGTCTTCCATGTGAAGCTTCAGCTGTCAACGCTCGATATTTTTGGAGAAGAAATGATTGCAAAATTTTCTTTTCAATTTCGGTGCAACTCTGTAGATGATTACCTTCTCCCTAGCTACCATCCCTGCTAATGAAACAGTGGATGTTGCTATGGCAAACAAAAGAGCATTTGCTGTCTTTTTCACAGACAAACTTGACAACTTGTAAGGCTGCCTTAATGGAATAGTAGACAAACCGATCACTGTTGGCAGAATGAGAAAAATTAAAGAATGTTTACAAGACAAAGAGACACCAACATTTAAACTGCCCCCAAGTGAGGAATTAAATGAGCTGTTGCATCTACTTTGTGCTATAGCTGCAACAAAAAAAAATGTTGAAAAATATTTTGTAGCTGTCTGTGTTTAGAAATAAACACATAAATAATGCTCTATTTTTCCAGAACATTAACTTTATGAAAGACAGAGAATTTACTGCCAGTCTTACAAGCTCTCCAGAAGCACTTCAGTAAAGGACAAGTTAAGTCACAATGGAACTTACTTTCGTCTTCAAACAAAATAAAATAGGTAAATGTTGTACTTTTCTGTTTATATCATGTTAATTAAATGATGGGATTCTACCGTCATGGAGAATGTTATTTTTTGTGTGATAATAAAATAAAGTAGCAGCCCATCGGTCTAGTAAGAATTATCACAGTGTCTCCTGTGTGACTATTAGCATCTGAACCGGTGTAGAAACCAGCTTCCAAAGATGCAAACTACACACAATTTGTAGACAAGATTGTAAATCTGTCTTGTAGAGTGTAGATAATCTATAGCAGGTCCAGAAAAAAGAATATGTTAGACATTATAGATGCATTAGGGTTGATCAGTCCTCACGGCCAGATTAGATCTATCCCAGAATGCTTTCAGAAACACGGCAGGAAAAAGCTGGGACCCCAAAGGAGATTACTGAATCTTTATTAGCTACAGATGAGCTAGAAGGCTGGAAGATAGCTGACGTTGTTCTTTTATTTAAGCTAGACAGTGAGGATAGGTTCAGAAACAGAATGATGGTGAGATTCATAGGGAAATTACTGGAGAATTACAGGAATTCTACACACTTGAAAGCCAGACACTGAACTGTTATAGCTAGCTTGACTTTGTGTAGGGGAAATACTGTCTCACTAATTTGATTGTTTTTTGAGATTTTTGAAGAGGTAACTATGAAGATTGATAAAGGTAGAGTGGTAGACATTGAAGCCCAGACATCAATCTGGGCTTCAGTAACAACTTGACCATGTCCAGCACAGTAGGTAGGCTCTTCAGAAAATTAAGGCGCAAGTGCTAAAGTACTGGGTCCAAAGTTGGTTTAGTAATAAGAAGCAGTGTATAGTAGATGAAGGATACATTTCTAATTGTAAAACTGACCAGTGCTATATAATAAAGATCATTTAAAGATTTTAAAAGTTTTTTTAAAGATTATCTTGCTTTGTGACATGTACAGTACTGTGCAAAAGTTTGTCTATAGCTGGGTGCCTAAGGGTTTTACACAGTACTGGATTTACCAACATGGATCAGACAGCGAGTTTGTAACTATGGTAGAAGCAAAGGATGTTGGGAATGGTGAGGATGGAGTGCTGCGGGAGGGTTGTGGGACAGGTGACAGTAATGGAATGCCAGAGGCATGGGGGTGGGGGGGGGGGGTGCGGTAAGCATGGGTGTAAACACACGCAGCCTGAGATACCAGGCAAAGTCATTTGATTCCAAGCAATTTGTTTATAGATCATTACAGAATGTCTCTCTGGTGCTTCCTGCTCCTTCCACTGCCCCTTCCTCTTTTCGCAACCATAAGACCATAAGACATCAGAGCAGAATTGGCATTCAGCTTATTGAGTCTGCTCTGCCATTCCATTATGGCTGATCCCGGATCCCACTCAACCCCATACACCTGCCTTCTCACCATATCCTTTGATGCCCTGACCGATCTGGAAATGATCAACTTCCACCTTAAATATACACATGGACATGACCTCCACTGAAGTCTGTGCCAGAGTATTCCATTGATTTACTAAGCGCTGACTAAAAAAATTCCTCCTTATCTCTGTTCTAAAGGGTTGCCCCTCAATTTTGAGGCTCTGCCTGGAGTTCTGGATACCCCCACCATAGAAAACATCCTCTCCACATCCACCCTATCTGGTCCTTACAGCATTCGGTAGGCTTCAATGAGATCCCCTGGCATTCTTCTAAGTTCTAGCGAGTTCAGGCCCAATGCTGCCAAATGCTCCTCAGACATTAACCCCTTCATTCCTGGAATCGCCTTTCTCTATCCCCTTGCAACTCTCAGCTCACAACAGGGACCAAAATCAGAATTAGATTTATCATCACTCACTTATGACATGAAAGTTGTTGTTTTTTTTTGCTGCGGCAGTGGCAGCAGTACAGTGCAATACATACAATTTGTCTTAGCTATGTCTTAGCTATATTTATGTACCTAAGACTTTTGCACAGTACTGTACATTGAAACATACACCAGGAGCAAGGTAATTCTTACACAGTCACAGTGTCAGAAGATTTGCTGAGGGAGCTTACAAGGTTCGCCATGATACCAGTGTAGCATGCCCAGAACTTACCAACATGTACAACTTTGGAATGTGGGAGGAAACAGGAGAAACTGAGAAGGAAACCCAGATAGTCATGGGGTGAACGTACAAGCTCCTTACAGACAGCAGCAGCAGGAATTAACCCCAATCACTGTGACTCTAAAGTGTTATGTTAGCTGATAAACTACCATGCTGCCCTCATTGCTAGGGTGCATTTTTGTGATATGTATTAAACATTTGTATATGAAGTAGGAAGAATGGTCAGTAAGATTATGGATAACATAAAAACTAGAGGAGTTGTGGAAAGTGATAAATGTCTGAAGAAACAGCAGAGGTTAAACTGGGTGGAGCATTAACAGATGGAATTTAATCTCACTAAGTGCAGGAGATGAACTTTGGGAAATTAAATAGGAGTAGGACATATACAGTAAATGATGGGGTACTAAGAAATGTTGCTGAACAGAAGAAGCTTGATTTTGAAGTCTGTAGTTCCTTTCAAGTAGCAGTGCAGGTAGATTGAGTAGCATATGACATACTTGCCTTCAAAGATCAGGGCATAGAATATAAATGGTTGGACCTCACATTGCAACTTTTCAAAATATTGTTTATTCCATAATTGGAGAATGTCTACGGACCTGTTCACCACCACATAGGAAGAAGTGCTTTTCTGAAGAATATACCAATCAGTTTAGCTTGGCTGATCCTGTATTCTCTACAGGGGAGGAAGCTGTGAGAAACTATACAAAATTGCAACTTGCATAGATAGGGTAACTTCAGAATATTTTCCCAAAGATAGAAGGAAGAATTTTTTAAGGGCATTTGAGGGAATTGATTCTTACATAGAGAGTAGTTAATAACTCTACAACTCATATTTTCAGTATTATTTATTTATGTTTCTATAATTTATCTTGTGTTGCACATTGGTTGTCTGTCATCTTTGTTAATATATATTTTTCATAAATTCTATTGTATTTATTTAATTTTCTGTAAATGCTTGCAAGAAAATGAATCATGAGGTAATGAATGATGGCATATACATAGCTTAATTAAAAAAATACTTTGATGTTTGGAACATGGTGATAAAGGAGATGGTGGAATTGGATACAAATATTATGTTGAGACACTTGGACAGGATCTTTAAAAAGGAAGACTTAGAAGGAAAAGGACTTAGTGTGAGCAAAAAGAATTAGCGTGGAGGATCAATAAGGTCAGCGTGGATGTGGTGGACATTAGAGCCTGTTTCTATGCTGCATTACTCAATGACTGTACAACACGAGATTGATAAAATATGAGGGAAGTTTAATTTCAAACTAAAACATTTGGCAACCTCATAGCACTGCAGAGGAATTTCTTCAGAAATAGACAATAGTTGTAAATCTGTAAATGTCATTGCCACAGAAGGAGATGGAGGCCAAGGTATTGGGTATATCAAATGTGGAGGTTTATAGGTTCTTAATTAGTAAGGTTCTCAAAAGTAATGGGTTTAAAGAAGAAGAATAAAGTTGAGTGGGAAAATAAATCGACTATGGTGTTGCAGATTCAATGGGCCAAATAGCCCATTTCTCCTCCTAGGCCTTATGGTTTTATGGTGATATTATCATGATGGAAAATTCAGCTGGACTCTTTGTGAGGAAGAGGGGGTTCTGTGTATGTAAAGAAGGCCAAGCTTGTGGCAGCATTTCACTGAACATGAACAAGTAACTGGCATTGAAGAGGCTGTCAATAATGCGTCTGTACAAATGTACTATTGATGCAAAAATAGAGTGGAAGCCGTACACACATCTCTGCCAATTATACCACAGCGAGGATATCCATATTTTGCAACAAGAAAAGGCAAGCGAGTTGCTGCCCAGCTAAAAATATCTGAACTGTGGTGTGTGATGGAAAAGCATGAAATTGTTTATACTTGACAGGAGATGGGAAATAAATCAAATAGTCAAAAGTCTTAGGATAATAGTGATGATCTGAACATCAGGAATATGGTTGAGCTTGCCATAAACTTACAAACTAAGTTATTCAGTTTTTGAGTCATAGAGCACAGAAACAGGCCCATTGATTCACCATATTCATATTCATAATCAAGTACCCAGCTATAATAATCTCTTTTATCAGCACTTGGTCCACAACCTTACATACTTTGACAATTTATGTGCTTGTCCAAATACTTTTGAATTTGAAATTAAAAATAACATGGCAGTTTAAAACATAAAGCTAGGAATCTAAATCAAATCTAAACAAAGTTAATGAAGATTCAGCGTGTCATCTAAAACTTTGGCAAACTTCTGTAGATGTGTGATGGACAGTATGTTGACTGTTTGCATTAAGGCATGGAACAACGTTGCCCTTGTAGAGAAAAGCCTACAAAAAGCAGTGGGTACAGCCCAGTCCATCATTCGTAAAGCCCTCCCCTCCATTGAGCACATTTACACTGAGTGCCATCATAGGAAAGCAACATCCAACAACCAGTACCCCACCATCCAGATCATGCTCTCTTTTCTCTGCTGCCATCAGGAAGGAGGTACAGAAGCCTCAAGACCTGCACCACCAGGTTCAGGAACAGTTAATGCTCTTCGAACATTAGGCTATAAAGCCAGAGGAGATAACTTTACTTAACTGTTCTTGCTCCTTCAGAGAATTGTTCCCAGAACCTATGGACTCACTTTCAAGATCTCTTCATCTCATCTTCATCTCATGTTCTCATTATTTATCTATCTAGCTATCTATTTATTTATTTATCTATTGATCTATCTATCTTTATTTATTTATTTATTTGTTTATTTATTTATTTATCTATCTATCTATCTATTTATTTATTCTCTTTTTTCATACTTGCATAGTTTGTTGGGGTTTTTTTGCACATTGGTTGATGTTGTTGTGGTTCTTCATTGGTTCTTGTAGCTACTGTGAATGTCCATAAGAAAGTGAATCTCAGGGTTGTATATGGTGACATATATATACTTTTATAAAAATTTACTTTGAACTTTGAAACTGAAAATACTGGAAATGCTCAGCAGATCAAGTCGCATCTCCAGGATGATAAACAGTTAACATCTCAGATCATAGATCATTCACGTGAAATAGCAAGGAGAATCAGGAAGAAACTTACTAAGCTGAAAGGAGGGCGAGACTCTGACAGGGCAACATGAAAGTGACCCTTGTGATAAACCGCAGTCAAGGTCATTGGGGCAATGAATAAATGGGAGCAGACTGAGAAGGAGAGAACAGAGAGAAAAAGGATGCTTCTGAAACCAGAGCAGGAAGACATGATCACCATATAAATTTGGACATGTCCTCACCCTCAGAGGACATTTAAGAGAAAATTAAATAAAAGACAGAATCAGAATCAGTCCGGTATATTGTCACTGATATATGTTGTGAAATTTTGTGGCAGCACTACAGTGAAGGCATAACAAATTACTATATAAAATAAAACATGAAATAAATAAATAGTGCAAAAGAGAAATAGTGAGATAGTGTTGATGCACCATTGATAACTCACTCTGAGACGTAAGGCGAGATATCGGCTTTTATTGACTGGAAGAAGGAACAAGCAGTGAGTGACCACCGTACTACATCCTGGAGACTGAGAGACTGGGCTCAGGCCTCGATCGCCTTTATACAGTGGTCTGTGGGAGGAGCCACAGGAGCAGTCAGCAGGGGGCGTGTCCAGACAGGTATATGTAGTTCACCACAAGTGTTCATGCATTCATGGAAAGTTCAGAAGTTCGATGGCAGAGGGGAAGAAGTTATTCATAAAACATTAAGTGTGGATCTTCAGGTTCCTGTATCTCCTCCCTGACAGTAGAAATGTGAAGAGAGCACATCCCAGATGATGATGGTGTTTAATGATGGATGCCAATTCTTAAGGCACTGATTTTGGAAGGTGTACTCAATGGTTTGGAGGTTTGTACCCAAGACAAAGATGGTTGATTCTGCATTCTTCTAAAACCTCTTATGATCCAGAGACCTACAGCTGCCATATCAGCCAGTGACGCAATCAGTCAGAATCATCTTCACAGTACACATTTGTAGAAATTTGCCAGAGTCTTTGGTGACATACCAATTTCCTCAAATTCCTGATGAAGTATAGCTGCTGGCATGCTTTCATTAAGATTGCATCAATATGGTGTGTGCAAATTGATCCCCAGAGATGTTGACACAGAGGACAACAAGCAAGCTGATCGAATATGAGAAATGGACTATTGATACAAACAGAAGTCGTTAACAGAAGTTATTGTATCCAGAATACTGCAGTGAGCCCACTATTATGATGATACGCCGTCCGTCTCACTTGCATTTGGCCTCATGATAACAGTACTGGGGGCGGGGGGCAGTCAGAGAAGGGCTAGAGTGAGAGTGGTATGGAGAATTATTGAGAAAAAATCCTCATCTTACATCAGGGGACATTGCAACTTTCTGGACACTCCAGTAATTGCTGCAACTTTGGGTAACTTGTTTTAGTGTAATAGAGTCACATGACATAAAATGGGCCTTTGGCTTAAGTGATCCATGCTGGCCAAATTTCCCATCTAAGCTAATCCCATTTGTCCATATTTACTCCATATCCTTCTAAGTCCTTTCTAGCCATGTACTTGCCAATGTATCTTATGAATGTTGTTTATCTATATGCCTCAAAACCACTTATCACCTGGCAGCCTGTTCCATATCATGACAACCTTTCAATGAAATAGTCACCCCTCAGTTTCCTATTGATCTCTCCTCTCACCTTAAACCTAAGCCCCCTAGTCCTCAATTCCTCAAATCTGGGAAAAAGTCTGTGCCTTTTCACCTTATTTATTTCCCTCATAGATTTGCACGCATTGATAAGGTCACACCTCATCCTCCTGTTCTCCAATCAATAATGTCCAAACCTACTCAATCGCTCTTGATAACTCTGTCTCTTGAGCCTCACAACATCCTTGTAAAAACTTCCTCTTTCCAGCTCAGTGGCATCTTTCCTATTGCAGGGCAACCACAATAGAATACAACATTCCAAATGCATTCTGATGGAGGGTCTCAGCCTGAAACATCGACTGTTTATTCCCCTTTATAAATGTTCCACCAGCACACTGAGAGTGTTGTTCAAGGTATCCAGCATCTGCAGAATCTCTTGTGCTTATTCCAAACATGGCCTCA
Organism: Hypanus sabinus; assembly: GCF_030144855.1. Lineage (NCBI taxonomy): Eukaryota > Metazoa > Chordata > Chondrichthyes > Myliobatiformes > Dasyatidae > Hypanus > Hypanus sabinus. The sequence continues at coordinate 88,669,215 of NC_082719.1, forward strand.
GCAATATGTTACATTAATTTCTGTCTGTATCAGTAATCCATAGGGACATTGGCTCATTTGTTCTTTGCTGTTTTTGTTCCTTTCTTTCTCCTCTGAGAGCGGAGGGCACAATCCAATTGCTCCCATTCACTGACTGACCCAATAAACTTGTTTGCAAATTATCCCGTAGCTACTGCTTTTTCTCACACTCAGAGATGTCTCCTTACCCAGACTCTTACTGCAGCTTAATGAGCTTCTTTAGTCTCTTACCCAGTTCTGAAAAAGGATTTTCATTCTGAAACATTGGCATTCTTCCTCTGCTCATCGATACCATAAAACATAGGAGCAGAATGAGGCCCATTGCAGTTTAATCATGGCTTATTTATTTTCCCTCTCAACTCCATTGTTCTGTTTTCTCCACGTAACCTCACTAATCAAGAACCTATCAACCTCTGTTTTAAGTATACCCAATGACTTGGCCTCCACAGCCATCTGTGGCAACAAATTCTACAGATTCACCTTCCTTTGGCGGACTAAATTCCTCCTCATCTCTGCTCTAAAGTAATGTCAACACGAGGAAATCTGCAGATGCTGGAAATTCAAGCAACACACATAAAGTGCTTGTGGAATGCAGCAGGCCAGGCAGTATCTATAGGGAGGAGCACTGTTGATGTTTTGGGCCAAGGCACAGGAGACTGCTAGCCTCGCGAAAGGTCTTATCTGCGTCAAGAGTGTCGAGCTGCAGCTCCTTCAGGACCGGGTTAGGGAACTGGAGATGTAGCTCGATGACCTTCCTCTGGTCAGGGAAAATGAAGAGGTGATAGATAGGAGCTATAGGCAAGTATTCACACTGGTGCCTCAGTAGACAGATAAGTGGGTAACAGTCAGGAGAGGGAAGGGCAAGAGTTAGATACTAGAAAGTACCCCTGTGACTGTCCCTTTTAACAATAAGTACTGCTGTTTGAGTATTGTTGGGGGGGGGGAACAACCTACCTGGGGAAACAACAGTGGCCGCGCCTCTGACACAGAGGATGGCAACAGTAATAGGAGACTCTATAGTTAGAGGGTAAGACAGGTGATTCTGTGGATGCAGAATGCCAGGGTCCTGGATGTCTCTGATTGCGTCCACGATATCCTGAAGTGGGAAGGTGAATAGCCAGAGGTTGTGGTACATATTGGTACTAATGACATAGTTAGGAAAAGGGAGGAAGTCCTGAAAACAGACTACAGGGAGTTAGGAAGGAAGCTGAGAAGCAGGACCCCAAGCGTAGCAATCTCGAGATTTCTGCCTGTAAGTGAGTATAGGAATAGAGTGAGGTTGTGGACAAATGTGTGCTGAGGGATTGGAGCAGGGGCCAGGAATTCAGATTTCTCAATCATTAGGACCTTTTTAGAGGCAGGAGTGACCTGTACAAAAAGGACATTTTGCACTTGAATCCCAGGTGGGATATCTTGGTGGGGAGTTTGCTAAGGCTATTGGGGAGAGTTTAAATTAGAATTGATGGGGGTTGGGAACCAAACTGGAGACTGACGAAAGAGTGGTTGGCTCACAAATAGAGAAAGCTGAAGACTGTGCGAAAGGGAGGATAGGCAGGTGATTGAGAACGGATACGCTCAGTCCGATGGTTTGGGATGTGTCTATTTTAATGCGAGGAATATCATGAACAAAGCATAAAACTAAGAGCGTGGATCAGTACTTGGAGTTATGACATTGTGGCAATTACAGAGACCTGGTCGGCTCAAGGGCAGGAATTGCTACTTAAAGCCTCAGGCTTTAGATGTTTCAGAGAGGACAGGGAGGGAGACAAAAGAGGTGGGGGTGTGTCACTGCTGATCAGAGATAGTGTCATGGCTGTAGAAAAGAAGGAAGTCATGGAGGGATTGTTTACTGAGATGCTGTGAATGGAAGTTAAAAACAGAAAGGGGTCAATAACTCTACTGGGTGTTTTTTATTGACCACCCATGGTAACAGTGACATCAAGGAGTTGAAAGGAAGACAAATTCTGGAACAGTGCAGTAATAACAGGGTGGTCATGATGGGAGATTTTAATTTCCCTAGTATTGATCGACATCTCCCTAAAGTGAGTGGTTTAGATGGGGTGAAGTTTGTTCAGGAAGGTTTTCTGACACAATATCTAGATAAGCCTACAAGAGGAGAGGCTGTACTTGATCTGGTGTTGGGAAGTGAACCTGGTCAGGTGTCAGGTCTCTCAGTGGGAGAGCATTTTGGAGATAGTGATCACAATTCTATCTCCCTGTGCCTCAGCAGTCATGTCTCGCTCAAACCACTAATGAAAAAATGATATCCTTTTAAAATGATATCCCACCAGTCTAACTCACTGACATCCACGCGCCTGCACAGTCGTACTTCTTATCGCATCACCTTAAATCTATATCCTTTGATTTTAGCTATTTATATTAGGGGGAAATTTTTCTGGTAATTAACCGTGATTATATCTGAAGCCTTGGAGAAGGAACATGCAGATGATTCCATGGCCATTCTATCGTAGTTCTGTCATGGTTATCCCAATGCCACAGACTTATACCAAAGAATCCCTGACATTTCTGGGAAATCCAAATAGACTTACATGGGTAGGGAGAATGGTTGTAAGTGAACAACATCATGAGGCAGAAATGTGGTTTGGAGTGCTGAAAGTGGGGATTGGTAGGGCAGGGGCATTGAGGGAAGTAACTGACAAGCCTGTAAAAATGATGGTTGCTGGTTTGTTACTGCAGAGATCTCAAATATACACACTCTGAAACAGTCCTGCCGAAGGGTTTCGGCTCAAAATATCAACAGTACTCTCTTCTATAGATGCTATTTGGACTGCTGAGTTCCTCCAGCATTTTGTGTGTGTTGCCTGGATCTCCAGCATCTTCAGATTTTCTCTTGTTTATACTCTGAAATCTGTATCTCAGAAGCAGTGGTATTGATAATAAAATTCAACATTTGTGTCTTTATTTTAGGTTTCTAGTATTGAACTTGTTTTTGTTTGTTTTCATTTACTGTAACATTCTGACTGATTCCATCTTCCAGTCATTCACATGCTCATGGATATGTGCTACGTGTGCCTTTCAGGTAAAGATCACGAGGAAAGGTAGAGTCAGAATGAAAGCTGGCCCTGAGTTTCACCATGTGATATACTAATTCCACATTAATTATATTCTTTTTATTCTCACCACATTTTTTGGCTTCACGTTTCTCCAAATTAAAATTGTTCCTTGACGTATAACTGACATGCACTAAGAACAAATATTTATGAGATGTAAACCTCGAGACTTCACTAAACAATAACTCCACAATGATGACAGTATGTTGCAACCTGCCAACATAGATCTACAGACAGGTCTCATTTTCAAAGAAATGAAATAAAAATAGAAGCATTGGTAGTTGATAAAACTTTACAAAAAACAGCTGTAATATTCTCTGCCATTTAAAGTGCAAGATTAACATTAATTAAGCCACATTTCAGAAACACTAAAGAGAACTTTGCAGCTAAACTTTTAGGAAAGAGCAAATAATAGCACTTCTAAAGTTTGATGCTCAATACACTTCATGTATGTTTTAAACTTCTTATTTTTATAAGATGTTTCAGCTATCACTCCATCACCCAATTTTCAAATGTCCAATTTGCCAGATCCTGTAGCCACAGAACATCTACCATATTGATTAAAATGTTTCTATCCATTACTTCAATCATAATTTCCTTTCTGTCTCAGTAGCTGCCCTTTCCATTCCCCCCTCAAGATTTGCCTATTTTTAGTTCAATTGTGTTGGGAGCCATCTATGCATCAACAGCTCTACAGGAGTATGAATAGTTGTGGAATGCACACTTTGGAATATGCAATTATACAATGTTTTTGACAATTCTCGGTCATCTTTCATCCACCTATTTGTAGCACAAGTTTGATTTAACTTGTGCTTGATTCCATTTGTTTTATAAGGCACTCAAATAGAAATGAACAATACTGAAGGTGATCATAACCATCTGGTTTTTGACTTGAGAAATTAATGCCTTCCTCAACTTAAGAACAGGAGATGTTGCTAATAATACAATCCTCTTTCAGAAGATTAAAAGGACTTAAAAACCTCGAAAAAAAAGAACACTCTTTGGTGACTCTGTGACATGTGAATCAAGCAAGCAGAAAAAAAGAGGAAAACAGCTTTTTTTTAATTGATGTTTTTGAAAGCTGGGCATTACTGATAAGCCATGGCATATGAAAATAGATCTCATTTCCTTGAAATACAGTGTTTTGCAGTAAAAGGCCCACTTAGTTGGTCAATTTTAAGTGTTCATCCATGAGTACTAAGTCGACTATTCGACATTCAAGTAGAATTAAGCTATTTGGCACATCGAGTCTGGTCCAGAGTCTAAAATAGTCAACATTCCCTTTCTTACTATTATCTCAACATGTTCTCTCAGGAACTGTTGCCTTGTTCAATTATGATTGTGTAACTGAGATTCAGCTCTGAAATCATGTCATTATAATTCTTTTTATCTTTGTTGTTGATGACTCATATCTCCATGAAGAAATTTAGTTGCTTTTAGACACTTATTGTGGCTGAATTTGATGGTAATACAAAAGAGGAAACAAATTTTGAGGGCACAATGACATACGTATAGGTTATATGGAGAATAATTTATATGATGTTATATGGGGTAACATAAAGCTATTGGTAGGAGGAATGAAGCAGCAGGAATTTTTAAATGGAGAATCAATAGCACTAGAATATCTGAGAGTTTTTGTATATGAAACACAGAAAGCTGGCATCTAGGTATATTATGTAATGAGGAAGATGAAGGGAATATTGGCCTTTACTGTAGAACTGATCGCAATATGAACATAAAGCAGTTTTATTCTAACCTACATGCATTGATGATACTATATTGGAGAGCTGAGTATAGCTTTTCCCTTTTTACTTCAGGCTGAATATACTTGCTTTGGAGGTAGTTCAGAGAAGGGTTCACCAAGTTGATTCCTGGTTGATTATGTTGGGCCTTTCATTGTTAGAATTTAGGTGATTTTATCAAAACATAGATGATTCTGAAGAAGTTCGCTGACGTCTATTTTGAGAGAATAGGCAGAGTAGGGAAGATTTCTTCTCTTACAGGAAGGATGAATCATTGGAATTTCTCACCCCAGACATCTATTTTCGGACTATCTGAGAGTCAAAGATTATTGTGAATAGGCAGTAAAATGGAAGCAAAGACAAGATCAAATCCGATGCAAACTAAATCAATAGTGAAGCAGATTCAAAGGTCCATTTGGCCTCCTGATCTCCTGATTCTAAAGTTACTTATGTATATATTTAAAAGGGTACTAGTAAAACTTTTTATTCCAATGTCTAGTGTTTTTTTTTATATTTCTCTCTCAATTTGTCATTGATGTAGTGCAAATTCAATTGATTTCCTAGGTCTTCCATTTTTATCCTTAGTAGAATCAGAATCTGGTTTATTATACTGACATATGTTGTGAAATGTATTGTTTTGTGGCTGCAGTACAATGAAAGATGTTTAAAAAATGCTATATACTCAATGGCCACTTTATTAGGTACCTCTTGTAGCTAATAAAATGGCCACTGAGTGTATGCTCATCGATTTCTGCTACTGTCATCCATCCACTTCAAAGTCCGAAATGTAGTACATTCAGAGATGCTCTTCTGCACACCACTAACATAACACATGATTTTTGAGATACTGTCACCTTCCTGACAGCTTGAACCAGTCAGGCCATTTTTTTCCTAACCTCTCTCATTAATAAGGTATTTTCAGCTGCAGAACTGTCACTCACTGGATTTTTTTTTTGTCTCTTTGTACCACTCTAAATGAAAATCCCAGGAGATCAGCAGTTTCTGAAATACTTAAACCACCCTTTTTGGCACTAACAATCATATTACAGTGAAAGTCATTTAGACCACATTTTTTCCCCATTCTGATGTTTGGTCTGAAGAACAACTGAACCTCTTGATCATGTCTCCTTGCTTCTATTCATTGTTTTTGTTATGTGATTGTCTGATTAGATATTTGCATTAATGAGCGGATGTACAGATGTACCTAATAAAGTGGCCTCTAAGTGTAAGTTCCAATAATAAATAAACACATTGTACTAAAGAGTAATAGCAAGGTAATATTCATGGACCATTCAGATACTTGATGACAGAGTGGAACAAACATTTCCTAAAATGTTGAGCGTGCATCTTCGGGGCTCATTCCTGATTATAGTAATAGGAAGAAGGATCGTTATGGGTTGTGAGGGTCTGTGGTGATGATTTTCACCTTCTGAAGGCACTGCCTTTTGAGGATGTCCACTATGATGAGGAGAGTTGTGCTTATGATGGAACTGGCCAAGTCTAAAACCAGCAGCAGCTTTTATCATTGAAATTCATTGGAGCCTCCATACTAGGCAGCAAAGTAATCAGAATGCTTCCCATGGTATACCTGCAGAAATTTGCAAGAGTAAGTGATATATCAAATCAGTCTCTGGAGATTGAGGGTGACTTGATCCACTCTGACATTGTGAGTTCTGAAGTCACTGATGAGATCAGTGTAGGAACGGGAGACCCTTTTACAAATAGGGCAGGATTGAGTAAGTAGGTTAGGACTTTGTGGGGTGGTTAGATTCTACCACCATTTATGCATTTCCATGTGCTCCCAGGGCTTCAACGATGTTCTTAATATCCTCTTAAAAGCTTCTCCTGAACATTGAGTGATCAACACCGACCCCTGTGGCACACCAATACTCACCAGTCTCCATTCTGAGAAACAATCTTGAACTACTACCATCTCTGACCCAATTTTGAAACCCATCTAACTAGCTCTCCCAGGATTCAATGGCACTGGAGACATCACATTTATTTCAAGGAGATCTTAAGCACATTCTTGAATCTTTTCCTCTGTGTGTTTAGTACCCTCTTCTTGGGATAAAGCTCTGAATAGAATGCATGTTTAATAAATATAAGAAATTCCACTCGTAATGTATACACTATGTGCAAAAGTTGCAGTTCTGAGATAGGTCTGACACCAGACAATGTGTTCTTTGACTGGCTCACTTAAATTTGGTTTCTAGTTCCAATCCTATTGTTTTCTGCAATTTTAGGAGTTTAGAATTGGAAAGTTTGTACTACATTACTGAATAAAATTCTTTTAGTCTTCTGTGGTGTAGAAAAAGAGTTGCTAATTTATAGTATTTTTCAGAAATCATTGCAGTTAGGAATATAGCTTTCTTGTGCAACTGTCTGAAATTATGTCATTTGAACATATTCTCATCATCAGTATTACATTCAGTGGAACTATTAGCCCTGAAAACATTTTTCCTTTCATTCTCTGCTTGAATTAGAAGGCTCATATATCTGTTTGTATACACCAAAACTTTTACTGTAATTAACTTGTGTCTGGATATCTTGTTATCTATTTTCTGATGTAATTCTCATGAAAACTAAAGCATTAGGACTAAAACACATTATGTATCTGGCCAATATGATGCACATTTTGTGTATGGATGCCTCCTCTGACTCATCATATTAGCTGTAACATCTTAACATCTTCCGTAAAGTGATGTCTGCACCACTTTATACCTCAGGAATTGTGCGCGCGCGCACTTAGGAATCTCCTAAACTCAAGACAATCTGTAAATGCTGGAAATCCAAAGCAACGCATATACACAATTCTGAAGGAACTCAGCAGGCTAGACAGCATCTATAGAAAAGAGTAAACAGTTGATGACCCTGTCTGGATAAGGGTCTTAGCCCAAAATGTTTGACTGTTAACTCTTTTTTAGAGATACTGCCTGCCCTGCTGAATTCTTGCAGCATTTTAGGAGTCTCCTGGCCTGCATTCTTCCTCTATTTTCACACAAGCTTGGCAACTCTTCTCTCTTTTTAGTTTTAGCCACTACTATGGTCAGCAATGTTGTCAAAGTGTTAAACTGCTGCTGAGTTGACCAAAACTGCCAGCCCATAGGTAATTCTTATCTGCATCGATCCATATTGTTTTCTGTTCCGTAAGGTCCATTCTTTACATCCCTGTCACTAGTTTGTGCTTTATGAGGGCTCTTATTCTAAAGGTTCACAGTGCCAGGAATATAACAAATTATTACTCATTGTAAAATGGCTAAGGTACTTTATCTTTATCAGTCTACCCTCTAATTACATTGCAAGGTCACACAAATGCCATCCATTTATATATACATGGCTAAACTTGAATACATTCATGCACAATTTTCCATACAGCAGCCACAACAATTCACCTTACCTCTGTAGAAACATAGAAAATCTACAGCACAATACAGGCTCTTCGGCCCACAAAGTTGTTCTGAACATGTACCTACCTCAGAATTTACTAGGCTTACCCATAGCGCTCTAATTTTCTAAGTTCCATGTACCAATCTAAAAGTCTCTTAAAAGACTTTATTGCACTTTAGATGCAATAAAACACTGGAAATATGTCAAGATAACATCATCAAATAACATTTAACATTCGGCTACTCGGGAGGGAAGTGGAGATGACCAAAAGTTTGGTTCAAGACATAGGAAAAGGGGAAAGAAATTCACATAGAGATGTCTAGGGAGGAAATTCCAGAAATGAGGCTTCTGACGGATTAATTTATTTTAAAAGCTTAAATTAAGATTAGGAAGAGTTACAAGGCAAAAATGGAGATACCTCAGAAGGAATAGGGTTGGAAGAGATAGGAAGAGATGAAACCAAAGGATGCCAAGTGGTGGAAGGCTGATACTTTTGCTGGGTGAGGGGGAGCTTTGGGTTCTAATGTTTTCCTGTCATTCACTCTTTGTGGTTTTTCTTTTGTTTTGTGGATGTCTGCAGAAAGTAAGAATTTCAGGTTGTATGTAGTATACATTCTCTGATATTAAATGGAGCCATTGAAACATTGAAGGACACACTTTGCAAAAGATTCTATGAAAGAATTTTATTTTGACCACCCATCCTTTCTTCTTTTTATCTCTCTAAAATAAAGTAAGAAGTACTTTAAGACACATTCTTTTTAATAAGAGAGGGAAGCAAAATATATGTTGGCAGGATACTGTAATATTAGATATGAACAAACCAGACTTGTGTGCTCCAGCAGCACAAATCAAGTGATATTGTATTTCTTGGAAAGTTCACTTGAACAGTCATGAGCAATCAGATGCAAGAATAAAATTTCAGATTTGACAGTGGTATCAAGAGAATAACCTCTCCCTCAATGGCGCAAACACAAAGGAGCTGGTTGTGGACTACAGGAGGAATGGAGACAGGCTAACCCCTATTGACATCAATGGATCTGGGTTTGAGAGGGTGAACAGCTTAAATTTTTTGGCATACATGTCACTAAGGATCTCATGTGGCCTGTGGTGAAAAAAACACAACAGTGCCTCTTTCACCTCAGCCGGTTGAAGAAGTTTGGCATGAGTTCCCAAATCCTAAGGACCTTCTAAAGGGGCACAATTGAGAGCATCCTGACTGGCTGCAACACTGCCTGGTATGGGAATATCTAGCAGTAAAATTCCCGTCCTTTTTACCTACCACAGGAGATCTCCAGGGTCATTTCGGTAGCAGTTTACATTTCACCTCAGGCCAATGTCAAGCAGGCTTTAGATGATCTGAGCAATGGGATCAACATGCACAAAACAGCACACCTCAACACCTTCACCATCGTTTCAGAAGATTTTAACCAGGCCAGTCTGAAAAAAAATCACTAAAAAACTACCATTAACAGATCGCTTGCAAAACTAGAGGAAACAACACACTGGACCATTGCTACACCACCAGCAAGAATTCCATGCCCTTATTTCAAGAAGTCTGATTTCCTGGCTGTACTTCTACAGAGACTGAAGACTGCAGCACAAGCAGTGGGGACCAAGAAGATGTGGACAAGGGAAGCACAGGAGCGCCTAGAGGACTGCTTTGAATTGTTGTCTGGATTGTATTCAGGGATTCATCTTTGAACCTGGATGAGTATGCTGTAACTGTTACTGATTTTATTAAAACCTGTGTGGATGAGTGTGTGCCCATAAAGACTTACTGCATGTTCCAAAGCAGAAGCCGTGGATGAACTAAGAAATACATCATCTACTGAAGGCTAGATTTGTGGAATTCAAGTCTGGCGACCCAGGCCTATACCTGAAAACCAGGTATGTGTCATGCTCCGGTCCGTAAAATCTGCATTCCGGTTCAAGGTCCGGTCCAAGTCCCTTATTCCAGGTTTTCTGGGTTTCCCCTGTTGAGGCAGCTGATTCTTGTTTGGGCTGGCCTCATAAATAGCTTTAGGATTCCACCTCTGGCTGCTGGATTGTTCCTGTCTAAATCCCCTGTTTGTATCCCTTCCCTTCACCTTCCTGCCTGGAGCCCTACCCCACCCCACTCTGCCTGGAGCCTCACCTCACCTCTGCCTGGAGCCTCACCTTACCTCTACGTGGAGCTTTGCCTTGCCTGTGTCTGGAGCCTTGCCCTGTTTGAAATTGTCTGTCTGTACACGCCTTTGCTAGGTAGGTCTGGCCATTTTGCGACTACCTAGTGTTGGGAACTGTCTCGTCATGTTCAGCATGCTGTGTGATGAGTCCTGGCCCTATGTCCTGTACCCAAGGAGGGGTCCTGGCTTGGTGTTCCATGTTCATGTCTCTCCCTTGACCGGGGGTCGGCAACCTGCGGCTCCCGAGCCATTTGTGGCTCTTTCACCTCTGTGCTGCGGCTCCCTGTGGCTTTGGGAAATAATTGGTCAGTATTTAATTAAAATGTATTTTATGTTAGTTTGTTAGCTTTTGAAATGTAATTCTAAATTTGAAGATTATGGTGATCTTGTACAATGTAAGTGTGGCGACACATTTTCTGACACATCCGAAACGGCTCTCAATTAGCCAGCATTCCGGCTAAGGGAGATTGCCTACGGGGGTTTGTGAGTACGTGTCTTTTGCAGCATCTGCGTCCATGGGGGCTGGGTTGAGGGAGGCTTAGAAGCAAGGCTGTTTAGTTCGAATAAAGTTATTCGACTGCAGTTTACTGACTGCCTGAACACACCGCTGCAACGTGTTTTTATCGCTATTAATATACGTCACCACTGCCAATACCTGACACCCGCCAGTGCGCGATTTCTTTAATTTTTCGATCCAAGGTAAGCCAACTATGGAGAATTCTAAAAAAAGAAAAGTGACTGAAGAAAACAGAACGTTTAATGATACGTGGACAGATTCATTTGCTTTCACTGTTGACGAGACTGGTTTACCGGTATGCTTAATATGCAATGAGAAACTAGCAAACAACAAAAAGTCAAATGTCGCAAGGCATTTCCAGAGTAAACACGCAGCCTTTGCTCAAAAATATCCGGATGGAGATGAGAGAAAAAAAGCCGTTTCGGAACTGATGCGGAAGGTTGATCTGAGCAAAAATCATTTCCAGAAATGGATGAAGTCAGGAAAATCAACGACATACGCCAGTTATATTGCCGCTCAGGAAATAGTCAGGCACGGGAAGCAGTTTACAGATGGTGAATATATAAAAGAATCTTTCATTAAGATTTCAGAACATCTATTCACGGACTTTAAAAACAAGAGTGAAATTGTGCAGAAAATCAGGGATATGCCCCTCTCTGCAAAGACTGTCAAAGACAGAACCATAAAAATGGCAGAAGACATCACAAGACAGCAAATTAAAGACATCAATTCAGCTGTGGCCTACTCGATTGCCTGTGACGAGTCTAAAGACAAAGGCGATATTGAACAAATAGCGTTGTTCTGCCGGTATGTAAACTCTGCCGGGCCACAGGAAGAACTGATTGAGTTGATACCTCTAAAAGACCAAACACGGGGGGAGGACATCTGTGAGGCTGTCTTGAATTGTTTAAGAGCCAAAGGAATAAAGACCACCCATCTGGTGTCAGTAGCTACTGATGGGGCTCCGAATATGACGGGAACGCACAAGGGATTTGTGGCTTTACTGCAGAAGTCGCTGGACAGAAAGCTGCTGACTTTTCACTGCATCTTGCACCAAGAGGCACTGTGCGCTCAAACATTTCCTCCGGAATGCACAGAAGTAATGGATGTTGTCATTCAGATTGTCAATAAAATAATAGCAAAAAGTTTAAATCACCGTCAATTCCGTTTGTTACTGGACGAGATGGAAAGCGCATATTCTGATCTCCTGCTGCACAACAAAGTCCGGTGGCTGTCCAAAGGGGAGGTGCTGAAACGCTTTGTCGCGTGTCTGGAAGAAGTGAAAACTTTCCTGGGCAGCAAAGGGCTCAACTTTCCTGAGCTGGAACAGCCAGAGTGGCTGGAAAAGCTACACTTCATGGTAGACATGACAGCGCACCTGAACACGCTGAACACAGCTCTTCAGGGGAAAGGACGCACAGCCCTGCACATGTTGGAGGATGTCTTGGCATTCGAGCGCAAGTTGACAGTGCTTGCCAGAGATTTACAGAAAGGCACTTTGTCTCACTTCCCCAATTTGAGAGAGTTCAAACAAGGTCACGACATGATAATTTCGGAGTATTTACATTCTGCAATCATCGCAATGCAAACATCGTTTGGGAAACGCTTCTGTGAGTTCAGAGAGGAAAAAAAACACATTATCCTTCCCGGTCACTCCCTTAAGCATCGATCCTTCCCTACTGAATACGACTGCATTGGCAGGTGTGAGTCAACCTGATCTTGAGATGGAACTGGCCGACATAGCCGACAAAGACATATGGGTGTCCAAGTTTAGACGCTTGACAGCAGACCTTGAAGATGTTGCCCGTCAGAAGGCCGTTCTTGCTCAGAATCACAAATGGAGTGATATTGAAAACCTTCCAAATCCGGACCAACTTGTGTTTGAAACATGGAATGCTGTGCCCGACATTTATGTAAACATGAAAAAGTATGCACTTGGAGTCCTGTCGATCTTTGGATCCACATATGTATGTGAGCAGGTGTTCTCCAACATGAACTTTATTAAAAACAAACATCGCGCATGCTTCACAGATGACAGCTTGCGATCCTGTGTAAAGATGAAGGTGACGTCATACAGCCCTGATGTGCAGACGCTGTGCGCTGAGGTCCAGGAGCAGAAATCCCATTAACCAAGTATGATAAATATTTTAATTGCCTATTATTTTATGTATATTCATATTTTTTCATTGTTCAGTGAAATAGTCCTTTTATTTTTCAGGCTGACAGCTGGCTGATGATATTTTTGGTTTGCTGCTGGCGGAAAATTTAAGTTCGGCGTTTTTCATAAATACAAGAAGGACTCAAATAGAAATTGAGTATTTTACTTAAAAGTAACTTTCAACCCAACGTCTTTTTTTCGGAGTTCAAAATGTTTTTGTTGCATGCAGAAATGTAATTTCGTTTTCTCTGCAGGAGTTCATCAATTTCATAAATGCAACACATTATAGTTTGTTTATACATAGCATAAAGGCAAAAAAAACGTTGTATGCAGTGTTATTTCATTTTAAATGTCAAACGGGTTTTGCGGCTCCCAGTGTTTTCTTTTCTGTGGGAAACGGGTCCAAGTGGCTCTTTCAGTGGTAAAGGTTGCTGACCCCTGCCCTTGACCAAGGCTCTGGGTTCTTGTCATGTCCATGTGCCTCACCCAGCACAGGAGTACCTTGTCCAGCCTGGTGCTGGGATTCCCTTGTCCAGGAGTCTCACATCCAGTCCTGTTGTCTCTCCCTCGACCAAAGCTGTAGGTTCTCGTCATGTCCATGTGCCTCACCCAGCACAAGAGTACCTTGCCCAGCCCGGTGCTGGGATTCCCTCGTCCTGTGCTGAGGTTCCCTTGTCCCATCCAGGAGTCTCTCATCCTGTCCTATGCCTCTCCTCATCCTGTAGCCTTGTCTTGTCCTTGCCTGGTTCTGGAGTCCAAGCCCAGGTCAAGACCCAGCTTCTGGATTCTAGACAAATCTCTGGCTCGAAGTCCAAGCCCAGGCTTCTAGTTCCCAGTTCCGGGTCCTGGTTCCACTCTCCTTGTCAAGTCCTAATCCAGACCCGGAATCCTTGTCTCATTCAGGGCCTGTGTCATGTCCAATGTCCTTTCTTTGCTATTTTCCTTGCTTCCTTTTCATGCCTAGTCCTGTTCCTGGTACTTCAGTGTCAATGTCTTGCATTTGGGTCCTCTCCCATTGCCCCCTCCTTATGACAGTATGATTTGAGGAGGGCTATTTCAAGGGTGAAGAGACAGTTTCGAATGAGGTTGGAGGTGATATCAGATGCACGCCAACTCTGACAGGGCTTTCAGGATATTACTTCCTACAAAGTGAAACCCAATAGCATGAATGACAGTGATGCTTTACTACCAGATGAACTCAACACCTTCTATGCCCATTTTGAAAGGGAGAACACAACTACAGCTCTGAAGATCCCTGCTCCACCTGATGACCCTGTGATCTCCATCTCAGAGACCTATGCTAGGCTGTCTTTGAAAAGAGTGAATCCTCACAAGGTGGAAGGTCCCGATAGAGTAACTGGTAAGCCTCTGAAGACCTGTGCCAACCAACTAGCAGGAGTATTCAAGGACATTTTCAACCTCTCACTGCTACGTGTAGATGTTTCCTCTTGCTTCAAAAAGGCAACAATTATACTAGTGCCTAAGAAGATTAATGTGAGCTGCCTTAATGACTATTGCTCAGTAGCATTCATGTCAACAGTGATGAAATGCTTTGAGAGGCTGGTCATGATTAGACTGAACTCCTGCCTCAGCAAAGATTTGGACCCACTGCAATCTGTCTATTGCCACAATAGATCAACAGCTGACACAATCTCAATGGCTCTCCACATGGTTTTAGACCACCTGGACAACACAAACACTTACCTCAGGATGCTGTTCATTGACTATAGCTCAGTATTTAATATTCTCATTCCCACAATCCTGATTGAGAAGTTGCAGAACCTGGGAGGAGTTTGAAGAGATGTGGCATGTCAACAAATACACTCAAATACTTCCATAGTTGTACTGCAGAGAGCATTCTGACAGACTACATCACTGTCTGGTATGGGGCGGATGGAGGGGGGGTGCTACTGCACAGGACTGAAAGAAGCTGCAGAGGGTTGTAAATTTAGGCGGCTCCATCTTAGGTACTAGCCTACAAAGTACCCAGGACATCTTCAGGGAACAGTCCCAGAAAGGCAGTGTCCGTTATTAAGGATCTGCAGCACCCAGTGCATGCCCTTTTCTCATTGTTACCATCAGGTAGGAGGTACAGAAGCCTGAAGGCGCACACTCAGTGATTCAGGAACAGCTTCTTCCCCTCTGCTATTTGATTCCTAAATAGACATTGAATCTTTGGACTATCTCACTTTTTTTAGTATAAAGTATTTCTGTTTTTCCAAAGTTTTTAAAATCTTTTCAGTATATGTATACTGTATTTGATTTACTTGTTTACTCATTATTAGTATTTTTATTTTATTATTATTAATTTTTTCTCTCTGCTAGATTATGTATTGCATTGAACTGCTGCCGCTAAGTTAACAAATTTCACGTCACATGCCAGTGATAATAAACCTGATTCTGATTCTGAACTGTACTTCCCTCAATCACAGGACTCTGCAGAGAGTGGTGCACACAGCCCAGCACATCTGTAGATGTGAACTTTCCACTGTTCAGGACATTTACAGAGACAGGTGTGTAAAACAGGCCCAAAGGATCACTAGGATCCCGAATCACCCCAGCCACAATCTGTTACAGCTGGGAAACGGGTCCGCAGCCATAAAGCTCCAGGACAGCTTCTTACACCAGTCCGTCAGACTGATTAATTCACGCTGCTACAGTTGTATTTCTATGTTATATAAGCCGTCCTGTTGTCCATACTATTTATACAAATTACCATAAATTGCACATTTAGATGGAGACATAACATAAAGATTTTTACTCCACATGTATGTGAAGGATGTAAGAACTCAAATTAATTCAATTCATGAATGAACCTGTCTACCTTTCTCACTTAATACCACAAAATACATCACTACTGCTGACAGATATTAGGTATCATATCCTATAAATGAACAATGAGAAGCCCATTTCTGATTGCACTTAAGGATATGGTGGGAAGCTCCCTTCTCGGATTATTGCGATCCCTCTGATGTCAGTTCTTCCACAGTGTTCTTTTGTAGGGATCCATAGAGCCAGCAGGATTGAAGGAACTGGAATTTACCCAAGGCACAATAGTGAGTGACTTGAAAGGAATATGTAAGTCAATGCATAAGCATTCAACTGCTGCTCTTGACCTTGCATTAAAAAGTAGTGAATGCTTTAGTAAGAAGTATAGAAACAAATAAATAAATATTGCAAAAAAAAAGAGAGCAAAGTAGTGAGTTAGTGTTCAAGGACCATTCAGAAATCTGATGGCAGATGAGGAGAAGCTGTTCCTAAAACACTGAGGGTGTGTCTTTGGAGTCCTGTACCTCCTCTCTGAAGGCACTAATGAGAAGAGTGCATGTCTTGGATACCAGCCGGTGGTGTAGTGGCATCAGCACCAAACTCTGAGGCGAGTGGTCCCGAGTTCATATCCGGCCAGCTCCTTGCACACTTTCCATCCATGCTGGGTTGAGTATTGAGCTAGCAACTCAGCCTCGCAAAAAGCAGTCAAATGCTAAGTAAATGGCAAAAAATGCTGCCCGATGCAGCACAAGGTCTGAAAAGGAGCAACACCAGTCCTGGACAGTATTTTCCACACCTGGATGGTGGGGGGGTCTCCAGTGATGGACGCTGCCTTCTTGAGGCATTACCTTTTAAAGAAGTACTCAGTTGTGGGAAGGCTAGTGCCCATGATAGAGATAATTATGTCTACAACCCTCTGCAGCCTTTTTTTTATGCCTATGTATTATCTGAGTGTTTTCCAATGTACATCTGCAGAAATTTATGTCTTTAGTAACATTACCAAATCTCCTCAAACTCCTAACTATAGCAGCTGGCATGCCTTCTTTGTGATTGCATCAGTATGTTAGACCCATTTTTTGCAGAGGTTGTGCGCTTGGGAAGTGCTGTAGAAGTATGTAAGAAATAAAGTCAATTCAATTCATGATTGAACCTGCCTATCTGTCTCATTTAATACCACAAAATACATCAGTACTGCTGTCAGATATTAGGTATCACATCCTATAAATGACTAGACAAATAACTGCAGTATAGCTTATAGAGCATACACACACTTATAACACACCACATTATACACACACACACATTGGTTTGGATGTCAGACGAGAAGGTTGTTTTGTCTAGATGAAGTCCAGCTTCATGCCTGACAGTACACTTCACTTTTATTAATCGTCAGGTCTCTGCATTATAATGCAGGCTGAACACCACTTACCTGAAACTCCAAAATCGGAAAGCCTCCAAATTCTGAATTATTTTGAGGGCTAACATGATGTCGCAAATGTAAAATTCCACAAAGCAGTGGGAAGGTTCACAGGCAACACTCTGGTCTCTGCACACCACAGACAGTTTTGAGAAGTGACCTCAGAGATGTAATGTACAGAAGTAAATGAAACATAGAAACGCACCGCATAAAGTGAAAAATGAACATCTCCATCGTTTATCATCAGCATCGGAGTGAACCTATGCTGCTTAATGAAATGCTGGCCATAAAACAAGCAAAAATCTATCATGAAAAACAGAAAATAGAAGATAATTGTGAATATTCAGCAGGCTTGTTACAGAAATTTAAGGAAAAGGCATGACATGAAAAATATTAAAGTATCCACCAATCATGAAAATCTAGCACCAGAACATATCTATGATATTGTTTTTATACCTTATGGTATTACATTTTCAAGGGCTGCTGATGAACATCTAATACCAGAACAAGTCTACAATGCTGATTGTTTTTATACCTCACATAAAACTTTAAAAAAAGTAAAATACAGTGTACTGTGCCTTTTCATCAAAACACGGCATCGTAGGTACAAACTGAAACTGCCATTGGTGTTCATCAGCTGGTTCGGGTACTTTCTAAATGTTGTTGTGCTGCTTTTGCTACCCTGCACACATTATATTGTCATTATATTAATGATATGTAGTAATTTTTATTGTTAAGTACATAGTATGTGTGACGAACAAGTGTAAGACAAATACTGCTTACCAGTAGCACATCAATTCAGTCGGCAATTTTGCCGATCCCAAGTCATCTCATTATATCTTCCAAAATCGGAAACACTTCCGGCTCAAAGCACTTTGGATAAGGGGTACCCAACCTGTATAAAAATTTGGATGAACACAACTTTTATTGTTATAACTAATGTTATTTACAAGGATTTTTTTTTTTTGCGTTGTTTCTTATCGGTGCACTTAGATAAAGTGTATTTTTATTTGAAATAGAATAATCTCAACTCCCAATTTCTTCTTTTGGTCAAAGCTAACGGAAAGCTATTTATTTTCATCTTCAAGTAAGTACATGTTATGTTTGAAATACACCAAAATTGGGACAGATTTTTACATGTTGATGTTTTTATATTTTGGAAGAAATGTTTTCATCAGCAGAAAAGAAGACATCAGCCTCACTCATTTGTTCATAGAGTATAAACATTGCAATAATTGTATAATTTACCCCAAATGTTAATTTTTACAAGTTGATTTTTTCAAGGCAATGGAATAACTGTTTTCAGTCCAAACAATTAGAGCAATGGAAAGTATAATCAGCTCTAATATAATGTATTGGACTGTGGAGGAATGATACTCTGAGCCACAGCAACATAATATTGATCAAGATGTTGGTAGCAATGTCACATCTTGAAAAATAATTGGTTGATCCATACACGATCAGTCTGAGGGAAGACTAATTGGACATTTGCCTTAAATTTGCTGTTATCCCAGTGGTGAGCTGGTTCAATTTTTATACAAACTTTCAAGCACATTACAGACATCATTCTTTTTACTCCTTTGTTTATCAAACAGAAAACATTGGAACTACAGACAGGATTATCAAATACCTTTCTCTTGTAAATTGAGAATTGGAAAAACAAAGGGAAAACCGAAGGTACCATGCTTTCGTTATCAGCATGAAATTAGAAATAAGCTCTTCATATCTTGTCAGCTTTTTGGATATTTTTGAGTTTTATGATTTCCAAATACCTAGCTTCTATTTTTTTTTGAGTTTGAAGAAATGTTGCAATTACTTTAAAAGTTAGAGTGAGATTATAATCATTAGCTGAGAATATGCAACTGGGAATGTGTTGTGACTTACTGATATTCACTGCCCTTTAACATTGCTAATAAGCAGACAATAAAGAGTCTAATCACCTTCCCTTTATAAAAAGATTTTAAAAAGATTAGGTCTATTTGTCACATGTACATCGCAACATAAAGTGAAATGCATCAGTCTGTGTTATAGCTTGAGAAGTACTGGGGCAGTCTGCAAATGTTGTCATGCTTCTGTCACTAAAATAGCATGCCCACATCTTACTAACCCTAACCATATGTCTTTGGAATTGTGGGAGGAAACCAGAATACCCAGAGGAAACCCATGCGGTCTCGGGGAGAACAAACAAACTCCTTACAGACAATGACAGGAATCGAATCCCAATCAGTGACCGCAAACATGAGACGATCTGCAAATCCTGGAAAACCAAAGCAACACATGCAAGATGCTGGAGGAACTCAACAGGTCAGGTAGAGAAGAGAAAAGAGGAAACAGTCGATGTTTCAGGTTGAGACCCATCTTCAGGACTGGAAAGGAAGGGGAGAAGACCTGAAGAAAGATCTCAGCCCAAACAGTTGACTGTTTACTCTTTCCTATAGATGTTGTCTGGCCTGCTGAGCTCCTCCAGCATTTTATGTGTGTTGCCACAATCAGAGATCGTTGACCCTATAAGGCAAGTGCTAACCACTTTACTACTGTTCCACCTCCCTACAGTACCCCCTCCTACACTACTATGCTGCCCCCCACATACTGTATTTATATTCAATATATAATCCAACATATAAAGTCAACATATATTCAATAACATTGCTATTATAGCACTCACAAAACAAATTTTTGGGAGTACATACCGCTCAGCAACTCAACTAGACCAGCCATAGGATTATGACTAGAAAGGCAGGTTAGAGATTGGGTATCATGTCCTGAAATGCTTACCTTCTGTCACTTAGAAACATTTCACTGTTCAAAGTTTGAAGTAAATTTTTTTAACAAAGTACACTGTATCCAAGTCTGAGATTTATTTTCTTGTGAACATACTCAGCAAATCTATGGAATAGTAACCATGAATTAATGAAAGATTAACCAGAGACAACGAACTGTGCAAATGCAAATGTAAGTAAATAACAATAAATAACAAGAGCATGAGATAATGAAATAAAGAGCCCTTAAAATGAGACTATTTACAAGGCACAGGCCAACAAGGTGATTGAAAGTTCTCCACTTGCCTGATTAACTCTACCTTCAACAGCACTCAAGAACCTTAATGCCAGTCAAGATAATGCAGCTTACTCGATTAGAACTATATCCACTACCTCATCCATTGTACTCCATCTCGTGAAGGTTCTCCCATAGTCTATGGAAACCTCGAGGCAAAAGTGACAGAAGATGGAATATATAGCCAAGTCAAGATGGTGGGTAACTCAAAGGGAACATACAAAAGGTTGTAAAGCCACACACTACTGCCTAGTTCTTTTTGTTGTAGTGACCATGAGCTTGGGAAATGGTGTAGAAGAGGTTTAAGCAAATAATAACAGTACAATTTGCAGTGAACATGCAGCAGCATTAATAGATCAGATGGATGCTTAGAGTGGTGGCTTGGGTGTTAGATAGGAAGGTTATATTGTTCTGGTTGATGACTAGCATCGTGTGTGATAATGGGCCTTCATTCATACAGATAAAAGTACATTCAATTGCTCTACCACCATTACACTGTGGCAGTACAGAAATTCATACTCTTGACAAAATGCACTGAAGTTTTTCCCCTTCGATGAGTCTGACCTCCCAAGTTCGTAACCTCTACCATCAAGAAGGAGAAGAGCAACAGGAGCAGAGGAACAAACCACCTGCATGTCATACACCATCATGACTTAGAAATATGCTACATTGTCATTGGATCTAGATTCTGAAACCCCTTCCCCAGCAACATCATGGGAGAATTTTTACCAAGAAAATGCAGCAGTTTGAAAAGAAGCTCTTGCCCAATTTCTCCAGAGCCATTAGGGATGGACAATAGGGCCATAAGGGCATAAGACAGAGATGTGGAAATTGGTCATTTGGCCCATCGAGTCTGCTCTGCCATCCAATCACGGCAAATTTATTTTCCCTCTTAACCCCATTTCCCTGCCTTCTACCCATAACCTTTGACACCCTGACTAATAAGAACCAATCAACTTCTGCTTTAAATACACCCAATGGATTATCCACCACTGCCATCTGTGCCATCAAATTCCACAGATTCACTACCCTCTAGCTGAAGAAGTTCCTCCTCATCTCTGTTCTAAATTGACATCCTTATATTCTGAGGCTGTGAGTTTCCCACAACTGGAAACATTCTCTCTACATCAACTTTATCTAGGCCTTTCAAATTCAGACCCTGTAAATTACAGCCATATACTATGACAAAAAAGAAATAAAAGTGTGGCATTGTGTATACTTACTTTAAAAGGGATGCAATGCCACGTGAAATAAGTTCCTTGAGTTGTGGGAGTTTCAATTAGTTATACATATGAGATGTGTCCTAGCCAATATGATGACATCAATGTTCAAAGCCAATTTATTAACAAAATGTATATATCACCAAAAACATAAAAATTGAATGAGGACAGCTGATTAAATTTCAAATGTACTTATCTCTTTTAAATGCAACAACACAGCACAAAGTAGGCTCTTCCAGTCCTTGAAGCCATACCACTCTAGCAACCCCCTGACAAGTCTAATCATCCCTAAGCTAATCACAGGGTAATTTACAATGGCCAATTTACCTACTAACTGGTACATCCTTAAACTGTGGAAGGAAACTGGATCACCAAGGGAAAACCCATGCATTCCAAAGGGAAGAACGTACAAATCCCTTACAGTACGGCTCTGGAATTGAACATCAAACAACGGAATGCCGTGAGCTTTATAATAGCATCGTGCTAATCACTACACTACTGTGGCTGCCCATTTAGTTACATACTTGATATGGCCTATGGGTTAGTTTAATATCTGATTACATAAACAATAGTCTCAAACAACTTTAAATCCATTGCTCCCTGACAGTGACAACACAAGTGGATAAGGTGATGAACAAGGCATTTGGCATGCTGGTAGTCAGCAGTCAGGGTTCTGAGCACAATTAGCAAGTCATGTTGCAACTGTACAAAACTTTCTATTGTGTGCAGATATGGTTGTCACACATGGGAAAGAGGTAGAGGCTTTGGAGAGGTGAAGGAGAGTATTACCATAATGCTATCAAGAATGGAATGCATTAGCTACTGTATAAACTGCAACATGTCACATATATTAACTACACTTATGCCCCTTATCTAATAAAAGACGCACTGGCATTGGAAGAGGAGGTTTGCAGAGTAAAACAGTGGTTGTTAGATTCTTGATTAGTCAGGATGTCAAAGGTTACAGGTAGATCGCAGGAGAATGGGGTTGAAAGGAATAATAAATCGGATCATAAGACATAGGAGTAGAATAAGGCCACTTGGCCCACCGAGTCTGCTCTGCCATTCAATCATGGCTGATCCTTTTATTTCCCTCCTCAGTCCCACTCTAGAGCCTTTTCCATGTAACCTATGACACCGTGTCCAATCAAAAACCTTATCAAACTCTGCCTTAAATATACTCAATGACCTGGACTCCACAGCTGCCTGTGGTGATAAATTCCACAAATTCACCATCCTCTGAAACCTCCCCAAAGTCAACACATCTTTTCTTAGATGAGGAATCCATAACTGTTCACAATACTCAAGGTGAGGCCTCACCAGTGCCTTATAAAGGTCAGCATCACATCCTTGCTCTTGTATTCTAGAAGACTTGAAATGAATGCTAAGATTGCATTGCCTTCCTCAACACTGATTCTACTTGCAGGGTATCCATTAGGGTGTTGGGCACAAGGGCTTTTAAGTCCATTTGCATCTCAGATATTTGGATTTTCTCCCCATCAAGAAAATAGTCTGCACATTTATTTCTTCTACCAAAGTGCATGACCATGCATTTTCCAACATTGCATTTCATTTGCCACTTTCTTGCTCATTCTTCTAATCTAAGTCCTTCTGCAGTCTACCTGTTTCCTCAACACTACCTGCCCCTTTACCAATCTTCATCTCATCTGCAAATTTGGCAACAACCCATCTATTCCATCATCTAAAGCATTTATATAGAGCATAAAAAGAAGCAGTCCCAACCCCGACCCCCGCAGAACACCACCAGTCACTGGCAGTCAACCAGAAAAGGGTCCTTTTACCCTCATTTGCTGTCTCCTACCAATCAAACAATGTTCTAACCATACCAGTAACTGTCCTGTAATACCATAGGCTTTTAACTTGCTAGCAGCCTCATGTGTGGCATCTTGTCAAAGGCCTTCTGAAAGTCCAAATATACAATATCCACTACACCCCCTTTATCTATCCTATTTATAATTTCCTCAAAGAAATCCAACAGGTTTGTCAGGCAAGATTTCTCCCTTAGGAAACCATACTAACTTTGTCCTATCTTGTCCTGTGTCACCAAGTACTCCACAACCTCATCCTTAACAATTGACTCCAACATCTTCCCAACCACTAAGGTCAGGCTAGCTGGTCTATAATTTCCTTTCTGCTGCCTTTCTCTTTTCTTAAAGTATGGTGTGATATTTGCAATTTTTCAGTCCTCTGGCACCATGCCAAAGTCCAATGATTTTTTTTTAAAGACCATTACTAATGCCACCACAAACTCTACCACTACCCCTTTCAGAACTCTAGGGTGCAGTTCATTCCTTCTGACTGAGTTTGGTCTTTCAGCTTCTTGAGCACCTTCTCTCTTGTAATAGAAACTGCACTCACTTCTGTTCCATTACACCCTTCGACATCTGTTCAACCTGCTAGTGTCTTCCACAGTGAAGACTGATGCAAAATACTCATTTAGTTCATCTGCCATCTCTTTGTTCCCCATTATTATTTCTCATTTTCTAGTGGTCTTATATCCACTGTCATCGCTCTTTTATTTTTTACATACTTGAAAAAGCCTTTATTATCTATTTTGATAGCGTTTGCAGCTTGCTTTCATGTTTCATCTTTCCCCCCATTATGTTTCTTCTGGTTGCTCCCTTTTGGGTTTTAAAAGCCTCCCAATCCTCTGCCATACTATTAATTTTTGTGTTGTTATATGCCCTCTGTTTTGCTTTACATCAGCTTAGACTTCCCTTGTCAGACACAGTTGTACTCTTTTGCCATTTGAGTATTTCTTTGTTTTTGGAATACATCTATCCTGCACCTTGTTATTTTCCCCAGAAACTCACAATATTGCTGTTGTGCTGTCATCCATGCCAGCAGCTGTACCCAATTTACCTTGGTCAACTCCTCTCTTATACCACTGTAATTTCCTTTACTCCACTGAAATACCATTAAGTCAGACTTAACTTTCTCCCTGAGAAGTTTCAAGTTGAACTCAAATGACAGAATGTCAAAACAGACTTGATGGGCCAATGGCCTAATTCTGTACCAACGTCTTATGGTCTTGTCTGACCTGAAAGTATCTAACCTCAGCAACGTAGTTATCTTCCTTCATGGTGTATTGATTAAATATTCACTTCTTTGCTGTCTTTTGCTCATTGGTTATATTTTCAACTTACTGGCTTCTTCCAGACTTCTTTTGATTATACAAATCCATCACAAAATATACTTATTGACTTTTCTTAATTTTTGTAACAGAAATCTTTCAGTGACATTTCCTCTGTCAGCTTCTTCATTTGAGGAGGTCCACTGGGGTAGTTGAAGTCCTAATGTCTGCACGTCTGTGTAAAATTCTTCATCCACTGGAAGCTGAGGGCTGAAGAACATGGGGTTAGAGTATTGTCTGTATGCATGGGTGGGAAGGAGGAACGGGGCTTGTTTTGCTGTTGTGATTTTGTTGCTAGTTGTGTGTCTGTTTTGATTTGTTCTCTGTTGTTCTGCTGAGTATTATAGGCATGGTATGTTGGTGCCGGAATCTGTGATACTACTTGAGGGCTGCTTCCAGCCTACCCTTTGGTGTGCTGGTTGCTTACACAAGCAATGCATGTCACCATATGATTCAATGTACATATGTTAAATAAACTTGAATTTTGAATCCTGAATCACTTCTCCCTCAAACTGGCTTCCTCTTTGCACAGATATTTTCTGAATTTATGGAGATTTCTTGCACTCTCTGTTCCAGTTAAAACACTTCGGTAGCAGGAACACAAGCGAATTAAGTTTGGGAACATGAAAAAATCAGCTTTACATCTTATAAACTGTAGAATGGTGCCAAACGTCAGAAAATCTTGCATGTTTTAGATGGGAATGATTTGACATTTAAATTAAAACAGAAACTACTAACAGCACACACACACACACACACACATATATATATATATATATATATATATACAGTGATGAACATGCAAAATCAGTTAAATCCAGCAGCTTCCAGATAGTTGAAAGTGCAAAAACTTGACTAAGGATGAATGTGTTCATTTCCCAGCACAGCGGCACAGTTAGCAGTTGTTGTCTCTCAGCTAAAATGACCTGGGTTCAATGCTGACCTCTGGTGTTGTCGGTGTAGAGTTAACTTGCTTTCTTATGGATGTGTGGGCTTCTTGCAGCTTCTTCTCACATCTGGAGAGCAAAAAAATCTGTACTTGTATGTTTATCGATCACTGTAAACTGTATTTAGAGGGATTAGCAGAGGATTAATACAATTGGGTGTTTGATGATTGGTGTGTACCAAGGACATGATTCCATGCTATACAACCCTGACTCCTGTGGTCTCTGACTTATGGGTTTAGGTGACAGTAACATAACAATGGCCAGGCTGGAAACACTCAAATGTCAGAGTAGAGTGATTAATTTATTAACCTTTATAGATTTTGATAGGGCTGACACAATGGTGTTGTTTCTCCATACTGGTGTCTCTTGGATGTGTGAGGGGGGTGGGGGGGGATGTCGCTGTCTTCAAATACAGACCACAGAACACAGAACAGTACATCACAAGGACATGTTCTTCAGCCTGTAGATAGAAATGTCTATCCCATTCTCTCTATATTTGCTGCCAGGCCTGCTGAGTTTCTCCAGGCCCTTCAACCCACCATTTTTGTGCTGACCAAGATACCAGTCTAACTTATCCAATCTGCCTGTACATGTTTTGTATCTCACTGTTCCATGCCTGTTCATGTGTCTGTTTTACTGCCTCTAAAATGTTACTCTGATAAAAAAGGATGGGTTGCACTTGAATCCCAGGGAGACGAATGTACTGGCGGGGAGATTTGCAAAGGCTGCTGGGGAGACAAAACTAGAATGGTTGGGGGGTGGGATTCAAATTGAAGAGACTAGGAGAGAGGAGGTTAGTTCACAAATAGAGAAAGCTAGTAGACAGCATGTGAGGGAGGATATGCAGGTGACAGAGAAGGGGAGCACTCAGACTGAAGATGTCGGGGAGAAGGAAGAAAAAGATAATAAAGTTTTTTGCAACATTAGGGATAAACAGAGAATAAGAGCTGGAGAGTTTCTTAAATGCATCTATTTTAATGCTAGGAGCATTGTAAGAAAGGTGGATTGAGCTTACAGCATGGATTGATACCTGGAAATATGATGCTGCAGCTATTAATGAAACATGGTTGCAGGAGGGGTGTAATTGGCAACTAAATATTCCTGACTTTCGTTGCTTCAAGTGTGATAGAATCGGAGGGGTGGGGGGTGTTGCATTGCTTGTCAGATAAACTATACAGTGGTGCTTTGGCAGGATAGATTAGAGGGCTCATCTAGGGAGACTATTTGATTGGAATTGAGGAATGGGAAAGGTGTTGTAACACTTATAGGGATGTATTATAGACCACCTAATATGGAGCAAAAATTGGTGGAGCAAATTTGTAGGGAGATAGCAGATATTTGTAGTAAGCACAAGGTTGTGATTGTGAGAGATTTTAATTTTCCACACATAGACTGGGAAGCCCATTCTGAAAAGGGGCTGGATGGTTTGGAGTTTGTAAAATGTGTGCAGGATAACTTTTTGCAGCAATACATAGAGGTACCGACTAGAGAAGGGGCAGTGTTGAATCTCTTGTTAGGGAATGAGATAGGTCAGGTGACGGAGGTATGTGTTGAGGAGCACTTTGGGTCCAGTGATCCAAACCATTAGTTTCAATATAATTATGGAGAAGGATAGGACTGGACCCAGGGTTGAAATATTTGATTGCAGAAAGTTTAACTTTGAGGAGACACGAAAGGATTTAGAAGGAGTGGATTGGGACAATTTGTTTTATGGGAAGGAAAGTAATAGAGAAATGGAGGTCATCTAAAGGTGAAATTTTGAGGGTACAGAATCTTTACGTTCCTGTTAGGTTGAAAGGAAAGGTTTACTCAGAGAGTGGTAGCTGTGTGGAACGAGCTTCCAGTAGAAGCGGTAGAGGCAGGTTCAATATTGTCATTTAAAGTAAAATTGGATAGATATATGGACAGGAAAGGAATGGAGGGTTATGGCCTGAGTGCAGGTCGGTAGGACTAGATGAGAGTAAATGTTCGGCACAGACTAGAATGGCAGAGATGGCCTGTTTCCGTGCTATAATTGTTATATGGTTATAACTTCTTCTGTTACTTCCCGTGGCAGTGTGGCCACAGATTAATAGATCTCCATGCACCAAAGCAAATAACTGCCCATCCAGAGCTGAGTAGAATTCCATGGAATTCTAAAACCTAAGGGAGGTGAAGGGGGTGCTGTAACTCTATTACTAATTTAACATTCTAGCAAAGATCCTTATGAGGATCAAGTCAGCATGGTTTCTGTAAGGGGAAATCTTGCCTGACAAATTAGTTAGAGTTCTTAGAAGGAGTAACAAGCAGGGTGGAAAAGGAGAGGCAGAGGATGTCACTTACTTGGATTTTCAGAAGGCATTTGATAAGGTGCCACATTTGAGGCTGCTTAACAAGATAAAATCCTATGACATTACAGAAAAGATACTGGCATGGATAGAGGAATGGCTGACAGGTAAGAGACAATGAGTGGAAGTAAAGGGATCATTTTCTGGTTGTCTGCCGGTGACTAGTGGTGTTCCTCGGGGTCATTATTGGGTCTGCTACTTTTCACTTTGTTTGACAATGATTTGGATAATGGAATTGATGACTTTGTGGTAATGTTTGTGGATGATATGAAGATAGGTGGAGGGGAAGGTAGTGTTGAGGAAGCAAAGCAATTGCAGCAGGACTTAGACAAATTGGAAGAATGGAGAAAAATGGCAGATGGAAGACAATGTATGATAATGCATTCTGGTAAAAGGAACAATAGTGTGGGCTATTATCTAAATGGGAGATGGTTCAAACATCAGAGGTGCAGAGGGACTTAGGAGTCCTCATGCAAGGCTCCCAGAAAGATTAATTTACAGGTTGAGCCTGTGGTAAGGAAGGCAGGTGCAATGTTGGCATTTATTTCAAGGGGAATAGAATATTAAAGCAAGGAGATAATACTGAGCCTTTATTAGACACTTGTCAAGCTGCACTTGGGGTATTGTCAAAAGTTTTGGGTCCCATATCTCAGAAAGAATGTGTTCTCATTGGAGCGGTCCAGAGGTGAATCATGAAGATAATTCCAGGAATGAAGGAGTTAACGTATGAAGAGCATTTGGCAGCATTGAGCCCGTGCTCACTGGAATTTAGAAGAATGCAGTGGAATCTCATTGAAACCTCCCGAATGTTGAAAGGACCTGATAGGGTGGATGTGGAGAGGATGTTTCCTATAGTGAAGGTATCCAGAACGAGAGGGCACAGCCTCAAAATTGAGGAGCAACCTTTTAGAATAGAGGTAAGGAGGAATTCTTTTAGCCAGAGAATAGTGAGTCTGTGGAATGCTCTGCCAGAGGCTGCAGTGGAGGCCAAGTCCGTGATAGTTTCCTGATCAGTCAAGGCTACGAAGGACATGACAAGAAGGCAGGTATATGGGGTTGAGTGGGATCCGGGATTAGTCATGATGGAATGGTGGAGTGGGCTCAATGGTCTGAATGGCCTAATTCTGCTCCTGTCTTTGGTCAAATCCTTAGATCATATCTATACAGACCAGATACTATGCCCAAACCAACAAAAATCTTAGTTACACTACAGTAGTATTCATTAATTCCTCACTGTGATGTTTCTCCATTTAATACTGTGGGCATTGCTTGCACTTTCTGAAAATGCTTGTCTTTGAACAAATTTGTTTGTTCAATGAGAACAAGGGTTCCATGTATCTCTTGCTTAATGCTGTTGGTCCGTGGCATAAAAAAATGTTGGGAACCCCTGAACTGGAATGAAGCAGTAACATTTAGGGTCTCCCTCAACTGGTTTCAGGTCAAAATTTAAAAAAGGAAAAAGAGTCAGTCATATTTATCAAGGCAGATCTTAATTGAACAATCAACGTTCTTAAGAGTGAGTAGTAACAGTGATATGTTAATATGTTTGTAGCTATCTAAAGTACAGTATCAGTGGAGGCTAAAACTTCAAGGAGAACTGTGGGCTGTGAATTCCCATTTAGCGGTCAAGAATTTCAAAGGAGATCAGCAAAACCTCCAGAGAAATGAGGCAAAATGGTGAAAGTCATTGTGATTGTTTTGTTCATCTGCAGCAAAAAAAATCAAGGATAACAACATTAAGGTATGGTATATGCGGAGTGGTTTGCCCGTGAGGATAACTGAGACAAACATTTTCACAAATGCCATGTTTGAGATATTAAGAGCTATTTGATTATTTTTAAGTTTCGCTAGATATTCTCAATCTTGTCTAATTTGACCTTTTCCAAAACGCACATATGTATCGAGTCCATTTCCAAAAGTATTATTCTTAAACAGACATTTCCATCAAAAAGCTATTAAGTTCCTTACAGCACTTTTTAAAATATACTGTTATGCAGTATTTTCATTAGGTACCAGATACTAATATTATTAAAGAACTGACTTTAAAACAATGATAGAGTTCCTTAAATACTTTATTTTCTGATAACCACACGCTTTCTCAGAGACAGCAACCATAAATTTTCCAAAACAGCCCTCAGTTATGACCTTAGCACTCACAGTTTGAGAAAAAAAAACTGCTATCAATGTTGATCAAGGCAGAATAAGTTGTGCTCCATGTGAATAAAGATAGAAATAGTGCAACTAATTTTTAGCTTAAATAATAATCTAAATTGCATGCCCTACCCAATATTATTTTCCATTGATGAGAACAGGAAAGTAAATCTTGCAGGGGTTCCCATTTTGAGATCCACAGACACTTTGGTTAATGGTAGGGGTCCATGGCATAAAAAAGTTCACAACCTCTGATTTAGAGATACAAAGTTCAAAATTTGAAGTGTTTTTTATTATCAGAATACATAATGTATGTCACCACATACAACACGGAGATTCATTTTCCTGTGGATATACTCAGCAAATCTATAGAATAGTAACTTTAACAGGATCAGTGAAAGATCAACCAGAAGACAACAACATGTGCAAATGCAAATATAAATAAATAGCAATAAATAACACAAACATGAAATAGCAAGGAAGAGTCCTTGGTTGTGGGAACATCTCAATGGATGGGCAAGTGAGTAACCCTGATGGTCCAGGGTTAGCATCTGTTGCTGAACCTGGTGGTGTGAATCCTGACGCTCAGAAGAAACTCATGCGGTCATGGAGAGAACATACAAACTCCTGGCAGACAAGGACAGGAACAGTTTTGTATTTTCGGTGGTAAATTCATTATTGCCCATTGTACAACTTCTCCCCAAATTATAATTGGCCCTATTTGGTAACAGAACTGCAGATGCAAAAGTTGTCAGTTTCATTTGGTGTGGATGGTAAATGCTACTCCTCTTATTCTATTTACAATTGCAAATCCTGCGGCATAATATACACTCAGTGGCCACTTTATTAGCTACATCCTGTACCTAGTAAAGTAGTCACTAGAGTGTATGTTCATGGTCTTCCACTGCCATAGCCCATCCATTTCAGATTGTGTTTTCAGAGATGCTCTTCTGTTGTAATGTGTTGCTATTTGAATTATTTTTGCCTTCTTGTCAGCTTGAACCAGTCTGTCTATTCTTCTCTGACCTCTCTCATTAACAAGGTGTTTTCAGCCACAGAACTGTCACTCACTGAATGTTCTATTGTTTTTGCACCATTCTCTGTAAAGTCTAGAGACTGGTGTGAGTGAAAAACCTAGGAGATCAGCAGCTTTTGAGATACTCAAACCTCCCCATCTGGCACCAACAAGGACAGTTTTTATCCTGTTTAAAAAGACTTTTGACAGACCTGTACACAGAATTCTTGACTTTACAATTTCTGACCCAAACATTTTAAACTTCAAAGTTGCTGATGATGGCAACTTTGACTAAATTTACTGCATTCCAGTTTAAACAAAAGCAGATTTTGCTACTGCACAGAGCTTGGTGTCACAATGATTATAATTAGGACATATAAATGATTGGCCTCTTCATTGAACAATAATCCTGTGAACAAAGCATGCAAAATGAATGTTAAATTAATTATAGTGCTTGGCATAACGCAAAAAAAATTGTGAAAAAGAATGCTGGTTCTGAAGCTTCTTTCATATAGATATTTGCAGATCAGTCTGTGTAAGTAATTTCACTTTCTGGGATTATAAAGCCATTTTGCTTACGTAAAAGAACATCAATAATGAAAACCACCATTTAGACTTGCCTGTGTTTGCATTTTCTACAATATTTAGAGGCATTACAGCAGCTTTGGCCCCACTAATGAGCTTGAAAACAATTACCCAGATGCTTACTGTGATTTGATACATTTTTCCATAGAAAATTCCCTGTCGGATTACACTGAGACTAAAGGCTGAGTACAACATGTAAGGTCCTCGTTGTTTGGCTATGGGGCTCAAAACAACAAAACAAAATTTTCAATTGAATGTCTGTTGGCAATGACATTTGTTTATTATTGTCACATGTACTGTGATGCAGTCTACCATCACTGCAGAACTTGTATATGTCTGGAACAAAGAAGCAGACACTACTATCCAGCAAACTGCCTTTCCTAAAAGCTCCCTTCTGGAAAGTGCTATAATGCTATTGAAACAAAAACTTCACATCTTAACAGTTTCTTCTGCCAGGCAGTTAATCTGATCAACCATTCATGTTAGCCCCCTACCCTCCTTTTTTTATCTCAGTCACTGCATTAAACTGTAAACACTTTAAACAACCTTTTAGAGTGTGCTAAATTATAAATATATGCTGTTTTTTATGTATTTATGCACATTTTATTCCATATCAGCACTTAAACCTCAAACATTATACAGGTGTAATTCTTTATTCTTTCTAACTGTTGTTTTCTCATTAAATTTTGTGCCAACCCACCACAGCAAATTCCTGATACATGGATATTTATATGGGGAATAAAGTAAATCCTTGATCCATGATTCTTGAAAAGCTTAGTTTTGCAAGTCGTCTGTACAGACCATTTCAAAAATATAAGTGATTTAAGATTGTATAAGTGTACAACAGTAACAGAATGCAGTTACAGTTACAGAGAATCTTCAGTGCAGGTAGACAAGAAGGTGCAAGCTTCAGTGAAAGGTCAGTTGTAAGGTCAAGAGTGCATCTTCAAAATAGAGGAGGTCCGTCAAAAGTCTTTTTGCAATAGGATTAAAACTGACCTCGTTAGTGCCAGATGGGGAGGTTTGAGTATTTCAAAAACTGCTGATCTCCTAAGATTTTCACTCACAGGAGTCTCGACTTCACAGAGAATGGTGCAAAAAACAAAGTAGAACATTCAGTGAGTGGCAGTTCTGTGGCTGAAAACACCTTGTTAATGAGAGAGGTCAGAGAAGGATGGACAAACTGGTTCAAGCTGACAGGAAGGCGAGAATAACTTAAATAGCAACACACTACAACAAAAGTGCATCTCTGAACACACAACATGTTGTACCTTGAAGTGGATGGGCTATGGCAGTGGAAGACCATGAACATACTCAGTGACTACTTTACTAGGTACAGTGGGTAGCTAATAAAGTGGCGACTGGGTGTATATTATGCCTCAGGCTTTGCAATTGCAAACAGAATAGAGGGATAGCACTTACCATCCACACAATATGAAACTGACAACCTTTGTATATGCACTTCTGTTACCAAATAGGAGTTCTGGAAGCTGTTAACTGTGATACACCATTCCATCACAGACTGCTTTGATTTCACAGAGGCAATAAACACAAAATCAATGATTTCATGTGAACTTCAGCTTTTCATACAATATTGTCATTGCAGAAGATGTTAAACCTTGCTGACTGAATTGAAACTGAGTTGTTAATAATGTAATAAGTCACTTCTACCACCTTTGGCCCTGCTTAGTATTTTATTCTCTTTTTTCATTCCAAGTTGAAGACTTTATAAGTCATCGAAAAGTACATTTAAACTGACTTTTCAAATACATTTTCAGCAACTACTTTAATGCTCTGCATCCTAACATTTACTTAGCAGAATGATTTATATGTGTGCTATAACTTATAGAACAATCATATCAAAGAATTGTAACAGCATAGACATTCAACCAATCAAATATCTGCTAGTCTAGTATCAAAACAATTCATTATCTCTGGGTCTAATTGTAAACATTTAAAAATCTAAAATGTTTACTGAGATGGTTCATTTACTAATGGTGAACATTCAGGGTTCCAGGATCAGGTGTGGCTTCTGAGCCATTGAAGGCTATTTTTTGGATCTGAAGTGGTTCACAGAGATTCATAACAATGAACATTACATGCT
Organism: Hypanus sabinus; assembly: GCF_030144855.1. NCBI lineage: Eukaryota > Metazoa > Chordata > Chondrichthyes > Myliobatiformes > Dasyatidae > Hypanus > Hypanus sabinus. The sequence goes on from NC_082719.1 coordinate 88,703,019, forward strand.
GCTTTTGCACTGGCGGTCATTTATTTGTGACTATGGCATCCAGTCAAATTGCCTAAATCACAAATTACATTATGAACTCAGGACAATGACATTAGATGACAGCAGCCTGTCTTTAGTTATTCATGGTAGTGAATCCATGTGGTGTGCTTGTGATCTGCGTGCAAAATATTTCTGTACAATGCTTGATTTTCCATTACTGAATAGATTGAATTGATTGATTTTCCATCATATCCGACGATGACAGTTAGATCTGTGCAGTTCTGTTCTGTGTTTGTGGGTGGCTGCTGAGTACAAGTTGTGGGTGACAGAGACGTCCACAATAAGGACATGAAACTTTACCGGATCTGGAAGTGGAGCTGCTGCTGTTGCTTTTCTTCTTTGTTGGGCAGAGATTCGTACTGCTCGGCATCTCCCTTGCATGTTGTTGTGAGTGGTTCTACAAACGGTTCTAATTAAGGCTCGCCAGCCTCTCTGAGCTTGTGCACCTGTCCAGCCATTTTGGTACAAGCCCAGCATGTGCAATGTTAGTTTTTACGCAGTGTTTGAACCTCTTACAGGGCCTGCCTCAATTCCTTGTGCCCAGCAAAAGCTCACCATATGGTAGCTGCTCAGGGATTTGGGAATCCCTCATGTGTGTGACATACCCTGTTCACCAAAATCTGGCATTTACATGCGTGCCATTGATACTCATGGTCCCTGCCCTGTCTGTGACTTAGAGGTCTGGAAGTCATAATAAAAACACAAGAGTTTTTGCAGATGTTGGAAATCTGGAGCAACACAAAATGCCGGAGGAATTCAGCAAGGAGGGAATAAACAGTTGAGGTTTTGGGCCGAGACCTTTCATCAGAAGTGTCAACTGCTTATTTCCCTCCATACATGTTGCCTGTCTTGCTGACCCCATCCAATATTTTGTGTGTTGTTTGAGGGCATAATATGTAAGGTTTATACTTCAGTAATTCCATGTTAATTTTAGGTATGAAAATGGCATAACTGATTTGTAAAAAGTCTAGGTAAGAAGATCAAAGCAGAAATAAGTATCACTTAACTCACTGAAAAGCAAAGTACTTGAGCTATCAGTGCAAGCAGACTTTTTCCACTGAGATTAAGCCAGAGGTCATGGCATAAGGGTGAAAGGTGAGAAGTTTAAGGGGAACATGATGGGAAATTTCTTCAGTCAGAGGGTTCTGAGAGTGTGGAATGAGCTGCCAGCACAAGTAGTCCATCTGAGATCGATTTCAATGTTTAAGAGAAGTTTGGATAGGTACATGGATACTAGGGATATGGTCTTGGTTCAGGTCATTGGGAGTAGGCAGTTTAAATGGTTTCAGCATGGATTAGATGGGCCAATAGGCCTGTTTGGGTTCTGTACTTTTCTATTACTCTATGCCTCTATGAAATAAATAATTACAAGCTTTCAGCTGAGTATTCTTCTGGACCAGAATAAAGGAAAAACAAATCAACTGTATTAAAATCAGCCAACAGACATTGATTTCTGCATTCAGTAGGAAGCTCACAGAGCAAATAAAGTGGGTTTTGCTAACTCATGAAATATTCCTCAAACTAAACATCCATCTTTTGATAGAAATTTTATTAGGAAGAATATAAAGCTGATTGATTCATGTATTTTCCAGATTGAGGCAAATGTTACAAGCAAGTGCAAAACTATCTCTGAAAATTCACTGTCATTTAATCTCACTCTTCATAGATGGTGTTGGATTGAGGTGTAGGATTCTTCTTCTTCTTGTGGTTTACCATTCATATACTTGTTTGTATTTTTATATTATCAGCTACATGGATGCAATTATTCAGTGTGTTTTCCAGTGGTTACAGTTCTCCTAGGGTGGCACGGTAGAGATAGGTCAGTACCAAAGGAGGTGTAAGGTGCTCCTTCCCTCCGTAAACCCACTGGGCAAGGTGTAGCACCAGCTTAGCCCCCCCCCACCACCCCCAGCCAAGTAGGATCATGTGAAACCATGGGAGCAGGTGGTGGTTGGTCATATAATCAGGTGGTGCATATCACAAGGTACCTGATGTCAGGCAGACAATCTCTGATGAATATTGATAATGACTGAGGTTACCCGTTTTGTAAAGACACTGCCCAGAAGAAGGCTTTGGCAGACCAGTCCTGAAGAAAAATTTGCTAAAAACAATCATGGTCATGGACGAACAGTTACTTTATATTTTTTCTGGAAAGTTCTTGCTTTCAGTGACAAGAGTCATGTTAGTTCAATCTGACAATCTTATTGGCTAAGCTTTATCAATAGAATTTCTAATATCTGTAGTCTGATAAGAGAAGACTGTACTACTTCTATTTCTCTTTCCATGTTCTCTTTTGCTGTGCATCTTCTTCCCTCTCTTCCTTTGCTCATGTAACAATCAACAAAACAATCCTAACCAACAAGTTTTATGCCTCATTCTTGACTTCCAAAGAACCTTTGGTTTGTAAAAGCATTAGAATCCAGCAAGGTTAAGCCAAAAGCAACAGTATTTGCTTTCTAACTTCTCATTCATGGAGCCTAGAAGTATGAACTGTAGGGCCCATTACTGCTCAATGAAACAGCTTAGGTTGCTGATATGAAGAATGGACTTGAGAAACAAGAGAAATACCAATGACACTGCATGAATTTGTCAGATTTGTAATTGATGGAGTATTTGAAATATTCAGAAAGACGTGGGCAGAACTGGACTCTAGAAACGTCACCCACACTTTCAGATTTTATGCCTGCCAATTGAATCATCCCTCATGAACCTCTTGCAGGTAAGTACACTTAGTGACCACTTTATTAGGTACCATCTGTGCCTAATAAAATGGCCACTGAATGTATATTCATGATTTTCTGCTGCTGTTGCCCATGGTTCAAGGTGTTGTGTGTTCAGTGATTCACTTCTGCACACTACTGTTGTAATGCATGGTTATTTGAGTTATCGTCGCCTTCTTGAACCAGTGTGACAATTGTCCACCAATCTCTCTCATTGACAAGGCATTTTTGCTCACAGAACTGCCACTTACAAGTGTTTTTTTTCTTTTTCACACCAATCTCTGTGAACTCTAGAACTGCTGTCTATAAAAATCCCAGGAGATCAGCAGTTTCCGAGATACTCAAACCACACCATCTGACACAAACAGTCATTCCAAAGTCAAAGTCATTTGATCACACTTCTTCCTCGTTCTGATGTTTGGGCTGAACAATAACAGCTTGACCAAGTGTGTATATTTGTATTCATTAAATTGCTGCCACATGATTGGCTGAATCAGTATTTTTATTAACATACAGGTTTACTTATTAATGTGTCCACTGAAAGTACTTGAAGCACAAATCCATTTTGAAAACTTATAGAAACTATTAATTTCTGCACGGTCTCACCACTGTTGTTAACTACCACCTCATCAATGGATTTTAAATGTCTGATGTATGGATCAAGGCTCGATTCAGACATGGAGCCTTGAAACCCAGATGAAGCAACAGTGAACAAGTTATTACCAATAATCACAAATGGTGCACATTCCATCATGTTGCTAATAATTCAGTGTTGGTTGATGGGGTTATAAGTAATAATCTGGACTGAATTTATCCTACTGTTTATCATCAGAGTATGTCTGGAAAACACTTGCAGTGACAGAGCAGTGGGAAGAAAGAGAGAACAAGGGCACAAAGCTATATGTTAACAGTATAACATTTGCAGAGGAGAAATTATGTTTTATGCAGAAGTTGCATGAGTATACAAAGTGTCTTAACAATGTTAGCAAATGCCTTTATCGAAAGCATGATAATGTAAGTTTGATTAACAATTAAAGGAAATGGAAAGTAGAATCTTATGAAATTTTAAACTCTCTTTCCAATATAATGTTGCAGAGTCATTAGAGCAGTGTCCTTGTTCATGTTGGATTTCCAAATCACTTCAATACTGACTTTGTAGTTGATGCAACATAGTTTAAAATTTAAAGTAAATTAATTATCAAAGTATATATAATGTCACCATATACTACTTTGAGATTCACTTATTTGCTAGCATTCACAGCGGAACAACAAAATACAAGAAAATCAATGAAAACTGCACACAAACTGACAAACAATCTATATGCAAAAGAAGGCAAATTGTGCAAAATAAATACCCGATTAAATAAATAAATAATGCTGAGGAATTAAGTTGTAGAGTCCTTAATAGTTAGTCTGTAGACTGTGGTATCTGTTCATGGTTGATATGAGTGAAATTACCCATGCTGGTTCAGGAGTCTGTTGGCTGAAATGTTTTAAAAGTTCCTGAACCTGGTGGTGTGGGACATAAGGCTCCTGTACCTCCTTCCTGATGATGGCAGCAGAGAGCATGGCCTGGATGGTGATGCTGTTTTCTTTTGGCAACACTCTTGAATATCTCAGTTCTGCAAATATTCCAGTGTAACACATGACTTGCCCGTGTATACATAGCTTCTCAGTTGCCCAGTCATCTCCCAGTAGGGAAGTACCTCACATATTTGGTGAATATCACCATGCTTCATTTTGGTCCAAGACTTGCAACTGACCATAATCTCAAATCAAACTGTGCTATACGATTATATGATTGCCTGACATAGCGCCATTATCTGGGAATGTTGCATCAGGAAAGGATAACTGTATAAAAAGGTAATTGTACTTGTATAATGTTATATCCATGTTGATTTAATGCTGCAGGAAAATTACATTGCCTGTCAGTCCACTGACAACTGCATCCCATTATATTACATTTAAATTTCTCTGCAAAATGGGATTCTGTCAGTTTAACAAAACCTATTTGATCTTTCATGGCGCAGCCTTATTATTGTAATCTGAAGTTGGTCTCAGCAAAGTGAAGTGAGATGTATGTGAAAGGGTCAGCACATATACCACCAGTACAACATGCATCATTACTTGATAATACACAATGTTATCTGATTACAGAATGTATATCTAAGTAATCCTTCAAACAGACAAGGCAATCTCCGTACGCATTCTCACCACCACTGGAAGGAACTGCTTATTTATTTAAATGCTCATTCTTACTTCAGGTTATTTTAATTCCAAATAAATGAGTGAATATACATAGTTTGAATTATTAACTCAAATATTGGCTGCAGATTTAGTTGGTTCATTCATAGTTCAAAGAAACCAAAGGGAAATAAGAGCTGCTGTTTACCCTATGGTTTATGGTGTTCAGTTAATTCAGTAAATCTGGAACCATAAGCTGTTATCTGTAATAGTGTCCCTGAAGTCCCTGGACTGCATATTGATAGCTGAATTATGTACAAGACCATGAAAGCATTGCTGACAATCTATAAGCCTTTGGTGAGAAAACATTTGGAGTGTTGTCGAGTTCTGATCTTTTTATTTAACTCCTTATTTAACATGGTAGATTTGTTTTAGAGTTAGTGTAGCACAGGTTCATTTGATTTATTTCAGGCGGAAAAAAAAATGGTTTACCAAATGAAGAATGACTGAGCGGAATGGACCAAGGCTCTGGAGCATGGAAGAATAATTGAAGATTTCGAGGGGGACTGACAGGATAGAAACTTCAGAGATGTTCCTCCCTCTGGAGGATTCCAAAACCAGGGGTTGAAATATCAGGAAACGGAGCCAAACAGATAATGTGTTATATAGAAAGAGATTGGGTACGTATTGCTATTGTATTTTCAATGTTCAAAGAAGCCTAAGTGTTTCTACACAGAATATTGAAAGGTGCCACGGTAGTGTAATGGTTAGCACAACACTTTATTGTACAGGCAATCCAGGATACTTTCCCTCCACTGCCCATAAGGAGTTTGTATGTGGTCCTTGTGACCATGTGGGCTTCCTCCAGGTGCTCTGGTTTTCTCCCACAGTCCAAAGATGTACCAGTTGGTAGGTTAATTGATCATTATAAGTTGTTCAGTAATTAGGCTAGGATTAAATGGGGGGATTGCTGGGTGGCATGGCTCAAAGGGCTGGGAGGACTAACTCCATTTTGTATCTCAATAAACACAAAGGAGCAACAGGTAATTAAGGAAGGCAAATTACGCACTAGACGTTATACTTTGTTGGTAAGGAAGTATAATTACAATGAAACAGTCCCTTAGTGAGCTTGCAGTTTGAATATTGTGTATAATTTTGGCATCCTTACCCGAAGAAAGAATGCATTCAGCATAGTTCAGTAGTTTCAATAATTTCATTTAATATCAGAAACCCTGAAATTCTTGTTCTTCACAGACATCCACGAAAACTGAAGGGTGCCCCAAAGAATGAGTGACAGTAAAAACATTAGAACCCCGAAACCCTCTGCTTCCCCCTTCCACATACAAGCAGCAGCATTGCAATGACACCTCCTCCCAAACTTACTTCAGTTAAAAGAAAGCATCAGCACTCGTCACCCACCAAGCAGGCAATTGTAAAGCTCCCAAGAAAGACCAGGATCTGCAGTACAGCAAAAAGTAATTGTTCCCTAGACAATTCGACATACCACAGGCTCTTTCTCTCCCTGATATATATGGAGTGTACCAAAGATTTGGTAGACTAACACCAAGAAGGCACATTTCCCTTTTGAGGAAAGACGCTTCTGCTCCAGTTCCTTATGTTCTTAATACCATGAAGTTTGTCAGCTTTAAGAAAGAATACCCAAGAAATTATTCCAAAAAATCTAGACCTACTGCAAAGTAGTTGAGATAGTAATATGAAAATGCTCAGTCAAAGATATTTTTGACACAATATTGCTTTTGCAAGACATCCATCCAAAAGAGTTGATCAAGGAATTCCATGTGGATTTCTTTTAGTGTTTCTTCAAATTTTCAAATTTATCTAGTCAATTACTTAGACTTGGTACTAATGAAAACAGGCTTTTCTTCTACCATCTAATTGTGCTTTGGAAAATCCTCATGTTCCATATTTTTGCTTGTAAAATGGGGATTTCAGCATATCTGCTGTTAAAAATTAAAGAGGAATAATGTGCAAATTAGATTGGATCCAATTTTTATCATACAAAGCAACTGGCTTGATTTGCACAGTCTTGTTCTTGACATGCAATTAGAACAGCCTTAGGTCCTGTCCACAGTCTGGCATTTATGAATTATATTTATTTAATTAGTTCATTGATTAATTAACACAAGTTATTCTCCCTGTTGAAATTTATTTCACCACCTGGATCAGAATTATGTACTGATACCCCGAGGACTAAACTGTTACTCTAGAGACTACAATCTGACAGTGGGAATACCCACTGTGTGTAAAATATGCCTCACTGTTTGTACACATTATACTAATCTTTATTCATGATAACTCTGTGATTGCTCCTGCCAGAACCCACCCAGTGTCATTCATTTATTCCTTTCATGTGTCAGTGGTCTCAGAAATGAATTAGGCACTGTCAATTTCAGAATTCTCTTTAGGGTTCATATTCTGCCAACATACAACCATATCTAAATGCAATCTGACCCAAAACTAAACCTGAAAGCACAGAGTCAAACAGCAATGATCAACATTTTATTTCTGCTTTACTAAAATGACAGTGGAATTATCCACTACTAATGAAATATTGTCCAATTTCTTGAAATTACTGCAGTCCATCTGTCTGACTAGTCCAAAAACTGACCCTGTCTTTGCCATTTTCATAGTAAAAATATTAATGAAGCAACAGCCGTCCATCAAAGGACCATCATTTACTTCATAAAATCCATTCTTCACCTAATTTTTCAATTTCAGCATGAGGTTATTATAAAAAGTATATATGTATATGTCATCATTTTCATTTTCTTGTGGGCTTCACAGTAAATGCAAAGAAACAATAGAATCAGTAGAAAAAACTGCACACAATCAAAGATGGACAAACGACCGATGTGTAAAGGACAACAAATAGTGTAAACTGAAAATAAATAAACAAATAAATAAATAAATAAACAAGCAAACAAATAAATAACTTTTGCGATTATGAGTTATAGAGTCCTTGAAATTGAGCTTAGGTTGTATATTCAATTCAGTGTTGGTGAGAGTGAAGTTATCCACTTTGATGGTGGAGGAATAATAATTGTTCCTAAAACTGGTTTTGTGGAACCTAAGGCTCTTGTGATTCTTTCCTAATTGTTGAGAAGGGATCATGGCCTGGATGTTGGGGGTCCTTAATGATGGTACCTAAACCCAGAATAAAATTTTAAAACCAGTGCTCCACAGACACCTCTTTGTTCTTGCCAACAACCAAACTATGAATCTTGGATGCAGTCATGGCATACGTACATGATCCAAGAAATTTATTCATTTCTGATTCTCCCACATCCAGTGCTTCATAGCAGAATCATGCATCCACATCCTTTAATTGACCCAGCCGATGTGGAACTCAGCCAAGTAGAACAACTAGGAGTTGGTTTCTAATGGTATTATTCACTTACTAGATCTTAAATCTGACAGTGCCAGGGATCTCAGAGATTCCCACACTCACCCACCCACATCACCCCCCAACACACACACACACACACACACATTCTTCCTGGAAAATCACACTTGTTGACATTTGTTAAACATTCTCCTCATGCTAAAAACTCACTTCACTCAAAATCCAACCCTCATATTTCCAGAATGATCCTTGTGCAATGACCAAAAGGTGACATTTTCGTTCAATGTGGTGCCATGAGTACAGAGAGAGGAAAATGGGCAGGAGATACCGTGGAAAACAAAGAAAAAGAAATAGATTTGCTTCAAATATACTTCATCAGAGTGAAAATTAATTGTAGGAAAGCGTTTCATGCATCTTCTTGCAAGAAACTGAATAAATCTTTTCCAGTAATTAGAATACAATATTTTAAATACTAATATGCTATATTTATTATGCCTGATACCATAATCAATAAATATTATGATATAAAATTGACAGGTAAATAAAACAGGCTCTCTCAAATGAAAGAGCCGTATTTCAAGGAGAAGCTGTATTCACTGAATTGCTAGAAACAGTGTACACTTTCCTACTTTACATAAACTTCATACATTTTTAATATTGCTATTTAGCATTGAGGAAAAACCGTAAACGCTCACATATGAGTGACTGGTTTATAAACGAATATGACTTTTACTCAATTAAATTAAATAAGCAGCATAGCAAGCTCCGATATTACATGTTTACACATGGGTTTGAAGAAACAGCACTTTACCAATGCGTTTATGAACTTATTTAGGAAAACTACAACTAAAACAAGATAGAAATGTAGATACATCATTTTTAATATCACTGAACATTATTCTCTAAAATAAAACTTAATCATTCCCCTGCAAAATCCATCTCTGTATCTAATAAATCCATACCACATCAAACTATAAAATTACATTGTAGAATTAAGAAAAACAAGAGATTCTGCAGCTGCTGAACACATACACAAAATACTGGAGGAACTCACCAGGTTAGGCAGCATCTAAGTAAAGGAATAAACAGTTGACCTTTTGGGCAGAGTCCTGATGACAATGTTATGTGTGTTATATTGTTAATTTCCATGTACAAATCATAACTTTTTCAGATAAGTTATTTAGCTAATAATTTCTGTAATACTCAAATTTAGTTAAAGTACCACATAGATTCAAGAATGTACTTGCATGAATCGAAATAATCATGACCGTGGCCTTCTCTTGTGCCAAGATGAAGCCATCGTCAGGGTGATGGACCAACACCTTATATTCTGTCTTCAGTAGCCTGCAATCTGGTGGTATGAATATCAATTTCTCCTTATGATAAAAAAAAATCCCTCACTCTCCTCTCTTTTTCTATTCCCTACTCTGGTCGTTCACCTCTTTTCACTTGCTGATCATCTCCCCCTGGATCCATTTATCCTGTGGTCCACTTTCCTCCTATATCAGATTCCTTGTTCTCCAGCCCTTTACCTTTCCAACCCACTTGGCTTCACCTGTCATCTTTTAGCTACCCTCTTTCCCCTCCCCCCATCTTTTTATTCGGGCATCCTCCCCCTTCCTCTTCAGTCCTGAGAAAGGTCTTGGACTGAAACATTGACTGTTTATTCAATTCAATAGATGTTGTCTGACCTGTTGAGTTCCTCCTGTGTAAGTTGCTTTGGATTTCCAGCATCTGCAGACTTTCTTGTGTTTATAACAAGAATAAACTTTATACATTATAAAATTTCATATGATCAGTTTAAGCAAGCATGCATTTATCAAAATCTATGGTGCAAGGACCCAAAGATTTTTTTTTATTTGCTGAAATATTTCTATGTCTAAAGCAAAAATCCATTAAATATTCTTTAATACATAATTTTCAAAATGAATTGTTAAATATTTTTCTTTGATTGAAACATTATATGCAATTTACCCTTTTTTGTTAATCCTAAACACAAAAAAATGCAATGTTATCCATTGTTTTCTTGATTTTGACATTGAAACTATTTCTTATTGAAATAGTTTTTGTCTGTGATTGTAAAATATTTAGCAGTTCCTTGATTTAGTCTTCATAGTAACAAAGTAGAGTCAAATAAGTGCTAGAGCTGATAGTAACTCCTTTTGCTAATTCTCATTAGTGTTGGAGGCTTGAAAAGAGCTTTTGAAGCATGTCATGAGATTTTCTGGACACAGCATCAATATTTCATTAAGATCCTATCAAGCTTCATTCCTGTAATTCTCTGATGGTTTCAGTTCCTGTTGGTCTGCAAGGAAAATGGGGAAGGACATGAGATTAGGTGGAGTGGTGCAAGGAGAACTACATAGTCGTAGAGAACTACAGAGCAGAAATAGGCCTTTCAGCCCATCTGGTCCATGACTATCTATTACTCAGCCTAATCCCATTGACCTGCAATTGGACCAAAGCCCTTCATACTCACCTATGTACATTCCAAACATCTTAACTATTGAAATTGAACCCTCATCCACCACCTAAAGTGGAAGTTCAATCCAGACTCTCACCACCCTCTGAGTGAGGAATTTCTTCCTCATGCTCCCCTTAATGATTTTACCTTTCTCCTTTAACCCATGATCTCTAGTCCTAGTCTCATACAAACTTAGCCTACTTGCATTTACCCTATCTATACAACTTATAATTTGAAGTACCTCTATCAAATCTTCCCTCATTTGCCTGCACGTTAGGGAATTAAATCCTAACCTATCCAACCTGAAGATGGTTTTCAGTCCGTAATGTTGACTGTTTATTCATTTCTATAGATGCTGCCTGTCCTGCTGAATTCCTCTAGCATTTTGTATGTGTTGCTTTGGATTTCCAGTATCTACGGACTTATTCATGTTAACTCTTCAACTTTTCCTTGGAAGGGAAAGGAGACCAGGCAGTACTCCCTCCTCAACGTGAATATATGTATCCTTCTTCTAATTCAATTAGCTACCTCCAGTATCACAGCAAGTATCTTATTAATGGTTTTCTTCAGTGTCTGTAAATTATGTCATTGTTTGTCAGCCAGCACAATCAATATCTTCAGTGGAAGTGGATAATTGAAGTCTGCATACACAGCGCCATGAAAATTACTTTAAATCATACTCTGATGCCGATCCTGGTAGTGTCTGTCATCGTTCCTGGGCAAGAAACAAATAGAGCCGAAGCTGCATACTAATGCCTGATTTTCATGAACCTGTTCACAGAGTTGCCATTTAGCACCCAATTCACTGCTCCACCAACTCCTCAACCCACAAACTCACCCCCACCACTTCTTTACCATTTCCTGTCAGACTCACCTTATGTATAGACAATCCAGTTCCTAGCATCTCTTAATGGACATAAAATCAATCTATGTATATAAGCTATCTTATGTATTTATCTTTATTGCTTTTTTGAGTTTTTTTGTGCTGCATCGGATCCTGAGTAATAATTATTTCATTCGCCTTTACACCTGGGTGCTGGAAGTGACATTAAGCAATCTTCAATCTTGAAACTCAATTCTATCTACAATAGCATCTCCTCATTCTAGTAAAAGGAGCTTAGGGTTTGTTGTTTAAACTGTTACTGACAGAATGTTCATCCTTAACACCTCTGTAGGAAATAGGATGTTATTTCTTTGATGCAAATATACACCAGAATGGATCATAAAGCATTACTTTAGAATTCTTCAGTGTGTATATATGTGCATTGTAAGGCACTGGGTGGAGTGCATGAGGTAGGGTTGTTTGAGGGCTGGGGGAATGATTTTTCACTGCCATGATGTGCTGTGCTTTGTCTACAATTGAATCAGTATCCCTACATTTTGAAGACACAAATGATACCCCAAATGATGCTCGCAAACTGCAACTTTTCCTTCGTAGTTCCCCCACTATGCACCCCTCAACGATGAAATTCTAGAACTCTTCCTATTTTTAAATTTTATGTAGAGATACAGCACAGTCACAGACTTTTCTGCCCCAATGAGCTCATGCCACCCAATTACAATCAATTAACCTTCTCACCTGTATGCCTTTGGAATGTGGGAGGAGACCAGAGTACCCAGGGGAGACATACATAGTAACGGAGTGAACATACAAACTCCTTGCAGACAGTGCCAGGAACTGGTCCCATGTGGCTGCTATTGTAATAGCATTCCACTAACTGCTAAGCTACCATGCTTTGAGGGAGCACACACAAAATGCTGGAGGAACTCAGCAGGCCAGACAGCATCCATGCAAAATATAACCATACAACAATTACAGCATGGAATCAGGCCATCTCGACCCTTCTAGTCCATGCTGAACGCTTACTCTCACCTCATCCCACTGACCCGCACTCAGCCCATAACCCTCCATTCCTTTCCTGTCCATATACCTATCCAATTTTGTTTTAAATGACAATACCACTTCTACTGGAAGCTCGTTCCACACAGCTACCACTCTCTGAGTAAAGAAATTCCCCTTCATGTTACCTTTAAACTTTTGCCCCCTAAGTCTCAACTCATGTCCTCTTGTTTGAATCTCCCCTACTCTCAATGGAAAAGGCCTATCCGCATCAACTCAATCTATCCCCCTCATCATTTTAAATACCTCTATCAAGTCCCCCCTCAACCTTCTACGCTCCAAAGAATAAAGGCCTAACTTGTTCAATACTTCCCTGTAACTTAGGTGCTGAAACCCAGGTAACATTCGAGTAAATCTCCTCTGTGCTCTCTCTATTTTTTTGACATCTTTCCTATAATTTGGTGACCAGAACTGTACACAATACTCCAAATTCAGCCTTACCAATGCCTTGTACAATTTTAACATTATATCCCAACTCCTATACTCAATGCTCTGATTTATAAAGGCCAACATATCAAAAGCTTTCTTCACCACCCTATCCACATGAGATTCCACCTTCAGGGAACTAGGCACCATTATTCCTAAATCACTCTGTTCTACTGCATTCCTCAAAGCCCTACCATTTACCATGTATGTCCTATTTGGATTATTCCTACCAAAATGTAGCACCTCACACTTATCAACATTAAACTCCATCTGCCATCGCTCAGCCCACTCTTCTAATTGGCCTAAATCTCTCTAAAAATGTTGAAAACCTACTTCATTATCCACAACCGTCACCTACCTTAGTATCATCTGCATACTTACTAATCTAATTTACCACCCCATCATCCAGATCATTAATGTATATGACAAACAACATTGGACCCAGTACAGATCCCTGAGGCATACCACTAGTCACCGCATACCACTAGTCATAGGCCTCCAACCTGACAAATAGTTATCCACCACTACTCTCTGGCACCTCCCATCCAGCCACTGTTGAATCTATTTCACTACTTCTATATTAATACCTAACGAATGAACCTTCCTAACTAACCTCCCATGCCGAACCTTGTCAAAGGCCTTACTGAAGTCCATATAGACAGCATCCACTGTTTTACCCTCATCAACTTTCCTTGTAACCGCTTCAAAAAATTCAATGTTTGTCAAACATGACCTTCCACGCACAAATCCATGTTGACTGTTCCTAATCAGACCCTGTCTAATTATGTATATCATCTCTAAGAATACTTTCCATTAATTTACCCACCACTGATGTCAAACTGACAGTCCTATAATTGCTAGGTTTACTCTTAGAACCATTTTTAAACAATGGAACCACATGAGCAATATGCCAATCCTCCGACACCATCCCTGTCTCTGATGATGTTTGAAATATTTCTGTCAGAGCCCCTGCTACTTCTACACTAACTTCCCTCAAGGTCCTAGGGAATATCCTGTCAAGATCTGGAGATTTATCCACTTTTATATTCTTTAAAAGTGACAGTACTTCCTCTTCTTTAATCATCATAGTTTCCATAACTTCCCTACCTGTTTCCCTTACCTTACACAATTCAATATCCTTCTCCTTAGTGAATACCGAAGTAAAGAAATTGTTCAAAATCTCCCACATCTCTTTCAGCTCCACACATAGCTGTCCACTCTGATTCTTAAAGGGACCAATTTTATCCCTCACTATCCTTTTGCTATTAATATAACTGTAGAAACCCTTCGGATTTATTTTCACCTTACTTGCCAAAGCAACCTTGTAACTTCTTTTCGCTTTTCTAATTTCTTTCTTAAGATTCTTAAGAGTAAATAGTTAATGTTTCAGGCTGAGATCCTTCTTCCTGTCCCGAAATTCCAAATTTTAACCTTATTTCCATAGCTTAAAACATTGGAATGATGTCAGTCAATAGTTCTATAACACGTTGACCTCTCTCCTGACTCATCTAGCAGCTTCTGTGCCTATGCAAATAAAGCTTCCAAAGAATTTAGCACTAACATTAACATACAAATCACTTAGCAACTTTGGTAGCAATTGGATTTTAAATAATATTCCATAGCATATCACATAAAGACTTCACATATTACAGTAGAATTTCTTTTCCAACAAGTTAATGGATAAGATGTACATGTGAATTGCTTCTTTAAGGTCTGTTTAGTGTTTTTTTTTGCATTTCTCTTTCCTAAGTTGACAGATGAGAGGAGCGGTTAGAAGAAAATTCTTTATGCATGGGATTGTTGAAGCATGGAACGTTTTGCCACAGGGAGTGTTTGATGTACGGACTATCACATCTTTTAAGGGAAAGTGGATAATTATTTGAAGCAGAGAATGGTATTGGGCTATGTGAAGAGTGCAGGGCAGTGGGATTAGTTTTGAATTGTCCTGGTACGGAAATAATTGGCTGTTTTTGTACTGTAAACTTTTATAATTGGGAATGTTTTCCGAAGGGAAATTTGTTTAAAATAGTATTTTATCTTGAACTTTGATGGTGTTACATCTTGCTAAAATAGAGAGAATAAGTAAAAAAAAAAGGTCGGTCCCTGAGTCAGTCAGGTCTTTTGATTTGAGAAGCTGACTGAGTGAAGTGCTGATAGAGTATGTTTTATTTTTCTCTCTATAAGGGAATAAGGAAATTACTTTGTCCTGATTAGGATTGGGTGACTAGGTACTGGTGTAATTCAAGCAGTATAATAGTTTAGCTGCTCTTAAAACTAAGTAATTAAACTGCCAAATTAATTAAATTAACTTTATTGTGCTGATTGTACATTTTGAACCGAGGGTGGATCCAAAAAATTTAGTGAATTCCAATGATAGTTATCAGGTGAAGAGCTTGAAACTTAGAAGTGAAATGAGTGGAATGCAGATATTCCATTGAGCTCCGCCATTCACAGCATTAATTTTAAAGTTATGATCTTTTGACATCTTTCCAACCAGAGGACAATTTCTTGTTCTATGATACAGACTTATCAAGTAAATGATGCCTATTCTCCTTTGGACCTAGAAAATTGAAACTGATCTCACTGAATCATATGGAATTCTTATGGGCTTGACAATCGAAGTGCAGGGACATGGTTTCTCTGCCTGAATTGGCTTCAAACAGGGGTCATGTCACAAATAAAGCACCAGCTATTCAGAACTGAGGTGAGAGGAGATTTCTTCTGCAGAGGGTAACACACCTTTGTGATTCTCCATCTAATAGGGCTGGGGAGAATAGCCAATGAGAATTTTCAAATTCTTTTTGAAATCCTGAATGCAAATGAATAGAGATAGGGTTATTATAGTAATCAGATGGTCAGATCAGGGTCATGATGTTATTCAATGATGGAACAGGAACAAAAGTCTATAAATAGCCTTCTCCTGCTTTAATTTCTTACGTTCATACAATATCTTCTTATGTACCTTGTCAGATGCCTTCATAATTATAAGAACCTCCTCAGTTTCACTGAAAACATCCCTTGTTTCTCTTTATCACTAAAGCTCTTATCCTTGATTTACTGGCAAATACAGTACTGTGCAGAAGTCTTAGGTAGGTATATGGCAAGGGTGCCTGAGACTTCTGCACAGTACTGTAATCATTTTATGTATCGCACTGTACTACTGCCTCAAAAAAAAACAAATTTCATGGCATATGTGAGTGAGATAAAACTGATTCTGATATTGGCTCTATTGTGTACTGAGAATGGGGAGAGTGCAGGGAGAAGGGAATCATGGTTGGGAACAGGGGAAGGGAGAGGGAAGGGAGAAGGGAGAAAGCAGGAAGCATCTGAGAGACATTCTGTAAGAATCAATAAACCAATTGATTATAATTGAATTACCTTGCTTGGTATCTCAGGGCTGGGTGTGTCTGTACCCACATAACCCACTGCCCCAGCACCTTTTCTCTACCGTCTGTCCCACACCCCTCCTGCTGCGCTCCACGAATATCATTTGCAACCTCCTTTGCTCCCAACAGGTTTGCAAATCAATCCTGTGCTCTACGTTGACAAATATAGTACAGTGCAAAAGTCTTAGACACTCTATATAGAAGTGCCTAGAGTTTTTGCACAGTCCTGTATACACTGTATACCCATTTTCCTTTAACTTATTATTATGTAATTTTGATAAGAAAGGAATATAAGCAAAAATTGCCCATTTGTCTCCTCATCCTGCCCCTGCATTCAATTTGATCATGCCTAAATCTTCCTCAAGTCTCATCTCCTATTTTGTGTGTTTCCCCAGTGTCTTCCATATTTGATAAATGATTTAGTTATTCTTTAAATACCCTCAATAATCTGCTTCTTCTTTAATTACCCCAATGATTTGATGTTCCTCTATTTGTGGCTTGACCAAAATTATCATAAAATCTTTGCAATTTAATTGATGTTTCCATTCATTATATTGAGAACATCACAGATTTTTATTTATCTGCCTCCCTGCCAACTTACATCTTTGGTGTTATGTTTGACCATAACAACAGCAACAAATAGAACTTAGTGGTTGCAAAGTGGATTTTCAGAATTTAGATATAGATTAAGAAGCAGCATCTCAAATGTCGCTCTCGGGTTGAATGTTGCTGCTATTTGAAGGCACACCAAGATTTCAAGTTTGACTGCATAAATATCATATTCACATACAGCATAAACACTTCAGTATAATGAGATCTGGGGGGAAATCTTTGCCCACATTTCTTTTTGGCCACATCTTGCACATGCACCTGTACATCACTTGCTATCGACTATTACAACATCCAGAGTCATTCACAGCTTGCCTTTGGGCATAATGATGGATTAAGAATTAAGGTCAGATGAAACAGTTCCAAGCATCATGAGCTATTTAAACAAGAAGTCCACCGAGGTCATGTTAAGTTCAAAAATCAAAACTTTCCTGCCTTCTTGTAGTTGCAAAAGTTCCCAATCATTAATTTAAAAACTTGAAACTTGAGAAGATTAGGGGAATTATTCCTCAAACTTATCACAATGTAACACTGACTCATCTTCAACATTACTTAATATTAACTTTAAGATATCACAAGTTTCTAAAAAACATTGTGAAAATTCAATTTTTTTTCTAAAAATTGCCTGTTTTTAAAAGAAAGTATTTCAATGTTCTTGCAGACTTTTCAACAAGGAAGAGATATAAAGAAAATGAAAACATGAAATAATGAAAAAACCAAAGCAAGATAATTATATATTTTTGATTTTATTAGAAAATAATGGTATTGGTAACACTAACAGCAAAGAACCTGCATATTGGCCAGTACTGAGCACGAAATAAAAAGCTTATGGACAAATGAGGAAGAAAAGAATGGAATTGGAATAATGCATTAATTAAGAGAAAAAAGTCACACCAATGAAGGATTTAAATGGGGAAGCTATCTAAACTGACTCTCCTTGAGCTGAGATGGGCAGCACCAAAGAATTATCTTGTTTTATTCCTTTTGCTATGCATTAGTTTAAACTTTTTGCATAGCTCTGGTGATCTCCCCATAAGGATATTGACTTCAGCTTTACTCAAGTATATCTTGTCCTGTGATACAGTTCATTCGTAGAGTACATTACATAGAGCTGAAGGTGGAAATTAAATCAACAATGACTTCAAGGCAAATCAGAAAGGGTGCATTTAAATAAACTTCTAATTTTAGGGGAACCTAACCAAGAGTGGGCTGAAATGAAAAAAAAATGTTTATGGTGAGCAATTGATATTTGTTGTGTTTAGGGTTGTTTTCTGAATGATATTCATGGCAAGGAGTGCAATGACCTGATCTTCGTAATGAAATAAAGCATCAAGGAGCTTTCTATTTCTGAAGCAGTGAGTAAAGTATAATTGAAATAGAAAAGAGAAAAGAAAAAGAAACCAACTTCCATGGTACCTGACTAGGAATTAAAACAAGCAATTTCAAGTCAGGATAAAGGAATACTGATCAGATGAAATTGAGGTATTAATGGTTGAAGTCAATCACATGTCAGCAATAAAAATAATCATTATAATAATGTATGTTTATCTGCATTTTTAACAATAACCATATAACAATTACAACATGGAAACAGGCCATCTCAGCCCTTCTAGTCTGTGCCAAATGCTTACTCTCACCTAGTCCCAGTGACCTGCACTCAGCCCATAACCCTCCATTCCTTTTCTGTCAATATACCTATCCAATTTTACTTTAAAGAACAATATCAAACGTGCCTCTACCACTTCTGCTGGAAACTCGTTCCACACAGCTACCACTCTCTGAGTAAAGAAGTTCCCCCTTGTGTTACCCTTAAACTTTTGCTGCCTAACTTTCAACTCATGTCCTCTTGTTTGAATCTCCCCTACTCTCAATGGAAAAAGCCTATCCACATCAACTCTATCTATCCCCCTCATAATTTTAAATACCTCTAATCAAGTCCCCCCTCAACCTTCTATTCTCCAAAGAATAAAGAGCTAACTTGTTCAACCTTTCTCTGTAACTTAGGTGTTGAAACCCAGGTAACATTCTATTAAATCTTCTCTGTACCCTCTCTATTTAATTGACATCTTCCCTATAATTCAGTGACCAGAACTGTACACAATACTCTAAATTTGGCCTTACCAATGCCTTGTACAATTTAAACATTATATCCCAACTCCTATACTCAATGCTCTGATTTATAAAGGCCAGCATACCAAAAGCTTTCTTCACCACCCTATCCACATGAGATTCAACCTTCAGGGAACTGTACACCATTATTCCTAGATCACTCTGTTCTACTGCATTCTTCAATGCCCTACCATTTACCATGTATGTCCTATTTTGATTAGTCCTACCAAAATGTAGCACCTCAAACTTATAAATATTGTTTTTCATTTACATAAGATAATATGTTGGTTTATGTGGTATGTGTGATATAGGCTTTGTGAGTGCAACGTGGTCCACAGAAACATTTTCTTTTGTTTGGTTGTATAAATGAACAGTGAGCTGAAAATAAACTAGAATTTGAACTTGAATTTGAATAAAGAATGCTTGCTCATTGGTGTACATTTCAGAACAGGGAAAACTTATGTCCCTAAGGACACTATGGATGGATATAAAGTGATGAAAAACAAACTTAGACCAATATTATACTATCCAATAAGTCCTGAAAAGTTGACGGAGTTATTATGATGAAGTAGGATCATCTAGAGAAGAAAGACTCAAATTTGTAAAGAATGAGGTTGTGGAAAGATAGTTACTAAGTAGTTTCTCATGGTTTTTATCAAGTGGAAATGCAAAATAAGCAGAATCAATTGGAACCACAGTGACTTTACTATTCAAAGTTGCTGCAGATATTGTTCAACATTTTATTGGACTAACAACAGGAACCAATATTTTAATTCTGCAGATTGGTGCCCAGCATTGATAACAAAATGCATTTGGGATTATACCACTTATCAACATCATGGTGGTTTCCTCCTCTGTTGTTTAGTATGGATAATATGACAAGGAAAGAATCAGATCACAGGGTTCTTTAGTGATTCAAACAGCTGGACCGGAGTTCATAATCGAATGGGAATCTGGAGACTAGAAACTGAATGCTGAAGTCATTTGGAAGATCAAATCTGTGGAAAAAAAATGTAGAGTCAGGACTGGGTCGAACAGAAGTTCAGGATCCAAAGGCAATTAAATCTCAAAAGCGGGTCATGATTTAATGGTTGAGATCAGCATTAGAACGTAGAATTGAACATACAATAGTACAGAATAGCACAGACCCTTCAGCCTGCAATGCTACGCCAAAACTTTAACCTACTCTAAGATCAATCTATTTCTTCCTTCCCAAATAGCCCTTCATTTTTCAGTCATCCATGTGCCTATCTAAAATTATTTTAAATGTTGCTAAAGTATCTGCCTCTTCCATTAACCCTAGCAGCATGTTCTATGCATTGATCAAAGTCTGTGGCCACTGATGATCAAACAATCAGGATCAAATGAATTGCAGGGTCAGAGTTGGGGTAATTTCTGGAGGGTCAGCACTAGAGCCAACAACTGGGCCATGTTGATTGGATGATCATGGCCAGTGAGTGCAATTTAACATTCTAGACCAGGCCTATTGGGCAGTTGGTGTGTGTAGAAGAGTTTGGATCAGTAGCACTAGGGAAGTGAGGGTAATGAAATAGGGGTGAATAACGGATCAAGGCTAGAGATTACTGGAGGACCAGGGGCAGTAATTATCCAGCAGTCAGAGCTAGAGACAATCACATGGGGCAACCTGGATTAATTTCCCTGGTACATGCGTTTTGTGGGGGCAATATCAGGACTCTGCCAGGGAAGTTATTAGTCAAATTTCTATTGTAACACCAAGAGTCAGAAAATGGCCATTTCCACAGGTCACCAGAAAAAGAGGATTTGCAGGAATGCGTTGCTGAGGGAAAGAAGCTCATCAGACTGAAATTCTAGGGCAGTATCTTTGGAGTTTACCTAACTCAGGAGAATCTGGAGTATTGCGTACAGTTCTGTTCACCTCATTGTAGGCTTTGGAGAAGGTGCTAAGAGGTTTGCCAGCATGCTGCCTGGAGAAGAGGGCATGTGCTATAATGAGAGTGGCAGAGGCTGAGGGGAAATCTAAAAGAGGTTTATAAGATTATGTGAGGCATTGATAGAGTAGACAGACAATATCTTTCTCCAGTGGTTAAAATGTCTAATACCAAAGGGCATACACTTACAGGGAGGGGTGTAATTTCAAAGGAGATGTGAGGTGCAAGTTTTTTTTCAAAGAGAGTGGTGGGTGCCTTGAATGTGATGCCCAGCATGGCAGTAGAGGCAGCCTTGGACTGCCTGGACAGTAGCAATGCTTACATCCGGCTTCTATTTATTGATTACTGCTCAGTATTCAACACCATCATACCCACAGTTTTAATCAACACTCCTTTTCTTACACTCCAAATGAATCAGACACAGAATCAAGTTTAATATCATTGGCATATGTCATGGAATTTTTGTTTTATGGCAGCAGTACAGTGGAATAGATAATGAAAAAACACTGTATTTTATAATAAGAAATAAATATATATATTAAGAAATATATTAAGAAATATATATAAACAAATTAAATTAAGTAAGTAGTGTAAAAAGAGAGGGGAAAGTAATGAGGTGGTGTACATGAGCTCATTGTCCATTCTGAAATATAATTGCAAGGGGGACGAAGCTGTCCTTAAAACACTGAGTACGTGTCTTCATGCTCTTGTACCTCCTCAATTATGGTAGAAATGGGAAGAATGCAAGGGACCCCCTGGATGCTGGTGGTCCACAATGATGGATGCTGCCTTTTTGAGGTATTGCCTTTTGAAGATGTTATCGATTCTGGAGAGGCTAGTACCCATGATGGATCTGGCTGAGTTTACAGCTCACTGAAGCTATTTCCAGTGCTATGTAGTGGCCCCTCCATACCAGGCAGAGATGTGATCAGTTGGAATGCTCTGTACGGTACATTCTTAGAGGCTTTGGTGATGTACCTTGAACTCTTAATGAAATATAGTCAATATTGAGCATTGTTTGCAATTGCAATAATATATTGGGCCCAGGATAGATATTTAGAAATGTCAATACTCAGATATTTGAAACTGCTCACCCCTTCCACTGCAGATCCCTCAATAATAACTGGTGTGTGTTTCCTTGACTTTCCCTTCCTGAAGTCCACAATCAATTCCTTGGTCTTACTGACACTGAATGCAAGATTGTTGTTGTGACATCACTCGATTGGCTGATCCATCTGACTCCTGTACGCCTCCTCATCACCATCTGAAATTCTGCCAATAGATGTGTCATCGGCAAATTTGTAGCTGCTGTTTGAGCTGTGCATAGCTACACGGTTGTGGGTGTAGAGAGAGTAGAACAGGGGGCTAAGGACACATTCTTGAGGCACAGTGTAGATTGTCAGTGAGGAAGAGATGTTATTTCCCATCTGCACTGACCATGGTCCACAGATAAGGAAGCCAACAATCCAATTGTAGAGACAGGTGCAGAGGTCCAGGTTTTGGAGCTTGAACTGAGGGTAAGATGGTGTTGAATGCCTTGTGCAATCAATAAATAGAAGCCTGATACTGTCGGGGTGATCCAAGTGGAGAGCCGGTAGGAATGGTTCAAAATGACAGGAAAGCAACAGTAACTCAAATAAGCAGGTGGTATGCAGAAGAGCACAACACATCAAACTTTGAATTGCACAGGCAACAGCAGCAGAAGACCATATGAACATTCAGAAGTACACTCAGTGACCACTTTACTCTGCACTTCCTGTATCTAATAAAGTGGGCACTGAGTGTATTTTTATACAGCAAACCGACAGCATTCATAATGATTCATTTGATCCAAGTAGATTAATTAACAAATTATCAAATTTAATTTACAAACAACAGTAACATTATGGACAGACAAAATGATGGAGGAACTCAGCAGGTCAGGCAGCATCCATGGAAGTGAATAAAGAGTCAATGCTTCAGGCCAAGATCCTTCATCAGGACCCATTTCATGAGTAAAACTGGAACTCAGGTCTACCTGATAACTTTTTCATTATTAAAATAAGCATTTTCTTTTCTGCCATATTTTCTTTATTTTAAGGTAGTCCAATATTGCTCATATAGGAGAACAACCAGATTGATGCAGTACGTGGGTGAGTATCTGTACAAATTATGCACCAATGTGAAATATTGCAACTACCTTAACAGAAAGTTGGACAAAGCGATGGGTTCCCCAGACATTTTTACAGAGTCAGATAAAAACTTGAGTACCTAATTTAATGGGAATAAAGACTCTTTCCAAATTAAACTAGTTGGTCTGATAGAATGGGAGAAGATATTTAGAATGTTCAGAAATTTTTTCGATGCACCAGTTACTTGTGCAACCACTCACTGGTCCTGGCGAAACAGTTCTGAAGGTGACAGATGATGAATAACACAAACGTTACAGGGTGGAAAACAATACATTTGGTCTGATCATAGCAAGCAGCAGCAAGACAGGGCCACAAACTGAGACATCTGTGAACCAAAGATATCTATAGTCAGGGCTCCTGGCAAGGAGATTTTTTTTATAGGTTGAAATGACTTGGGGGAATCATAAAATATAAAAACAATGCTTCAGCAGGGACACTTTAAATCTCACACAACTCACCACTTTAAGCCTGAGGTATCTTGTTTTAATGAGAGTTAAAAATGAGGGTCACAGGTCGTGACCATTTCATCTAATTTCTGTAGGAAATAATTAATGGCTGCTGCATACACTAATGGCATTATCACATGTAAAACATTTTTTAGGAAAATGGTGTCGATGCCTATGTGGATTGTGACAGGGGTATCCAGCTTACTGATGGACAAAATGTCAACAGGAAAGTATTGAAAGTACTAAATCATATGAAGTACTTGTTTATTTTGCACAGATTACATGTAAAAAATTAGCACAATATTCTTTTAACCTAACTGCTAGACATGGATATACTGCCTTGTATGATTTTTGAAATTCTTAAATCTTTTCAACTTTTTAAGTAAGCACAGTCAAATAAATTGAAACATCTTTAAACCAATCCAAAAAAAAATTGTTGATGAAATTCAGCAAAAAAAACTGAGAATAGCAACTTGTTTAAACCCTAATTCAATTTTGTGTGCAGTTGGACTCAAATGTCCAATTGTACTCAATATGTAAACTCAAAGCCACTGTGTAAAGGCAGCACCAAGATACCATATGTTAAGGTCTATTTATAAAATTATGTTAATGTTATTGTCCCCACATTTTCCTACGTGCACATCCCTTGTAATTGTTGCTGTTAATAGTAGCACCAACAGATGTGCTGTAATCATAATGGAGTCTCAATGTAAATTTATTATGTGCAGAATGGCATCTACGTCATAAATAGCTTTGTGTGTGTGTTCTCCTCTAGCTTTGTCAAAACTCAATAATTCATCGGACACAAAAAACAAATAAAGTGTTACTTCCACAGCTAAGATAGATGACATGGCAGTGCATTGCTTGAGAGCTTCAAATTAAGAACTGCACGGACAGCTTATTCTCTAAGAACAAATCTGCAGATTGAGTATTGCTGCCATGGAAAATATTGTTATTTCATTGAATTTAAAACATCTAATATGCAATAAACTTTTTGCAATAGTGAAAAGAAAAATGAATGCTAGCAAATGAATAGAAAGATAAATGTTGGAAATTAATAGTTAAATGCTAAATACCTAAAGGAAATGTATGATTTTTGACCTGATAATATCAACGGCCATAATGGGCTGAAATTTGGTGGCAAATACATGCAGGTGAATAGTTTCCAGAAGAAACCCTTGTATGTCAGGGAGTTGAGGACAATCTAACAAACCAAATACCAAACTTGGGTGCCTTATTTCCCAATTGTGATCTCATTTTTTAATCCACGTAGGGTCCAACAGTGGTCTGAAAACCTATCGATCCTGATGTAGGAATTGCTGCAAGGGCAAAGATGAGTTGATTATTTGGAATTCATTCAGTTTGCTTTAATATTTTAAATTTCTTTTAACATATTTTGTTTGAAGTGAATCATTGAGTCCTCAAATTTAATGTGTATGATTAATCATGTTTTATAATTCTAAATGTTTCAGAATGTTAAAGGTATTCAAAGTTCTTGACATTTTCAAACTTGGCTAACACTGGGTATAGGTTTGCCAGCAGTTGTAGGATTTTTCCGAAAATTTGTAAGTGGAGCATTTTCAGCTTTCTCTTCTCTCACACCCACCTCATGACAGATTGCATCATTCTGAGAGAGTTTCTCTTTGATTACCAAGTCGATAGGGGTTATAGGGATTAGGAAAACTTATTTTTTTATTTATGCTTCAACAGGTGGTTTGAATTAAGTATAATCCGATTCAGGTTTAATATCACTGACATACAGTACCGTTTAAAAGTCTTAGGCACATATATACAGCTAGGATTCTCTGCCGTGAAATTCGTTTTGCAGCAGCAGTACAGTGCAAAACATAAAAATACTATAAATTACAATAAGCAAAGTGACAATAATGCAGTCAATAGGATATAGACATGGTAGCATAGTGGTTGGCACAATGCTTTACAGTGCCAGCAATCACCAAACAGCATTCAATTCCTACCACTCCCTGTAAGGAGTTTGTATGTTCTTCCCACATGGGTTTTCTCTGGGTGCCCAGGTTTTCTGCAATGCTTCAAAAACCTATGGTTAAGTTTATGGTTAGTGAGTTGTGAGTATTCTGTGCTGGCACCAAAGGTGCAGAGTTAATTGTGGTCTGTCCCTTGCACAGTCCTCGGACTGTGTTGTTCATTGACACAAACAAATCATTTCATTGTAGGTTTTCATGTTTCATTGTACATGTGCCAAATAAAACCTATTGTGTGTGTATATATATATATACATAGTACCTCATCTCATTATTTATTAAAAATTGTGCACAATAAGCTTCAATCAAGATCAAGTGTTTCTGATTTAATATGGCATTGGTAAAGCACAGCAATGACTTGGTAGTAGCAAACTATTAAATAGTTTATTAATCACATTTTTGCTCAGAAATGATCATTGTAATCAATAGTCTGTAGTTTCCCTTTCAGAATTGTGTTTTTGAACCGTCTGTATGACCTGGCTCCTTTGCCATGTGAGCTGAAGTCTTGAGCGTGCAGGATGGCTGAGTCCTGCCAAAGGATTTTGGCTCAAAACTTCGACTGTACTTTTTTCCATGATACTGCTTGGACTGCTGAGTTCCTCCAGCATTTTGTGTGTGTTGCTCAGATTTCCAGCATCTGCAGATTTTCTCTTGTTTGTGGTTGTGGCTTGGTGGGTATGGTCCCTGAGGGGAGTGAATGAGCCAATGTTTGGTCATTGCTGGAGTGGACCTGGAGGTAATTCAAAGTAGCAGAACCAAGGCAAGGCAGATTCGATGCTGCAGAGCCTAGACCTAAGAGCATATCAAAGTCGCAGGGCCCATTTCCTAGAGTGAGCAATGACCCGAAGCTTTGCAGATTTAAGCACCGGGCCAGATTGAAAAGGACAGGGTGTTGTGGCCAGAGGCAAGGAACAGGCCGATGGTCAACTTGGTGTTGCACGAGGTTTGCTCATCTCACTGCTAAACTGAGGGTGTGGCCTGATCCTGGATTGGCTGCAGTTTTGACTGACTTTGTGGCTGTGGACTCACTTTTGTAAACTTCGGTTCTGAATTTAATCAGCTTACTTTTATTGTTTGCACCTTTTTTTTTTATCTGCACGGTCTTCTTTTTGAATAGGTTCTATTGGGTTTCGTTGTTTTGTGGCTGCCTGTAAAGAGATGAATTTAAGAATAAGAGGTAGGCCATTTAGAACAGAGTTGAGGAAAAACTTCTTCACCCAGAGAGTTGTGGATCTGTGGAATGCTCTACCTCAGAAGACAGTGGAGACCAATTCTCTAGATGCTTTCAGGAGTTATATAGAGCTCTTAAAGATAGCAGAGTCAAGAGATATGGGGAGAAGGCAGGAATGGGGTACTGATCGTGAATGATCAGCCATAATCACAGTGAATGGCAGTGCTGGCTCGAAGGGACAAATGGCCTACTCCTGCACCTATTTTCTATTGTTTACTGAATCTCAACTTTGTATATAGTTTATATATTTTGATAATAAATATACTTTGAACTTTGAAGTGGAAATAAATGATGCAATATATACTTTTTAAAACTAAAATACTATGGTAATCACTAAATATTATTGACAAGTGGAAAAATTGGGGAAGGTTATGTAGAGATTAATGAGAAGTACTAGGCATTGCTAGGTTCTGCTGTATTGTGATTTTCTAGCCTGGGGAAAAATAGACATTCAGGACAACAAATATCTTTTCAGGTCTTTAATTCCTTTATCTGTTTTAGATGTTTTAATGCAGAAAGAGAGGACTAAGATAAAAAACAACAACATTAATTTTTAAAAAACTCAGCTCCTGCTGTTATAATATCAGCTTAATTTCAATCCACAATTTGTTACGTATGCAGTATGAAAATAAATAAAACAAAATACACAAACCAATATGGTAGTGCCAATTCTAAAAAGAACAATACCAACAACATTAGAATCCCACCAATCATGTACCTTATATACAACATCAAATATATGAATAAATACAGCTCATCGTAACTAAGAAATGTCCTTCCTTTGGCCCACACGTGCTTAACTTCCAAACACATGAAGGCTAGACCTTGAGATGAGTTCCCCTTGCCCACTCTATGTAAATGGAGAATAACACAATCACATTCGGTCATGAAGCAATAAAGTAAGACAAAAATAAACTTCTAAGGAACTTTGCACAACCACACTATCCAACACCGACACCATACTCACGAAAATCTAAAGCATCCATATGTAAAACATGTCAAATTACTGATATTCTAGATTTATGAACAAGTATAAATTAATTTACATGGATATTATCAATTATTATTCACCTTTCCTCACCATATGACCTGCACTCGATGTTCTTTCCAACTCTTCTTTTTACTCCACACATCACTGTTTTCTCTTAAAGGCAGAGGCAGCTATTTTAGCATTACCAGGGTGAATACATGGGTGTACTTTAACAATAAAAAATAATATTCAACTGTCAGCTAGTTACAGTGAATTACAAAATAAATGCCAGTATTTTGAATGTGTTGATCTCTGGGCCGACAAACAAAAATCATGCCACCTATCCAAAACTCAGCATGCACTTAGTGGCCGCATTACTTGGTATCTGATTAAGTGACCACTAAATGTATGTTCGTCGCTGTCTACAACTGGAGTCCATCCACTTCAAGATCCAACATGTGTCGTGAGTTCAGAAATGTTCTTCTGCCCACTACTGTTGTAACATCTGGTTATTTGAGTTACTATCACCTTTCTATCAGCTTGGACCAGTCTGGCCATTCTCCTCTGACCTCCCTCGTTAACAAGGCTCTTTGCTCACAGCTCTGTCACTCCCTGGATGATCTGGATGCTAGTATCTGTTTTTGCTCCATTCTCTGTGAACTCTTGAGACTGTTGTGTATGAAAATCCCAGGAGATCAGGAATTTCTGAGATACTAAAACCACTCTGTCTGGCACCAACAATTATTCGATGGTCAAAGTCACTTAGGTCATATTTCTTCCCCATTCTGTCATTTGATATGATCAACAACTGAACCTCTTGATCATGTCTGTGTTCTTTTTTTTTTATTGAGTTACTGCCACGTGATTGGCCGGATAGATATTTGCATTAACAAACAGGTGTACTATCAGTAATACACTTCACCAATAATCTGCTTTTTTTTTTTTACCCACCCTCATCACCCCACCATCTCCCAATTCTCAAAACAGTCAATTTCATTTCTCTTCCCTCATCTTTTAACCTCTCCATGGACTTTTCACTCTACAATTTGCAATTTGCCATTTCATCTTGATTTCTGTAGTCTAGATGCTTGATTCAAAGCCAACTGTTTCAATTGGAATGGTTTTATCTCCATAACTGTGTGTAAGTTCAGAAATCCTGCTCAAAGCTAACCTTCACTACAGTGAAGCACCATTGATGAGGGAACTGCCATAGGAAATACAAATTAATCTCTCCTTATTCAAAATTCCGAAGTCCAAATACCTCCAAAATCCAAACTTTATTTGTGCCATGACATGGCGTTACAAATAGAAAATTCCACAAGGTGCTAGGAAGCCTTCCAGGTGATGCACAGCTCTCTGTGCACCACAGACAGTTCTGAGAGGTCACCTCACATATGTAATGAACAGAATTAAATGAAAAATAGGAAAACATTGCATGAAGTGAAAAATGAAGGTCTCGATTGTGCATTGTAAAAGTGGATTTATCAGCAATGGAGTGAACATCTGCCACTTAATGTTATGCTGATCATGAAACAAATACAGATCTATCTCAAAGAAATGAAAATTGATGATAACTGAGAATATTCAATAGGCTGGTTACCGAAATTTAAGAGAAGGCATGGAATTAATTTTTTAAAGATTTGTGGTGATAAAGCATTTGCTGATTGTGAAACAGCAGGGAATTTCTTTGATGAGTTTTGCCAAGTTCATTGCTGATGAAATTCTAAATTCTGCATCGGTACATATGTGTGACAAGCAAGTGTAAGATGAAGACTGCTTTCCAGAACATTTAAATTCAGAGTTGGAAATGATGGCAATTCCAAGCTATCTCATCATATATTTCCAGAATCCAAAACACTTCTGACCCCAAGCATTTAATTCTAAGGGGTACTCAACCTATATAAGCTTCAGCAGATATTCCTGAAATTAATCTAGGAAATATGTTGACCAAATCAGCTCCAGGTTAACCTGGCCTAATTCTGGCTCAAGCATCTGCTTTAATGGAAAAGAAATGATGGGAAGTACAACCAGTTTTTAAAATGCTTTTGATTGTTTGTTACCATTTTAAAAGTTTGGACTGGAAAGGCACTGTGATGTGTTGGGCCTCATACGACATAGGATCAGAATTAGGCCATTCAGCCCATTGAGTCTACTCCATCTTGGCTGATTCCAGATCCCACTCAACCCCATGCACCTGCCTTCTCGCCATATCCTTTGATACCCTGACCGATCAGGAAATGATCAACTTCCGCCTTGAATATATACACAAACTTGGCTTCCTTACCTCTGTTCTAAAGGGTCACTTTCAGGCTGTGTCCTCTAGTTCTGGATATACCCACCATAAGAAACATCCTCTCCACATTCACCCTATCAAGAACTTTCAACATTTGTTAGGTTCAATGAGATACACCCTGCATTCTTCTAAATTCCAGTGAGTTCAGGCCCAAAGCTACCAAATGCTCCTCATATATTAACCCCTTCATTCCCAGAATCATCCTCATGAGCCTCCTCTGGAATCTCTCCAATGACCACACATCTTTTCTGAGATATGGGGCCCAGAACTGTTGACAAAACTCCAATAGTCCAATAGGCTGAACAATAGTCAAGTTTGGAGACCTTTTAGTCACTAGAGTTTTTCTCCTTGGAGCGAAGGAGGATGAGAAGCCACTTGATAGTTGTGTGTAAGTTGACAGTTGGCAACTTTTTCCCAGGGTAGTATTAACTGATATCAGAATACAGCCATTTAAACTGAATAGAGGAAAGTTTGGGAGAGATATCAGTGATAGTTTTTTTACTCAGAGGGTGGTATATGACTGGAGCACACTTCCCTGGGTGCTGGTAAGTCTGATACATTTGGGACACTTAAGGGACTTGTCCATAGGCACATGGATGAAAGGAAATTGGAGAGTTATAGATTATGTAGAAGGGAAGGGTTAGATTGACTGCAGAACACATTGGACCGTATGACAGCACAACACTTTAAAGTACAAGTGACCTGGGTACAATTCCTGCCACCATCTGTTGGAGTTTGTATATTCTCCTTGTGACTACATGGGTCTCTCCCGGGTGCTCTTCTTTCCTCCCAAAGTCCAAAGACATATTGGTTGTTTGGTTAATTGGTCATTGTAAGTTATTTCACTATTAACATATGAGGAACATATTAACATATAAGGGTTAACATATGAGGATTGTTTAACTGCTCTTGGACTGTACTTCTTGGAGTTTAGAAGAATGAGGGGGGACCTCATAGAAACATTTTGAATGTTGAAAGGCATGGACAGAGTGGATGTGGCAAAATTGTTTCCCATGACGGGGGAGTTCTAGTACGAGAGGACATGAGTTGAGGATTGCAGGGCGCCCATTCAGAACAGAGATACGAAAAAATTATTTTAGCCAGAAGGTGGTGAATCTATGGAACTTGTTGCCACGGGCGGCAGTGGAGGCCAAGTCACTGGGTGTATTTCAGGTAGAGATTGATGGGTATCTGAGTGGTCAGGGCATCAAAGGTTATGGTGAGAAGGCAGATTGGATCAGCTCTTGATGAAATGGCGGAGCAGACTCGATGGGCCGAATGGTTGACTTCTGCTCCTTTGTCTTATGGTCTCATGATTAGGTTAGGGTTAAATTGGGGGTGTCTGGGCAACATGTTTTGAAGAATTGAAAGGGCCTATTCTGCACTGTATCTCAATCAATCAATCGATCAATAAAAGAAAGAAAGGTCAGCACCTTGGCGATTGAATGTTCTATGTTGTATTTTTACTGGGCAGGAGAGCTTTGGTCTATCCTCATTCTGATCTCTAATTATTTTAATGAGGCTCTCAGTCACCTCTTTTGATCCTTTGATGAATCTCAGTGAACTTCTTCATTCATTTTGTCTATCTACAAAGTGGGTTTTAATATTTACTGAATTATTGGTATCGTGGAAATGTGGGGTCTCAAGAAGACCAGCAACTTACAGAAGGTGCATTTCATTGCCTAGTGTGGTGTGGGGGCAAATGGATCTCTGTGACATTATGAGGTGACCCCATCACCAAAACACCCTCTCAGTTTTTGACAGCCAGTCTAACCAGAGGAACAGATAAAGCACTAAAAGCATTTAATTATTCTTTAATGTCACCTATATTCAGAGGCCAGTAAAGCTTAAAAATGAAATAAATTAGGTTATTTGCTTTAAAGAGTCATTTAAAAAAAACACATCAAATCCGAATATATAGCTGAGAACTTTAGTAGCATGGTAGCATAGCAGTTAGCACAATCTCTTTATAATGCCAGCAATTACTGATTGGGGTTTGCTTCCTGCTGCTGTCTGCAAGGAGTCTGTACATTCTCCATATGACCACGTGGATTTCCTCCAGGCGCTCCAGTTTTCTTCTACATCTCAAAGGTATACAAGTTAAATTTAGTAAATTGAGGGCATGCCATGTTGGTACTGGAAGCATAGACACTTGCAGGCTGCCCCAGTATCAGATTGTTTCTTCTTCAGCCCTTTACTTTTTCCGCCTATCACCCCAAGTTTGTCACTTCATTCTCCCCCTTCCCCACCCACACCTGCTTTTACCTATTGCCAAGGCAAAATTCAGAACAGTAAACCCACTTGCTGGTATTACTATTGCTTCCATTGGTGCTGAGGGGAGAGCCAGTAATTGGCATATTTCATGAATTTTCAGCAGTTTCAGGAGCAAAGTGTGAATTTTTCAAAAACATTTCAATAAGCAGTGGGTGTAACTGGAACACTGCTATTCCTGCCCTGAGTGAGATCACCTGAATTGTCATTGACTGGAATTATCAGAATCAGATTTTGTATTACTATGTTATGATGTGCGGCAGGGTGGAGCTATGTCTCTATCAAAGGAGGTGTAAGGCATTCCTTCCCTCCGCTAGCCTGCAGGTCACCCTTGGGCAAGGTGTAGCACCTGCCGAGCCCTAAATCAGGATCACAAGAAGCCATGGGAGCAGGGAGTGCACAGTCATATGAATAGCCGGTGCATATCTCAAGTCTTGGTTATGCGACCACGGATGCCAGGCAGACATTCTGTAAAGAGTGTTGATAATAGCTGGCATCACCCATCTTGTTGAGACACTGCCCAGAAGAAGGCAATGGCAAACCACTTCTGTAAGAACAATTTGCCAAGAACAATCATTGTCTAGACCATGACTGCCCATGTGAATTGACATGGCACATAATGAACAAATGTATGTTGTGCAATTTGTTGTTCTGCTGCAGCTGTACAGTGCAATACATAAATATACTATAGATTATATTAATAAATATACTTTTAAATAAATATGGAGAGCAAAATGAAAAAAAGAAATAGTAAGGTAATGTTCATTCAGAAATCTGATGGCAGAGGAAATTATGACCTTTTATTCTGCATGAATGTAAATTCATTCAAGTAAAAGCTTTATCTAGTCAGTCAATGAGTGATTTCTTTTTGTATCTGTTATTATTCAAACTTGAATAAGAATAAAATTAATCAGTTTGCTGAAGCTGGGAAAACAACATATTTTGCCAACCCGAGGATAGGCTAGATTTTTCAACTGATGTTATTAGTACTGACATTAGGATAAT
The DNA here is from genome assembly GCF_030144855.1 of Hypanus sabinus. Taxonomy (NCBI): domain Eukaryota; kingdom Metazoa; phylum Chordata; class Chondrichthyes; order Myliobatiformes; family Dasyatidae; genus Hypanus; species Hypanus sabinus. The sequence continues at coordinate 88,736,517 of NC_082719.1, forward strand.
TCAAATCAGGTTTGTAATTTTAAATAGAATTGCTTAAAAGCGCATTGAGGATAAACATTGTCAGAATTGCCAATCTGTAAGAAAAGATTTGTGTTTGATAGAAACCCTGAGAGAAATTATTGCAAAAGAGATAATAGAGGTGTTATGTCACGCAGAGTGCAGAAAGCAAGACTGGAAGGTTGAAAGTATTGAATCAAATGAAAAAAAAACTACTGTGACCCAAAAAACAAGAAGGTTATTTAATCTCCTTTCCAAAGATAGAAAGATTTTTGTTTAAGAATCAATGGCTTATGTAAAAGATGTCAGTCTAGGCCCTGCCTGTTATATTTATTTATTAGTGCATATATGTATCAATGTTGTGATAGTAATGGCTCTGGGTGGTCTGAGGTCATCTAATGTCAAGCAAAATACTTCCAAGCAAGAAAATAATCATCTGCAAGCAGTTGCCCGATTTACCCTGGGGACCTACCACATATACTTCTTTAAACACATTTGCACTGTGCAGTAAGGCTGAAAATATATTCTTTCACAATCAATCTTATTGTCAGATTACAGTCTGAACCAGCGCAGGCTGGGTATACTGCTGCATTTTAATTAAATGTTATGAAATACTCTGGTTGCTCTCCAATACAAACCTCATGGAAAATTATTTTGTTTTAAAATTGTGCCAACGGTACTTTGAACTTACATTCAATTCTCCACTTACTGATCATCGGCTATGAGCTCAGTGGAAAGTGGTTTGGAAATATGTGGAAATAGCAAAAATGAAGATTACAACCATTTCTGACCACAGGTTACAAATGGTGTGAATAGTTCCTGTAAACAATATAATTTTACACCTTCTCATCCTTCATTCATTTATTGTTTCTGTCCTTTACTTTTCCTGTCTCTCTCTCTCTCCTTCATCATATGCTCATGATCTAATCTGTCTCCTGTTTAGTCTGTGTGAAATTTATGAAAAGTATATTAAAAAGAAATGTTTCTTGATGTTGGATTTGCCTTCTATGGCAAAAAAGGGGTGGTTGTTAATGGATGATCCATGCGAAGTTTTCAAAATGTTGAAGGGATTTAATCAACCAGAATACAGTAAAACAGAACACAAGACAGGATAATTTGATATTAAAAGAAGAAACTGTGAGCTACCTCAATGCATTGTTTTTGTGGATGGTAAGCAATAGTTTTTCACCGTACCTTTGCACACGTGACAACAATGAACCAAATTACCAATTTTAAAAGAAAGTCACATAGCTGTGAAATCAAGAAGTGCACTTAAAAAATAATTGTCATAGGGTAGGCAGCAAAGAGGTCAAAGTGCAATGTCAACAACATTATTGGTCATGGGACCATTGCAAAAGAATTCTGTGGCATCTGCAGTCCAGAACACCAGGTAATACTGGTTAGTCTATCCTGCATTGTAATTACAAAGTCAAAAGTTCAAAGTTCAAAGTAAATTTATTTTCAAAGAACATATATGTGTGTGTGTGTGTGTATATATATATACGTACACACAGCAGTATGACCCTCAGATTCATTTTCTTGTGGACATAATAAATTGAATAATGTAAGCTCAAGGAACAGATATTATCTTCTGCTCAGACAATGTTGTGACTTTTGGTCTCAAGTTATCTGAAGCTGTTGAATTCAATATTGCTTTCACTATTTATATCCAAACCAGGCATTTCATTTGAAACAGAAACCCAGTTTTTTTCTTTCTTCACTGACACAACCTGATTTGCTGAGCATTTCCTGTTACTCTGTATTTTGCACCTTTTATATGTTCCTTTGTTTCTTTTCTCTTCCTGTATCTCCCACACAAACCAGTTTAAGGCAGTAACTGTGTTCTGCTGACCACCTACCAACTGACTGTTTCCAGAGGCTTCTGCTTCAATGGTAAGATTCCAGCATTAGCAGGTTTTTTTATTTCTCATACCTGACTACACTTTTGACATGGTACCCAGCAAATCGTTCTGTTGAAAAGTGTACAGAGCAGAATATTACAGAATCCACAACAACAACCTCTCACTCAACATCAGCAAAACCAAAGAGCTGATTATTGACCACAGGAAGTAGAAACTGGATGTCCATGAGCAAGTTCTCAGTTGGGGATTGGGGGTGGAGAGGGTAACTTTAAATTCCTTGGTGTTATCATATCAGAGGACCTATTCCAGCATCAGCACACAAGTGCCATCAAATGAGGGCATGACAGCGCCTCTACTGGCTTGAATCAGAATCAGGTTTAATATCACTAGCATATGTCATGAGATTTGTTGATTTGTAGGGGCAGTACAGTGCAATACATAATAATAAAAAACTACAAATAATAATAATTATGTAACAAATATAATATCAATAATAATGTACAGTGGATTCCAATTAATTGGACCATCGGGGCAGTTGTTTATTTGGGACAACTCTTAAAGAACAAAAACTAATAAATTAAATAGCTCAGTTGCCCTTCATTTATTTGAGGCACGATGCCACTTAATTAGGGCAGGAGACTGTTGCTTAACAGGTTCTTACTAGCATTATTCACGCACTCTCGTGTGTCTGCTAGACGCTACACTGTGCTGACAACAAACAGTTTTTAAGTAGCATTAGTTGCATATATTTGCATTCAAAAAACAGTGATTTTTATCACTGATCTTTGGCAAAAAAATTAAGCAGGAAGACAATTCAAAACTGTTTTGCTGTTTGCGCTTTCAAGCATTCTGGTGTGTATATGCCGGAAACAGCCAGGATTGAAAATGAAACAATTTCACAACTTCAACAAGTTAGGCACTATGAAGAGTTTGAAGGTATTGACAATTATCTTGAATGTTGCAATAAAAATGAATACTTGGAGGATGCAATCACTGAAAGCATTGTACGAAGACAGTCCATTATCTGCATTAGGTGTTTGCGTTGATTTTGTTCAATGTGTGCACTGGATGAATTCTTCTGCCAATAACTATGAGTAATACATATTCTTTAGTAAACTAATACTATTGATAATGTTCCAGTTTATTTTGTATTTTATTTAAATACACAATTATTATCCAATTTGTCCTTTTTATACCTTTTTAACTAATTCCATGAATCTTAGGCTAATTGGGGCAGCTGCTTAATTGGGTCAAAATGTACAGGTCCTCATGTGTCTCAATTAACCAGAATCCACTATATACTGTATATAGCTGTAATCAACAAACAGCAGCCTGACATATATATTGCCATCGTCCAAGATATCTAAGGCAGAGTGGAGAGCCAGTGAGATTGCATCTGCTGTTAACCTGTTGAGATGGATAGGCAAATTAAAATGGGTATGGGTTCTTGCTTGGCACGAGCTGATTCTGGTCATGACCAACCTGTCAAAGCACTGCATCACAGTAGTGCAAATGGGTGACAGTCATTGACATAGCTCATCCTGCTCTTCTTGGCTATTGGTATAATTGTTGCCTTTTTGAAGCAGGTGGGAACCTCCGACTGCAATAGTGAGAGGTAGAAAATATCCTTGAACACAACTGCCAGTTGGTTGGCACAGGTAGATGCAAAGTGGACCTATCCTGATCGGTTGCATCACTGCCTGGTATATAAACACCAATGCCGATAAATGGAAAGCCTACAAAATCAGTGGATATAGCCCAGTCCATCATAGGACTAGCCCTCCTTACTATTGAGAACATCTATAAGGAGTGCTGTCACAAGAAAGCAGCATCAGGGATCTCCACCATCAAGGCCATGCTCTTTCCTTGCTGCAGCCATTGATAGGGATGTACAGTATGTATCACACCACCAGGTTCAAGAACTGATATTACTCTTCAAGCACAGGCTCCTGAACCAGTGTGGATAACTTTACTCACCTCAACTTTGAATAGATTCCACAATCTATGTATTGATTCATGTTCTCCATATTATTTATGTCCTTATTTATTTTTAATTTGCAACAGTTGTCTTTTCTGCACATCAGTTGCTTGTCCATCGTTGTTTGTGTGTAGCTTTTTATTAATTCTATTAAGTATCTTAGTTAGACCCCACTTGGAGTTCTGTGCTCAGTTCTGGTCACCTCACTACAGGAAGGATGTGGATACTACAGAGAGAGTGCAGAGGAGATTTACAAGGACGTTGCCTGGATTGGAGAGTGTGCCTCACCAGAATAGGTTCAGAAAAGGTTTCTCCTTGGAGCGATGGAGGATGAGAGGTGATCTGATAGTGGGGTATAAGATGATGAAGAGCATTGGTCGTACAGCAAGAAGCTTTTTCCCAGGGCTGAAATGTCTAACATGAGGAGGCATAGTTTTAAGGTGCATGGAAGCTGGTACAAGAGGGATGTCAGTGGTAAGTTTTTTACACAGAGAGTGGTGACTGCGTGGAATAGGTTGCTGGTGAATGTGGTGGAAGCAGATACGATAGGGTTTTTTAAGAGACTCCAGGATAGGTACATGGAGCTTAGAAAAATAGAGGGCTATGGCTAACCCTAAGTAATTTCTAAAGTAAGAACATGTTCGGCACAACATTGTTCTCTATGTTTCTATTAATTTTTGGAGAAAAGGGATCATGATTTGTGCTCTAGCTTGTGGGTGGTGCATGGATATGCAGCTACGTATACACAACACTGTTTCATTTCTTGAGCTGCCAAAAAAAAACTGTTATACTTAAATGAACTGTAGTTATGACAAATCACATCATTTTGGGAAGTGAGCTGAATGCTTTGGGAATACAAGTGTGCTGGAGTTAATGTGATGACCTCTAATGCTCTTGAAATGGCATTGATTCCCACCCAACATCATCCCTGTCATCAGATATTTTTAATACAATCACATCTTTAAATCACTTCTCCAGCAGGTCTTCAATAGCATCCTCCATTTATCATCTCTATTTCACACTTCTCCACTTCATCAATCGCACCCACCCACCCTGATTTTTCTCAGTCTGGCTCTGTCACCTTACTTTCTAAGAGAACTTTTGTGTATTTAATATTTCAGTACTATTTGAGTCATTTTGTAAATATACTGCTTGAGTAAGCATTTTTTTAACAGGTTATAGGTATAAATATGTGAATTGCATGTGTCATCACACTACCACATAATATGTGTGCACCACACTTAAAGTAAACCCAAGGTTAGACCTGAATTTCGGACTCCAGTGTCTTCCTTTGAATTAGTTTAATGATTTGCAGTAACAAAACAGCAAGAAATGAATCACCCCAAGAGACCCAAATTCTCAACTTTCATCAGTAACTCCCCCGTCACCCAATTCTCCCCAACAACTCGGGCACAATCTCTACGATTTAATATTTTGACCCTCGAATGAAAGCTCTGATCTGACCCAAAGCACAATTAGATGCACATAGGCTTCAATGATCAGCCCCATTTCTCAGAGATAGCCCCAGTGTTTTCAAAGTTTAAAGTAAATTAATTTTGTGCAGGCCTTCACAGTAAACAAAGAAATGGAACATAGAATATAGAACATTGAAATCTACAGCACATTATAGGCCCTTCTGCCCATGTAACCTACTTTAGAAACTGCCTAGAATTTCCCTACCACATAGCCCTCTATTTTTCTAAGCTCCATGTACCTATTTAAGAATCTCTCAAAAGATGCTCTTGTGTCCACCTCTACCACCATCACTGGCATTGAATCCTTTCTGTAGTTTCCACCTCCTTTCTGTAGTCAGGTGATCAGAACTGAGCACAGTACTCCAAGTGGAGTCTAACCAGGGTCCTTTACAGCTGTAACATTATCTCTCGGCTCTTGAGTTCAATCCCTCGGTTGGTGAAGACCATATGCCTTCTTAACCACAGAGTCAACCTGCAACAGCAGTTTTGAGTGTCCTTTGGACAAGGATCCCAAGATCTTCCACACTGCCAAGAGTCTTACCATTAATACTATATTCTGCCATCATATTTGACCTACCAAAATGAACAACCTCACACTTATCTGGGTTGAACTCCATCTGCCACTTCTCAGCTCAATTTTTGCATCCTCTCAATGCCCCTCTGTAATTTCTGACAGCCCTCCACACTATCCACAGCACAACACCCCCAACCTTTATGTCATCAGCAAATTTAGTATCCTATTCCTCCACTTCCTCAACCAGATCATTTATAACAATTATGAAGAGAAGGGGTCCTAGAACAAGTCCCTCAGGCACACCACTGGTCACCAACCTCCATGCAGAATATGACCTGTCTATAACCACTCTTTGCCTTCTGTGGGCAAGCTAATTCTGGATCCACAAAGCAAGGTCCCCTTGGATCCCATGCCTCCTTACTTTCTCAATATCCCTTGCATGAGACACCTTATCAAATGCCTTGCTGAAATCCATAAAACTACATCTGCCTTTGACAAAGCCATGCTGACTATTCCGAATCATATTATATCTCTCCAAATGTTCATAAATCCTGCCTCACAGCATCTTCTCTATCAACTTACCAACCACTGAATTTTGACTCACTGGTCTGTAATTTCCTGGGGGATCTCTCTCTCTGAAAATTACTGGGATAGACAGCAACTATGGAGGGACAAGAACAGTCAACATTTTGGCTTGAGACATTCAGTCAACCTGCAACATAAGCTACATATTTCCCTTCAGAGCTGCTGCCTGAGTCCCTCCAGATTTTTGTGTTTAACATTTCTTCCACGTTGCATCAGCATCTGGGGCCTAAATTTGGACTATAGTGCATAGAAAAGGATGAAACACACAGAAACTGGAATGTTGAGTTATCTGTGGATATTTGATTATGAGGGTAGCTGGCGGCCTCATATCCTAATGAGATAGCAACATGCTTGGCCTAACATGCAAAGTCAGCTCCGGTGGACGGGGCAGACGAGATCTACGGTTCGATGCAATAGCCAAGAAAATGGACTGCAACGCTTCATAAACACTGAAGGGTATGACAAGACGCTGAAGACATCATGGTCATCCACTGCAACAAAGGACCACCCCAGTTTGTGATGCTTCTTCTTACCACTGGAACTGGCCTTCCAAGGTTGAGGGAGTGGAATTTCCTGTCATTGTCAGACACAATGACTAACCACCATTAGCATATTTGATTATGATGTTGTGTTGGAAGTTTACTGAATGAGGTAAAACTCTGCTTGGGATAGGTTAGTCTACTTGGGCATAGACTTGGAGGAAACAGGGAGCTCGGGCTAAGGAAATATGACAATGGAATTTTGTTTCCAATAAAATTACTAAGAATCTCATACAAGTACTTTTTCTGCAATGAAGCATCTTGACATACAGGTATCCATATACATTGACAATTAATGCTTTTCAGCTCTGTTGGAAGTTGGAAGGTGCATGTCAAACATCTGCTCTCTCACTGTGTGAGGCAGCAGTGAGATTTGTTTATTTTCTATACAAACTGGAAGCTCAACCTTTTTTTCCTTTTGCTGGCAATTGTTTTGGAGGATGCTCCTTTTCATTAGCAGCACTCATCTCATCGATCTGTGACTCCATCAGGGCCAAGATGAAAAGGAAACCAGACCAGGGTTAAGGACAAAAGAAATTAAAAGAGAACACCCGATGAGTTGAAGTATGCTTCCTGCTGTTTGAGAATGGGAGGCAGAAGCAAAGTGCCTCTGACCCTTACTGCCCGTGAATAGCTACTGGCTTGAATTTCTAAACTTAACCTTGAAATAGACAAGCTCAACAGTGTCAGCTGGCCACAATTCACCGATAGTTTTCAGCAAAAATGAGTTTATTTATGAAGTCGAGCTAACTACATGAAGTCAAATGTTGCAATCTACTGGATGACAAAGAAATAAGATGGGAAAGTTGTGATTAAAAATTTACTTTGGATAGCTGGAACTGAAAGTACCATAAATAATATACAACTGTTTCCATTTCTACAATTTGGTTCCATTGACATCACGTAAAGTTTGATTAGTAAGTTAGAAGATGACACCAAAATAGGAGGTGTTGTTGACAGTGAGGGTGGTCGTCATGATTTCAGAATCAGAATCAGAATCAGGTTTATTATCACCGGCATGTGATGTGAAATTTGTTAACTTAGCAGCAGCAGTTCAATGCAATACATAATCTAGCAGAGAAATAATAATAATAATAATAATAATAATAATAATAATAATAATAATAATAATAATAATAATAATAATAATAATAATAATAATAATAATAATAATAATAATAATAAGTAATAAAATAAAGTGTTGATTGTCAGCGAGGAGGATACGTTATCACCAATCTGCACAGATTATGGTCTTCCAGTTAGGAAGTTGGGGATCCAATTGCAGAGGGATGTACAGATGACCAGTTTCTGTAACTTCTCAATCAGGATTGTGGGAATGATGGTATTAAATGCTGAGCTATAGTCGATGAACAGCATCATGAAGAAGCTGTTTGTGTGGCTCAGATTGTCCAAAGCCATGTGGAGGGCTGTGAGATTGCGTCTGCTGTTGACCTATTGTGGCGATAGGCAAATTGTAATGGGTCCAGGTCCTTGCTGCGGCTTGAGTTCAGTCTAGTCATGACCAACCTCTCAAAGCATTTCATCACTGTCGATGTAAGTGCTACCGGGCGATAGACGCTAAGGCAGCCCACATTATTCTTCTTAGGCACTGATATAATTGTTGCCTTTTTGAAGCAAGTGGGAACTTCAGCCTGTAGAAGTAAGAAGTTGAAAATGTCCTTGAATACTCCCACTAGTTGGTTGGCACAGGTATTCAGAGCCTTCCCAGGTACTGCATCGGGACCTCCTGCCTTGCGAGGTTTCACTCTCTTTAAAGACAGCCCAACATCGGCCTCTGAGATGGAGATCACAGGGTCATCAGGTGCAGCAGGGATCTTCACAGCTGTACTTGTGTTCTCCCTTTCAAAGCGGGCATAGAAGGTGTTGAGTTCATCTGGTAGTGAAGCGTCACTGCCATTCATACTACTGGGTTTTGCTTTGTAGGAAGTAATATCCTGAAAGCCCTGCCAGAGTTTTCATGCATCTTAAGTTGCCTCCAACCTCATTGAGATAGTCTCTTCACCCTTGAAGTAGCCCTCTGCAAATCATACCTGTTTTTCTGGTACAGGCCTGGGTTGCCAGACTTGAATGCACAGATCTAGCCTTCAGCAAGTGATGTACCTCCTGGTTCATCCGTGGCTTTTGGTTTTGGTACTGACTTCCCTTGTCCATACCTTCTTAGTCCTCACTGCTGGTGCTGCAGTCTTCAGTCTCTGCCTATCCTCAGGGAGTAGAAGTACAGCCAGGTGATCTGACTTCCTGAAGTGAGGGTGTGGAATAGCACAGTAGGTATTCTTGATGTTGGTGTAGCAATGCTCCAGTGTGCTGTTTCCTCTGGTATTGCAAGTGATCTATTGAGGGCAGTTACTTAGTGATTCCTATCAGACTGGCCTGGTTAAAATCCCCCAAAACTATGGTGAAGGCGTTAGGCTGTGCTGTTTCATGCATGTTGATCCCATTGCTCAGATCATCTGAAGCCTGATTGACATTGGCCTTAGGTGGAATATATACTGCTACCAAAGTGACCCTGGAGAACTCCTGTGATAGGTAAAAAGGACAGCACTTAACTGCAAGATATTCTAGGTCTGGTGAGCAGAATTGGAATAGCGCTGATATATTTGTGCACCAAGGAGAGCTGACCAAGAGGCATACTCCTCCACCTCTGCTTTTTGAGAGACTCTATAGTAAACTCATTGATCTGATTCACTGCATCTGCTATGGATGGAGTTAAGCAGGATTCTGTGACACTAAGGACACACAAGGTCCTAATGTCCCTCTGATTCAGCACCCTAGCTCTGAAATCATTGATCTACAGTGGGATATTTGTCAGCTTGGTGATTGGGCTGAGGAACATCAAATGGAATTAATTTGGCTGAGTGCAATGTACTGCATTTTGGGAAGGTGAGTCATGGTACAACTTTCACAGTGTCACTGGGGAGTGTTGGAGAATAGAAGGAACAAGGAGGAGAAGAGCTTTTTTCACTGAAAGCGACATTACAGGTAGGCGGGGTGTTAAAGATGTCTTGGCGCACTGCCCTTCATCAGTCAAGGCAGTAAATATTGAAGTTTATGTTACACTACAGCTGTACAAGATGTTGGTGAGACTGCATCTGGAATATAATCTTCAGTTTTGGTTAACCTGTTGTTATTAATCTGGAAAGAATGCAGAGAAGATTTACAATGATTGGAGGGGCTGAGATAAGGAGAGAGGCTGAGCAATTTGGAACTTTTTTCACTGGAGCTCTGGAGAATGAGGGTAATTTTACTGGGCTGTGTAGAATTATGATGGGCACAGATAGGGTGAATCCCAAGGCTGAGGAATCAAGAATTTGGGGATATAGGTTTACGATGACAAGGAATGGATTTACAGGGCAACCTTTTCATTCATAGAGTGGTCAGAGGAAGTGGTTAAAGCAGGTAGATTAACATTTAGAATGCACTTAGACAGGTACATAGATAAGAAAAGTTTAGAGGTATATAGCTAAACACAGGCAAATGGGACTAGTTTAGATGAGAATCTTGATCTGCATGGATCCATTAGGCCAAAGCACCTGTTCCCATGCTGTGTGACTCAGTAACTCTAAGTGAGATCCGTTCTTGGACAAACATCAATGCAGGCCTTAGCTCATTAGTTAAAATCTGCTCCACTTTTCGAAGCCCAGTACAGGGTGCATCACTTTGATTTTGCACCGCATTTGGTGAGTTCTGATGCACGGTGTCCTGCAGTGTCAACCATCCATCCATCCATTTATTTATTTATTTTACTTACTTACTGTGGTACAGCGTGGAGTAGGCCCTTCGAGCCCTTCGAGCCCTTCGAGCTGCATTGTCCTGTAACCCCCTATTTAACTATAGCCTAATCACGGTTAATTACTCTACCAAACAATACGTCTTTGGATGGTGGGAGGGAAGTGGTGCACCCGAAGAAAACCCACACAGTCATGGGGAGAACATGCAAACTCCTAATAGACAGCGGCAGGATTGTAATTCGGGTGACAGATACCGTAAAGCTTTGTGCTAACCACTACGGTACTGCGGCACGCTTAGTCCTTTACAGATGGTGCTCAACGTTTGGACTTCCTCCAGTTTGTTTTACCAGATCTCAGCATTCCCTTATGTTTCTATTTGATGTCTCTTGACCTCCATGCTTATTCTACATAGACATTTTGTTTTCAGCAGTGTGCATGCAAAAAGTATTCTAGAGTTCCTGTGTCTGAGAGTGAAATATCTCTCTTCTATTATGTTAAAATGGATTAACTCCTCTGCAAGAGTGCAGTGATGTTTGTTTTTGGAAGAATGAGTTATTGTATCATAACTAAGAGACCGCAATAGAATTCAATCTCTGTGCAGACCAGTATGTACCAAAGCATTTATCAGCAGTATAAGATTCTCACCACTATGTCACTAACAAGCTGTACTTTGTGCTAGAGTAGACCCAAAGGAGAGGCAAACGGGAATAAGTTCAACCTACGTTACTTCAAATTCATGTAGCTTCATCTATAGCTAGAACACAACAAATGTCACCCAATCTAATGAAGTAGGCAGCTGTACAGTCAAGACCTAACCTGCAAGTCAAAAATGTCTTGTCCCAGCATGCCATGAGAGAACCAAAGGCTTCATAATCACAAAAGCTGCAGGAGTTAGAGGAAGAGAATGGGCTGATATGACTTTGCTAAAATTAAACATATCTTTTCCCCTTTGAGCATTGAAATTCAGAAGCTACCAGCTTCTACAGCATCATCAGGACAGAATTCACTCCAAACACTTTTGACATTTTAATAATCTTATGGTTGCTGAGATTACTCCCAGTGAATAAATCCAGTGGTAAAGAAAAGCTCTGATAGTCTGCTCCACAACCTTTTGAAAATCTGGATACTTTGGCATCGATATTACTGAGTAGTATCTGCTGTGGACCCATCCACTCATTGTGACCCTGGTTCCCATGTTCCTTTCTACTCATCGGGCCTCCATTTCCTCTGCCCTCTCCTAGTCACCAGGGCCCTGTCTCCCATTTCTACGGTAACACACTGGAGAAATGTTTTCTCTGATCTCTTCCTTCAATTGGGGTTCGAGTTCCCCTGCTCTCTTCCATTCATTCAGGTGATAGACTCACCCACTCCTTTTTACCTACTGAGGCCTGGTTCCGATGCAGTCACCTGATTCTATTTCTAACAGCCATTCAAAATTATTGGGGCTTTGTTTACGATATTTCTAAATCCTTCCTGTGCATTGTTCATCAATTGTCTCCCTAAATGACAATTATTTTTGCTTGCAGTTATAGAAGACTCCATCTTTTTATCATTCAAGGTCTACAAGCTTCTGGTTTTGCAGAGAATAAAAGAAGAGATTTTCGTGTGTTGAAACAAATAGCTGGGGCCCAACCTAGTTGCACTGAAAATCTATTATATTTAAATTGCCTCTGAGGATCCTTTCCCCACACCCTTACAGCAATCTGTTGTGCCTTCAGGCAGTCCAGGACATTCACTGGCTATTTCACCTTGCATCCATGTTAAAACTGCCCTGAGGAGTTTGCATGTATCCTGCACCCACATGGCCATTTGACAGGCTGCAAATCTTTAGCAAGCAGAAGTAACAGATTGCAGTAGCTTTCATGTGTTGTGCTAGATTTCCAGTATCTGAGGTCTACTGTGTCTCCATTAGCCTTTATATATATTGTCTCTGCAACCCTCAAAACATCTCAAAGCTTCACACTCCAGGAAGTGTTTGTGCAATAATGTGGTTGTTATACTAGTTTAGCCCTCACTGTCACAATGTAATAAGAAACGGAAAAGCTGCATTCTATTAAAGGGTACATATTAATTCAAGATACTAGGGAGAATTACATTGTGAAGCTTTGAGACTATGTCAATTTATTTGATAATGGCACAGTAGCGTAGTGGTTAATGTAACTCCTTATAACATGAGCTGTAAGATTGGGGTTCAATTCTGCTCATTCTGTAAGGAATTTGTACATTCTCCCAATGACTCCATGGGTTTCTTCCAGGTGCTCTGGTATCCTCCCACATCCCATAGGCATATGAGCTAGCATTAATAAATTGTGGGCATGCTAAGCTGGTACTAGAAACTGTGGATACACTTTGTGAGCTGTTTTCAGTACATCTTGGACTCTGTTGATGATCTGCACAAACAGCACACTTCACTGTTTCAATGTAAATGTAACTAATAAATCTAAATTTAAATAGTTAATTAGTATGCCTTCCTACTCCATAAATCAATCTCCTCTTTGGTACTGCATAAAAAGTCTACATAATCAAGGTCTGTAGAGTTCTCTTTATCAGTGGGCTTAGATACCTCCTCAAGGAAATTTAATTGCTTTGTTAAGAGTAATCTCCCTCACTCTCCCAACAACATGACTTCCACCACCATACATCCTGCTTACTCACATAAACCCATAGCTACCTTGATATTCTCACACACATTCTGCAATACTCTTCAGGTTTCAAAGACATAGCTTGACATGAATAACAAGTTGAAAATAACTGATTAAGATGCTGGAAAACATGAAAGATGTATTCCACAAGGAAGAAGAAAGTTAATGGAAGCCCAAAGCTGAAAGTTGAAGTGTTCACAACAGACACATATTTTTAATGGATACCTGTGCAATTAGATAGTTGGATGACGGATGGAATGTGGGCAACAGAAGTTGCTTAATATATCCTTACAAAAAAAGACAGCTTATATAACTTTGCAAAAAGCATTCAGTAAAATCTAGTTTATGAAATCTAATGTTTCCTTGCGGTGTTCTCTGAGAGTACAACTCTAAATATGAGATTGCATCTTGAATAAATCATTGCCTCAGGCTGGAGACACAAATTGTTATTTTGTTGAAAGTGCAGGTCTCGAAATTCTCACTGGATCTGCTTTCCATGAATAGTTTAGCTACATTTTCTTACTGCTTTAGTGTGAATTTCCCCCTAAATGTTGGTGCTTATCAATATGATGGACATCAGCCCACCCTGGACACCCAACATCAAGTTCTCCCAGGCTGGAATGGCAGAGGTTAGTTACAAAATAAAACGCACTTTAAGTTCAAAAGCAAAATACTGAACATATTGCAGATATGAAAAAGTAATGGAAATTCTTAGCAGGTCAAGAAGAAACTAAAGAGAGGGAAGCAGTTTTAGGTAACCTGAGTGAAAGGAAAAGGTTGAATAGGTTAGGAATTTATTCCCTGGAGAGCAAGTAATGAGGAGAGATAAGGGGAATCTGAAGGTGAACTTCATTCAGAGGATGGTGCAGCTGTGGAATGAGCTGCCACCGTAAGTGGTATGTGTAGATTTGATTGTAACACTTATAAGAAGTCTAAATAAGTACATGGATGAGAGGGATACGGAGGACTATGGACAAGTTGCAGGCACAGTAGATGAGTCTAGGCAGAGGACTAATTTAGAATGGACTATCAGACCATAAAACCATAATATATAGGAGCAGAATTAGGCCATTTAGCCCATCAAGTCTGCTCCGCCATTGCCTTTAATATACTTGGCCTCCACAGTCACCTGTGGCAATTAATTCCACAGATTCACCACTCCCTGGCTAAAGAAATTCCTCCTCATCTCCAGTCAAAAGGGACCCATCTATTCTGAGGCTGTGTCCTCTGACAGCAGACTCTCCCACCACAGGAAACATCCTCTGCACATCCACGTTATCAAGGCTTTTTCACCATTTGATAGGTTTCAAAGAAGTCACCCTTCACTTTCTGAATTCCGGTGAATACAGGCCCAGAGCCTTCAGATGCTCTTCATATGACAAGCCATTCAATCTTGGATTATTTCTGTGGGCTGAAGGGTCTGTTCTTGTGCAGTAGCACTCTATAGCTCTAACATAGAAAGAGGCTGGAAGTGTGGGGCAAGGGAGTCGCAAAGGGAACATGAGGACCAGACCAGTGAAAAGGTGTATGGAAAGAGAGATTGAATAATGCTGCATTAAAGAGGCTAGTGAAGGGTTGCAGGCAAGAAATAAAGGTTGAAGAAGAAGTAAATGAATAACTCATGAATTAATCAGAAGAGGGGACAGAAAAAGAAGTAGTACTGGAAATGTGAGATTCAAGACTGGAAAGGCTGATAATCTGAAGCTGTTGAAACAGTCCAGAAGACTGTACTGTGTTTAGCTGTAAAAGGAAGTGCTGTTTCCTAATTTTATATTAACATTCTCTGGTTCAGCATAAAAGGCAAAAGATATAGAAATTAGATAGATAGATAAAAATGGATAGGAGATTAAAGAGACAGGTATCTGGAAGCTCGGCATTGCCCTTGCAGATTAAAAAACGATTTTTGACAAAATGGTTGCGCAGTTTGCATCTGCTCGAGAGAGGATCACAATGCAGACCCACAATGAAATGCAGGAAGCTGAAAGAAGTGCGAGTAAATCACTGTTCCACCTGAAAACAAATTGACAAGCCACTGAATGGTGGAAAGCAGATATTGGTGGAAAGTGGAATTTGCACAAGATCATGCTATGGTTGCACAGTCTTATTGGGATTCTGAAAGAGGAAACACGTGGCATTCAATTGAAGATACGGCAAATTCTGTAAGATGATGTGTTGAATGCAGAAGAATGGTGGACAGAGGATTTAGACAAGGGGAAATCTATGGTTCTTCTGCATGAGAGAAGAGGAAGAGAGTGTGGTTGTAAAAGCATTGTGTGGCAGAGAGCTCTGTCTGTCGTGGTAGAAGGGAAATCGAGGCTGAAGAAACGGGAGTTGATGTTGGTAGAAGAAGTGCAAGAATTGATATTTTTGAATAAGTGTTGCAGAGAAATAGAAACTGGGTAAATGAAATGGAGTTTTTGCAGGAAGGAAGGTGGAATCAGGTATGGTCAAAGCTGGTGAGATCAGGGATCTAACACCACCTCCTTAATATTGAAATTCCCTGCAGTAACTATGTTGATACTTCAAGAAACTTCAATATTAAAAAGAAGGTAGTGCAGATTCCCTTGAAAAACAGCAAAGTGCATAATTCCCCAAGGTCTGATGGAGTCTATTCCAGAACACTGAGTGCATAAAGGAAAGGAATTGATGAAGACTTAATTGAGATTTTTGTATCTTATTTAGCTCAAATGAGGTCCCAGAAGACTGGGTAAAAGCCAACAAAAACAAATTGTGAACATTTCAGCTGTTTATTGCTTCCTGAACCATTGCTAACATCTTCCCTTCACCTTATGCTAAATGCCAATCTTCTGGAATATATTTTACTCAGCATGGTGTTTTAATCCCTCTATACCATAAACTCAGAACAAAGGAATATACATATGTTTTGAGGGGCAGGCCTTTAGTGCATTTGGCTATTTTTATATCCCAAATAGGGTTTCCAATGAAGCTGCTTAACTCCAGGACAGTCAAGAGTCAATGGGAGGTATTGGGAACTGTGTTTAAACTATGCAAGGTAGAAGATAAATTTCCAGACATATAATCTATTCCTCATTGTGATTTCCCCTGCTTCATGACAGATAGAGCACTCTACCATGTTGTTGTATTCACCATAATTCCACACCCACTCTCTCCCCCCCCCCCATACAGAGCAAACATAGAATATAAAAGCAATGATGTAATGCTGAGGCTTTATAACACATTGGTCAGACCATATTTGGAGTCTCATGAGCAGTTTTAGGGCCAAATCTAAGACAGAATGTGCTGGCATTGGAGAAGGTCCAGAGGTTTGCCAGAATGATCGCTAGAATGAAAGGCCTAATGTATAAGGAACGATGGATGGCTGTGGCCCTGTACTCAGTAGAATTTAGAAGAATGAGTGAGGATCTCATTGAAACCTACCAAATATTGACAGGCCTAGAGAGAGTGGGCGTGGAGAAGACGTTTCATACACTACACATGTCTGGGACTAGATGGTAGTGATTCAAAGTAGAAAAGAACAGAGATGAAGATGAATTTCTTCAGCCAGAGGGTGGTGAATTTGTGGAGTTTATTGCCAAACATGGCTGTGGAGGCCAAATCATTAGGTATATTTAAAGTAGAGATTCACAGGTTCTTTATTAGTCAGGGCATCAAAGATTACGGGAAGAAGGCAGGAGAATGGGTTTGAGGGAGAAAATAAATGAGCCATGATAGTGTTGCATACCCCATGATGGGGTTAAAGAACCAGCAGAAATGGAAAACACATTGGAGTTTATTACTAGAGTTTATTAGTAAACTACGCAATACAGTTATATAAACGCAAATATATTAAACAGGTTAGTAATTATATATATGTGTGTGTGTGTGTGTGTGTGTGTGTGGAAATAGGAACAAAACTCGGCTCTTTCAAACCTAGGGGTAAATGGGTACAGTCTTATGATGATGAAGAGAGTTCAGTTTAGTTCGAGGTAGTTAGTTGAGCACCGTTGGAGAGAGAGAGAGAGAGAGGTGAGAGGTGATACCATCGATCTTCCCGTTGTCTTCCGAAGTCCTGTTGTGGTCACCGACTGTGACCATGATACGTACGACCGTTCTTCAGTGGTGGAATTATCACCCAGGTGAGGATGGACACACAAATAATTCCCCCCCGGTCGCATCTTTTCACACTGTGAGCCACTGATCGATTTCCCTGAATCGATCCTCCAAAACCCCCACCTTCTTGTGGGTGCAACAAAGCTCGTTCAGTGCCCGAAACTGCGTGTGTCTCTGTGTAACAGCGGACCTGGTTTTTATCTCCACATGCTGGACACCAGCTGTCCACCAACCTGCTCTGCCCTCCTCTTTCTGCAGGAACTTTTGCCAGCAGGCAAGTGACCTCGAGGAAAGGTAAACAAGCTGGCAGAGAAACCATAACATCAATCTTTCGAGCAGTTTCTGTCTCTTTCTCTCTCTCACTACACTGGATGCCTCCCTCTCTCTCTTTTATTAGCAGCACAGTTCATAGGGTCTATTCTGGACCCCGTTACAAACTAGGGTTACCCGTGACAATAGAAACATAGTAAACTGACAGCACAATACAGGCCCTTTGGGCCACAATGCTGTGCCGAACATGTATTTACTTTAGAAATTACCTAGGGTTACCCATAGCCCTCTATTTTTCTAAGCCCCATCTACTTGTCCAGGAGTCTCTTAAAATACTCTATTGCATCTGCCTCCACCACAGTCAGTGGCAGCCCATTCCACTCACTCACCACTCTGCGTAAAAAAAACTTACTCCTGACATCTCCTCTGTATCTACTTTCAAGTACCTTAAAGCTATGCCATCTCATGTTAGCCATTCCAGACCTGGGAAAAAGCCTCTGACTATCCACACGATCAATGCCTCTCATCATCTTATATACATTTATGACAGAATAGCAGAGCAGTCTCAATGGGCCAAAAGGCCTAATTCTGCTCCTATGTCTATTGGTCTTAACGCTGTCTTTGCTGGCAGGTTTGACGATAATGCTGTGGTCGGTTCTTTGTAAGAGAAATGTGGCAATTTCAAAGCAGGGAAGATAAAAGTGAGTAAGTGGACTGGAAACGTTGAGAAGGTCAATGTCATTCAAGCTGTTTGTAGTAGATATTTCTATACTCTGAAGTACTGGATGTTGTGAAGCATTTGGAAAAAATGTGGACCAGAACAACTTTGGGAATAAGGATGTTTCAGGCATTGGAGAGAAATTTAAAAAATACCTGTGTAAATTTCATATAAATTCTCCAATATATATGATAATCTAAGCTACAAATCTACGTCCCCACTATGTACATGATTTTTTTTTTAAACATTCATCATTATTTGTATGGAGCTGCGCCTCTCAGAAGAAATGCGAGCTCCTTCTGAATCCACAGTGGTTTAGCTTCCCTCATAATAGACGTCCATAAGACTTATGCATTCCTGCCATCCTGCTCAGCTTCTAATTGCCGGTTACTGAGCAGTGCCAGAGGCTGACAGCTTCACTGGAATTACCCATTCAGGACATAAAGCTTGCCAAAGGCATTTAAGGACTGTACCTCAAAATAGATAATGCATCCCCTTAGATCCATTCAAGGCAGTTGAAATTTTCAGAGCGGCAAAGGCTGGCGTGTTCAACTGCTCAATATTCTCAGGACCTTAATTAATGTGTGTGAGACAGAGATGTTCTTTATTTAGACCAGGCAGACACATTATGGTGTGTAAGTATTCTGTTAAGTCACACAAGAGGACACAATGTTCAATGTATGGTCAAAAATGATAATGGATTGGTTTAGGTTAAAATCAATGTTCTGCATATTAGAGTCCGCTCACAAAAACTATAAAACTGAGCAACTAATACAAAATTGGCGATGTCGCTAATCACTGCATCAAGAGGATTGTTAAACCTAACATGGAATACGATTGTCAATATATATAGCAGTTTCTAGAATTTCACTACTTTAGTACTACGTTGAGTACAGTTAATTCCTGGACTTTCAGTATGCCAACTGTTAAGATTCATTAAGGAATTGAAAGACTGGTTGAAGATAATTGCTTAAAATGACAGTTAAAATGATAATTGCTTAAAATTGTACATTCAAAAAGGCTTGGATTGGGAAGCAGAGAATATATCAAAATGTAAAAAAAATCAATCATACATCCAAAAAAAGGAAGTAACAGCATCATTTAGTGATAAAGTTCATTATGATAAAGAATTCCAAATCTCAGCATATTAAAGAAAATCTTTGAACCAATTTACCGGGTCAGCAATACTGGGAAGATGCCTGTCTAACTGTAAATGTACAAAAATATACTTCTGCTTAAATTTTTTAATAAAGAAAAACATCTTTCAAGAACCATTAAAAACACAAATTTCATGAAAGATTTGATAGACATTCTGGGAGCTGCTAGAAATTTTATATTGTACCAGGGTACCAATGCTAACCGAAATTTTGAATCGGGAAAAAAATCATTATAAGTGATATTCTAATTAGCAAGGGAACAAATATGTGTAATTAAGTGCTAGGCAAAACAACTCTATCCCAAGAAAAATAAGCAGCATAAAGCAGGAAGAATAAACACAAGAGCAAAGTAGTGGAGAAAAGTAACTGATAAGCTATCTTTGAAAAAATAACTGACAAAAGCGGCCTTCAGTAATATCTTTACAAGGTGAACTTTGCAAATATTGCAAATAGCCAAAAATGCAAAATGCAAAGGATACACAGTCTGGCATTAGACTGATGACTATGATAAACAATTTCAAGAGCTGCAAATATCTGTTGCCCAAATCCCCAGTGCTACAGAAATATGATATGACCACGTTGATGAGAATTAATGTGTTTTTTTTTTCCAATTCAGGAACAGGCCCAGGATACTTAAAAAGAAGGACCAGTTCATGACATACATCTTCTTTACGGTTACACTGACTCATCTGAAGGCATATGGAGGGACTGTGCAATACAGGGTGACAACAAAGCTTATTAAAGATTGCTACAATAGCTTTGTAAGATAATGGAATGTAAATTACAGAAGTATGATTTGACAACAGATTACAAAATGGGTACACAGCTGAATGTAGCCCAAGCATTGAGCTGAAACTGCCTTTGCTGAAACAGATAGGCAAGATAAGGAAGATGACAAAGCAACCATGCGCACAATATCCTTCTCCCAATAGCAAGAGACTCAGTGAGATGACAAAGAAAATGTAGAAAATCCAGTAGTAATGATCTGGAACTCATACCTTCAAGGCTGAGTCAATCAATGCTTTCGAAAACTAATTGGATAAGTACCCGAGGGAATTAATTTGCAGGGGCTCTTCCCTTAAAGGACCCAGAGAACTAAGTATTTTTTTATACAACAGGCCAATAATTTCATGATTACCTTTACTAATCATAGATTTTTTTAAATTCCAGATTCATTTTCCCAAATGCAGATAAAATCAAAAGTTGATGCTGAGATGCTATAACATTAATACTTCCATTTGTCGAGGGATTGACATCTAGGCTTTGGAGCATGAGAAATCATATATTTGGTAAAGTGCATCAAAGAAGGAAAGGAGTTACTAGGCCATGGACTCAGCAGGAGATGGCTTCTTCAAGCTTGTTACGCCGTCAATATGCAATATACACGCAAACAAAAAGCCAATTAAAGCACGTGACATTTCATGTCAAACTCTGGCATAAGTTATGCACTGATACATTGGAATTTAATTTAAATCAATATTTAATCATTGTAAACTACTTTTCAATTTTTTTGAACTTAATAGGTTAATCAATACAATCAGTTGAAATGTGATTGTGCATTATAGGTACTGTTTGGCTGGTGTGGTATTCCAATTTCACATTACAGTACAAAAATAAAGAATTCAAAAAGTTTTGTTCATTTATCCATATGTGCTACAAAATACTACAAAACAATAAGAAAGTAGTGTAAAGTGTTCCAAGTGCAAAAAACACTATTGATGGAAGGTCTGCCTTTTCCATATAACACACACGCTTGAGAACCAAAGGCCTTAATGTAGATGAGAAAACTTTTCCAGGAAGTTTCAAGCACATTAAAAATCTTCAGTGTACCATAGTAACCCCTACAAAATGCTGGAGGAACACAGCAGGTCTGGCAGCAAATATGGAAAAGAATCAAGAGTTGATGTTTCTAGCCGAGACCCTTCATCAGGATCTGTCAGGCAGGTGTTCCCTATATTTTTCTGTAAGAATCCCAAATTAACTTTGCTACTGAGGTACAAAATGTATTCCTTTGATGAATTCTCGCTCAGAAATTATGGTAAACTAACTAGCTAAAAGCGCTAGTTGATAACATAATGGTTATTTCTATGTTATATTAATATCCTACCAATTTCCTGTCCCCTCCCCACCACTATTATAGCAAAAATGTGTTGCTTGTATGTACATTAACATAATAGTCTCTCAGGGTGTTAATAACTTAAGTATGAGATTTAGTACACAATTGAAAAAAAAATTTAAATGGGAAATGTAACAATTTACACTTTAACAGAAACTAGAGGTGTAAATATGTGCCCACAAGCAAAATAACCTAAAAAACAACAGATCTTCAACAATGGGATAAGCAGACAAATGTATGTATCTAAAATAATGAGAAAATAGAAACAATCTCATCAAAGTGCAAGTAAGTAGAGCTAACAGAGAAGCAGGAAAAAAAGCTGAAATACTAGAATAGCAAATTTGAGTTTGTAAGAGAGAACTGAATGGAAATACACAACTAAAACAAATTGTTGCAATAACAGTTCAAAGTTCAAAATTCAAAGTACATTTATTATCAATGTATTCATTGTACAACCTTGAAATTTGTCTCCTTACAGACAGCCATAAAACAAAGAAACCCCAAAAGAACCTGTTAAAAAAAAAACACCCAACATCCAGAGATAATTAAAATCGTGCAAACAATGAAAGTAAGCAAAGAGCATTCAGAACTGAAGTTCTATGAAAGACATAAAGCCAGGCATCACTGTAGCCGGAACACGTCACAGCCTCAGTTCAATGCAGAGCTACATCACTACATAATATGTTTTTTTTGAATTTTATTTGAACATTATGTTTGAGGACAAAAGAAGCATGGAAGCTAGTAAATTGCATAATAATGTTGTATATGATCAGAATCAATGATCAGAGATAAGATCGCTTCCTATATTCTAAGCTCATGAAGCAAACACTATGAATTAAACTTGATACGTGAAGTAGACTCCTGAGAGTTAGTTCAAGTATGCTGAACACCTCTATAAAAACTTCGAATCGACTGAAATTCTCATTTGCAATTTCAGTCTCTCATTAGCAATTTCATTCTCACTGCTGATCAATAATTAAAAAAATCTTTTCTTTGGACATAATCATCATTTGAATTTGTAAGACCAACTTATTTTACTTTTCTCTTGAGAATTTTATCATTAGAAGATTTGAGAATTCCTTGGAGGTTCTTCTGCTATAAGAGGGCATAGGAATTAATTTAATATATTTTGACAAAAGGGGAACCATCCTCATCCAGCAAGTTCATTGACATTAAATCAATTGAAAGTTTCAAGGCTTAGATTGATAGATTTAGTTTCCTAAGATTGTGAAGTGGTATGGAGATGTGTGAATGGATATGAGGTGCATTTGAGCAAAAATATAATAGAACAGCTGAAGAGGCTTGCTGGGTTCAACTATGGTACTAATTATACTTGTGTCTATTTGGCTGAATTGCACGTAGCCCTCTGAAGAGATTAGTTTCAGCATAATAATTGTTATATTTCACTCAGCTGTCCATTTCATGGCTACAGCATTTTATCCTATTGCAGATATTCCCTTTCTTCTACTTATTGGCCCAAACCTTCTATTCCACTAGTAAGACTAATCTGCTTTTTCCCTTTCTCAGCTCTGGTGAAGGATCTTTGACTTATAAAGTTTGCTGTTTATCTCTGCACCATTGCTGCCTGATCTGTAGATTCTTTTCCCAACACTATTCTGTTTTAGTCTCAAATTTGTAGCATCTGCTGTTAATATATTTTTAATTGGACTTGTTTATCTTTGATGCAATGACATAAGATGTTCTGAAATTAAGACCATTCACCAATTTAGAATTTTTTGTGAGAAAGTTCTTGAGTAATTCAGAGTTCAAAATTTATTATCCAACTACATATATGTCACCATGTACAACCCTGAGATTCATTTTCTTCTGGGCATACTCAATAAATCCATATTTGAATAATAACCATAATAAATTCAGTGAAAGACTGGACCAACCTGGACATTAGTCCATGTGCAGTAGCTATGCAAATACAAAAGCAAAGAAATAATAAAAATAAATTAGTAAGCAATAATAATTGATGAAGATACCTTGAAAGTGCATCTATAGTCTGTGGGAACATTTCAATGATGGGGCAAACAAAGCTGAATGAAGTTATTCCCTTTGCTTCAAGAACCTGATGGCTGAGGAGTAATTGTTTCTGAACTTGGTAGTGTTACTCCTGCTGGTGTCAGTTTGTTGACAAGATACCCCGCAGCAATTTAGTATGTGAATTGAATTTTAAACTGGTCTCTTTTTGTCCATCTAGTCAATTAAGAAATAAAGAGTACAAGTGGAGACATATCTGAAATGAGTCCCTTAAAGATGTAATTACTATTTGACAAAACCGATCCTGTCAAAAAGGCCAACAAAAATTAGATTTCCACCTACAAATCCTATTAAATTTAAAGACAAATAACGTGAATTTATTTGAAGACCTATATCATACTGTTTAGGATTTTGAACTGAATGTTTATTATTACTTATATTGTGCTCTTTCACCAAGTTTTTGCTAATTTTTCATCTCTCCATACCTTTCTCCAGAAAATTGACTTAGGCAGTGTTAACCAATGACTAAATCATTACCAAAGCTTCCTTCATTTATTCAAGGATGATCTCCTTGATACCCAGTTTAAATCTATAGCCATTGACATACTGTACATACCTGCCTCTGTGAGAAGGTGTTTGCCTGGTTTAATTAAAACTTATTCCACAATAGAGAAAGGTGCACTGAATAAAGGTATCAAAGAGGAATCTTGGAACGAGTTAGGTGCAGAAGGGTGAAAAACTGGATTAAAAGAAAAAAAGTTGATTAAAAAATCTCAAGTTTATGCAAGGTAGATCAATTTATTACCAAGGACCATCATTAACTATGGTGCCGACCCTGTATCATTGCAGTAATATTTGATAAACGATAGAAAATAGATCTCAAATTGTAATAAAGTGACTAATGCTACTAAATTCAGATATTAACATACCAAGGCATCATTGCTATATTTTGACATTATTATTAATTTAGAGCATGAAGTAACAGGTAAGTACAGCACAGAAACAAGCTCTTTGGCCTATCTAGTCCATACCAAACCATTTAAGTAGCCTACTTACTTCAACCTGTCCTGGGACCATATCCTGCCAAACTTCTCTGCAATGTTGAAATTGAACTTACATGCACTACTTGTGCTGGCAGCTGGTCCTATTCTCTCAACACCCTTTAAGTGAAGAAGTTTCCCCTCGTGTTCCACTTAAACTTTTCACCTTTCACCCTTAACCCATGGCCTCTGGCTGGAGTTCCACCAAACCTCAGGGGAAACAGCATGCTTGCATTTGCCCTATCTATACCCTTCATAATTTTGTATACCTCTATTAAACCTCCTCTCAATCTTTTACGTTCCAAGGAATAAAGTCCTAACCTATTCTATCTTTTCTTACATCTCAGAGCTTCACAACATTTCTGTATATTTTCTTTGCACTCTTTCAACCTTAGTTACATCTTCCTGTAAGTAGGTAACCAGAACTGCACACATAGATCATAGAAATCTACAGCACATTACAGGCCCTTCAGCCCACTGTGTTGTGCTGACCATCTAACCTACTCTAGAAACGGCCTAGAATTACCCTAGTGCATAGCCCTCTATTTTTCTAAGCTCCATGTACCTATCTAAGAGGCTCTTAAAAGACCCTATTGTATCAGCTTTCACCGCCACTACAAACAGTGCATTTCATGTACCCTATGTGAAAAACCAACCCCTGACATCCCCTTGGTACCTATTTTCAAGCACCACAAAACTATGCCCCCTCATGTCAGCCATTTAAAAACATCTTACACAACTTCAACACAACATCCCACCTCTTGTACTCAATAATTAGATTTATGAAGGCCAATGTGCCAAAAGCTTTCTCTATGCCCTCTCTACCTGTGATGACACTCTCAACAAATGATGGACCTGTATTCCCAGATCCATCTGTTCGATCACACTCCTCAGTGCCCTACCGTTCACACTTTGTGAAACCTAACCTGGTTAGTCCTACCAAAGTGCAACACTTTGCAATTCTCTGCAGTTTTTAGCCCATTTCTCCCAGCTGGCTTAGATCCCGCTGCAGGTCATGTTAGCCTCCTTCTTTATTCACTACACACCCAATCTTGGTGTCATCTGCAAATTTGCTGATCCAGTTAACTGCATTGTCATTCAGATTGTTGATATAGATGACAAAGAACAACTGATTCAGCGCAGATCCCTGAAGTATTTTTAGCCAATTTCAAGCCAATTTACTACCTCATCTTGAATGCCAGGCAACTGAACCTTCTTGACCAACCTCCCATGGGGAACTTGTCAAATGCTTTGCTAAATTCCATATAGAGAATATCCACTACCTTATCTTTATCAACTTTCCTGGTAACTTTCTCAAAAAAAAAACTCTTTAAGATTGCTTATCCTCAATCAGCCCATGTCTTTATTTATCTGAAAATAATAATGTTCATATTTTGTAATTAAGATACATTTTAGGACTGTTGGTATGGTATAGTTGTATGATAGGTACATTTCTGGAGATATTTTAAAAAAACATATGTAACTCTTGCTTTGGCTAGCAGCTTAGTAAAGGGGGTGTCAGTCTCCGGCCCGGCCAAACTTAAGAAATCTCGTTTGGGTGGATGCTATGTGATGCGTTCCCCTGTTACAAATCAGTACTCAATATGTGATTAAGCTTTATAATTCTTACTTTGACTATATGGTTAGTAAAGAAACAAAAAAAAAAAGAAATAGGAAGGGTCCAATCTTATTAAACAGTTTGTTTTGCAAAGTTGGAGCTTACTGATAAGCTGATCATCCACCATCAACTTCCTCCAATCGCTGCTGCCCTTCGGAGCCTCAATCCAAGACTGCCCTGTCCAGCGGTCTACCAATTCTTTCCCTTTCTCCATTTCTCTCCCCAGCAAAAGACAGCAAAAATCTCTCTTCCAGCTCACAAGAAAGAACAATAGCATTCCAAACTCTGTTATCTCTAGTCATCCCAAACATTGCTGTTACAGAGAAGCCATTACATTATCAGAGAAACTTTACAGCAGTGAAAACCTACAGCATGTTACACATACAAATATGTTAAAGTATTCAGAAATAGCACATTATATTTTTAAATATGGCACATATTGAATAGTTTATACTTGTACAGCTACTAATAATTGATATTAATTTTAAATGGTTTAAAATTTCTGCACAGTACTGTGCAAAGGTCAAAGACACAGGTAAAAATAATATGTAAAGTGAAAGTGCTTTCAAAAATAATGAAATGAAAATTTTCTAAATATCAAAAAATACTATTAAGAGCAGTAAACAATAAAGAAAACACAACAGCAAATCAATATTTGATGTGACCATCCTTTGCCCTTAAAATGGCATGAATTTGCTTACGTACACTATCATGCAGTTCTATAAGAAAATCGACTGGTAGGAGAACTTCCCACAGTTCTTTTGTGGACTTGGGTTGTCTCACTTGCGTCTGTCTCTCCAGGTAATCCAGACAGCCTCAATAATGTTGAGACCAGGGCTCTATGGAGGCCAAGCCAACTGAAGCCACATAAATAATTTAGGATGCGTAAGACATTTACATGGTACTATAACTCTTCTTAAAGAATTTCAGCAGGGACATTAAAAACTCTCATTGTTTTTAATGTGTCAGTCATACTAAGAGCTTTGATAATAAAATAATGGTGACAGAAACTCCTTCCAATGAATTATTAGATTTTTTCAATTATATCTACCTGTTACACCAATAGCTTGCATGTGGTCGAGAACCCTTGACCTAGGGGGTCGTAGGTACAGTAATTATAACAATTAATCTTCTTCTTCCATTCTGCACAACACCTCTGATGGTTGAGGGCTATTATTGGTCCAAGTCATTAAAAAGTAGTGTCTATTTATTGAAAATAGAGGCCCTCTGTTGGTCGAGGTTGCTCGTGAATGTTTTTTTTTTCCAGCTGTCAACATGATATGCAAGCAAATGCAGTATGATGTGGAGAACAAACTATTGTCCACCTGTAAGGCTTCCCCTGTCCACACAGCTGATGAATCAAAGGAATGGTAGGGACTGATACAGTTTGGCACCGACAGCATTGCAGTAGTTTCCAGTCAGTGTTGAACACAATGCGGGACTGCTTTATGCAGCCCTGCTCCAGATTTTTCCTCAGGGTTTACTCCAAACAAGACAGTGGAGATTGGAAATGAAATTTTTCCTTCTCCTAGATAAGCTGATGAGCTCTATCTGCCTGAAGTAACTGGCTGTAAAGCACCAATACCCCATCTTTGGCCCTTCTCCTGTCAGCAGAAATCGTTCCACCAAGCTTAGTTACTAAGCCACATGTGAAGGCCAGGAGCTGAATTTGGTTGGGAGAGGTTATTTGATGCATGCAATTAGGGGCATTTAATAGGTATCTCCACTAGCACATCACACACCCCGCCCCCCCCCCCCCCCCCAGCTATGTCAGCCGTAAGGAACCTATAGGAATATACTCATTTTTTACTATACTTGCTTTTATGTAATCCTTCAGTGGACTGTGACAACAATGACCATCCTGCCACATGCATTTACCTCCAAGATCACCACTCTAATGAATGCCATATCCCCTACAGCACACTCTTTTTTGAATTTTTTTTCATCTGATTAGGACAATTAATTGGATAAAAAATGATTAAAAAGTTACAAACTAAATGGACAGACAAAATAATAATTTGTGAGGTAAAGATGTATTGAGAAAAACTGGAAAATAGTATATCAGCTTTGATCTAATAAAAGTTGCAAACCAGCCTTTTATTATTAATTTTCAAGGGATGAATTACCTGTCTCCAGATAACTCATCCCTTGGAAATTAATAATAAACTGAATTTCCCCTTAGAGAACCTGTGATTGTTCTTACAACAGTGAAGACCAAGGGAAAATGTAATTGTGGTGTTCAAAATCATTCAGCGTTTTTTTGTAATAACTCAAGATAATAAAAAAAGAACTGTTTGTATTGGGAGAAGGAGATGACATTTACTGGATTAAGGCATCTTTAGCTCAGAGCTAGAGACTGTGGGTGAAATGTAAATGAATGAAAACTGGCCAGTTTCACATCAGAGAGCGTTAGGAGAAGTTGAGCCTGGTTAGGAGGTTCAGCCTCATACCACAGCAATGATCAAATACTTTTAAGGATCACCGTTGTCCTTTATACTTCTCAAAGTCCAAATCTACATCATGATAGGTAGAAATGGGTAAGGCTGGCCAACAAGGGTTCTGGTGAAGCTGCACAGGCTTCATCCAGTGATTGCATATATCAATCCAGATTGCAACTATGTTGTCTATCATTTGCCTATGCCTCGTGATTTTTAAAATGCTACTGCACTGAAATCCAAGAGGAGAATCTCCATTGTATCATTTATCCATCATGTCTGTAGATTACTTAAAGAAATTCCATAGAATGGTGAGACACAAATTAACCTTTCCCAAGCAACGCTGGTGAAACTTATAATTCCAGATAATCACCCCTGCTATTTCTTATTGATGTTTAAAATAATTTTACTGCAGTTGAGGTTAGATTCTCAGGATGATAATTTGAAAATGTTTGACTTTTTTTCATTTATTTGTACATTTGGAATAACTCAAATAACTATGAAAGTGATTGAAAAAGATGCAATCTTTTTATTGAACTGATTCACCATCCTTGGCTTGTCAGATTATGAAACTGTAATTCAGAATCAGAATCAGGTTTAATATCACTGCCATATGTGATGAAATTTGTTGTCTTTGAAGGCAGCAGTAAAATGCAATACATAATAATAGAGAAAAAAGTGAATTATGTTAAGTGTGTGTGTATATGTATATATAAATATAAAATAGTTAAATTAAATATGTAGTGCAAAAACAGAACTTAAAAAAGTAATGAGGTAGTGTACATTGGTTCAATGTCCATTCAGAAATCAGGTAGCAGATGGGAAGAAGCTGTTTCTAAAACATTGAGTGTATGTCTTCAGGCTTCTGTACCTCCTCCTTGATGGTAGCAATGAGAAGAAAGTATGTCCTGGGGGTCCTGAATGAAGTCAGTGATAGCTGTGACATACCCATTCAGACTTTAAGATGAATCCATGAACACAGTCCAGTCCACCAATTCAAGGCAGTCCTGTAAGCACTCTTGTAACCATATAACAATTACAGCAGGGAAACAGGCCATCTCAGCCCTTCTAATCCATGCCAAATGCTTAATCTCACCTAGTCCCACCGACCTGCACTCAGTCCATAACCCTCCATTCCTTTCCTGTCCATATACCTATCCAATTTTTTTTTTAATGACAAAATCAAACCTACCTCTACCACTTCTACTGGAAGCTCGTTCCACACAGCTACCATTCTCTGAGTAAAGAAGTTCCCCCTCGTGTTACCCCTAAACTTTTGCCCTCTAACTCTCAACTCATCTCCTCTTGTTTGAATCTCCCCTACTCTCAATTGAAAAAGCTTATCCATGTCAACTCTATCTATCTCCCTCATAATTTTAAATACCTCTATCAAGTCCCCCCTCAACCTTCAACGCTCCAAATAATAAAGTCCTAACTTGTTCAACCTTTCTCTGTAACTTAGGTGCTGAAACCCAGGTAACATTCTACTAAATCTCCTTTGTACTCTCTCTATTTTGTTGACATCTTTCCTATAATTCTGTGACCAGAACTGTACCAAATACTCTAAATTCGGCCTTACCATGCCTTATACAATTTTAACAATACATCCCAACTCCTATACTCAATGCTCTGATTTATAAAGGCCAGCATACCAACAACTTTATTCACCACCCTATCCACATGAGATTCCACCTTCAGGGAACTATGCACCATTATTCCTAGATCACTCTGTTCTTCTGCATTCCTCAATGCCCTACCATCTACCATGTATGTCCTATTTTGATTAGTCCTACCAAATTGTAGCATCTCACACCTATCAGCATTAAACTCCATCTGCCATCGCTCAGCCCACTCTTCTAACTGGCCTAAATCTCTCTGCAAGCTTTGAAAACCTACTTCATTATCCACAACGCCACCTATCTTAGCATCATCTGCATACTTACTAATCCAATTTACCACCCCATCATCCAGATCATTAATGTATATGACAAACAATATTGGACCCAGTACAGATCCCTGAGGCACACCACTAGTCACCGCATACCACTAGTCATAGCCCTCCAACCTGACAAACAGTTATCCACCACTACTCTCTGGCATCTCCCATCCAGCCACTGTTGAATCCATTTTACTACTTCAATATTAATACCTAACGATTGAACTTTCCTAACTAACCTTCTGTGCGGAACCTTGTCAAAGGCCTTACTGAAGTCCATATAGACAACATCCACTGCTTTACCCTCGTCACCTTTCCTAGTAACCTCTTCAAAAAATTTAATAAGATTTGTCAAAAATGAGCTTCCACGCACAAATCCATGTAGACTGTTCCTAATCAGACCCTGTCTATCCAGATAATTTTATATACCAGCTCTAAGAATATTTTCCATTAATTTACCCACCGCTAATGTCAAACTTACAGGCCGATAATTGCTATGTTTACTCTTAGAAACCTTTTTAAACAATAGAACCACATGAGCAATACGCCAATCCTCTGGCACCATTCCTGTCTCTAATGATGTTTGAAATATTTCTGTCAGAGCCTCCGTTATTTCTACACTAACATCCCTCAAGGTCCTAGGGAATATCCTGTCAGAATCTGGACATTTATTCACGTTTATATTCTTTAAAAGCACCAGTACTTCCTCTTCTTTAATCATTATAGTTTCTATAACTACCCTACTTGTTTCCCTTACCTTACACAATTCAATATCTTTCTCCTTAGTGAATTCTAAAGAAAAGAAATTTTTCAAAATCTCCCCCATCTCTTTTGGCTCTGCACATAGCTGTCCACTCTGATTCTCTAAGGGACCAATTTTATCCCTCACTATCCTTTTGCTATTACTAAAACCCTTTGGATTTATTTTCACCTTACTTGCCAAAGCAACCTCATATCGTCTTTTAGCTTTTCTAATTTCTTTCTTAAGATTCTGTTTACATTCTTTTATTCCTCGAGTACCTCATTTATTCCATGTTCCCTATATTTGTTGTAGATCTCCCTCTTTTTCTGAACCAGGTTTCCAATATCCCTTGAAAACCATGGCTCTCTCAAACTTTTAACCTTTCCTTCCAACCTAACAGGAACATAAAGATTCTGTGCCCTCAAAATTTTACCTTTAAATAACCTCCATTTCTCTATTACATCCTTCCCATAAACCAAATTGTCCCATTCCATTCCTTCTAAAACCTATTGCATCTCCTCAAAGTTAGCCTTTCTTCAATCAAAAATCTCAACCCTGGGTCCAGTCCTATCCTTATCCATATTTATATTGAAGCTAATGGCATTGTGATTACTGGACTCGAAGTGCTCCCCAACACATACCTCTGTCACCTGACCTATCTCATTCTCTAACAGGAGATCCAACACTGCCCCTTCTCTAGTTGGTACCTCTTTGTATTGCTGCAAAAAACTATCTTGCACATATTTTACAAAGTCCAAACCATCCAGCCCTTTTACAGAATGGGCTTCCAGTTCTATGTGTGGAAAATTAAAATCTCCCACAATCACAACCTTGTGCTTACTACAAATATCTGCTATCTCCCTACAAATTTGCTCCTCCAATTCTCGATCCCCATTAGGCGGTCTATAATACAACCCTATAAGTGTTACTACACCTTTCCCATTCCTCAATTCCACCCAAATAGACTCCCTAGACAAGCCCTCTAATCTATCCTGCCTAAGCACAGCTGTAATATTTTCTCTGACATACAATGCAACACCTCCCCCTCTTGCCCCTCTGATTCTATCACACCTGAAGAAACGAAATCCAGGAATATTTAGTTGCCAATCACACCCCTCCTGCAACCATGTTTCACTAATAGCTACAACATCATATTTCCATGTATTAATCCCTGCTCTAAACTCATCCACCTTTCTTACAATGCTCCTAGCATTAAAATTGATGCACTTAAGAAACTCTCCACCTCTTACTCTCTGTTTATCCCTAACAGTGCAAACAACTTGATTATCTTTTTCTTCCTTCTCCCCTACATCTTTGGTCTGAGTGCTCCCCTTCTCTGTAAACCTGCCTATCCTCTCTCACACATTGTCTACTAACTTTCTCTATTTGTGAATTAACCTTCTCTCTCCTAGTCTCCTCAATTTGATTCCCACCCCCCCCCAACAATTCTAGTTTAAAGGCTCCCCAATAGCCTTCGCAAATCTCCCCACCAGGATATTGGTCCCCTTAGGATTCAAGTGCAACCCATCCTTTTTGTACAGGTCACACCTGCCCCAAAAGAGGTCCCAATGATCCAGAAACTTGAATCCCTGCCCCCTGGTCCATTTCCTCAGCCACATATTTATCCTCCACCTCATTCCATTTCTACTCTCACTGTCACGTGGCACAGGCAGTAGTCTCGAGATTAC
Organism: Hypanus sabinus; assembly: GCF_030144855.1. Classification (NCBI taxonomy): domain Eukaryota; kingdom Metazoa; phylum Chordata; class Chondrichthyes; order Myliobatiformes; family Dasyatidae; genus Hypanus; species Hypanus sabinus. The sequence goes on from NC_082719.1 coordinate 88,769,635, forward strand.
TACCTTTGCACTCATTCTTCTCAACTCCCTTCCTAACTCCCTATATTCTCCTTTCAGGACCACTTCCATTTTCCTACCTATGTCATTGGTACCTATATGTACCACGACCTCTGGCTCCTCACCTTCCTACTTCAGGATATCTTGGACGTGATCAGAAACATCTGCGACCCTGAAACCAGGGAGGCAAACTACCATCCGGGTCTCCTGATCGCGTCCACAGAATCGCTTATCTGACCCCCTAACTATTGAATTCCCTATTACTACTGCCTTCCTCTTCCTTTCCCTACCCTTCTGTGCTACAGGGCCGGGCTCTGTGCCGGAGGCACAGCCACTGTTGCTTGCCCCAGGTAGGCTATCCCCCCCAACAGTACTCAAACAGGAGTAGTAATTGTCAAGGGGAACAGCCGCTGGGGTTCTCTCTAATACCTGACTCTTCCCCTTCCCTCTTCTAACCGTGACCCACCTGTCTGCCTCCTGTGGCCCCAGTGTGACCACCTGCCTGTAACCCCTCTCTATCAGCTCCTCACTCTCCCTGACCAGATGAAGGTCATTGAGCTGCAGCTCCAGTTCCCTGACACAGTTCCTTAGGAGCTGCAGCTCGGCGCACCTGGCGCAGATGTAGATGTCCGGGAGGCTAGTAGACTCCAGGACCTCCCACATCCGACACACTTGAACCTCCTGTGTCCATATTTTTTTGGTTCTCACTACTAAAGCTGCAGCCTCCAATCTCTGCCTATATTCAGGGAGTAGAAGTACAGTCAGGCAATCAGACTTTCCTAACCGTGACATGGGATAGTCCAGTAAGAGCTCTTGATGGTAGTGTAACTGTGGTCCAATGTGTTAGTTCAAGTGACTTGCTGGTGACAATTATAGAGAGACTTTTTCAAGTTGGCCTGAAACTTTTTTCAAACTTGCCTAAACCTTACTTTTCTAGTGATTTTACTGGCCCTGAATTGATTTGCTTGTTAATATTGCTTTCCTCAATATAGGTTTCTTCCTCAACAAGCACAAGACAAAACAACTTAGAAATCTACCTTCCAGCAGTAGACATTTGTAACTGATTTAAATCTTATATGTTTTCTTTGTTGTCTGTAAGGAAGAATCCCAGGGTTGTATACTGCACACATATTTTGATAGTAAGTGTACCTTGAATTTTTGAATCTTTAATTTTTCACTTATGTGCAACTCAGCACAGTTTTACAGGTCTCTCCAACCTGTGTATTTTCAGACCTTTTCCTGTCCTTAATACAGTCTCCTTAATATTTCTCGTCTTTTCTTATTTCATACATTACTCCTACACACCTATATGAATTTTGATCTACTTTGTAATAAATTTTATTAACAATTTATAAAATATCTCTTCAATGCAATTCAATTTATCCTCCACAACCCTTCCTTTAAAAAAAAAACTATTTTGATTTATCTGGTTCACAAAGGATTTCAATTCATCTCAAGAAATTTAATTTCTTAATAGATTTTGTTATCTATCCTCTTCTGAATTTTACATTAAAATTTTAATTATCACTGGACTCAGAAACCTCCCTTGATTTAATATTATTTACTACCCCTTTGATATAATTGAGAAGAAATCAACTATTAAGTTCTCCCTTGTGCATTACCTATTACCAGTTGCTTAATAAAAGATTTTTGAAGTGCATTGATAAATTTCTCAGTGCTTTAAGGTTGGTGCAGGTTGTCCTTTCAGTCTGTGGCAATTTTTACCATGAAAATTCAAATTTTCAATGATGCAAGCATGAACCTTGCACAAATTTTTAATGGCTTCCAGAATCAGTGCTTAAATGTTTTGTAAGCCATGATTTTGCCAAGGTTGACCCATCACCTGCAATCTGCTTTTACATGAGTGGTCCTAATCTACTGAAGTTTCAGAAAACCATAAGATATATGAGCAGAGTTAACTTACTCTGCTGTTCCAGAATTGTCACAAGATCCTTGAGTGAGACCTCAAATATCAGAAAGGTCTCAAAAAGCTCAGGAGGGAAGATCCACCCCCAAAACTCATCCAACAGTTTTTGTTTACAGTTGGAGCAACAATCAGCAGGAGGAATTTGGGTTTCACAGCTGGTAAGGTCTCATACCAGCATTGCCAAGTGTCACAGCTTTTTTAATGATTCTGGATTGTTTAACGAAATGACTACTCCATATCCAAGTGCCTTCTTCCCATGAAGGAGGACAGGCTGTAACCCACAGGTAAGTCAAGGGAGAAAGCAGGAAGTTGGGGCTGAGAAGAAAATTGGATCAGCGATGATGAAATGGCGGAGCAGCCTCGATGGACCAAATGGTCTAATTCTACTCCTGTATCCTATGGTTATGCAGTTTGCTGCTGTTAAAGACCTTTGTTGCTTTTTAAAAGTTATATTTATTTAGAGATACAGCATGGTAAGAGGTCTTTCAGCCCAATAAGCCCATGCAGCATAATTATGCACATGTGACCAATTAACCAAACAACCCCTGCATGTTTGGAAAGTGGTAGGACACCGGAGCACCTGGAGGGAAACAAACAAACTCCTTACGCACAGCAGAGGTATTAAATCTGAGTCACTGGTGCTGTAATTGCATTACGCCATGACTATGATACATTGGCGCCCCAAATATTATGTTTTTAAAACTTCATACAATCAGAGACATCAAACAACATTGTAAATAGGTTTAAATAATAAAAATTAAAAACAGAATTAATCAAGAAGAACAAGCAAATTACTTGCCTCATTAGTCGAAATCCACGACTCTAGGTGGGTGAATGAAGTCATGCTCTGTGCAATAGACATGCTAAACAATAGAATGCAGATTCATATAGTTATTCAGTTTTGGTATGGAATTTGGAGATGTCAGACACAGCCATCCATTCCCTGTGGAGTTGCTGCCCTGACAAAATGAAACAGAACATATGAATATTCTATGATTTATTAGATAAAATGGAAAAACTGAAAACAAAAGTACTTCAATATACTTTTCAATAATTAGGTAATTCAAAGAAGGTACCTAGTTTTTCCATATAACCATATAACAAAGCACAGAAACAGGCCATCTCAGCCCTTCTAGTCCGTGCCGAAGACTTACTCTCACCTAGTCCCACCTACCTGCACTCAGTCCATAACACCTCCATTCCTTTCCTGTCCAATCCAATTTTACTTTAAATAACAAAATCGAACCTGCCTCTACCACTTCTAATACTTCCTTACTAGTGTTTTCTACATTAGAAACATGAAAAGACTTGAAAAATTTTGTATTGCTGATGAATTATCAAAATGAGAATCAGAATCATGTTTAATATCACTAGCAGATTTCCTGAAACTTCTTGTTTTGTAGCAGCAGCCCAGTGTGATACATAATTTAAAAATGATAAATTACAATAAGAAAATACATTAAATATAAATTCAATAAGTACTGCAAAAAGAGAAAATATTTTGTATAAAAGTGAGATTGTCTATGTGTGTTCATTGTCCATTCAAAATCTGATTGCAGAAGGGAAGAAGCTAAAAAAAATGAGTGCGTGGCTTCAGACTCCTGTATCTCTTCCTTGAAGTTAGCAATGAGAAGTGGGTGAGTTGTGGGTGATACGGGTCCTTAATTATTGATGCCACCTTTTTGAAGCTTTGTCTTTTGTAGATGTCCCCAATGCTGGTGCTATCATTAGTAAGTTTTTAAAAATGTTAAATATAGAGCTTTCATCAATAGGATGGTACTCAAGTGCAAGTCCTTCTTTCTGCTAGTTTATCCTTAACCAAAGTGACAGTGGAAGCAAGAGATAATGGTATATGCTTGCTGATTTCCTTTCACTCCATATACTCAACTGTGTCATCTTGTCCAGTACTGCACTGACTAATAGTTGATATCCCATTGAAAGCCACATCTCAACCCTTGCAGCACGAATGTTCCCTCTTTATATTGCCTGCAACTGACAATTTTACCCCTCCTGAGCCTCAGCATTAGCTTTTTATCTAGTATTCTGATCAGGTAATCTCGCTGCTGTTACCTCCTTGCGAGATAAACTGTCCCTTGTCCCTTGGCTTGAGAATTGCAAGGCATCTTACTGCTGAGAGGACCATCGAGGGCTCTTTTTCATCCGACACATATATCTGGAGCACTGCTTACATAGGGCCCTTAGCATTGTCAATGATCCTTCCCATCCGTCCGACAATCTCTTTGATCCCCTACTGTCAAGCAGGTTGTACTGTAGCATTAGGAGAACTGTTAGGACAGAAAACAGCTTCTTCCCCCAGGCTGTAAGACTACTGAATTTCCTGCAACCACCCAGGTCTCATCATGTATGAAGTGCCAGCAGCATTATACTGTTTACTTTTTAACTTGTATTGTAAATGCACCTTATTATCTGTTCATTTATTTGTGCTAATGTGTGAGTTATATGTAATGTCTGTGCACCTTGATCTGGAGGAATGTTCCCTCACATTTGTGGTATATATGTGTACAGTTGAATGACAATAAACTTAACTTAAACTTAAAGACTACATGTGGAAGCAACAAATTAGGTCAATAATCAAATAGGTCACAATTTTACCACCGGGTTTTTGAAGCACATCATGATGTAACTTGCATCCAGTTTAGTCAGAATGCAAATTTTGGGCCTGTAGCTTTAAGATGCAAAACTTACTGAGTGACCTCAAATGCACGTGGATGGTATATTAGTTTATAGCAAGTAGTTAATATTAAAGATGCTACGTTATGAAATTGTTTATTTTAATGATATTCATTAGTTCTCTTCAGAGTCTAATTAAAAGTCAACCAGATCCACACACAACTGATTTTGCAACTTTCTCATCCCAATGTAATTATTTAATGTGAACAATTAATTGGGGATTTAGGAAGGAAGCAGCTAGAATTAGAATAATGTCTTACTAGCAAAACATAAATGTTTGTGTCCATTGGGATTGAAAGTTCATCTGGTTATTATAGCCATAGCAAAAGCACTGTAATAAATATGGTTTAACTGTGGCATTGTTGGCCATCATTTCTGTTTGTTATTCTCACTTGGCTCATTAACTTAACATCACTAGTCAGGTTGTCCAAATAATATGATAGTGTTCTAACAATAGGACATGATAACCACTCCATGTGCTGCTTCTCTCTATCATTCTGAATCTTTCTGATAGTGCCTGATGGATGGAGGGAATATATGGCTCATTTTGAACTGTGTATAAGAATTCAGAGATAAAACAAACTACTATGTTGGAAATCTGGAATAAAAGCAAAGAAGTTTGGTAGTACAGTGTGCCTGACCGGAAAAGTAAGGTGCCACCAGGTATAAAAACTTACATTCTTGATAATGTGTCAACCAAATCTTTGCTTTTTTTTTCTGTTCTTATTAGCACCCTGAGAATATGTTCTTAGGCTTAAGATGGAGCATACATTTCTTGAAAATGTCAGATCAGAATACATGTAAAGGAGAGTAATGCTTCAGATTCTGTGACTGTAATGAAAGCAAAATTATTAGTCTCCACCGTCACAAAAATGTGAAACTGATAACAAATTTGGAATTTCCAAGTCTGCATGGTCTAACATGTATTCGGTTGTCTGAGGGGCATATAATCAAAGTAATTAGATTGGACTGGAAATTGTGTACCGATTCATCTTTAACTTGAGACTATCGGATCTGTTACAGAATGTGGAAAATCGAATCAGAATCAGGTTTATTGTCATGACATATGTCACAAAATGCATTGTTTTACAGCAGCAGCACAGAGAAATAAGAAAATAAATAAAAATAAAAAAAATTACAATAAGAAATACATTTTTGAAATTAATAAATAGTGCACAAAGAGAGTAAAAGTGGTGAGGTAGTGTTCAAGGCTTGTTGGTTCATTGTCCATTCAAAATCAGATGATGGAGTGAAAGAAGCTGTTCCGAAAACATTTGAGTGTGCGTCTTCAGGTCCCTGTTCCTCCTCTCTGAAGATAGCAATAAGAATAACTTGGGGCCTGGAGAATGGGATTCCTTGAAGATGAATGGCACCTTTTTGAGGCTTTGCTTTTTGAAGACGTCCTCGATACTGGGATGGTTAATGCCCATGATTGAGCAGGCTGAGTTTGCATCCCTCTACTACTTTTTCTGATCATGTACAGTGGCCTCTCCATACCAAATGTTGATGCAACCAGTTAGAATACTCTTCCCTGTTTGTCTGTAGAAATTTCCTTATCTTTGAGCATAACTTTATCTCTTCATACTAATATAATGTAGCTACTGGCATGCATTCTATGTAATTACACGCACTTATTTCTGAAACATACGCTTAGACAGTGCTAACCATGCTTTTTGTTACCTGCTGGGTTTAATTTCATGTTGCTAATTTCATGAAGCTAATGTCCTTGGAATGGGATATGCCACTTACCTTCAGCTAATGAAGCCATACCTGATCACACATAAGAGTGAACATCTCCCAATTTTTGGATATATTGCTGGACATATTTGTAGGGAGAATATTGAAGTGTTCAACAGGCAAGTAACCCTCTTGATAAAAAATGAACTAGCAGAAGGAAGAAATTACCCAAAAGATCAGTAAGATGAAGAACCAGGAATGTTCATGGCCTCAAATTCTTTTCTGCATCAGTTTTTCATAATCCTCAAGTTCTTATCTTTATCTATATTTATCTATAACTCCCATAAATGTATCTAAAAATTTGATCTACTCTGCGCAGAGAATTTCAGAGATTTCCTACCCTCTGTGAGAAGACATATCCACATATGTCAGTTTAATTGACCATCCGCATTTTGCAACTATGTTCCCTCATTTGTGCCTCTCTCAGAAGCGAAACGATCCACCCTATCAAGACCCTTCAGGATTTTACATCTTAGAAGAAGTTCATTCTTCATTCTTCTAAACGCAAAAATAAAAATAATAATAACCCCTGTTGACAGAATTCTCTCATCAAGAAATCTGTTTTTGGCCTACTGCCAATGCTAAAATATACATTTCTCTTAGGTGCAGGGACTAAATGATGGGCCAAATTCTGCCAAATAAGGCCAAATGGCCTAATTCTGCTCTTATATCTTATGGGCCAAAGCTGTGGACAGCATTTCAAATGTGGCTTTAGAGGTGCTCCATATACCTGTTATAAAATGTCCCTATTCTTAAGGTTCATTCCCATTACAATAAACACCAACATGCCACTTTTATGTGTGTTGGGCCTGCTTACTAACTTTTTCTGTGAGTCAGTACTTAAGATTTACAATGGCAATTTACAGCTTGCACACACACTGAGATCGCCATCCATGACATGCACATTATTCCAAGCCTCACACTATTTCTTGCAAGGAAATTTCTTGTAAAACGAACACCAGAAATCATAGTTCCTTATCCTTCATCAGCTCAGTAGCCTAAAGTAGACAATGCTGCTGTTATTAGAGAACCTGCCGCTGAACTTGTGACTGGTGATGTTGTAAAGCCTTTGAAGATGATCGTCTGCCTATATCTAATCGTCTTCCTTTCATCTCTCTTTCTTTGCGCCACCTTGATCTCATGTCCTTCTTTGATTTTCAAGCTAGCATCCTCCTCCAACTGTACCCAGCTTTCGCCAATATCCTTTTTTGTCAGAGATCCAATACTTCTCTACAGCCAGCTTGGAGTTGAACACCAAGGGAACCAATATAAAAGCACATCATTGCCTGCTGATATTTGTAGGCACCAACTCTGCTACATGTTCCAATTACCTCCAACAGTAACTGAATGCTCGTTGCAGAACTTTGTTTGACGAAATAGTTTCCATGAAGGTGGATCAAAACAAAATACTGTGCATTCTGACAATCTAAAAAAAACAATGCAGAATACAGAATGCTCCACTGATCTTGGTAAGAATTTGATTCTTTTGTGTGACCAAGAAAGAAAGGAATTGTAAAGGAATAGAGGATCCATGTTATAAACGTCTATCAAGAATTCAGAAAATGATTGAAGTAGAACAGAGCCTATTCCTTATTATGTTACTGACTTTAGCATATCGGTGCCTATCCTGTTACTTTAAGGAACATTTTAACTCTTTCTAATGTGTAAGTAGCAGAAGGTTTAGCAGGTATTTTGCTAGGAAATGGGCAAACTTTAAAAAAAAGAATAATTGGAAAAAGGCTCTAAGTAGCATCCTCTCTGATGGTTTGCAAGAGCAACCATAAAAGACAAACCTGAGTCAATCATTAGCTGACAGATGTCTGCAAACACTAGTTTTTATACATGCATTAGCACCCTCATATTGAGTGCATAAATAACACAACATTGAATGAAAAGCTGCATTTACTTATCAAGATGAAATAATCCAGTTATGTTTTAACTGCTTTTACAAACAGTGTTTTAGGCAAATATTCAGGCTGGAATCGCTACACTTTTTCATTAGTTTAAGATTGTGATGAAGGAAGAAACGCATCCACAATGTTTTATGTTCCTGGAATGTCTATGTTGTTTTTTTTCTGAACGTAGAAACATTCAAGCTTAATGAAGTCTAATCACTTGGATAAAAGTATTCAGGTTGTAGCTTAAATTCTGAACATAGAAAGATGTGAATTAGGGGCAGGGAATAGACCACTCAGCTAATCAAGCCCATTCCACCATGTTATAGGATAACGGCTGACCTAACTGAAATCACATCCCCACATTCCCGCCTACCCAAAATAAAATTTTACCCTCATGGCTTATCAAGAATTTATTTAACTGTGCCATAAAACACATTTAGAAGCTCTGCTTCAACTGTCTTTTTTAAGAAAGAGATTTCCAAAGCACAGAAACATGCAACACTCTGAAAAAATATATTTTGTCTCATAGGCAACACAAGTGAATCTGCAGATGCTGGAAATAAATAAAAACAAAAACACAAAATGCTGGCAGAACTCAGCAGGCCAGACAGCATCTATGGGAGGAGGTAGTGATGACGATTTGGGCCAAAACGTCATCACTCCCTCCTCCCATAGATACTCAGGATCTAACCTGGGTTCAACATATTGATGAATTAGAAAGAATGCACAATGACAACTATATTTCATTTGGAGTTTGAGAAGAGTCAGTATGTCTCCAAAGACTTTCATAAATTTCTACAGGTGCACTGTGGCAAGAATTCTAACTGGCTGCATTAGTGTCTGGTATGGGGGACAGAGCACTGCACAGGATCAAAATAAGCTTCAGGAAGTTGTAATCTCAGTCAGTTCCATCATGGGCATCCAGGACACCTTCAAGTAGCGATATCTTAACAAAGCAGCATTCATCACAAAGAAGCCCTATCACCCAGGACATGCTCTCTTCTTATTGACAACATCAGGGAGATGGTACAAGAAACTAAAGGCACACACTCAATGATTCAGGAATAGCTCCTTCCCCTCCGCCAGCAGATTTTAGAGTGGGCACATAAATACTGTTTCTCTACTTTATTGATCTTTTTGCAATACTTATTTAATTTAATTTTGAAATATACAGTGGCATGCAAAGGTTTGCCCCTGGTCAAAATTTCTGTTACTGTGAATAGTTAAGTGAGTAGAAGATGAACTGATCTCCAAAAGTCATAAAGTTAAAGATGAAACATTTTTTTCAACATTTTAAGCAAGGTTAATGTATTATTTTTGTTTTGTAGAATTTTAGAGTGAAAAAAAGGAAAGGAACACCTTGCAAAAGTTTGGGCACCCCAAGAGATCTGAGCTCTCAGATGACTTTTACCAAGGTCTCAAACCTTAATTAACTTGTTAGGGCTATGGCTTGTTCACAGTCATCATTAGGAAAGGCCAGGTGATGAAAATGTCAAAGCTTTATAAATATCCTGGCTCCTCAAATCTTGTCCCAACAACCAGTAGCCATGGGCTCCTCTCAGCAGCTGCCTAGCACTCTGAAAATTAAAATAAATGATACCCACAAAGCAGGAGAAGGCTATAAGAAGATAGCAAAACGTTTTCAGGTAGCCATTTCCTCAGTTTCTAATGTAATTAAGAAATGGCAGTTAACAGAAATGGTGGAGATCAAGTTGAGGTCTGGAAGACCAAGAAAAAATGCTGAGGGAACTGCTCGTAGGATTGCAAGAAGGGCTAATCAAAACCCCCATTTGACTGCAAAAGACCTTCAGAAAGAGCTAGCAGACTCTGGAGTGGTGATACACTGTTTTACTGTGCAGCGACACCTGCACAAATATGACCTTCATGGAAGAGTCATCAGAAGAAAACCTTTCTTGCACCTTCACCACAAAATTCAGCATTAGTAGTTAGCAAAGGAACATCTAAACAAGCCTGATGCATTTTGGAAACAAGTCCTGTGGACTGATGAAGTTAAAATAGAATTTTTTGGCCGTAATGTACAAAGGTATGTTTGGGGAAAAAAGGGTGCAGAATTTCATGAAAAGAACCCCTCTCTAACTGTTAAGCATGGGCGTACATCGATCATGCTTTGGGCTTGTGTTGCAGCCAGTGGCATGGGGAACATTTCACTGGTAGAGGGAAGAATGAATTCAATTAAATACCTACAAACATCACACCGTCTGAAAAAAAGCTGAAGATGAAAAGAAGATGGCTTCTACAACAGGATATTGATCCGAAACCACAATGGATCCAAAATCCACAATGGACTACCTCAAAAGGTGCAAGCTGAAGGTTTTGTCATGGTCTCATAGTCTCCCAACCTAAACGTCATTGAAAATCTGTAGATAGACCTCAAAAGAGCAGTGCATGCAAGGCGGCCCAAGAATCTCACAGAACTAAAAGCCTTTTGCAAGGAAGTATGGGCAAAAATTTGCCAAAGAAGAATTGAAAGACTCTTAGCTGGCTCTAGAAAGCGTTTACAAGCTGTGTTACTTGCCAAAGGGGGTGTTACTAAGTACTGACCATGTAGGGTGCCCAAACTTTTGCTTCAGGCCCTTTTCCTTTTTTGTTATTTTGAAACTGTAAAAGGTGGAAATAAAAAAGTAATCTTGCTTAAAATATTAAAGAAATGTGTCATCTTTAACTTATGCCTTTTGGAAATCAGGTAATCTTTTATGCACTTAGCTATTCACAGTAACAGAAATTTTGAGAGGGGTGCCCAAACTTTTGCATTACACTGTATGTATGTGTGTGTGTATATATATATATATATATACACACACACACTCCTTACTGTAATTTAAAGTTTTTATTATTATGTATTGTAAATTACTGCTGAGGCGTAACAACAAATTTCATGACAATGCCAGTTATATTAAATCTGATTCTGATTCCAACCTTTCTTCATAAGGTGTTTCCATCTCTCCTATTTCAGATATCCATTTGGTTAATTTGTGAATTGTTTCCAATGCATTTGCATCCATCCTTAAATATGAAAACCAATCCTGTGCACAGAGCTCCAGCTGTGGCCTCAGCCAAGCACTATATTGCAAAAACATGACGTCAGTCCTTGTGTGTACTGTTCCCCAAGCAATAAAAAGTAACTGCTATTAAAAATAACTGTCAGCTTTCTTGGTTACTCATTGCATCTGAATACAAGCATCTTGAAAATTATGCAGTTAAATATTCTTTATCTCAGAGCTTTGCAATCTATCAGATACAATTATTCCTTAACCAAGATCACTAAAGCTTTTAAGTAAAATTACTTTTTACAAACTTTCAGCACACTGTCCATTTCTCCTTCTCATTTTCCAAGGACTTTTGCTCCATGTTCACCAGCTCCAAAGCTCATTTTCCCTCCTGAAGACTTAAAGTTTAGGATGACCATATGGGTCTCCTCCGGCTGATTTGTTTCCTACCCACGTGCCAAAGGCCTTCAGATTGATAGTAACAGTGTCAGTGATTGTGTTTGTACTGGTAGAATCTGCAAGAGTTGAAGAAAAACTGAGGGGAATGAAATGGGATTTGCATTGGATTAATGTAAATGGGTGTTTAATTGCTGGTATCAACTCAGTGGACCAAAAGGCTTGTTCTTGTCCTTTGTGGCATGTGTTCAGTTCTGGTTACCTCATTATAGGAAGGATGTGGATGATTTAGAGAGGGTGCAGAGGAGATTTACCAGGATCTTTCCTGGATTAGAGAGCATATTCAAAGTATATTTATTATCAAAGTATGTATAGATTCTACAGCATCGAGATTTGTCTCCATACTGGCAGCCACAAAACAAGACACCCAGAAGAGTCTATTTAAAAAAAGTCCAACAAGCACTTAATGCACAGACAGAGAAAAAAAAACACAAATCATGCAAGCAATAAAAACAAGCAAAGAGCATTCCGACCAAAAGCCTGGAGCAGCCGGAGCATCAGTCCATCACACAGCAGAGCGCAACATTGCAGGGAAGCCTGGAGCAGGCCCACAGCTTCAGCCTAGCGCAGGGAAGAGTGATGCAAGTATCACAGAGCAGCAAGCAGAACTGGCCCGACCCTCACATCCAGTCCTGACACTGCCTTTTCAAACTATCCGGCCTGGCGTTTAAATGGTCCAAACATCAGGTTGTTCTTCACATTTTTTATGACGACTGGGAGAATGAGTTTGCTCTTTTCTATTTGGAGCAAAGGAGGATGAGAGGTGATCTGATAGACGTGTATAAGATGTTAATAGGCCTTTTTCCCAGGTGGAAATGGGTAACTCAAGAGGGCATAATTTTAAGGTGATTGGAGGGAAGTACGTGGGGGCGGATTGTTGGATGTAGGTTTTTTACACAGAATGATGGGGGTGTGGAACAAGCTTCCAAGCTGGTGGTAGAGGCAGACACACTTAAAGGGGATTACTTCACTCATTTTTGCTTGTCCCATCACTGAAAGGTTCCCACAATCTATGGCCTCACTTTCAAAGATGTTCACCTCATGTTCTTGATACTTATTGCTTACTTACTTATCATTATTATTTCTGACCTTTTGTAGTTTCACAGTTTGTTGGCTTTTGTACATAGGTTGAACACCAAGTTGGTGCAGTCTTTTATTGATTTTTTGATTTTTTGAGTATACCCACAAAAAAATGAATCTCAGGGTTGTACCTGATGACATATACAGTATGTATTTCAATAATAAATTTACTTTGAACTTTGAATTGACTTTCAGCTTGCTCCAAGATCACTCTAAGGCTTCACTTCCATATACCCCTCTATTGTTTCTTTCATTCATATGCAGGTAGCTGGGAGTAAATGACTAATTCAAGAGGGCATAATTTTAAGATGACTGGAGGAAAGTATAGGATGGAATGCCAGAGATAGATTTTTGACACAGAATGGTGTGTGTGTATGTGTGTGGAACAAGCTTCCAAGGCTGGTAGTAGAGGCAGGTACTTTAGGGACATTTAAAGGGAGGTCATGGATTGTGGGAACATTTTTGTGATGGGTCAAATGAATTTGAGTGAACTTATCCCCTTTGGTTCAAGAGCCTGATGGTAGAGTGTTAATAACTGTTCCTGAACCTAGTGGTATGAGTCCTGATGCTCCTGTACCTTCTTTCTAATGGATGCAGCAAGAAGAGAGTGTGGCCTGGGTTGAGGAAGGGGGTGACCTTGAAGATGGAAGCTGCTTTCCTGTGACAATGGTGGGCCTCTGCTGTGTTGCGCTGTACATTGAATTATAGTATGTTGTACAGTTCTGCAAACAGTCTAGCTGGTACAAAGGAAATCTTGTAAATCTTGACTTCCAGGTTTCTTGCAATTGTACGTGACATACTGTTTGTGAGACTACATTTGGATATTATGTTCAGTTTTGATCATCCTGCAATCGGATAGTAAAAGAATGCAGAGAATTTTTACAAAGATGTTTCCAGAATTTAAGGGACTGGATTATGGATTAAAGTTGAGCAAGTTGGGGCTTTGTTCACTGGAGCTTAGGAGAATGAGGTGTATATATAGAGTCACATAAAATAATGAGGGGTATAGGTAAGCTGAATATGCATTATCTTTTTCCCAAGGTTGGGGAATCAAAACCAGACGGGCCAAGGTTTAAGATGAGAGGCAAACGATTTCATAGGAACATGAAGGACAGCTTTTTCACACAGAAGGTGGCTAATATATGGATTGAGCTACCAGTGGAAGTTGTTAAGTTAGGTATATTAACAAAAATTAAAAGGTACTTGAACAGGAAGCAGCATAGGAAAGTTTTAGAGGGATATGGGCCAACTACAGGCAAATGGGACAAGCTAAAATGGTGATCTTGGTTTGCAAGGACGAGTTGTGCTGAAGTAACTGTTTCCTATGACTCTATCCTGATTTCTTCTCCATAGCTCCCAACACATTTCCCAATAGTTATTACGGGCATAGTGTCTGGGATTTTTTTCCTCAAACACCTATTGATACGAGAGTTATTTCATGAAGTGATTGTCACAGAGTCATAGAGAACTTCAGCCCATCTAGTCCATATCAAACTGTTCATCTGCCTAATGCCATCAACCTGTACCTGGACCATTCTCCTCCCATCCATGTACTTACCAAAATTTCTCTGACGTGTTGAAATAGAGCCCACAACTCCCATTTTCTCATACAGCTCATTCCACACTTTCACCACCATCTGAGCGAAGAAGTTCTCCCTCATGTTCGCCTTAAACATTTCACCGTTCAACCTTAACCTATGAGATCTAGTTCCAGTTTCACCCAACTTCAGTGGTGAATGCCTATTTCTCTGAAAGGATTACACTGTCTATGTCCCTCATAATTTTGTACGCCTCTACTAAATTCTGCTTCATTCTCTTATGATTTTATGGTTGGTGGTTGCTGTTACTGTTGTTGGTTATCTGGACATTGCTGTTGATGCTCTTTTACCAGAAGCACTTGTGTGGGTGGGCTTGTGGTTAGATGAATAATGCTCTGGCCGACAATTGTCCCTGAACAAGTATCATTAAATAAAACAGATTATTTTTATTTTCACATTGCTGTTTATTGAAAAATGTTGTGTGTAAATTAACCATTACATTTTCTGTATACAACATTTCCAAAAGTCTCTAATAATGATAAAAACAGTTTGAGGACATGGGGAAGGCAGCATGTACAGCAACATGAAAAAAATCTTAGGCACGTATATATATATATATAGCTTGGGTGCCTAAGACTTTGGTACAGTAGTCTTAGGCTGTATATTATGTACTGTAATATACTGTACATAACATATTATGTTAGTACTGAATATTATTTTTTCCCCATCACTATTCAGGGCCCCAGACAGTCCTTCCAGGTGAAACGACACTTCACCTGTGAGTCGGCTGGTGTGGTATACTGCGTCCGGTGTTCCCAGTTTGGCCTTTTATATATTGGTGAGACCCGACACAGACTGGGAGACCGTTTCGCTGAACACCCATGCTCGGTCCGTCAGAGAAAGCAGGATCTCCCAGTGGCCACACATTTTAATTCCACGTCCCATTCCCATTCTGATATGTCTATTCATGGCCTCCTTTATTGTCAAAATGAATCCAAACTCAGGTTGGAGGAAGAACACTTTATATACCGGCAGGGTAGCCTCCAACCTGATGGCATGAACATTGACTTCTCTAACTTCCGTTAATGTCCCTCCTCCCCTTCTTACCCCATCCCTGACATATTTAGTTGTTTGTTCATTTTTCGCTCTCTCTCTGCCCAACACTCTGTCTGTTCTCCATCTCCCTCTGGTGCTTCCCCCCCCCCCCTCCCACTTTCTTTCTCCCAAGGCCTCCTGTCCCATGATCCTTCCCGTTCTCCAGCTCTGTATCACTTTTGCCAATCGCCTTTCCAGCTCTTAGCTTCATCCCACCTCCTCCAGTCTTCCCCGATCATTTCACATTTCCCCCTCCCCCCACTACTTTCAAATCTCTTACTATTTTTCCTTTCAGGTAGTCCTGACGAAGAGTCTCGGCCTGAAACGTCGACAGTGCTTCTCCTTATAGATGCTGCCTGGCCTGCTGTGTTCCATCAGCATTTTGTGTGTGTTATGTTTTCCCAGTTACCAAATTACACTAAATACTGCTTAGCTAATACAAAGCTAAGTACTCTTATTTCTGATTTGCAACCACCTTCTTATTTTAACCAATATACAGTACTGTACAAAGGCTTTTTTCCTGGTTTGGTTAGTTGAAGCAGTTCAGATCATTGCTTGGCAGATATTTAGCTTATTGAGGGATCGACTTCATGCCTGTGAATACCCAAGTTTTCTTTTTAGGACATCAAATGTAAGCTGTCCAAATTTGAATCACTAACATAGAAAAAAAGGAAAATAAAATTTCACCAAACAGTCCGTCACATTTTTTTTTTGGCAAGTAAATATAACAGTCCCTTTTTGCATTGGGAATTCCTGCAAAAAAAAAACAGAATGAGATTTGTTTGCTTTTAACAGTTGCCAAAAGAAATTCACCCGTAATAGTTAAAGCTCTATGCTGAATTGGTGACTTGCCCACAGTTAAAAAAATGGAAATGTATTAAAACTTATTTTTACCGCTAATATGATCTTTAAGAATTAAGTTTAAAAATCAAGACATGCCATATATATTTTCATGTACTAAATAAACTTTCATCTCTTTTTTACTGCAAAAATGCCAAGATATTGTTGAATCATGGATCATTTGCTTACGCACAAAAAACAGATATAGTTCCAGTTTGAGATTTCAGCTTCCAGATTCCATTAGTTGACTTGACCCAGCTGCTCCACAAAGTAATTGCCTGATAGGCGACAACCAAAATGGTGAATTTTAATAAAATACTTGTTTCACTACAAAAATGGAAAGAACAGGACTTATAACTGCAGGTGCCAATCATAAACACAAACCATATCCCATTACACCCTCATCATTTCTATTCACAGTGGTCCCTTTCCACTCCAGCCGCAATCTCTTTCTACTGGCCATCACAACTTCTGAACTTATTTGACCATATTTCCCAACTTAATCACTCAGATTTCTCAAACAAGAGAAAATCTGCAGATGTTGGAACTCCAGGCAACATATGCAAAATGCTGGAGGAACACAGCAGGGCAGACAGCATCAATGGAAAAGAGTAAACAGTAAATATTTTGGACCGAGACCCTTCAACAGGACTGGAGAAAAAAGATGAGAAGTCAGAGTAAGAAGGTGACAGGAGGGGAGGAAGGAATACAAATTAATAGTGAAACTGGAAGGGAAAGGGGTGAAATAAAGAGCTGGGAAATTGATTGGTGGAAGAGATAAAGGGCTGGAGAATGGGGAATCTGATAGTACAGGATAGACGGCCATGGAAGAAAGGAAAGGGGGAGGAGCGCCAAATGGAGGTGATGGGCAGGTAAGGAGATAAGGAGAGAGAGGGAAATAGGAATGGGGAATGGTGAAGGGAGGGGGAGGACCACTACCGGAAGTTTGAGAAATCAATATTCATGCCATCAGGCTGGAGGCTACCGAGACAGAAAACAAGATGTTGCTCTTCCAACCTGAGTGTGGCCTCATCAGGACAGTACAGGACACCATGGACTGACATGACAGAATGTTTCTCAACCTGATCACTACAGGCTCTACAAAACTAATCACTTTAGGACGAATAAACCATGAGGCACAAAAATTATCTAAGCACTTAGAATCAAAATTAGATTTATCTCTCAAATATGTAGTGAAATTTGCTGTTTTGTGGCAGTAACATAGTGCAACACATACAAATTACTGTAAGTTACAAATTAAACAGTGCAGAAGAGGAATTTTGAGATATTGTTCATGGGTTCATGAATTGCCTATAAATCTGATGGCAGAGGGAAAAAGCTGTTCTTAAAACATTGAATGTGGGTCTTCAGGTTCTTGTACCACCTGCTTGATGGTAATAATGCAAAGAAAGCATGTCTCAGATTGTGAGGGTCTTTAATAACAGGGGCTATCTTCTTGAGGCACCAATTCTTGAAGATGCCTTCAACAGAGGGGATCATTGTGCCCATGATGTATTCAGTTTTAACTAGTACCATTGGTCAGATTTCCAGATCCACTTAAGTTTTAATAAAAATTAATTAATATAAAATTAATTAATGCTGCAGGCAACTTAGATTGCTCTTTCCCCTTCATTTATGTACTGTAATTATGTACAATACAGCATATTTTATTCTTGGGGAATTTTTGCAGAATATGCTTGAGAGGAAAATGCATTCATTTACTAAATGTGGTTCTTGAATGTAGCAAATCATATATAGTTTATTGCTCATTATTCTTGAAGAAATTGTAGTAAGCTTTTTACTGGAGTTGTCATAGTTCATATGGTGAACTTCTTTCTAGTCCGTGAGGCAAACATCAGTCACGGTTTACAGCAAATAATTACCAGCAACACAGAAAACTTGGACACATTTAAAATATTAACTGTTGATAGGCAGGGTGGTTTCCAGCAAGCTTATGTTCCAAACCTTACTTTTAATCAAATGAAGAGCTAGTGGCTGAGGTGCAGGATATATACAAAGAAATAGACTCAGGAGCAGCCGTTTGGACTTTCTTGCCTGATCTTTTAGATGACGATTTAAGCTCCAGGCTGAATTAGAAAGGTCGGATACAGGTCGAATCGAGGTAACGGGGTCCAGCACCCAGAGCATTTTGAAGCAACAGAACCCAATGTTTGGATGATGATTTAGGTGCTGGACCAGATTGAAAAGGCCAAGATGTTGGAGCCCAAGGAAAGGTATGGGCTAGGTCAGCTCACTGCTCTGCAATGCTTTCTTGGTTCTGCACTGAAACAAGGGTCCATAGACAGACTCCCTCAGTAGACTTCAGTTCTGAATACTATTTGCTTGCTTTTATTGTTCACATAATTTGATTTTTTTCCTGCACATTGGATGTTTGATGGTTGTCTTTTTCCTAATTGGTTCTTTTGGGTCTCTTTGTTTTGTGGCTGCCTGTAAGGAAGCAGAATTCAAAATTGTATAATGTATACATATTTAGATAATAAATGTATTTTGAATTTTGATCGACCATTCAGTAAGATTATGGTTCTTCTTTTACATTGATGCCACTTTCCTGACTAACTCTATATACTTTTTTTCCATTTATGTATATGGGTCTATTGATCTCAGTCTTGAAAGTACCACAAGAACAATGGATGTCACAATCCTATCTAGTTCAGTTCAATAAAAGAACAACATTGATTGAGTGTCAGTGTATTTCTGATCTGTAGTTTAGCTGTTTTTGAACTTTCCATAGGTGAAGCACTGCAAGAGGAAGCTACAGTGCCTTCAACTGTCAGATATACAAGACTAATTCCCCAAAATGCAGCAATTAACCTGGGTCATGTCTTGGCACAGCTACAGTATGCTATGTCTTACTTTTGCCATAATATAAACATCGGTCACTGTAAACAGTAGATATATCACCTGTACTACAAAAAGCTCAATTAGCTTAGAAAAATTACCTTAGCTGATTAAGCATTTTAAAATGCTGAAGCAAAACAAATGAAAATTTTATTCCTTACCCATATTTTAACCTTTAAGTTTATTTTTATACAATACTTTACTCTTTATAATTGTTGATTATTGATGAGTAAATGTCGTGCCAGGACCAAAGCACCAACAGAGAATTTTTAATACATGTAAAAGTATATGATGAGTGATCTATTTATCTACCTCCTTACTTCAAGATACAGCACGTGACAGTCCCTTCCCACCCAACAAGCCCACACTGCCCAAATACACCCATGAGGCCAATTCACCTACCAACCTATACATCTTTGGGATGTGGGAAGAAACCAGAGCATCTAGCAGAAACCCACACAATCCCAGGGAGAACGTACAAACTCCTTACAGACAGCAGTGGGACTGAACCCAGGTCACTGACACTGTAATCACATTACAGAAAGTTACATACATTCCCTCAAAAATTTGATCCTTGATCCTTAAAATCTAGTCCTTCCTAATATTACTTCTGCTTCTTCTTATATTCCACAAATATTGATTACAAATATCCAGCATATTTATGACAAAATCTATTGGCAGAAGGTTAAATTTCATCTGTCACTTGTAGATGTAATTTCTCTGAGGCTATATACTCCAGTGCCTTTTCTTTCTGGTAGATATTACCAAACAAAACAAAAGAATTGTACTTTGATGGTTCATCTTGCATTGTGGATAAGACTTCAGAAAATAGGTATCTATCAATGAATGACTTCTTTTGTGTAGTCACTGTTGTAATGGAGGAACATAACAGATAATTTCCACGTGATGTTCTTACACAGGGAGGAATCTTATAAATGCAAAGATAACTGTTTATATTACATGAAGAATAAATATTCAGAATCAGGATCGGTTCAATATCACTGGCATATGCTGTGCAACTTGTTGTTTTGTAATAACAGTATATCATAATGCATAATAATAAAAAACTGTGAATTACAATATGAAGTCTATATTAGAAATTAATTTCAATAAGAGTAAAAAGAAAAAATAGTGAGGTAGTGTACATGGGTTTATTGTCCATTCAGAAATCTAATGGCATAGGGGAAGAAGCTGGTCAAAACTTTGTGTGTCTGTCTTCAAGTTCTGATACTAACTCCTTGTTGGTACCGATGGGAAGAGGGCATGTCCTGGATGATGGGGTCCATAATGATGGATGCCACATTTTTGAGTCATTGCCTTTTGAATTTGTTTTCAATGCTGGGGAGGCTACTGCCCATCACACAAAATGCTGGAGGAACTCAGCAGGCCAGGAAGCATCTATGGAAAAAAGAACAGTTAACATTTTGGACCGAAACATCGACTGTACTCTTTTTCCATAGATGCTGCCTGGAGTGATGAGTTCCTCTAGCATTTTGTGTGTGTTGTTTGGATTTCCAGCATCTGCAGATTTTCTCTTGTTTGTTCAGGCTAGTGCTCATGATGGAACTGGCTGAGTATACAACTTTCTGCAGATTTTTCTGATCCTTTATAGTGGCTCCTCCATACCAGAGGTTTCAAAGGTACATTTAATGTCAAAGAAATGTATACAATAAATCCTGAAATGCTTTTTCTTTATAACCATCCACGAAAACAGAGAAGTGACCCCAAAGAATGGAAGACAGTTAAATGTTAGAACCCCAAAGTCCCCCCCCCCAGCTTCCCTTCTCCCCGCATAAGTGGCAGTGAGAAACAATCCCCCCCTTCACCCACCAGCAAAAACAACTATCGGCGCCCATGCACCCACCACCAAGCACTCAATCCTGAGCAAGGCAACAGCAAAGACACAGATTTGCAGTTACCTCAAAGACATATTGTTCACCCAGCATTCGATGTACCACAGTCTCCCCCTCTCTGTAATAAGGGAGAAAGAGATGTCTCCATTTCACCAGATGGTGATACAACCAGTTAGATTGCTCTCCATGATATAACCATATAACAATCACAGCACGGAAACAGGCCATCTCGGCCCTTCTAGTCCGTGTCAACTATATCTGTAGAAATTTATGAGAATCCTTGATGACATACCAAGTCTCTTCAAACTCTTATTGAAATGTAGCTGCAGTCATGCCTTTTTTGTAATTGCATCAATATGTTGGACACAGGTTGGATCTTCAGTGATGGTGACAGCCAGGAACTTGGCATGAACATTGGAAGAAGCTCACTTGCACTTACTTGAAGAGATTTTTACATTACTTGAGGTGGTAACAAACATCCCATTTGAAAATTGCAGTGGTCCCTGCAATATCTGGAGTGAGACCTGAACAACAAACTTCTACATCAGTGCTAAAACTGTAATTATGGTAAAATTGGCAATTTTAAAGTTTTTACAAATTCATTTTACAAGATTCACACCATAATTCCTTGTATTTTCTGATACACATGGCCATTTACTCACACATTTCTGGAATTTTATCATTCTCACCCTGGGTTAAATCTTAGCATATAAGCACTCCAGCCATACAAGTCTTGAACATACCGGTGCTTCCAAAGGTATGAACACTTTCACATAGTGATTTTTCACTATCCCATTATTGATGACTGTGTTTCTTCCCTTCTGGAGTTCCTCAGCCATCCTATTTCTCTGAATTCCTTTTCTCTTTTAAAGTATTCTCTAGTATTTATTCTCATATCTAGCCCTCTGAATCCTTATTCTGTTATTCCTTAACAAATCAAATTTTATTTCAGCAACACTCTTTCTGAAGCAGTTTCAGAAGTTTAAGTCAATTAAAGATATTACTAAAAATATAGTTTTTCTAGCAGTCAAATATTAATCTGCTTAATTTTTATACAGTATACAGACATATAAATTAGGAGAAGGAGTAAGCCACTCAACTCATCAAGTCTGGCTGACCTGATTACAACTTTAGCTCCATATTCCTATCCACCAGTAGTCACTTCTCACCATTTTAATAATTGATTACCCTTCAACCTCTCCTTGAAAATATTTGACAAATCCATTTTCACTGCCCTTTGAGGAGAAGAGTTCCAAAGACTCACACAGCCTAGAAGCATCTTAAATGAGCAACATTTACTTTAAACATTGATACCTCATTCTTGATTCTTTTGCAAAAGGGAGCTTCCTCTCCCTTGTCAAATTGCCTTAGGACTTTGGCAATCTTCAATCAAGTCAAAATGGAGAAAGATGTTTACACAGGGAGTGTGGTGGGGGTCTTTGTATGAGCTGCCAAGGTTTGTGGTGGAAGTAAATGTGACAGTGGTGTTTAAGAGGTTATTAGATAGATGAGTGATGTGTAGGGAATGGAGAGATATGGAAGATATACCAGCAAAGGAGGTTTAGTATTATTTGGCATCATTTAACTTCCAGAGACAGCAACATATCAATGTACATGGACAAGTCATCAATCAATAAACATGCTTTCACAATACCAATGTTTGCTTGATTTTTTTTCTTTCTGTTTTAAGTAACAGCCCATAACTAGCTTCACTATATTCAAGATCCAGTCTTTTGGGTGGTGCTTTATTTCTTTCAGGATGGTGACTCTGGACATGTGGAGTGGCAGTACGTTTGGTAGGTGCCTTGTCAAAGACAACTTTCTCTGTTGCCACTGTCACGCTGCTGTTGGTGACATGATCATCAATAAGAGGTTAGTCTGGTAGATGCAATGTGTCCATCTTGTTGGATGCAATTGACTCAGGTGTGTTCTTCGGGTAAGCATCCAGTATCTGGTCCACATGACATCTCCATGTATGATCTCCAACATTTACTGTGTCCATCTTGGTTCTCGTAGCTATCCTACTGGGTGTCCACTTGTCTTCTCGATAATCATGTGTTAGGACTTCCTGTCCAACCTCAAAGCTCCTTGCTGATTTACTTGGCAACTGGCTGAACTGTTTATTCTGCACTTCATTCCATAGATCAGGTTTCAGGAGGTCTATGCAAGATCTCAGATTCCTGTTCATGAATAGCATTGAAGATGTTTAATTTGTCATAACATCAACATAGTTCCGATACACAAAAAGGATGTTATCTATCTTGTGCTGAAGAAAATGTCTTCTTCGTCTATAGCTTTAATGGACTTTTTGAAGGTTTGGATAAACCTTTCAGCATTCATTGCTGGGTAGTTAGCAGCTGAACAGAACAGTTTGATGCCATTTATCTTCAGGAATAGTCTGAGCACTTCTGAAGTGTATTTTGGTCCATTGTCACTCACAATTTGTGCAGATAAGCCACTTCTGGAGAAGATAGTCCTCAGATTGTAAACAGCCCTTTCTGATGTGGTTGACTTCATTGGTATGCCCTCAGGCCACTTCGAATGAGCATCCACAGCAAATAGAAGCATGGAATTCACGAATGGCCCGGCAAAGTCAATAAGCACAATGGAAGATGGATCTGAACATCTGATTGAATTTGCTTCAAGATCACTGGTGACCGCAGAACACAGCAATACACAGACTGACCAAAAGGCCCTTAGTCTGGTGAAGATGGCCACTCCCACTGGAGTAAAGGTGCCTCTGGGGGTGCACGTTGAACATTGTGCCATTCCAACCAGCTTTTGGACAATCTCTCTATCTATTTTTATACTGCAAAAAATACCGGGAAATGTGTTGCTTGGGTGAACAACCAACACTCGCGAGGATGTGCTAGAGTCAGCTTGCAATATTCGCCACATGTTCTGGTGTCACATAACATCTCACTAGTATTTGGCAGAACAGCACAGAAAATAACAAACTATGAAATGAGCAAAACAAACTCCTTTCTTCCTCGCCACTGGCTTGGATGCAGACATTAGGTCTTTGATTTCCACAGCAGACTTGCAGAGATTCGCAGACTTGTGGAACATAGAAGCAATTAGAGATTGGCATGGACAGATGACTAAGTGCCTACCAAGAGACAGAGTGTAAGCATAAATGTTTCTGTTTCAGTTTATCATGATGGAATGAGTAGCACATCATAGGGTTTGGTGCTGGCATTTCAATGGAGAGCAAGGAATGAACCAATGTTTGGCTGATTTAAGCACTGGGCTAGATTGAAAAGGTCAGGGTATCAGGGCCGGAGGCAAGGAACAGGCCAGTATTCAGCTCGCTACTTGGCAAGACTTCCTCATCTCTATCCTGAACTGAAGCTGTGGCCTGCAACTAACAGGCTACCAGACTGGCTGCAGCAATGACTGGCTTCGTGACTGTGAACTTACTTTTGTGAACATTGGTTCTGAATGTTATTTGCTTACTTTTTATTGTTTGCATAATTTTTTTCTTTCTTTTTGCAGATTAGGTATTTACAAGTCTTCTTTTTGATTGACTTCTGTTGAGCTTCTCTGTTTTGTGGTTGCCTGTAAGGAGATAAATCTCAAGGTTATATAATGTATATGTATTTGATAACAAATGTACTTTGAACTTTGAACTTTTCACACTTTCTATAAATGTCATTTTTCTATGCGTGCACCAGGGCACTGATTACAAAATATGATGGTGGCACAAAGAGGTAGAAAAGTAAGAGAAAGCTAAAAAAGTTTAAGATATTTAAGTGCCAGAAAAAATCTAGAAGAGAACTTAATGTAAGAAAATAAGAAATTGTCCATTTTAATAGAAAAAGTAAAGAAGAAGCATATTTCACAACTACAAACATGTACTTAGAGATTACAGGTCTCTGAATATTAGAGAATCATGTATCTTGGTACATGATTGTGGAAGGCCAGGACACAGGTAAAGCAAGTAATGTGGAGAACTATAGGGATTTTATCGTGCATTGCTGAGAAACTGGGCACATATATACAATCTTCTAAAACATTGGTGAAGCCATAGTTGGACCACTGTGTACAATCATAATCATCACACTATAGGAAGCATATGCTTGTGTGCAGAGGAGAGTCAGCAGGATGGTATAGAATGCCCTAGTTGCAAGAGGAGACTGTATGAGGTGGATTCATTTTTCTTGGAGTTACTGAGGCTGAGGGGGACCTTATAGAAATGTACACAATCATCAAGGGTAAGGATAAGGTGGACAGTAAGAAACATTTTAGGGGATTTGAGGAAGAACTGATCACCAGAAGAGTGGTCAGAATCCAGAATGCAGTGCCTGTGGGCTGCTGATGTGTAAATTCACACAACATGTAACAAATATTTAACAGGTTTTTGCGTCACTTATACACTTTGGTCAAAACTGAGAGATAAGATTAGTATTATTAGGTGTGTAGGCCTCCATTAGTCTCGATAGACCATGGATTTGTGCCTTGGAAAGTTTCCAGGGCACAAGCCTGGGCAAGGTTGTATGGAAGACTGACAGTTGCCCAAGCTGCAAGTCTCCCCTCTCCGCACCACCGATATTATCCAGGGGAAGGGCATTAGGACCCATACAGTTTGGCACCAGTGTCGCCACAGAGCAATGTGTTGTTAAGTGCCTTGCTCAAGGACACATACACAGCCTCAGCCAAGGCTTGAACAAGCCTTAATGATTCATATCACTAGATGAATGCCTTAACCACTTGGCCACGTGCCAACACAGTATTATTAGGTACTTGATGGTCAATGTAGAATGACAGGTCAAAGGGGTTGCTCCTGTGTTGTATTACTCTGATTTTATTGTATGCATGGAGGTTATGCTTCACTTGTATAAAGCTGTCTGAGAGCGAGGAATGATCCGATGTTTGGATGATTTAAGAGCCGAGTCAGGTTGTCGGGACAGGAAGCGAGGGATGGGCCAGTTCTGCCTGATTCTTCTCCCTGCTCTGAGATGTTTACTCAGCTCTGCACTGATCTGAGGCTGTGACTGTATGGTACAGATTAATTTCCTTCAGCACAATAACTACTTTAGCACTAATTATTGATTGATAACTTACCCATGCACATTGATTTGTTGCTGTCTCTGTGAAGTGAATATACAAGTTAATCTCATCTCCGAGTGCATGCCTTTACTTAGTTGATATGTAGTTGTACAGACACAACAGATAGGTGGTAAGTATAAATCTAAAGTTAGTGAATATCACCAACTATACCAATAGTTAAAAGGTGACAGGACTTGGAGGAAAGGAAAGAGATAGCGAAAGGAAATAGTTAATCAGTACAGAGAAGGCAGTCACAGATGCTAGCACAAGGATGCATGAGTGACAGTGCCTTAGTTGAGGAAGTTGACAAAGTTGATAGTGCTAATGAGGACTGGGAATCATATAATGAGAGGATTGAACTGTGTGTAATGCTATCGATGTGGATCAGGAAAAAAAGTCTCACATTTTTTAGCTTAATCGGTGCTAAAACATAAAATATCTTATGATAATTCGTGAAAAGCCAGCAGTCAAGATGTTCAACAAAATTGTTGAAATTTTACAAAATTAGTTGAGCCCCAAACTGCTAGTAATAGCTGAGGAATTTAGATTTCACAAAAGCAAACAGACAAAGAATGAAAGCACTTCTGAATACATTGCAGTACTGTGCAAACTTTCCTAATACTGTGACTTTCCTAATACTGAGATGGAGTTTCTGATGTTTTAAGGGACAGGCTTGTATGTGACATGCATTGTCAAATTGCTCAAAGAGACTATTGTCAGAAAGATGTATTACCTTAGAACAGGCATTGACCATTGCAATATCAATGAAGATAGCAACAAAAGATGTGTCAGAACTATAAAAGAAAAGTTTAGAATGTGAAACATACCAGATGTCTCTGAATGGTACAAAAAGCCAAAAATGTTATCAATATGGCAATTCCTCTTATGATACTAATGACTGTTGGTTCAAAGAAAAGTTAGGACATTGCTGGGTGGCACACCTTGAAAGGCCAGAAGCGACTAGTCCATGCTGTCTCTCAATAAATAAAATAATAAATTTGAATCTTGAATCTTGAATCAAAATCCTCTGATTTGGAAGCTGATAAAATATCTTCTGAAAGTATTGCACATCCACTAGTTCTGCTTTTTATTCATTACACGTTTTAGAGTCATTCTCCAACAGGACCGTGACCTTGTCGTTGGGCTTGTGTGCCTCAATAACCCAGAGAGCTATGTTGGCTGGAGTCAGGATTTCATGCTTTGACTCTTGGTAGGGTCACCCATGCCAAACATATCAAAGGGTAGAGACCAGACTAAGAGTGGTCCACTGGTTCTCCAGATTTGGTGATTCAGCTCAGGGCTAACAACTCTGACCGGTCAAACAAATTGTTATGAAGTCAGCAATGAAGAACCCTTCTCTATCTGAGTGTGACGGTATGACTGAGTCTCCAATGGGGAACTTATGACTGACAGTAGTGAAAACAGAAAGGAAGCTACCAACATGATGAAGGAAGCCCTGAACACTACCAGAGATGGAGGATCTTCATTGCACCCCTAATCATCAATGGCATAACGGGCAGTAAATCAGTGCGTTAGAGACATAGAGTCATAGACTCTAATGTGTGTAATGAGTAAAGGGGAGCTCTTGGATGTGAAATTACTTCTCACAAGAATTTGAATAAATTGGTCAAACATGGACATGGCACGTAATGATGGTGAGTGTCAAAGCTGATTTCTCCTTTAAAAGTGCACATTGATTTTGCCTGATTTTCTAAACATTGGCTAATAACCCTGCTATCATAGTAACATTTAATATTTCCCTTGACACAATAACATTTGAATTGAAGGAACATTACCTTGCTCTACACATTCCCTCATGTAAGAAGCAGATCAAACATCTTTGACAATGAAAATGTACTTTGAACAATTTTCTTCTGCCTCATTCACCAACAGGAGTGGATTACACTGTCATGCATCTGTTTGCTTTGTAACTAAGTTGCAATTTCACTCAACATTGACTAAAGTGGTGTGAAAATACACCACAAATTGTTGCTTAATTCTGATTTTTCATAGTTCATCCTTCTTCAGTCATGTTTGGACGATTTACTTTTAATCATTCGTTGGTTTGCTTTATCATTTAAATTCATATTAAATATTGAATTCCGTTGTAACACATTCTTAATGTCTTGTGCAGTTCTAGCTTAGTGAAAAATCAAACATAAGTTGAAATGAAAGACGTACTGTAAGTTGTGAGGTTACTGAGTACAGAGTGTAGCCAGATTCTGTGCAACGTTATCTGGTGGAATGAGACCCGTCCCTATAAAGTAGGTCGCTTTATGGCCCAGAACTTACTATGGGTCTGTGGCCTTGACCAATAACTTCCACTTTCTGAGCGAAACAACATTCTTCCTATCTTCTGATCTGCCAGTTACCATCTTCTTTCTGATTTTCATCCTCCCTCCCACTGAAGCATCCCCCTCTTACCCCAGCAATCAATTCTCAACTGTAATTCTCCATTGAAATCCTTGCACAAGTACCCTTCCACTCTCTGACCTTGAATCCCTCTCCTAGTGCCTTGGTTTTAACTCTATCAACTCTCAGCCAAACTCTTGTCTATTCCCCTCTTGTTTTCTGAACCTTGGACTCCTCTACCCTTTGAGTCTTCCAATGACTCAGGTTGAGCCTACCTGATATTCTTTCAAACCTGGAAAGCCTACAGCACAATTACAGGCACTTTGCCCCACAAAACTTTGTTGGACAGGTCCTTACTTTAGAAATTACCTAGGGTTACCCATAGCCCTCTATTTTTCTAAGGTCTATGTATCTACCCAGGAGTCTGTTAAAAGGCCCTATCATATTCACCTCCACCATTGTTGCCGACAGCCCATTCCATGCACTCACTGTTCTCTACATTTACTTTCTGGAATAGTGAAGCTCCTGATACCTTGTTAAAGGTCTGTATCTCTCTCTGCTATTGTTTGGGCCTCATTTTACTTTAAATTTTCAGCATCAAGCCTTGAGCAGAACATTTATTGATGTACCACATATTTTAATTTGTTTTTGCTAGCATTGGGCATATGGGCTGTCCAAGGAAAATTAGCACCTTTGGTATAGGGGTTGACATGTCTATTCTGGGCAGCTCACTCACCTTTGATCCCTGCTGGACACTCAGCTCTCACCTGTGGCTCCAAGTAGCTGATTGCATGCAGCTTGGACACTCGCCAGTATCTTGACAGGCAGGCTAAGCCAGACAAGAGTAGCTGGCAGGTCTCATACTCTGGTGAGATAGGGTCAAGTGTGTCGTAACATGCCAAGTCAGCTCTGGAAGACTGGGCTGACAAGATTAACAGTGAGATGTAACGGGCAGAAAGTCAGGTCTGCAATGTTTTGTGGAG
Organism: Hypanus sabinus; assembly: GCF_030144855.1. Classification (NCBI taxonomy): domain Eukaryota; kingdom Metazoa; phylum Chordata; class Chondrichthyes; order Myliobatiformes; family Dasyatidae; genus Hypanus; species Hypanus sabinus. Next base: position 88,798,998 of record NC_082719.1, read on the forward strand.
AGTGAAGGGCATGACAAGGCACAGACTAAGTCATAGTTATCCATAACGAAGATCTCAGTTGTACGACCTCTTGTGCCACTCACTGAACCTACACTTCTGAGGACAACAGATCACAAGCATCATTTAACATTGCAGATTTTCTCTGGTGTTAATGAAGGAAAATATAGTAGTGTGATCACTTGAGTGAGTGTGATGTTCTTCTAAGATGTTGTCTATTGGTGGATCCTCAGTTAGCTGTAGAGACTGATCAGCCAATAGACAACCCCTCAGGAGAATGTATTCTGGTGCAGTATGAGCAAGAGTAAGTGGTAGTTGGGGTTAGTGGTTGGGTGATTTGTTTGTTCAGTACTTCCTTTTGCAGCAGCTGCTTGTTCTCTGCAGCACAGTGAAGGTCGTTCTCATGTAGCCCTTTTGAATAGATTTCCTCCAGGTGCATCTATTGAGTGCAATGCCTTCCCAGTTTGTCGATGCAATGTTAAATTTCTTCAGACTGGTTTTGAAGTTATCTTTGAAAAAATTATACGTACATCCTATTCCACAAATCTTGAACATACAGAATGAATGGAGTTGAATGATGTGATTTTCCTGAAGTAGATGAGTTGTGAAATTAGTACTTGTGTTCAGACATAGTTTCCTTGGGATACAAGTCTACATGTGTTTAAGCCTGGATTACTGTCTTAACATCTGCAGTTCCTTCCTCTGTTACTTTAGTACAGATGAGGTTTTGCTTAAGAGAAATAAATTTATGTTACTGTTGAAAAAAGCAGAACAAAAAATGAGTGCATTAAACATCTGTTGACTTGTATATCAAGGACCATGAAGTTTTAATCAATGCCTTTTCAATAGACAGAAATTTTAAAGAAAGATAATGTTGACATTTCCTCTTGTTGAAATATGTCCTGCCAAACTTACCTTATACTGCATACCTTATTACAGTAAATATTATTCAAGTCCTTTTTAAACTTTAATATAGCCAACAGAGCATTACAATGATAAGTAAAATAATAATGCTTTCTAATCCTTACAGATTTATTATTATAAACCTGACTGAAAACAGATAGATGTTTGGGCATCCTACATATTTAGTTTCCTAGATGTTCTTCAATGGCCCTGCATTGGGTTCTTAATGGAAATATGTTCCAGGCCAGACTTGTTACGAGAACACAACCTGAAATCATTTGACTGGAAGAGTTTGAAGTTCAAAGTTCAAAGTGAACTTAATATCAAAATATGTATGTCACAATATACTACCCTGAGATTCATTTTCTACTGAGTATTCACAATAGAACAAAGGAATACAAAAGACAGCACAGTGAGAGGTTACATCTATTTTTGATTAATTTTGTGCATGTGAAAAAATATTACTCATTTAGAAAGTATTTGTAAGTTTTTTATTTCATGGTTGGATGCAAAATGCTCCACATGTTGCAGAGAGTAGTTTGTTTGTTAGAGCCTCAACCCAGAAATATCACTGGGTCATCATATCACTTTGCGTATTAATTAAGCAAACTGAGATTTATTGATGATTGGTATTATTTTTGCACATTATTATACAAAGAGTCAAATTGGTTATTACAGGATCAGCAAAATTTCTAACACATTTTTCCAACGCTGCAAGTAAGGTCGGGTTCAAAGGCTATAGACAGCCTTCAGAAGTGATGTAGCAAAGCCCAAGGATTATTCTTGACTGAAATTGGGGTGTAATAAATGCCTCATAGTTCAGTCATATAACACCTTTCAATCTGTTATTTTTCATCACAACAATATTGTGACCTCTAAAGTAACCCTCAAAACAAGCTTAGACTGGTGCTACATTTCAAAATTTTACAAGAAAAATAACTCAATGTTGAAAGGATTTTGATTTGACAGTACAAAGCCCAGACTCAAAATTTTGACAAATCCCATCTTCTACTATGAAGAAAAACAAATATTGATCCTAAACACACCTAATTCATCTCTGCACATGTAATCCCAAATGAAAATGCCCGAGATGACCAGAGGACGTTCAATATTTTTCCCATCTTGTAAAATCAACATCAGTTGCATTGTATATCTCCACATGCTATGAGTCATTCAACAAACTAAGTCTTGTTTTTTTTTGCACTATGTGATAGATATTAGTCAGTTGATGTGGTTAATTAAACAATGTCACAGACAAACTGATTGATGAGACACCCTTTGAGTGCTGCAATTTTTTTGCTCTTGGTAAGGAAACATCAATGAACTTCTGACCCTGCACATTAATATTGTGTTCCAGTTGGCAGAATAATAATCTGTTTAAATTAGTTTACAGCAATCCAATTTAATAACCATTGAAAGATCTCAACTAAAGAACATGATGTTAACACTATTATGACTACACTGCAGTAAATGGTACAGATAGAACAACCTGATGATTACTTGGGTATCTTTTAGATTTATGGCTTTGCAGCAACAAAGTGCTTTTATACATCAAAGGAAAAAAAGTATTGACACTACATTTGTGTCAACCGTTACAATAAATATGTTTAAATATAATATTTTCTGTCTAAAGCAACTCAGATGAATAATTTTAATTTTAGATATAATAACAGAAAAAATAATCCCTTGACCAGTTCTTGATTGTTAAGAGAGCTTCATTTCTTGGTAACTGCTTAACTCAGCACTTATGCAAACAAAACAATTTTTTTTCCATTTCGTACTTTATATTGAGTATTTTGCTTGTTTCTTTGTTGCCATTTGGGCAATTTATATATTTTTTTATCATGAAGGTCTTGATTTTTTTTCTTTGAACAGGTTTCTTTTTTGATGTTTTGTGGCTGTCTGTGGAGAAGACAAATCTCAGGGTTGTATACTACACACATAATTTAATAAAATGGAATGTGGAATCTTTGAATCTTTGGTAGTTTTAAACTAAATAATTGCAGCATATTACAGAGGTATGTGGGAGAAATTGTTATGAACTTTCATTTAGATTAAATCCCAGATGTAATCTTTTATGCAAATAATTAGTTTGCCATAGATTCTACAGGTAGTGACTTTTGAAGTCTTGAATGCCCACAAAAATCTATTACAAAATTGCTAACCAATTTTAATTGCTGTGGTACAAGTTATAGTTGCTGAAGAACAAGTAGGTGTCTCAGTTTTCACTTAACATGAAGTGGAGCCAGGAAAAGATGTTCCATATTTGATCTTTTAACCTATCAATCTACTTAAGAAAGGGGACAGAGAGAAACAAGAAAAATACAGACCTAATGAGAAACACTGCAAAAAGTAGAAATCTGAACTGAGAATAGAAAATGCTGGGAATACTCAACAGGGGTGCCAATACCTCTGGATAGTGAAACAAAACCAATATTCCAAGTTGATAAACACAAGAGATTCTCAGCTGCTGCATTCACAAAATGCTGGAGGAACTCAGTAATTCAGGCATCCTTCCCTCCACCTGGTCTCACCTATGACCACCTAGTTTATACTCTTTCCTCTCTCCCCTGAACCCCACCTTCTTATTCAGGCTTTTGCCCCCTTCTGTTCTAGTCCTGATGAAGGGTCTCAGCATGAAGTATCAACTGTTTGTTCCCCTCCCTAGATGCTGCCTGACACGCTGAGTTCCTCCAGCAAATTGCGCGTATTTTAATTTGAAGATTTTTCATGCGACATCATCAGTACAGAATTAATGACCAATTGATCTAATATCTTCTGTAGTTACTGAAATCCATATTTAAGGACAGTGACACCTAATACTTTGATGCATTCCAGTTGTTCTGAGTGAGCCTGAGTGGATTGATAAAGTTTGTTGATACCTGATGAATTTGATTCAATGTTGATTTATCGTGGCAGTGTTAACAGCACCCATCGAGAATGGGTATTGTTAGCACGACCAGCATTTATTGCCTATCCCGAAACATCCTTGAAAGGCTGGTGATAAGCTTCTGTTCTGGACTACAACTGGCTGCTGTTAGATAGTGATTTCTCAGATATCGACATGCTGTTGATGGTCGTGTATTCCCAAATCAGTATAAAGCACAATTTAGAAGAAGCGACTAAATTAATGGATAGTGAAATGTCAATGGATGTTATTTATATGGTGTTCCAAATGTCATTCATTAAATTTTCACATAAAGAAATATTAGTTAAAATTAAAGCTTACAGAACTGAGGACGAATTATTGACTTGTGATGGAAATTGACAGAGTGGTAGGAGACTTACATTAGAGAAAATGAACTGTTACTGAATTTGGTGAGATCTAATTACAGGTTTCCCACAAGAAAGGGTCTATGTTGCAGTCTCAAATATTCACTGCTCTTATTTAAAAGTTTAGATGATGGGATAAAGGATGATATATCCAACTTTGCCTTATAGCACCTAGAGACAACATTGAAAACAATAATAGCTTAAAAGTATTTTAAAACTTTCAATCATAGAATGTAGAGAGCTGACAAGCAATTCAAGAAAGAAGAGCAAATGGAAAAGTTTGAAATGCTGAATCTGAAAGACTGTCTGCTGTGCTGTAACAGCTAAAGGAGGCAAGTTGTGGGAGAATACATATTTACTGGTAATCCACAGATAAGGAAATGTTTTCACAGGCAGTAACTCAATGCAGAGAACATCATATCCTTACAGTTCTAATGAAAACAAAAATGTTGACAAAGTGGTAGCTGTGAGCAGATAAAATGTTTTTCACTTATTGTATAACTATTTCAGATTGAAATGCTGGTATAATTCATGGTTGCTTCAGATCAAGTCTACAGCATTCTGACTGGAAAGAATGAATAGCCAGAAGTCATGGTACATATTGGTACCAATGACATAGGTAGGAAAACAGAGGAGATGCTGAATAGAGAATATAGGGAGTTAGGTAGAAAACTGAAAAAACAGGTACTCCAGGGTAGTAATCTCTGGATTGCTGCCTGTGCCATACTCCAGTAAGGGTAAGAATAGGATGCTTAGGCAAATTAATGTGTGTCAGAGGAATTGGTGCATGGGATAGGGGTTCAGATTTCTGGGTCATTGGAATCAATTCTAGGAAGGTTTAACCTGTACAAATAGGACGGTTTACACCTGAACCTGAGGGAACTAATATCTTTGCACGATAATTTTCCTGAGCTGTTGGAGATGATTAAAACTAATTTGGCAGGAGGTTCAGAATTGGAGTGATAGATCTGAAGATGGGGCATGCAGATGCCGTATGTGGTAAGACTGTGAGGAAGTACAGGCAGATGATAGGGCAAAATTTCAGTCAGTGGGATGAATTGCATTGTAATATGAGGGTAAAAATTATAAATGATGAGTAATACTGGACCGAAGGTGAAAGCATGCAGTAAATAGAATAAGATAGATGATCTTGTCATGCAGTTCGAGATTACATGTGACATGGGTATCATTGAGTCTCTGCTGAAAGAAAATCATTGTTGGGAGCTTAACATCCAAGAATACTGTACAAGTTGTATCAAAAAGAGAGTCAAGGGGGTAGAGAGAGTGAGGTGGCTCTGTTGGTAAAAAAATGAAATCAAATCCTTAGAAAGAGGCAACATAGGATCAGAAGATCCTTGTGCGTGGAGTTAAGAAATTACAAGGGTAAAATAACCTTGATGGGAGTTATAAACAGGATTCTGAATGGTAGCCTAAAGGTGATAGAAAAGGGAATGTAAAAAAAACGTAATGTTACGTTAGTGATGGTGGATTTCAATATGCAGGTAGATTGGGAAAATCAGGTTGGTGGTCGATGCCAATAGAATTAATCTGTAGAATGGCTATGAAGTAGCTTTTTAGACCATCTTGTGGTCAAGCCTAATGGGAGAAAGGTAATTCAGGATTGGGTGTTGTGTAGTAAACCAGATCTGATTAGGAAGCTTAAGGTAACTACTACTAGTACTACTACTATGTCCACTCAGGCCTAGGGGGCCGGCGTCGGGCATGATGATGGACTTTCCACTCCTCCCTCTCCCTCATCAGTGTGTTCAGTTCATCTACATTAGCCATGCCGCTATCTTCTAGGAGAGGGTTGACTATAGTCTTCGGAGGGCGCCCAGGGTTCATCCTCCCATGCTTGTGCTCCCATGCGATTACTAGGCTGGCAGGTAGCTCAGGGTGGTGTAGACAGTGCCCCGCTAATTGCAGTTTTCTCACCTCGATTTTAGTAGTGAGTATTGGTAGGTCGTCATAAAGCTCGACGTTCGTCATGTACTGTTGCCAATTCACGTCAAGAAATATCTGGAGCATTTGTTTATAGCAACCATCTAGAGACTTTCACATGGTCTTGGTGAGTGTCCATGTGTTGCGTCCTTACGTGAGAATGGACTCTATGATTGCTATGAAGATCCTCTTTTTGAGCTCTCTGGTCAGGTTCGACCTCCAGATTTCCTTCGTGTCATTCATTGCCCTCCACGCCAGTGCCTTCCGTTTCTTTATGACCTTCTCCGAACTCATCATTCTTGACCCGAGGTACTTGAAGTCTAAGACTTTCTTAATGGTATCATTCTTTACAGTCTTGAGAGTACCTTTATCGCAGATGAACACCATGTACTCTGTCTTTTTAGCGTTTAGGTGAAGTCCAACTTTATTGCACTAAGGTAAAGGAACCCTTAAGAGACAGAGGTTATAAAATGATAGAAATCACCCTGCAGTTTGAGAAGGAGAAGATAAAGTTAGATGTATGAATATTACAATAGAGTAAAAGGAATTACAGAGGCATGAGGGAGAAGCTAGCCAAACTTGATAGGAAGGGGATACCAGCAGGGATGACAGCAGAACAGCAATGGCGGGAATTTCTGGGGGCAATTAAGGACAACTGAGCATGGACAAATAAGGCTAATTTGTGTTATGCTAACTTTATCAGCACAGAATATCATTTAACACATGTAGGTATTAAAATTTATACAGGAAAACTATGGAACATGTATTTTAATGTAGGTTGGTGCATGGTCTTCACAGTTGTCAGGCCAGAAATAGACAGGAGATCCTGTAGATGCTGAAAATTCAGAGTAACAGATAAGAGTGATTGCTAAGTGATAACCAGTTTGAAGCAGTCTTGTTTCAAAGAGACAAAATGGCCATAATACTTTGATCACTGAAATGTCGTGGACAGTATAATAAGGTTAGCTAAATTCTTGTCATTCTGGGGAGATGAAAAATCTTGCTGAGTGGTGCCATAACAACAACCTATTACAGCGTTGTTGCAGGAAAGATGCATCCTTCATCAGGGTCTCCCACCACGCAGGTCATGCTCTCTTCTCACTGCTGTCATCAGGAAGAAGGTACTGAAGCCTCAGGACTGACATCACCAGGTTCCAGAACAGTTATACCCCCTCAGCCATCAGGCTCTTGAACCAAAGAGGATAACTTCACTCAATGTCACTTGCGATCATTGAAATGTTCCTACTACCTGTAGCCTCACTTTCAAGGACTCTTTATCTCATGTTCTTACTCTTTATTGCTTGCTTGCTTATGTATTTATTTATTTATCTATCTATCTATTAATTATTATTATTATTATTATTTCTTTCTTCTTGTACTTGCACAGTTTGCTGTCTTTGGCATACTAGTTGAATGTCCAAGTTAATGCAGTCTTACATTGATTTTATTATGGTTATTATTCTATTATGAAGTTATTGAGCATGTCCATAAGAAAATGAATCTCACAGTTGTGTATGACATATATTTAATTTGGTAATAAATTTATTTTGAACTTTTGAATATTAAAAGGTATAAGGTAGTAGTCATGGTAGAGCTACTCGAAGCAATTCTCTGTTCTCCACAGAGGATACTACACATCTTAAGGATGATATATTGGCCTTGTATAGATTGAAAACTGGTTTTGCTATTTTGGTAAATAAATTCCAAGAAATAAATTTCAAAATGCTAACAGCAAGACAAGGATTACATTTATTGACATTTAAAATACTGAGGAATGAAGTTTCAGTCTTGTCATCAGAACTGACTGCATGGACAAACAGAAATTACTTTCATTAGCTGTAGTAATTTTAAAAATCTTTTCAAGTAAATATATGATCAAAGTACATATGTGTCACTATACACAAGCCTGAGATTCATTTTCTTCACGAGTAAGAAAATGCTTCACCAAGTAAATTACAATAGCACCTCTAACTCTTATATTACTGGCAATCAATGCCAATTCCCAGCATTGAATCTGAATTTGAAACTATCCTGAAAATCAAAGATAGCCTATTTTTGCTTATAGCTTTTTGAGGATTGCACTCTAGTACTCCAGCCTGTTGCCAGCTCACAGCTGCTCACCTTTCTTTTTACATTAGTTCTCAAAAGATATATCACTGGTTTCATGCTGGCCAAGAGTTATATAAGGTCACAGCTCATTTCTTTTATAGTAAGTTTCAGCTTCCCAAATTCATTGTGAAGAAGCACATTCTTCCTGCATATTTCTGTGATTAAAAACAATACTCGGGTTATTGAGACAGCTGGCACAGCATTAAATCCTATTTTGTTGTTCATTGCAACAATTTCACTTATGAAATTAAAAATATTACATTTTACCAAATATTTAATAAATCCTATGTACCAATAAATACTATCTAAATAGTAAGATGGAGTTGTTGTATTTAATAAAACAATTCCATCAGTTAACATAAAATGCTGGTGGAACACAGCAGGCCAGGCAGCATCTAAGGAAGAGGCACAGTCGACGTTTCAGGCCGAGACTCTTCATCAGGGCTAGAGTTAGTCCTGACGAAGGGTCTTGGCCCGAAATGTCGACTGTGCTTCTTCCTATAGATGCTGCCTGGCCTGCTGCGTTCCACCAGCATTTTGAGTCCTGTGTGTGTTGCTTGAATTTTCAGCATCTGCAGATTTCCTGGTGTTTCCATCAGTTACTGTGTGATAAAGAAAGCCCATATAGAATGCCACCTCCAAAGTAAAAAAAAATATTTCTAAGATTGAAAAATTTGCATTTCCATACCCTTTCCATATTATGCATGTATATATGTAAGTATTTATTTTTTCATTCATAGAATCTGAGATAAAGTGGGAGAAAATAGTTGAGCTTAGTACATTAATGAGGAACTCCTTCAGTGATGTTCTGACACTGATCTAACTTACTGCCAACGACCACAGCCATCCACCAGTATTCAGGTATGATTCCAGTAATTGCTATGCTTTCCTTATTTCTCATTGTCTTCGGTCTCACTGTGGCTCCATAATACCTTCAAATCAGGACCGACCTGGGGGAAGAAACAGTGGCCTTGCCTCTGGCACAGAGTCTGGCCCTGTGGCTCATAAGGTCAGGAAACTGAAGGGGATGGCAGCAATCATAGGGCTCTCTATAGTTAGGGGGACAGATAGTCAGTTCTGTGGAAATAAAAAGGAAACACGGATGGTAGTTTGCCTCCCAGGTGCCAAGGTCTGCGATGTTTCTGAAAACGTCCACAACATGTTGAAAAGGGAGGGTGAGCAGCCAGAAGTCGAGGTACATATTGATACCAACTATGTAGGTAGAAAAAAGGAGGAGGTCCTGAACCAGAATACAGAGGGTTAGGAAGGAAGCTGGGAAGCAGAACCTCAAGGGCAGTAATCTCCAGATTGCTGCTGTGCCACACGACAGTGAGGATAGGAATAGAATGAGGTGGTGTGGTTGAAGAATTGGAGCAGGGGACAGGGATTCAGATTTCTGGATCATTGGGGCCTCTTCTGGGGCAGGTGTGACCTATACAAAAGGACGGGTTGCGCATGAATCTGAGGGGGTTTAATATCCTTGCAGGCAGGTTTGCTAGAGCTGTTGGGACTAATATGGCAGGGGGATTGGGACCAGTATGATAGAGCTAAGGATGAGTCAGGAATTTTACAAGTAAATGATGTAATATGTAACATGACAGTAAGGAAGGACAAGTCAATGATTGGATATTGAATTGACTTTACTTCATACATACTTCACATACATGAGGAGTAAAAATCTTTATGTTACATCTCCATCTAAATGTGCAATGTGCAATCATAGCAATTTATAATAAATAGAACAGTCAATGTAATATAGAGTGCACTCAAATCAGTGTGAGTTCATCAGTCTGATGGCCTGCTGGAAGAAGCTGTCCAAGAGCCCGGTGGTCCTGGCTTTTATGCTGCAGTACCGCTTCCCAGATGGTAGAAGCTGGAGTAGACTGTGGTTGGGATGGTTTGGATCCCCAGTGATCCTACAGGCCCTTTTCACACACCTGTCATTGTTAAAGTCCTCAATCATGGGAAGTTCACAACTACAGATGTGCTGGGCTGTCCACACCACTCTCTGCAGAGTCCTGTGATTAAGGGAGGTACAGTTCCCATACCAGGCAGTGATGCAGCCAGTCAGGATGCTCTCAATTGTGCCCATGTAGAAAGTTCTTAGGATTTAGGGTCCCATGCCAAACTTCCTCAACCACCTGAGGTGAAAGAGGCGCTGTTGTGAGACCCTGTAAGGTTCTCAGTGATGTGGATGCCAAGGAACTTAAAGCTGATTACCCTCTCAACCCTAGATCCATTGATGTCAATGGGGGGTAGCCTGTTTCTATTCCTCCTGTAAGCCACAACCAGCTTCTTTGGTTTTTGTGACATTGAGGGAGAGGTTGTTTTCTTGACACCATTGTGTCACGGTGATGAGTTCTTCCCTCTAGGCCACCTCATTGTTGTTTGAGATTAGGCCAATCAGTGTAGTGTCGTCAGCAAATTTAATGAGCAGATTGGAACTATGAGTGGTGATACAGTCATGTGTATGCAGAGAGTTAAAGAGGGGACTCAGAACGCAGCTCTGAGGGCTCCTGTCTTGAGAGTTAGAGGGTTGGAAGTAAGGGATCCCATTCTTACAACCTGTTGGCAATTTGACAGGAAGTCCAGGATCCAGCTGCACAGGCAAAATCAAGGTACATATTGGTACCAAATAGTAGCCAAGATGTGGAGTTGTGATTACAAAGGGAGCTGGAAAGGGCATGTAATAATTTTACTAACAGTAATGTAATTGGGACTTCAATATGCAGGGGAATTGGGAAAATCAGTTGGTGCCCAATCACAAGAGAGGGAATTTGTTGAATGCCAATGAGAAGGCTCCTTAGAACAGCTTGTGTTTGAGCCCACTTGGGGAAAGGCTATCTTAGATTGGGTGTTGTGTAATAACCCAAATCTTATTAGTCAGCTGAAGTAAAGGAATACTTAGGTGGCAGTGATCATAGTATGATTTAATTCTTACTATAATTGGAGAGGAAGAAGCATAAGTCACATGCAAAGTATTGTAATGGAATAAAGGGAATTACAGAGGCATGAGAGAGGAGCTTGCCCTGGTAGATTGGAGGGAGATACTGGTGCAGATGATGGCAGAAGTCAGGTGGCTGAAGATTCTGGGAATAGATCACAAGGCAAAGGATAGATAAGCCCCACAGAAGAAGATGTTCCCAAATGACAGGGCTAGGCAACTGTGGCTGTCAAGGGAAGCTTAGGACTGCCTAAAAGACAAGGAAAGGGCATATAAGGTGGTGAAAGTGAGTGGGAAGTTGGATAATTTGGAAACTTTTAAAATCCAACAAAATGCAACTAAAAAAGCTATAAGAAGGGAAAAGTTGAAATATGCGATCAAACTAGCCAATAATATAAAGCAGCTAAATAAAGACTAAAAGGGAGGTGAGAGTTGATATTGGAACACTGGTGAGGTAGCAATTGGGGACAAAGAAATGGCAGATGAATTTCATGAGTATTTTGCTGCAGTCTATACTCTGGAAGACAATAGCTGTATGCCAGAGCTCTGTTAGTGTCAGGGAGCAGGAGTGAATGCTACTGCTATTACAAACAAAGAAGTGCTGAGCAAACTGAAAGATCTTCAGGTAGATAAGTTACATGGACCAGATAAACTACATCCCAGAGACCTGAAAGAGGTTGCTGAAGAGCCAACAGATGCATTGGTCTTGATCTTTCAAGAATCACATGATTCTGACATGCTTTCAGAGGAGTGGAAAAGTGAAAATCTCATTCCACTCTTTAAGATCAGAATCAGAATCAGGTTTATTACCATTGGCATGTGATGTGAAATTTGTTAACTTAACAGCAGCAGTTCAATGCAATACATAACATAGAAAAAAAATAAATGAAATAACAATAATAAATAAATAAATTATAGTATATGTATATTGAGTAGTTTTTAAAAATGTGCTAAAAACAGAGATACTATATATTAAAAAAAAATGAGGTGGTGTCCAAGGGTTCAATGTCCATTTAGGAATCGGATGGAAGAAGGGAAGAAGCTGTTAATGAATTGCTGAGTTTGTGCCTTCAGGCTTCTGTACCTCCTACCTGAAGGTAACAGTGAGAAAAGGGTCATGCCCTGGGTACTGGAGGTCCATAGTAATGGATGGTGCCTTTTCTGACAAACCACTCCCTGAAGATGCCCTGGGTACTTTGTAGGCTAGTAACCAAAATGGAGCTGACTAGATTTACAACCCTCTACATCTTCTTTCGGTCCTGTGTAGAAGCCCCTCATACCAGACAGTAATGCAGCCTGTCAGAATGCTCTCCACGGTACAACTATAGAAGATTTTGAGTGTATTTGTTGACATGCCAAATCTTCAAATTCCTAATGAAGTATAGCCACTGTCTTGCCTTCTTTATAAGTACATCAATATGTTGGGACCAGGTTAGACCCTCAGAGATCTTGACACCCAGGAATTTGAAACTGCTCACTCTCCCACTTCTGATCCCTCAGTGAGGATTGGTATGTGTTCCTTTGTCTTACCCTTCCTGAAGTCCACAGTCAGCTCTTTCATCTTACTGATGTTGAGTGCCAGGTTATTGTTGGCATATCTCACTCCTGTGTGCCCTCTCGTCACCACTTGAGATTCTACCAAAAATGGTTATATCATCAGCAAATTTATTGATGGTATTTGTGCTATGCCTAGCCACACAGTCATGTGTATACAGAGAGTAGAGCAGTGGGCTAAGCACACACCCCTGAGGTGCGTCAGTGTTGATCATCAGCGAGAAGGAGATGCTATCGCCAATCCACACAGACTGTGGTCTTCTGGTTAGGAAGTCGAGGATCCAATTGCAGAGGGAGGTACAGAGGCCCAGGTTCTGCACCTTCTCAATCAGGATTATGGGAATGATGGTATTAAATGCTGAGCTATAGTTGATGAACAGCATCCTAACATAAGAAAGGAGGAAGACAAAACAAAGAAAATTTTAGGTCAGTTAGCCTAACCTCAGTGGTTGGTAAAGTGTTGGAGTCCAATATTAAGGATGTTTCAGGGTACTTGGTCACTTATGATAAAATAAGTCAAAGTCAGCATGGTTTCTGTCAAGGGAACTCTTGCCTGTTAGAATTCCTCAAGGTAGTAACAGGCAGGGTGGACAAAGGAGAAGCAGTGCATGTTGTTTACTTAGGTTTTCAGAGGGCATTTGATAAATTGCCATACATGAGGCTGCTTAACAAGATCAATTCTTTCGGTATTACAGGAAATATACTGGCAATGAGAGAGGAATGGCTGACAGGCAGGAGGCAATGGATGGGAATAAAGGGGGCTTTTCTGGTTGGCTGCCAGTAACTGGGGGTGTTCCTCAGAGGGTCTGTATTGGGACCACTACTTTTTGCATTGTCTGTCAGTGATTTGAATAATGGAATTGATGGCTCTGTAGCAAAGTTTGTAGATGATACGAAGACAGGGAAGGGGTTGGTAGTGCTAAGAAATCAGTGCAATTGGAGCAGGACTTAGACAAATTGAAAGAATGGGCAGAAAAGTGGCATATGGAATACAGTGGTGGGAAATGTATGATAATGCATCTTAGTGAAAGGAACAATAGTCCAGACTATTATCTAAATGAGGGGAAAATTCAAACAACAGAAGTGTAAAGGGACTCAGAAGTCCTCGTGTAAGACTCCCAGAAAGTTATTTCACAAATTGACTCTGTGATAAAGAAAGCAAATGCAATATTGCCATTTCTTTCAAGGGGAATAGAGTTTAAACACATGGAGATAATGCTGAAGATTTATAAGACACTAGTCAGGCTATATTTGGAGTATGGTTAACAGTTTTAGGCCCCATATCTCAGAAGTGATGTATTGCCTTTGGAGAGTCCAGAGGAAGTTCACAAGGATGATTCTGGGAACGTAGGGGTTAACATATGAGGAGCGTTTGGCAGCTTTTGATCTGTACTCACTGGAATTTAGAAGAATGAGTGGGGACCTCTTAGAAACTTACCAAAAGTTGAAAGGACTAGATAAAGTAGATATGGTGAGAATGTTTCCTCTGGTAGGGGTATCCAGAACTAGAGGGCACAGCCTTGATATTGAGGGGCAACCTTTTAGAACAGGTTTAGGAGGAATATTTTTAGCCAAAGAGAGCTGAATCTGTGGCATGCTGTATCAGAGACTGCAGTGGAGGCCAAGTCTATGGGTATATCCAAAACAGAAGTTGATAGATTCCTGATCGGTCATCAAAGGGTATGGTGAAAGAACAGGTGTATGAGGTTGAATGGAATCCAGGATAAATCATGAAAATATGGTGGAGAGGACTCAATGGACTGGATGGGCTAATTCAGCTCCTGTGTCTTATGATCTTACGGTCTTAAGTTCAGTTTCAAGTTTAATTGCCATTCAATCATGTACATGAATACAACCAAATAAAACTGTTCCCTTTATCTTAGACACCCCTTCCATGGGAAATAGCTTTGTCATCTCCAATCTGTTCAAGCCTTTTAACATTTTGGAATGTTTCTATGAGATTCCTCCTCATTCTCCTGAACTCCAGGGAGAGCAGCCCAAGAGCTGCCAGACGTTCCTCATCCCTCCTCCACCTACCTTTGTATTATTGGCACATTTAGCCACAAATCCATTAATGCCCTAGTCCAAATCATTGACATACATCTTAAAAACTAGCGGTTCCAATGTTGTTGCCTGTGGGACTCCACTGGTAACCAGCAGCCAGCCAGAATAGGATCCCTTTATTCTCACTCTCTGCTTTCTGCCAATCAACCAATGCTTCACCCATGCTTGTAACTTTCCTGTTTTGATTGTTATGTGCCATGTTGTATAACTTAGGTGTTCATGTTCTTTTCATGACCATGATTATTCTTGTCAATTTTTTCTGTAGAAGTTGTTCGCCATTCCTTTCTTCTGGGCAGTGTCTTCACAAGACAGATGACCTCAACCATTATCAATACTCTTCAGAGATTCCCTGGCATTCATGGTCGTATAACCAGGACTTGTGATATGCACTATTTGCTCATGCATCCTCCCACCACCTGCTCCCATGGCTTCCACTTACCCTGATCAGGGGTATAAGCAGGTGCTACACCTTCCCCAAGGGTGACCTGCAGACTAGCGGAGGGAAGAAGCACCTTACACCTCCTTTGGTAGAGACATATCTCACCCTGCCACCCAAGACACCATCTTACCGATGTCTATGTAACAATCATATGTAGGGCAGTCACATTCAGCTTACCTCTGGAATTCTACTATTTAGTCCATATTAGACAAAAGATCTGGACTAAAATGGGCTTACATAACTGAACACCAGTGGGCAAGTTATTAATGAGTAAGTGTTCAATTCCCACTGTAAGGAGATTGTATGTTCTCCTCACAGCCGTGTAGGTTTCCTCTCACATTCCAAAGATATACAGGTTAGGGTTAATGAGTTGTGGACATGCTTTGTTGGCACATCTTTAATACTACAGCTAGGATGTCATGTGGTTCTGTGGCTGAGACTTATATCGCATTCTTATAATTTATTATGTAATGCTGCTGGTGGTTAGGGCAGCAAAGAAGGTCTGCTCCGCCATTCCATCATGGCTGATCCGTGATATCACTCAACTCCTTACACCTGCCTTCTCGCTATATCTTTTGATGCCCTGACCGATCTGGAAACTATCAACTTCCGCCTTAAATATACCCATGGACTAAGGCTCCACTGCAGTCTGTGGCAGAGCATTCCACAGCTTCACTACTCTCTAGATATGAGAATTCCTACTTACCTGTGACCTAAAACAAGTGCCGCTGTATCAGCTTTTAGAGCAGAGGTGCGAGTTTCCACTGCAGTACTCGGGGACTGAATGGATTCCATTCACATTGAAACAGGACTCAAGACACTGGCGCTCTGACAGTGCATTGTGGTTGAGTCTGCATGTGTTAGACTGGGGTTAGACATATTCTCAATATACTCATATACTCAATATTGTAATGTATGTGGGAGAATCTCACTCTTAACTTTGCACCTGTTAACTATGCATTATAATTAACCAAGAATTTTATATTATAAATTGTGTTCAGTTCCAGTTGTGTCATTTTAGGAAGGATGTGGAATCTTTAGAGAGGATGCAAAGGAGATTTACAAGGATGCTGCCTGGATTAGAGAGCATGTTATATGAGATAGGTTGAGTGAACTAGGACTTCTCTGTTTTGGAATGAAAGAGGAGAGTGGTGACTTGATAGACATGTACAAGATGGTAAAATGCATAGACTGAGTGCTTAGACAGACACTTTTTCCCAAGGCTAATATAAGAGGTCACAATTTTAAGATGATTAGAGAAAAGTATAGGAGGGTGTGTCAGAGATGAGTTCTTTACATAGAGAATGGGTAATGTGTGGAATGCGCTGCTAAGGGTGGTAGTGCAGTCAGATATATTAGGGGTATTCAAGAAACTCTTAGATAGGTGCATGGATGATAGAAAGATAAAGGGTTATATAGGAGAGAAGGGTTAGATTGATCTTAGAATAGGTTAAAAGATTGGTACAACATTGTGAACTGTGCTGTGTACTGCGCCTGTACTGTGCTGTAAAGATCTATGTTTGATGCTCAAATACAACACAATCCTTGTTATTCAACTTTGGCTATGGAAAAGCCTGACAAACTATAAGCATCTCAAAACACACATTAATCACCTTTCAGCTGTAGACTACCCTATCCATATTCAGAACAGCAAGACTGGGTGTCACCTTGCCGTCTAGGTTTACAGCACTCGAGAAGAAATCATTTCCTGCCCTGGTTGAAGGGCAATTACACCTGGTGTCTCGCACTGTGTAGATCAGGTATCTAAACAAACAACTGGATGCAGTATGCCCATGCCTGACCTGGTGACTCTCAGCATCTGTTTGATGTATGAGTATTTTCTTTATATCCCAGAGTTCTCTGGTTCAGAAATCAGAGGCTAGATAGTAGGAAGTTTTACTTATTTATTTGTATTTATTCATTTAGAGATACAGCACGATAATAGCCCCTTATAGCTGAATGAGCCCATGTCACCCAATTGCACCCATGTGACAAATTAACCTACTAACCCATGCATCTTTGGAATCTGGGAGGAAACCCAAGCCTCCAACAGAGGTTGGCACTGAGGTTGGACCCTCGAATAGGAAGGGGAGGAGGGAAGAGAAGAGAGCGGTAGTGATAGAGGATTCTATAGTCAGGGGGGTGGATAGGAGATTTTGTGGGGAAGATTGGGAGTCTTGGATGGTATGTTTCCTCCCTGGTACCGGGGTCCAGGACATCTCAGATCCAGTGCAGGTTATTCTCGAAAGGGAGGGCAAGAACTCAGATGTTGTGGTCCACTTAGGGACCAACGATGTGGGTAGGATGAGTGCAGGGGTCCTGCGTAGTGAGTTCAGGGAGTTAGGTGTGAAGCTGAAGGGCAGGACCTCCAGGGTAACAATCTCAGGATTGTTACCTGTGCCACGTGCGAGTGAGGCAAGGAACAGAAGGATTATACAGATTAATACATGGCTGAGAGGATGGTGCAGGAGGGAGGGCTTCAGGTTTTTAGATAATTGGGCTTTGTTCCAGGGAAGGTGGGATCTGTTCTGACGAGACGGTTTATACCTGAACTGGAGCGGTACTAACATTCTTACAGGAAAGTTTACTAGTGCTGCTCGGGGGTGGGGGGGGTGTTTAAACTAAATTTGCAGGGGGCAGGGATCCAGAATGTGAGAGAGGATAGCGAGATGAAGAATAAAGGACAGGTGGGGATCACACGGTTCTGGAATATTAAGTGTATAGTACAGAAAGGTGAGGCGGAACAAGTGATTAGGAGGACACATGTACAGAGGGATGGTCTGACAGAACATGGAGTTAAATGTGTAGAAAGAATAAGGAAATTTAGGAAGGACAACAAAATTCAAGGGGCGTATAGCCCGATGGGAGTTCGGGGAGCTGGGTTAAGCACAATAGATAACAATTTAAACAGAAAGAGGAGAAATGGGCTAAAAATTCTATATCTGAATGCACGGTGTCAGAAATAAGGTGTATGAGCTTGAAGCTCAGGTGTGAATGGGTAACTATGATGTTGCTGGGATAACGGAGACATGGCTGCAGGGAGATCAGACCTGGGAAATGAACGTACAAGGGTATATGTGCTATCATAGGGACAGAAATGTGGGCAGAGGGGGTGGGGTGGCCCTGTTGGTGAGGAATGAGATTCAGTGCTTTGCAAGGGGGGACATAGGATCAGGAGAAATAGAGTCTGTGTGGATAGAACTGAGGAACAGTAAGGGCAAAAAGACCCTAATGGGTGTTGTCTACAGGCCACCAAACAGTAGCATGGATATTGGGTGCAAGTTGAATAGGGAGTTAACATTGGCATGTGGCAAAGGTAATGTCGCAGTAGTTATGGGGGATTTCAACATGCAGGTGAACTGAGAGAATCAGGTTGGTGCTAGACCCCAGGATAGGGAGTTTGTAGAGTGCCTACAGGATGCATTCTTGGAACAGCTTGTACGAGAGCTGACCAGGGACAAGGCTATTCTGGATTTAGTGTTATGTAATGAACAGGATTTGATTAGCGATCTTGAAGTAAAGGAGCCATTAGGAGGTAGTGACCATAATATGATAAGTTTTTATCTGCAATTTGAGAAGGGTAAGGGCAGATCGGAGGTGTCAGTGTTGCAGTTGAACAGGGGAAACTATGGAGGCATGAGGGAGGAGCTGGCCAAAGTTGACTGGAAGGATATCCTAGCAGAAAAGACAGTGGAAAAGCAATGGTAGGTATTCTTGGGAATAATGCACAAGGTGCAAAATCAGTTCATCCCCTGGAGAAGGAATGATTCAAAGGGGGGAAAGGGGCCATAGTGGTTGACAAAGGAAGTCAGAGATTGCATAGCATTAAAAAAAAGTATGACAGAGCTAAGGTGAGTGGGAAGACAGATGATTGGGAAATTTTTAAGGAACAACAGAACTTAACTAAAAAGGCAATACGGGCAGAAAAAATGAGGTACGAACGCAAGCTTGCCAGGAATATAAAGGAGGATAGCAAAAGCTTTTTTAGGTATGTGAAGAGAAAGAAGATAGTTAAGAACAATGTTGGTCCCTTGAAGAATGAATTGGGTGAAATTGTTATGGGTAACAGAGAAATGGCAGAAGAATTTTATAAGTACTTTAGATCTGTCTTCACTAGGGAAGACACAAGCAATCTCCCAGATGTATGGATGGGCCAAGGACATAGGGTAACAGAGGAAATGAAACAGATTGACATTAGGAAGGAAACGGTGATGAGTAGACTGATGGGACTGAAGGCTAACAAATCTGCAGGTCCAGATGGCCTGCATCCTAGGGTACTAAAGGAGGAGGCTCTGGACATTGCAGATGCATTGGTAATCATTTTCCAATGTTCCTTAGATTCAGGATCAGTTCCTGAGGATTGGAGAATGGCTAATGTTATCCCACTTTTTAAGAAAGGAGGGAGGGAGGAAACAGAGAACTATCGTCCTGTCAGCCTAACATCAGTAGTGGGGAAGATGCTAGAGTCCATTATTAAAGATGAAATAGTGGCATATCTAGATAGCAGTGATAGGATTGGGCTGAGCCAGCATGGATTTACCAAGGGCAAATCAAGCTTGACTAATCTATTGGAGTTTTTCGAGGATGTAACCAGGAAGTTAGACAAGGGAGATCCAGCGGATGTAGTGCACCTCGATTTTCAGAAGGCATTTGATAAGGTCCCACATAGGAGATTGGTGTGTAAAATCAGAGCTCATGGCATTGGGGGGAAGATATTGACATGGATAGAAAACTGATTGGCAGATAGAAAGCAAAGGGTAGCAGTGAATGGGTGTTTCTCGGAATGGTAGGTGGTGACTAGTGGGGTGCCACAGGACTCGGCATTGGGACCACAGCTGTTTAAGATTTACATCAACGATTTAGATGAAGGCATTGAGAATAACATCAGCAAGTTTGCTGATGCTACTAAGCTGGGTGGCAGTGTGACATGTGATGAGGATGTTAGGAGAATTCAGGGTGACTTGGATAGGCTGGGTGAGTGGGCAGATACTTGGCAGATGACGTTTAATGTGAATAAGTGTGAGGTTATCCACTTTGGGAGTAAGAACAGGAAGGCAGATTATTATCTGAATGGTGTAGAGTTAGGTAAGGGAGAAAAACAAAGAGATCTAGGGGTCCTTGTTCATCAGTCACTGAAGGTGAATGAGCAAGTGCAGCAGGCGGTAAAGAAGGCTAATGAAATGTTGACCTTTATTACAAAGGGAATTGAGTACAAGAGAAAGGAAATCCTTTTGCATTTGTACAGAGCCCTGGTGAGACCACACCTGGAGTATTGTGTACAGTTTCGGTCTCCAGGGTTAAGGAAGGACATCCTGGCTGTAGTGGAAGTGCAGCGTAGATTCACAAGGTTAATTCCTGGGATGTCCGGACTGTCTTACGCAGAGAGGTTAAAGAGAATGGGCTTGTACACACTGGAATTAAGGAGATTGAGAGGGGATCTGATTGCAACATATAAGATTATTAAGGGATTGGACAAGATAGAGGCAGGAAATAAGTTCCAGATGCTGGGAGAGCCCAGTACCAGAGGGCATGTTTTAAGAAAAAGGGGTAGGTCATTTAGGACAGAGTTAAGGAAAAACTTCTTCTCCCAGAGAGTTGTGGGGGTCTGGAATACACTGCCTCAGAAGGCAGTGGAGGCCAATTCTCTGGATGCTTTCAAGGAGGAGCTAGATAGGTATCTTATGGATAGGGGAATCAAGGGATATGGGGACAAGGCAGGAATCGGGTATTGATAGTAGATGATCAGCCATGATCTCAGAATGGCTCGAAGGGCCAAATGGTCTACTTCTGCAACTATTGTCTATTGTCTATTGAAATCTGTGTGGTCATAGAGAAAATGTAGAAACAGCGGTGGAATTAAACCTGGGTCATCGTGCTGTAATGGCATATGCTAACCACTAACTCCCTTGCCGCCCTTTGAAAGGAGAAAGTCACACAAGGTTTTGACATTCTGATGTGGTGTAAAGGGGGAAGTGGTTAAACATTCTTAATGCATCTGCATCCAATTAATTAGAAGCAATTGTGTGGCTAAAGGAATGCAGGATGTGTGAATTGTAATTAAGTATGAGAATTCTCCTCCAAAAGGATCACAAACTTGTCATAGGCTTTGGAGGCTTGCACACCTCAGTGACTTGGAGAGCTATATTGGCTGGAGGCAGGGCCTCGTGATTTGCTCCTTTCTATGGTCACCTATGCCAAAAAGGTCAAAGGGTAGAAACCAGGCTAGGAGTGGTCCACCAGTTCTCCAGGTTCGGGGGTTCAGCTCGGGGCTAACAACCATAACTGGTCAAATAAAGCTGTTACAGAAACAACAATGAAGAACCTTTCTACATCTGAGTGTGATGCCATTCCTGAGTTTTGGTCTGGAACTTGCATGACTAACAACATTGAAAACCAAGCTACTGACATGATGAAGGAAGCCCTATAAACCACCAGATATGCAGGACCTTCTTTGACGCCCTAAACACCATCAGTGTAACAGGCAGTAGGTAGTAGTTAGGTGTATTCTGCTATTCTGAAACCAGTTTCTGTGCTGTTACTGGATATTACCTCTTGAGCTGCCCTGATGTGAAGGGAGCAAGGAAGCAATAAGAGATGTTTGAGGATTGTTGGAGTAGAAATATTTGGTGGGGTATAAGAAAATTAAGTATCAATATTGACAAATAGAAATCGGTATTAGGTGTGAAATGGTGGAGTTGAACATAGATCAATGCACAAGGAGATAAAGATAAGCTTAATTAGTCACATGTACATCAAAGCACCGAAACATACAGCGAAATATGTCATTTGAATCAACAACCAACACAGCTCAAGGGCATCTCACAAGTGCCACAATGTTCCTGGCAACAACATTGCGCACCCACTATTTAGTATGCCTAACCTGTACATATTTAGAATGTGGGAGGAAACCAGAGCATAGGAAGGAAATCCATTTGGTCATGGCAAGGATGTACAAGCTTCTTACAGGTGGGAATTGAACCCCAATCACTGATGCTGTAAAGTGTTAAGCTAACTGCTATGTTACCATGTAACCTCAACAACAAATTCCTGATGGCCAGCCATTTCAATTTCTATTCCCATTCCTATTCTGACATGTCAGTCCATGGCCTCCTATTTGGCATGATGAGGCCACTCTTAGAGTGGGAGTAATCTGTCATATACTGTCAAGGTAGCCTTAACCTGATAGCATGAACATCAATTTCTCTTTCTGGTAATTTTTTTCTTTTTTTTCTCTTTTCCCCTCCCCTTTCGCTCTTTTTCTATTCCCCACTCTGGCATCTCATATCTTCTCATCAACTCCTTGTCGTGCCACTCCTTTTACCCTTTCTCCCATAATCCACTCTTCTATCAGATTGCTTCTTCTCCAACCCTTTACCTTTCCCACTCACACAGCTTCAACTATCACCTCCAGTTTGTCCTCTTTACCCTTCCCCATCTTTTAATACCAGTTGACTATTTTTTTTTATTTGGACAGATGCTGCTTGACCTACTGAGTTCCTCCTGCATTGTGTGTGTGTGGGAGTGTAAGTGTGTGTGTGTGTGTGTGTGTGTGTGTGTGTGTGTGTGTGTGTGTGTGTGTGTGTGTGTGTGTGTGTGTGTGTGTGTGTGTTTGTGTGTGTGTGTGTGTGTGTGTGTGTGTGTTGCTCTGGATTTTTAGCGTCTGCAGAAACTCTTAGAGAAACATAAAAACATAGCACAATACAGACCACTTGGCCCACAATGCTGTGCCGAACTTGTACTTACTTAAGAAATGACCTCAGATTACCCATAGACCTCTATTTTTCTAAGCTCCATGTACCTATCCAGGAGTCTCTTAAAAAACCCTATTGTATCCTCCTCCACTACCGTCGCCGGCAGACTATCTCACACACTCACCACTCTCTGCGTAAAAACCTACCCCTGACATCGCCTTTGTACCTACTTCCAAGCATGATAAAACTGTGTCCTCTCGTGTTAGCCATTTCAGCCCTGGGAAAAAGCCTCTGACTATCCACATGATCAATGCCTTTCATTATCTTGTACACCTCTATCAGGTCACCTCTCATCCTCCGTTGCTCCAAGAAGAAAAAGGTCAAATTCACTCAACCTATTTGCATAAGGCATGCTCCCCAATCCAGGCAACATTTGGTTGGTACTAACATTTTAGTAGCTCAAATATGGCAAATATATACATATCTCCTCTGCATTCTTTCTATAGTTTCCACATCCTTCCTGTAGTGAGGTGACCAGAACTGAGCACAATACTACAACTGGGGTCTGACCAGGGTCCTGTATAGCTGTAACATTACCTTTTGGCTCTTGAACTCAATCCCACAGTTGATGAAGGCCAATACATCATATGCCTTCTTAAACACACAGTCAACTTGCGCAGCAGGTTTTAGTGTCCTATGGACTCAGACCCAAAAATCACTCTGATCCTCCACACTTCCAAGAGTCTTACCATTAATACTATATTCTGCCATCATGTTTGACCTACCAAAATGAACCACCTCACACTTATCTAGATTGAACTCCATCTGCCACTTCTCAGTCCAGTTTTGCATCCTATCAATGTCCCACTGTAAACTCTGACAGCCCTCCACACTATCCACAACACCCCCAAGCTTTATGTCATCAGGAAACTTACTAACCCATCCTTCCACTTCCTCATCCAGATCATTTATAAAAGTCTTGAAGAGAAGGGGTCCCAGAACAGATCCCTGAGGCACACCACTGGTCAACAACATCCATGCAGAATATGACCCATCTGCCACCACTCTTTGCTTTCTGTGTGCAAGCTGATTCTGGATCCACAAAGCAAACCTTGCATGGGGTACCTTATTAAATGCCATGCTGAAATCCCTATTCGCTACATCTACTGTTCTACCTTCATCCATGTGTTTAGTCACATCCTCAAAAAATTCAATTTGACTCATAAGGCATGACAAAGCCATGCTGACTATTCCTAATCATATTATGCCTCTCCAAATGTTCATAAATCCTGCCTCTCAGGATCTTCTCCATCAACTTGACAACCACTGAAGTAAGACACACTGGTCTATAATTTCCTGGGCTATCTCAAATTCCTTTCTTGAATAAAGCCTCCAATCCTCCAGAACCTCTCCCGTTCCCATTGATAATGCAAGGATTATTGCTGGAGGCTCAGCAGTCTCCTCCCTTGCTTCCCACAGTAGCCTGGTGTATTTCTCGTCTGGTCCCAGGGACTTCTCCAACTTGATGTTTTCCAAAAGCTCCATCACATCCTCTTTCTTAATTTCTTAGTTTTTTAGTCCACTGTAAATAATCCCTACAATTGCATAGGTCCTTTTCCATAGTGAATACTGAAGCAAAGTATTCATTAAGTACCTCTGCTACCTCCTCCAGTTCCATATACAATTTTCCACTGCCACACTTGATTGGTCCTATTCTCTCACGTCTTATCCTTTTGCTCTTCACATACTTGTCGAATGCCTTGGGGCTATTTTCAATCCTGTTCTCCAAGGCCTTTTCATGTCCTCTTCTGGATTTACTAATTCCATTCTTAAGCTCCTTCCTGCTAGCCTTATACTTCTCTAGCTTTCTATCATTACCCAGTTTTTTTAACCTTTCGTAAGCTTTTCTTTTCTTCTTGATTAGATTTTTGACTCCCTTTGTACACCATGGTTCCTGTACCCTATCATCCTTTCTCTGTCTCATTGGAACCCTCCTATGCAGAACACCACACAAATATCTGCTGAACATTTGCCACATTTCTGCCATACATTTCCCTGAGAACATTGGTTCACAACTTATGCTTCCTAGTTCCTGCCTGATAGCTTCATATTTCCCCTTACTCAAATTAAACAGTTTCCTAACTTGTCTATTTTATCTCTCTCCAATGCTATGGTAAAGGAGATAGAATTGTGATCAGTATCTCCAAAATGCTCTCTCACTGAGAGACCTGACAAGGTTCATTTCCCAATACCAGATCAAGTACAGCCTCTCCTCGTGTAGGCTTATCTACATATTGTTTCAGGAAAACTTCCTGAACACACCTAACAAATTCTACCCTATCTAACCCCCTTGTTCTAGGGAGATGCTAATAAATATTGGGAAAATTAAAATCCCCTATCACTACAACCCTGCCATTACTGCACCATTCCAGAATCTGTCTCCCTATCTGCTCCCTGATACCCTTGTTACAATGGGGTGGTCCATAAAAATCACCCAGTAGAGTTATTGACCCCTTCTTGTTTCTAACTTCCACCCACGGAGACTGTGTACACAATCTCTCCTGACTTCCTCCTTTTCTGCAGCCATGACACTATCTCTGATCAGCAGTGACGTGCCTCCACCTTTGTTGCTTCCCTCCTTGTCCTTTCTGAAACATCTAAAGCCTGACATTCTAAGCAACCATTCCTGCCTTGAGCCATTCAAGTCTCTGTAATGGCCAGCACATCATAGCTCCAAGTACTAATCCACGCTCTAAACATATCTAATTTGTTCATAATACTATTTGTATTAAAATAGACCCATGTCAAAACCATCAGTCTGAGTGCATCCCTTCTCTATCACCTGCCTATCCTCCCTCTCACACTGCCTATAAACTTTCCTTATTTGTGAGCCAACGGCCCCTTGCTCTGTCTCTTCAGTTTGGCTCCTATCCTCCAGCAATTCTAGTTTGATCTCTCTCCAATAGCCTTATCAAACCTCCCTGCCAGGATATTGGTGTCCCTCGAATTCAAGTGCAACCCAGCCTTATTGTACAGGTCACCTCTGCCCCAAAAGAGGTCCCAGTGATCCAGAAATCTGAATCCCAGCTCCCTGCTCCTATCCCTCAACCATGCATTTATCCTCCACCTCACTCTACTCCTATACTCACTGTTGCATGGCACAGACAGTAATCCTGAGATTACTACCTTTGAGATCCTGCTTCTCAGCTTCTTTCCTAACTCCCTGTAGTCTGTTTTCAAGACTTCCTCCCTTTTCCTACCTATGTCTTTGGTACCAATATGTAGCACAACCTCTGGCTCTTCACCTTCCCACTTCAGGATATTGTGGACGCAATCAGAAACATCCCAGACCCTGGCATCCGTGTGGCAAACTACCATCCGTGTTTCTTTCCTGCGTCCACTTGTGGTTAAGAGTTGTAGATATTCTCACTGTGGGATTTAGTATGCTGACATACTCACTGGCCTTGCCTCCATGTTGAAGGTTGATCTGCTTTGCTCCTTGCACCATTCTTCTTCGCCACTTCTTATTTCTGCTCCAGAGCTGATTTTGAAGACACTAGATCTCCAAATGTCTCTGAAACCAAGAGAAATTTCAGTATTAGTTAGACACAGCAATTATTGTCATTCAGTCCATTAATGAATCCCATGTAGGATTAGCTCAAGTAACAATTAATAACACATGGTGTTCAAGGTGATCAAACTTCAATGTTGCAATCTCCAATCATACAGCACTCCCTCTGTATTACACAGAGGTGCCAATTAACCTATTTCCTGATGTGGGGCTTTGAGAAGCCTGATTTTATCAAGTTCCCACCTGCTTTAAGAAGACCACTATCATTCCAATGTGTTCCTTAATGACTACCGCCTGGAGGGTTAGAATTTTATCACCCCGAAGTGCTTTGAGAATCATGCCAGGCATGATTCCAGGCAACCTCGACATACTGCAGTTCGCCTACCAATTAAAAAAGGTCTATGGTGGACACCATCTCCCTAGCCCTACACTTATCTCCTTAGCAGCTGGACAATAATGACACCTACAGACTATAATGAGACCTTCAGACTATAATTTACAGACTACAAATCTTCCTTCAGTCCTATAATACCACACAATCATATTCTGGACCCTGGGAAAATCACAACATCCTGAAGAGCAGACTGGTCAATCAGGAGAGGGAAAAACGCATTCACCACAATTATTCAAAATACAGGTGATCTATAAAGTTGAGGCCTCAGCCCCTACTCTACTCCCTATGTATTCCTGACTGTGTGGCCAGCTTCTGTCTAACACCATATGCAGGTGTGAAGATGACATCACAAATAATGGGCCACATCTCAAATAATAATGAGTCAGAGTATAGGAAGGGGATAGAGAACTTAGTGACTTGCACAAAATGTTGGAGGAATTCAACACGTCAGGTAACATCTATGGAAATGAATTAACAGTTAATATTTCAGCTGAGACCCTTGTTCAGCACAGGAAAGGAAGGGGGAAGATGCCAGAATAAGAAGCAGGGGGTTAGGAGAAGGAGTAATAGCTAGAAATTGACTTGTGAAGCCAAGTGGGTGGGGGAGGAGGATGAAATAAGACACTAGGAGGTGAAAGATGAAGAAGGTAAATGGCTAGAGAAGAAGGAATCTGATAGGAGAGGAGAGTGGACCATGAGAGAAAAGGAAGGAGGAGGGGCACAGGTGGGAGGTGATAGGCAGGTAAGAGATCCGTCCCTCTATGGTGGTATTACCTTCATACTTGGAGTTAGAACAGAAACTGGTCACACAGCAACAACAGTGTCTCTTCCACCTCAGGCGACTGAAGAAGTTTGGCATGAGCATCTAGATCCTCGAGACCTTCTACAAGGGCACCACTGAGAGCATCCTGACTGTTGTATCACTGCCTGGTACAGGAAATGCACCAACTTTGATCACTGGGCACTGCAGAGAGTGGTACGGAGAGCCCAGCGCATCTGTGGATGTGACCTTCCCTCCACTGAGGACATTTATAGGAGCAAGTGCATAAAGAAGGCCTGGACGGCTAGTCACCCCAAACGTAAACTATTTCAGCTGCTTCCATCTGGGAAATGTTACTGCAGCATTAAAGCCAGGACCAACTGGCTACAGGACAGCTTCTTTCTACAAGG
Organism: Hypanus sabinus; assembly: GCF_030144855.1. Lineage (NCBI taxonomy): Eukaryota > Metazoa > Chordata > Chondrichthyes > Myliobatiformes > Dasyatidae > Hypanus > Hypanus sabinus. Next base: position 88,827,048 of record NC_082719.1, read on the forward strand.
CATTAAACATAAATACACATGTTTATGCATTGCAACAGAGTCACAATGCAAAGATTTTTACTCCCGCACATTGTGGGATGGATATAAGATTTAAATAAATTCAAATTCACAGTCATGAGTGCACAGGGATTAGTGAACAGGGCTGAGGCCATAACTTTGTAGAAACTTCCTAGAATGGGGAAATGAAGAAGAGAGAAGAGGGAGGAAAAATTTACCAGAATTTGGAAAAACATATCCATGCCATCAAGATGGAGGCTGCCTAGATGCAACTGAGGTGTTACTCTCCATCCTGAGAGTGGCCTCATCAGACTGAATTTCAGATGTAAGGTTTTAAATTAGAATCTTCATATGCAGAAGTAAAAGTGCCTAGCATATTCACACAGGCAGTATTAAGATTGCATTAGCAATAGATTAACCATAGACAATACAACTAAGCAATATATAATAAGTTAGAGAAACAGAGGGAGAATACATTACAGAAACAGGAAGTTTCAGACTATTCTTCGAAGAAGAAAGTGCTGTCAGGATGACACGTTTATCCTCTTTCTTTATCATATACGTATACAATTCAATAGTTCAATATTATTTTGTGGACTGCTTCTTCCTATTCTGCATTTTCTGTAATGAATGAGAATACTTTTCTCTTTCTTTTTAACCTCTGCCTACTTTCTGGAAGTCTTGGATGTGTTACAAGGCATTAAAATTGATTCATAACTGAGCAGCCTATTGGAAATGCTAGTAATAATTTTCTCCTCAACAAGCTGAAGAGCGTTTAATCAGTGCAATTAGCATGCAGCTGGCCAATCCAGCTTGGAATGAGGTACTTCAAAAGAAAATGGATGGAGAGAAGAAGAAACACAAAATCTAATTAAATGAAGGAATATTGTAGTTGACAGGTGATAACGTTTGAGGACAGAATATATTTCCTTGAGTAGAGAAAAGGAAACCTACCAATGAAAAGATGTTTAGCAAAAACTGGAGGAAGCGGTGGAAGACCATCTCAAGCATGTGAAAAAAGCAGTCAACAGAGGCTAGTCCATCACAGGAAAAGCCCTTGTAGTGCTGCTACAAGAAAGTAACATACATCATCAAGGATTCCCAACATCTAGGCCATGCTTTCTTCATCTGGAATGAGGTACAACAGCCTTATGTCCTATATCATCAGGTTCAGGATCAATTATTACCTCTTCACCCTCAGACCATTTGGCCTACTGAATCTAGACTGAATGGTTTCAAGGGAAATTTATATCATGCTTGGAACTTCATTGAATTTGGGCTGTTCCTGTTAGTGTTACAGAGTGCAAAGTTGATTTCACTCCAAGTAAAATGCATTAGCTACTATTTCCACATTTCACAAAATTAGAACATAGAACATAACAGCATAGTACAGGCTCTTCAGCTCATGATGTTATTCCGACATTGTGAGCTGAAGTACCTATCTAAGACTTCCTTTAATGATCCTAATGTATCTGCCTCTACCACCACTTCTGCAGGTTGCTCCATGTATCCATCACTCTATGTGTAAAAAAGCTTATCCCTGACACCCTCTTATACTTTCCTACAATCACCTTAAAATTATGCTCCTCACTCCATCCGCCCCCACCCCCCCCATTCCCAGATTAGACTTTTTCATTCTGGAAAAAGGTCTCTAGTTACCCACCATCTATGTCTCTTATTATCTTGTACTGCTCTATAAAGTGACCCATCATCCTTGATTGGATATGTATTACCTTGCTTGTCATTTTTCCAGCAGACATGCAGCTATTTACATGCAGCTCAATTTTACGCCCACATCTATGCAAATTAGGACTCAAAATCTCCACGTTATTAGCAGGAGAATGAAGGGTCACAACACACACGAGATTTAAGGGGAGACTCTTTGATAATGCCAGGGCCTTTGACAAAGCAACTCTATGAGTCATTGGAGACTACTCATGCATACTTCTGTATAATAGTGCTGTATTCAGATCAACAGTTATAAGGCGGAAGAGAAGGCATGGGAGAGATGGTGCAGATTAGTCCAAGAGCAAAGCTGGCCTTAGAAGGTGTTGCTGAAAAACATGGCAGAATGTTACCTCTGCACTGACATCCTCCTCTCCTCTCCTCTATAGTATTTTACAGGCGTTCAGGGTGATCTGGTGATGCTTTTGAAGTGATATGCATCAAAGTGATGGAAGCAGTGTTACACTTAAAGACAAAGATTTAGAAATTAGCTTTATTTGTCATTATGTACATCAAAACATACACTGAAATGCTTCCTTTTCAATGAGGCTGTGTTGGGTGCAGCCTGTAGGTACCGCCATGCTTCTAGCGCCAGCATGGCATGCCCACAACTTACTAACTCGAACTGTACATCTTTGGAATGTGAAAGCACCTGGAGCACCAGTTAAAATTCCATGCAATTCATGGGGAAAAGAAACAAATTCCTTACAGACAGCGGTGGGAATTGAATCCTGATTTTGCAAGTAGCACCGTACAACACTATGACCACTGCTGCATTGCTGTGGTACTGTTACTGAACCCATCCCCCCCCCCCCCACCTGTGTTGATCATGTTTACAAATACTTATGATCAAAAAAGGCACACTAAAGGAATTTCAACAAGACTTCATTACTTTTTTTTTCTTCAAACCCCTTGTAGCAAAGGCCAACATGCCATTTGTCTTCCTAATTGATTGCAGTACCTTTATGTTTATTTTTCATATTTCATGAATCAGCATATCAAGATCTTTCTGAACACCAATATTTAGTCATTCCTCATTGTATAAAAATAAGGAAGTTGTGGCAGTTTAAAAGGGGGCTGCCAGAAATGAATGCATAGAGATATTGATCTTTTAATCTACTGTACTTGCAAATTTCATGTAATTAATGATGGTTGTTGTTAATTAGTAGACCAAGTCAAATATGGAAAACATGAATAAGGTACAACTAAAATAGATTGATGATTATAATTCACACAAGAGACAGCTTCCATCCTGCAGTTGATTTCTAAATGCTGATCAGGTATGGTGCATCACAGGTAGATCTTCAAGATGGAATGTAATCTGAAGTGCACAGTACAAAATAACCACTTATTGGAAAAACATTTTTTATTTCATGCTTTAAATAGGTAGCTTTCAAAATAAGATAGCATTATAAAATATTACTTTTAGGAAATTAGGACCTCTACAAAGGGAAAGAGTTCTTACATAGCACAGGAGACATGAGCTGGAAGAGATGTTCATCCTTCTGTCCTGCCCATTGGTCATCAGGTAGAAACCACTGCATATGGAATATGGCATCTGTACAGAGGCTGTACCTTATAGATACTTTCAAAGTAGGCATGTTTCTCCTTTTTACCATCTCCATATACAATAAGCTGTAAACACAAAAGATTTTGCAGATGCTGGAATTGTTGAGCAACACGCACAAAGGAGGAACTCAGCATGTTTGCTACCATGCAACATCTCTCTCAGCCTCATTTTCCTCTCCCACTAAGTTGTGCCACCTTGAGTCATTCATTTACTTGCACTTTTAGCCAAAACAAAAGGTTAAAAAAAGTCATAAACACAAATGATTCTACCAATGCTGGAAATCCCAAGGAACAGACAAAAAATTCTGAAAGAACTGAGCAGGTTAGGTAGCATCCATGGGGAGGAATAAACAGTCGATGTTTCGGGCCAAGAGCCTTTATCAGGACAGGATAAGAATGGGAAGAAACCAGAATAAGAAGGTAGGGGTTGGGGAAGGAATACAAGCTGGCAGCTGATAGGTGAAACTAAATGAGGGTGGGGGAGAGAGGATGATGTGAGACACTGGGGGATGATAGGTTGTAGAGGTAAAGGCAGAAAAAGGAATCAATTAACGAACCATAGAAAAGGAGGGGCACCAGAGCAAGATGATGGGATGAAAGAGGAACCAGAATGGGGAATAGAAAAAGAGAGAAGTGGAAGGTGCAGACATCATTGGAGGTTAGAGAGACATCAGTGTTCATGCCATCAGGATAGTGGTTTCCCAGACAGAATATGAGGTTTTCCTCCTCCAACCTGAGTGTGGCCACATTTTTCTCTCTTATTAATCAATTTCAATGAATTCTCAATATCAGTATCACAACACAACATTAGTGCAGCTGCAAAAATGGACTCTGGGAGTGAATCATGTCTGAAATGGGACACAATCAAAGTAGAGTCATTATGCCAAAAACATCGGTAAAACTGCTGCAAATTGATACAAGACTTCATTCGCACAAGGTCAGGCATTGGACTAGCAGCTTGCAGAGGCTTAACTTGCCAGAGCCAATTCAAACAGGGATCAGAATAATCGTGAAGAGAATTTTGACCGAGGGCATCGAAATTGCTTTGAATGAATGATACCATTTGAGTTTGAAAGAAATAGGAGCAAGTCATTCTTGTCAGCATTCAGGAGGTTTACATTAAATGTAGTTACAGTAAGAGAACTTTAAAAAGCTAGCCAAAAGTGGGCTGAATCTTAGACATAATAAAAACCATTAGTAAAATCCTTCTGTTTTGGGTAGAGATGTGCCAACTTCCCTCATGCAAAAGCCATCACGGCCTCATGTCTTTTTCTTATATTGATTGCAATGATGAAGTCTACCACCAAAATTGGACCTACTTGCATCTAATTTCTGCTTGGGGCAATGCCCACAAAAAGAAAAAAATGTATAGTGAATTCTGACAATGTAACATAGAGAAGGATTTAGCAATCATTTGTTTTTGTGCAGAACATATGACAGGTGGTATTTCCGCTGATCAACTGAGAAGTGTATATTTTTAGTGTATTACAATTGAGTCATCTATATTAACAGAGAAGTACATAGGAATTGACTCAGTAAACAAATGAGTTCAGTTGGAATGCCTTTACGAGAGACACTTGAGGCACAAAGACTTCCACATCTGGGAACAAAACAAAGAAAATCATGGTGGAAGATTCTGCAATCTTTTGGCAACAGTTTGCCTTGTGAACAGATGCCAACAGAAGTAAGCTACCAAGACAAGCTTGAGTTCAAAAACAATAAATAATGAGTTAAAATTATATCAGAAGTTTATTGAAAATTTGAATTGCACCATAATGGAAATATAAGTACCTCAAGCAGGTAGATGACAATTCATTAAAATGTTGTTAATAATATGGTATAACTTCACACAAACTTCAGAATGAAAGCAAAATGAATAATATTTAATGCTTCAGACTCTATAAGTGATTTACATTAGTTTATTTGTAATATTCTGAGCCCATGTCTGAAGTTAAACAGGCCGATCTTGGTATGTAACTGAACTAAACATTCAATCTGAAAAATCATAATTTGTTCCCAAGGTTACCATAAAGGATGGAAAAGAAAATCAGAAAATGCTATGAATACTCAGTAGGCCAGACAGTACCCGTGGAGACTGAAATAGTGGAAATGTTTCAGATCATATTTATATATATATAGATCAGAATTAGAAATGCATATAAGTTTGTTTTAAATAGCAGAGAGGGGGAGTGGTGGAGACCAAGATAAATCCATGGATAAGCCTTTCATCTGTTGCCAAGGCTCATGGCAAACTTTAGGAAATCAACAATTTCAGCTAACTGCCGTTTCCTACTCTTTGCTTAATTGATCATTTTTGCCATGAAATCAACCTGTAAGAATAATGCAGTTTTTCTCTGTTCACAGGTGTTTGTTGCCTTTTTTGTCATATTTCCAGCAACTGCTAATGCATCTTTTATGTTCTGTATTTTTTATTTGCTTTCCCATTGATTGCCCTCATTCATATTTCTCCTGGACAACTATTGCAGCCTATCTGTCACAAATGTTCTCTTTGTTCTCTCCCACCAACACCCCCCCCCCCCCAACAACCCACTCTACAGCTCAAAAGCCATTTGATTTATTTTACCAGGAGGGATATTGGGCCTTAGACTGAAACTCTGCTTTTCTCCTCACAGTTTCCAAGATGCTCAAACAAACAGTCATCGTCAATTAGATCACATTTTTTCCTCATTCTGATGTTTGGTCTGAAAAACAACTGAACCTCTTGACCATGTCTGCATGCTTTTATGCATTAAGTTACTGCCAAATGATAGGCTGATTAAATGTTTGCATTAAGGAGCAGGTGTGTAGGCGTACCTAATAAAGAGGCCACTGAATGGGTTAAAGAGAAAATCGGAGTAAGGTTGGAAAGCAGATTGTCAGGGTTGCGGTTAGCCTGAGAATGACCATGAGTGCTGTTCCCCAGAGATCAGTACCAATATCACTACTCTTATTGATATGTATTAATGAGTTGATATAGAAGGTAAAATTTCAAAATCTACAGATGGTCTTAATCTTGAATAGATCCTGTAGTTGAGGAGGATATAGATAGGCTAGTAGAATGGAAAAACATGTGAATAATAATAAAGCAAAGTCTGAAGAAAGGACAAAAACAGATAACACAGAGTAAGTTCAAAGTTTGAAGCTCAAAGTAGAATTTATTATCAGTGCACATAAATGTCAGCACATACAACCCTGAGATTCCTTGTCATAGCTCTAGTGGGTGAGCAGTAGATTCATTTACTGCTGGTTGTTTATTTATATGGATCATTGGAGATGGAGTAGGCATTGAGAAAGTAATTAGCATAGCATAGGATCCTTGGCTTCATAAATTACAGAAGTTCAGGAGCATTAGGGTATAAAGGGATCCTGGGTGCAAGTCCATTGCTCCTTGAAGGTCACAACACTTCTGTATACTCTTGTAGAACAAGTGTATGGCTTACAGGCCTTCGTCGGTCAGGATAGTCTGTAGAAAAGTTGGCTTGGGTTACATTTGGAGGATTGCATGCAGTTCTGGTCATTACATTACAGCAAGGATGCAGAGTCTTTCGAGAGGCTGCAGAAGGACACCGGAATTTTGTCTAGATTAGAAGGTATTACCTACAAGAAGAGGTTGTATTGTCTGGGATGTCAGAGGGTGAGAAGTGGCCTGATCAGAATCAAGTTTAATATCACCAGGAAATGCTTTGAAATTTGTTAACTCTGCAACAGTAGTACAATGCAATACAGGATAATATAGGGAGAAAAACTGAATTACAGTAAATGAATTACAATATGTACACCAAATAGTTAAAGTAAATAAGTAATGCAAAAACAGAAATAAAAAAGTAGTGAGGTAGTGTTCTTGGCTTGAATGTCCATTCAGAAATCATATGGCAGAGGCAAGGAAACTGTTCCTGAGTCGCTGAGAGTGTGCCTTCAGGCTTCTGTACCTTCTCCCTGATGGCTGCCTTGAGAACAAGGCATGTCCTGCATGGTGGAGATCCTTAATGATGGAGGCAGACCTTTGAGGTACTGCTCCTTGAAAATGTCTTGGATACTAAGGAGGCTAGTACTCGTGATAGAGCTGACTAATTTTATGACTTTCTGCTGTTTACTTTGAACCCCACCCCCACCCATACCAGCCAGTGATGCAGATGAAAGTATGTAACATTATGGGAGGAATAGATAGGGAAGATAGACAAAGACACAGGATGCAGGATGTAAAGAGCACAGATTCAAAGTGAATGGTCAAAAGTACAAGGAACCTAAGGATAGGGGATACACACAGAATTATTACGATAATGATTAGTTGTTTGTAAAGATGCCAGAATCTGCGTAAATTCAGACTTTGAAAGGGTTATCAATTTATAAGCTGGGTGGGGTGGGGTGTGGAAAAAGAAGATTAATCAGTTTGTTTCGAATTATTCGGCAAGGAACTAACATGGTTGGCCTGTCTCTATGCTATAGAACTACTCATTCTCATTTAACAATCACAGCATAACATAATAGTGATATGAAGTTCTGGTGCATTAGGATAGAAAAGAAAGTTACTTCAGCACACTATTTTACACAATATTTGACATTGTCTTGTATCAGAAGGCTATTAGTCCATTCACACACAAGAAACCAAAGACACAGCTTCTTTGCAGTGCTGACTGAATGCTGCAGTATAATTCTGCTGGGAGATATTAAATGGAAGTCTGCTTGTTTGATTGACTTTATTGGAATCCACAACAATTAAGGCAAAAGCAGGTAAATCTCATTGCTAGACCAAAAGTTGATCTTCAATTTGAAGAGCAAGTATCTAGCCATTTTTTTCTCATAGCTGTCAGAATACCACCAAATCCAAAATGGCTTCTCTGCAAACTTCACAGAGGTGCTTTTAAAAGTAAATTCTTTCTTGCACATTCAGTAATAAAAAAATTAAAATTTTATAATTATTTTCCTGTACACTTATACCGAGAGCATGAAAGGACTTGATACAGCACAATACTGTAAGAATCTTGGTCTGCTGATCTCAAAGGAGGAAGGCATGGAAAACTGAAAACATTGTATGCGATTCAGTCACCCATCTTAATCAATACTGTAACTTTACCCATCAATCATATAAAGAGGTAGTTGGATGCATTGTAAGGACAATCAGATTATTGATCTGCGGCTTGAAATGGTATAAAAAGGTATCACATTTGTTATGGGATTTTGAATTCAACTTGGGGAGTATTGTGAGGCTGATGCTCCTTAGTTCCCAAAATGAGATTTTCTTGATGTTTGATTTACTCCTCTTTGCTTGAAGGATTAAAAATTGAAAGTGAAATTCTCTCTGTTTGTGCATTGTCTTACAGTAATTGAATGAAATCGTCTTGAGCTTGCTAACTAACAATGACATTTTACCAAATAGAAAATAGACAAAAATTGGTAGCCCTTTCAGGACTTAAGCCAATTCAATTTGTTATTATTTTTGAAAATTTCATTTATCTTTGCTGTGCTGCTGCTAGACATGCTACATTGGTACCAGACATGAGGCAATAGTGTAGCGATTGGCATGGTAGCATAGTGGTAAGCACAGCATTTTACAGTACCAGCAACCTGGGTTCAATTCCCACCGCTGCCTGTAAGGAGTTTGTACATTTACCTCACGACTGCATGGATTTCCTTTCGATGCTACGGTTTCCTCCCATATTCCAAAGACTTACCAGTTGACAGGTTAATTGGTCATTGTAAATTGTCCCATGATTAGGCTAGGGTTAAGTTGGGAGATTGCAGGGTGGTGCAGTTTGAAGGACTAGAAGGGCCTACTCTGAGCAATATGTCGACAAAAAAAAGCTTGCAGGCTGCCCAGCACAATCCTCGCTGATTGGGTTTGACACAAAATGATGCATTTCACTGTGTATTGCGATGCACTTGTGACAAATAAAGATGATCTGATCTTAAATATACTTGAATATGGGAGTTACATTTCAAGAACAAATAAAGTGATGATACAGGAGTTTAAATCCCCCGATCCAGATAATTTTGTCAGTGGGCTCATTCTGTAGTGTTTGGTGGCCTTTACTTTGACACAAAATATTAGCAGAGCATAATTAAGAGAGTGAAAGGTGTCACATCCGTTGCAGATTTGTCAAAGGCCTTAGCTGCATTTTGTTGATTGTTCTAATACCCTCCCAATTACAATATCTAGAGTGACTTGCAATGCAAATTTGCAGACATACTGCACGTTTACATTTTGATATCTGTTAACCCCTCGAACCTTGGAACTTGCAAGTGATGAGAAGGCTGTAGCTTCCGATGAGTCTCTTTGTTATTTTACTCAGTCAAATAGAATATTCATAGTACTAGGTTTTCTTGAGTACTCCCTCAAGTGCCCAAACCTGTTTCTTATTATTTCACATGAAAAACTCTGATATTAAATGAAGAATTAGGCTCAAACTAAACAGTTAAACCGTCATATGGCAAAACAATTACATTTAGATGAGTCACTTAATGGAGCAATTACACTCTCATATGAAGTAACAAAACCCAGAGGCATGATTAACCATAATATTGCCTGGATACTTCTGCAGCATTTTGCCATATTTTATAGATTACTAGATCTTCTATCTATGAAGTAAGTAACTACACAGCTTTTCCCCAAACAACTATAGCATTTAGCTCAATCTATTAGCAGTTTTTTTTTAACTCAAGTGGTTCATTAAACTATTTGATGAATTTTAAACCAAAGAATTAAAATGTCATTGGATTTGAGTTTCAAAAAGGAGAGAATATACAGTTGGCTGGGTGACTGAGCAGTTCACCTAGAGGACCCTGTGATGTGGCTGAAGTGCCATAGTTAGTTTAATGAGTTGACCAGGGCAACGTGGCTAAGTGTGATATGCTTCTTATGCTGTTAGCTCAAGGTGACCCCAGCACTGCAGAAACACTTGTGTCACACAATATATTTAATTTTACTTCAATGACAAGGTGCATCACAAGGTGGCAGGGTGGAGATACGTCCCTTCCAAAGGAGATGTAAGGTGCTCCTTCCCACCGCTAGCCTACAGGTCACCCTTGGGCGAGGTGTAGCACCTGCTTAGCCCCCCTATCAGGGTCATGTGAAGCCATGGGAGCAGGTGGTGGATGGTCGCATGAGCAACTGTCACAAGTCCTGGTTATGCGACCACTGATGCCACACAGACAATCTCTGAAGAGTATTGATTGCGGCTGGGGTCACCCATCTTGTAAAAACACTGCCCAGAAAATGGCAATAGCAAGCCACTTCTGTAGGATCAATTTATCAAGAACAATCATGGTCATAGACCATAACTGCCTACATCATTCAACATAGCATGTAATGGTGGTGATGATGATGACTACACCACCTCTTCTCCACATTTGAATCACTTATTCAAATGAAATATAATACTACTGGAGTGGTTAGCATGCCCTATTAGCGCTAAGTGCCATTGGAGTTTGGAGTTCAATTCTGGCATTCTCTGTAAGAAGTTAATATGTCCTTCCCATGAATATATAGGCTTCCTCCGGGTGCTCCAGCTTCCTCCCATAGTCCAAAGATGTGCCAGTTAGTAGGTTAATTGGTCATTGTAAATTGTCCTGTGGTTAGGCTAGTGTTAAATATGTGGGCTGCTAATCAGCTCAGCTCATTGGGCCAGAAGGGCCTGTTCTGCACTGTATTTCTAAATAAATAACTAAATATAGTAAATAAATACATGATGAAGAGACCCAGCTCTATATGTAATATCAGTTGAAAGAATCTGAGTTAATGTTTCAGGGCAAATGATGAAGATGGAGTGAAAACAAATTTCAGAGAAGGTTGGGGAAAGATAAATAGGACAATTGAAAATAAGATGAGACAAGGGTTGCCAAGGGGATAAGTAGTTGGCAAAGTTGTACGGTGGAGAGATTGATGAAGGTATATAAGGGAAGGACAGGACTAAAATAAAGGAATCTAAAATGGGTGAAAGGAAGACCAATTGGAAATAACCAACAGGTTAGACTAGCCTACTAGAGGAAGATAAACAGAGGCAACATTTCAGGTGGGGAAGTTTTGACAGAACCTGAGAAAGTGAATGACCAGCTGTTATTATCCTCTCAGTATAAATATGTCATATTCTGTCTTCTTTGTTAGAAACTCAACAATGTTTTATTTAGCACTTTGGTCAATCCATCTACATTTGTACATCCAACCATTTCATAGTATAAGGGAATATAAAGTTCAATGTGAATTTATTATCAAAGGATGTCCATTTATTTATTTATTTAGTTGTACATTGCAAAGCAGTCCCTTCTGACCCAATAAGCCACATTGCCCAGCATTCTACCTATTTAACCCTAACCACAGGTGAGGTCTTCATTGGACCCTCTACAGTTTGCCTACCAATCTCATGCGGGAGTGGACGATGCTATCATCTACCTGCTGCAGAGAGCTCACTCCCACCTGGGCAATGCTAGTGGCATTGTTGGGAATCACATTTTTTTTTATTTTTCTGGTGCCTTCAATGCAATCCAGCCACTTTTTCTGAGTGAGAAGCCGCAAAGCATGGGCATAAACAAATCCACTATCTCCTGGGTTACTGACTACCTGACAGATAGACCCCAATTTGGACAGCTGGGTAGTGCTCTAGTTCTCTGTCTTAGATGGTTGTGAGTGGTAATGGAGCACGACACAGATGGTCCTGACTCAGTTTCTGTACACACTGTACACTTCAGACTCTCAGTACAAATCTGAGACTTGTCACTTGTGGAAGTTCTCTGATGACTGCGGTGGTTGGGTGTATCAGAGATGGACAGGAGTCGGAGTACAGAGGACTGGTGGACACGTTTGTGGAGTGGTGTGGGAGGAATCATTTGCTCTTGAATTTGGCTAGAGCCAGGGAGATGGTGACTGATTTTAGGAGGAAGAAGGCTGTGATGAGTCCTGTATACATCCTGGGAGAAAAAGTTGAGGTGGTGGAAGAGTACAAATACCTGGGTGTTCACGTCGACAACAGACATGACCAGAAAACCAACACCAAGGCTTTTTACAAGAAAGGGATGAGTAGTCTCTATTTTCCAAGGAAGCTGAGATTCTTCAATATGTGCAGCAGAATGTTAGAGATCCTTTACCATCCTGTTGTTGTGAGTGCAGTCTTCTTTGCTGCCTTACGTCGGGGAACAGCTTCGGCGCTTGTGATGCAGATAGACTAAATAAACTCATCAGAAAGGCTGGATCCATCCTTAGCTACAATCCAGACTCTTTAGAGTTAGTGGTGAAGAGGAGAACACACTAAACAAACTGCTATCCATTATGGACAACATGGCACATCCTCTCCATGTCCTACTGAATAAGCAGTGGAGCACCATTTCAAACAGACTCGTTCAGCTCTGCTGTCTCAAGCATTCTTACAGAAAATCTTTCCTACCAAATACAAGAAGCCTATACAACAGCTTATCTCTGTGCTACAGGAGAACACACATCATAGTACAATAGTTTTTGTTTTACTATTTCATACATTATCTTTGCACATTGGTAAATTATTATTGTGTATATTATTATTCTGTACATATAATTATGTATGTTATTAGTTAAGTCTGCACACTGCTAAGTGTGTTTTTAAATGTTGCTGCTGTAAAGAAAGAATTTCCCACTTGGGATCAACAAAGTACTTATAATAATAATAATAATAATAATAATAATAATTGTTGTTGTTATTATTATTATTATTATTATTATTATTATTATTAATCACAGTACAATTTACAATGGTCAATCAACCTACTAACTGGAACATGTTTGGACTATAGGTGGAAACTGGAGCACCCAGATGGTCACGTAAACCCAGATGGCGACGGCAAGAATATAAAAATTCCTTACAGGTAGTGGCAGGGATTGAACCTGGGTTGTACAGTGCTGCCCACCAAATATTACCCTGAGATTTATTTTCCTGCAGGCATTCACAATAGAGCAAAGAGATACAATAAAATCAATGGAAAACTACACACAGATAAAGACTGGTCTGAATGATGGAGCCCTTGATGGTGGAAGTGCTTCTTGCAGATGAGTTCAGTAGTGGGGAGGGCTTTTTCTATGGTGGACCGAGCTGTATCTATGGAATAGAAGGAAATTTTATGATCCATCAAGTCCACTTAGATGGAAAAGTGCAATTCAGTATAATATAATCCATTTCTCTGTCATAAGATTATCTGTTCATGGGATCATGCTGACATTTTTAAAATGTGATGATGGCTTCTTCCTCTGACACTTTCATCCAGTTAGCTTCAGACTTCCGCCATCTTTTTGTTAATTGTTAGCTTCAACTACTTCCCTCCAGCTCTTGCAAAAGATGGAAAATTTTGCTCACCATCTGGTGATACTAACAAGATGACCATGGATAGCTATTATTTCCAAATCATCAGTTGACCTTGCTCTAACTCATAGAATTTTCAGCCAAAAAAATACAGTATGTTGGGTAAAAAAAATATATTTTTAGATGTTGTGTCCAGTAAGTCACAGATGTAAAAGTAGAAAAGGATTGGAAATAGCACTGAACCTTGACAAAAATGATAGAATGATTTCTCAGTTTTGTATGTGGGCACCAAGGTTGACCATCAAGCAAGTTCACTTAATTATAGTAAATTTATCAATTTCAATTTGTGTAAGTTTTTAAAAGAATAATATTAGTGCATTAATTCACTGAAAATATTTGTATAAAGTGTGTAGATAATGCAAATATCTTTAAAAATGTAATTTTCAATAAGCATGTTATTGGGTATTGCATGGATGTTGTATAAAACAAGAATATAGTATTAGAGTAAATGTGGCGGTGGAAGTAGAGATATGACTAGGGATTAGAAAGAAACAGATAAACCAATTTGTTTTCATAATGGTAGGTGGGTTATGTGCATATGAGACTTTGATGAAAAGTATATCTTAAGTCAACCAATGCATGCACAGCCATAGATATCACTTGTAATCACACTTCATCCCTTCCTGTTCAAAACCCTGGAACATTTCAAAAACGAGAATAGACCTGTGCTGGGTATTGAGATTTGAAAACCAGAAGCAAGTGATTAGATTCTCCAAATTTGCTCAACCCTCACTTTGCTTCTTAGTTTATCCAGTAAACTTCGTATGGAATACTAATACTTAGAGAAGAAATCTTGACCAGTCAGCTTGAATCCACATTTTATGTTCAGTTAAGGCAGGTTTCACCAACTTGGCACAAGTCCAAGGTGCAGACTTGGAGCCAGTGTGGTGTATAGGAGGATTTAATACAGGAACATTCTATATCCGCAATTGGGGGATATGAAGTCATTATGAAAGATATATCATGCGATCATTTAACATCAGCCTGGCTTACCAGCAGAATTTTCAGCTGCGAGTCTCAAGCTTGCGAGTTCAAAACCAGTTGTTGTACAACCACAGAACCTATGTATTTTCTGAGGTGCATTCACTGAGATAAGATGTTAAACTGACAATCTGTCTGCCTATTCCAGTGGACACGAAGCACTATTCCCAAAGCACTCTGAAATTTATTTGGTATCTGGGCCAAATTTATCCTTCAATGAGCACCACCAAAAACAAATTAACTGATCATTTATCACACGGCTGCTTGTGGACCTTGATGTGCGGATATTGACTGCCACATTTGCCTGAAAAATAACAGTGGCTGCACTTCAAAAGTAATTAATTGGTTGTTGAAGCTTTGGTACATCTTAAGGATGTAGACAGTGTTACATGAATTCAAGTACTTTCAATTTCTCCTTTATTACTGCTCTGACTGAAAAACAAATCAGACATGAAAATGTTCAAGACCAAGACCTTGGTCAAAACTAGTTCCTGGGACTGAAGTACCTGAGTCAGAAGGAAAGATTGAATAGGCTAAGACTTCATTCCTTGGAATACAGAAGACTGAGAGGAGATTTGATGGAGTTATACAAAATTATGAGGAGTATAGATAGGGTAAATGCAAGCAGGTTTTTTCCACTGAGGTTGTGTGGGACTACAACTGGAGTCATGGGTTAGGGTAAAAGGTGAAAAGTTTAAGGGGAACATGAAGGGAAACTTCTTCACACAGAGGATCATGAGAGTGTGGAATAGCTGCCAACATGTGGTGCATTTGAGCTCAATTTAAAAGTTTTAAGAGAAGTTTGAATTGGTACATGGATAGTAGGAGTATGAAAGGCTCTGGTCCTGGTGCAGGTTGATGGCAGTAGGCAGCTTAAATAGTTTGGCACAGTCTAGATGGGTTGAAGGGCCTTTTATGTACTATACTTTTCTAAGACACTAGTTAATTTAAATTTTCTTTTGGAGCTGGTGAGTAAATAAAATGTATATGCTTGTAGACTGAAGCATTTGTGTTGACTGTGACTATTATATAATCACAGAGAATTCTCTACTGGGAAGAAGTGATTTTAACTAAACAATTATCTGTGTGTAGGCTTCTGTGTGGGCTAGAATATCATCTAATTCCCATTTTAAGAATCAGTTCCCAAAGTGATGGTCGTACATGGGTGAAGGGGGATGTAGAAGTACCACATCCCAAAGCAGAATTAATAGCTGACAGGGTAATTCATAATCTAGTAGATATTACATCGTCACTACTTTTAGGGCAGTCCCTTGGTATTGAGGATGATTTATTTTCAGTCTTACAACTCTTTTGTCAGCAAAGGCTCTTGCATATTTCTCCAGCTGCACGGTGGAGTGCATTTAGACCAGTTGCATCACGGCCTGGTATGGAGCCTCCAACGCATAGGGTCGCAAGAGGCTGCAGAGGGCTCTGGACACAGCCAGTTCCATCTCAGGGATAACCCTCCCTGTCATCAAGGACATCTTCAAATGGCGGTGCCTCAAGAAAGATAAACAAAAGATTATCTTTATTTGTCACTTGTATAATACATCAAAATATACAGTGAAATGCATCATTTTTGTCAAATGAATTCAGCAAGGTTTGTGCCGGGGGCAGCCTGCAAAGTCAGCCATTTTTCTTGTGACAACAGAGCATGTCCAGAAGGTGGCAGCCATCTTTAAGGACCCTCACAATTTGAAACATAATCTTTTCACATTACTATCATTAGGGAGGAGATACAAAAGCCTGAAGATTCACACTTAACATCTAGGAACAGCTTTTTCTGCTCTGCTATCAGATTACTAAACAGTTCATGAAACCATGAACATTCCCCTGTTATTTATCTTTTGTGCTATGTATTTATTTTTGTAATTTATGGTAATTTTTATGTTCGACTTTACACTCGTGTACTGAAGAATGACAGTAAACAATATTCAATCCTGTAGCTTCTGGGGAGTTGGACAATCAGATTAACCACAAGCGAATGGCATTTTCATGTCTTACTGTATTTATACTCAAACTGCTTTGTCTTGTCGGTACCAGAGGCACCAAAAGCGGTGGGTATAGCTACGGTGGGAAGTGGGAACTCCTGCAGGTGAAGAAAACGGATGAAAACGGATGAGGCTGGTTATTCGACAGAATTAAAACACCAGTTCCTTTTATTTTAAAGAAAAAGTCAGCAAGTTCTGAACAGCTACAGTCAGGAAATATATGTACTGCAGTACGAGATACAAATCACAAGGATTTTGATGGAAATTCTGTAGATCCAAGAAACTAAATTCAGTCGCACCCAGAAGCAGACATCGGGTTTGTTTTGTGGAATTAGCTTGTACTCTTTGCTTCCAATGCAAGCAGTGTGCCAACTTACTGCTGTCTGCTAATTAACATGATTGCAGGATACAGCCAACACTAACAATACTGTTGTGTGGCGACATGCCTCAGGAGAGGTCCCCGAATTCTGAGGAGCTAACATCACTTAAAGCAACCCTGCACTGATTAAAGTCAGGCTATGTGTCTCAATGGTGAACACAAAAAGGAAAGTGATGGAAATATGCTCTCGTTTCCTGATTCCATGTCAAAGCTACACTTACTTGTTTTCCTCTAAAATGGAAAATTAATTATGGCCGCGGCAGACTGCAGATTTTATTCAGGACTTCCTTGTTGTTGCCCAGATGGTACACAGATCTGATGAGAAGCAAAGAATGCAAAAGCCTGGAAAGCTGAAGCAACAGCAGAAAATGCTGAATGTAGACAGCATCTGTGGAAAGAGAAACCGAATTAATATTTCAGGTCTCCATCAGAGGGATACAGCATATAAACAGGCCCTTCAGAACACAATGTCCACACTAACTATATCATTACACTCACCTTGCCCATAAGATTCTACCCCTCACCTACATAATAGGGGCAATTTAGTGTACATATAATCTACAAACCCATGCCACTAGGATTTCATTGGAATTGATCAAAATTCAAAGTTCAACGTAAATTTTTTATTGAAGTGTATATGTATATATATATATATATGTATATATATCACCATATACAGCCCTAAGCTTTGTTTCCTTGTGGGCATTCATACTAAGTACAAGAACCACAATAGAAGCAATGAAAATGTACTGAAAACAGAGATGGTCGAAAACAACCAATATGCAAAACCCAATAAATTGTGAAAATCAAAAAAAGGGTAAAGAATTAAATAAATAATTTCAAGAACATTAGTGGATTCTGCAGTGAATCTAAGGTCACCCATACTGATAAGAGAAAATCTACAGATACTGGAAATCCAAGCAATGCAGACAAAATGCTGGAGGAACTCAGTAGGCCAGGCTGCATCGATGGAAAAAAGTACAGTCGACATTACGGGCCAAAGCCCTTTGGCAGGACTTGAAACATCGACTGCACTTTTTTCCGTAGATGTTGCCAGGTCTACGGAATTCCATCAGCATTTTGTGAGTCACCCATGCTAATGAAAGGTCATCGATCTTAAAGGTTTCACCCCACATATAGTGTGTTGCCCGACTTGCTGAATATATTTAGCAGTATTTTCGGCACTTATTACTTGCATTTCATACTCACTATGCATTGCTAAACTTTAGGTAGAACACACTCTGAACATATAACCAGCTCCTGAGAACTCTCCCTCATCTGCAGTGACTTGCCAGTATTGTGTGCTTCTTCAGATATTCACTGCAGATATTATTGACTTTGTGAATATTGCAACTGGAATGATCTGCCCCACAATTTTTTGCAATGGCATTGCAGAATCCACATTACTCCAAAGATCTCCACTATGGACTTTCAATCCTGACATTTTTCAATACTAACTTAAAAACATTGAAAGCACAAGCACTTTGTTAATTTGCATGTGCTCCTCTGGACTAGCCTTGTCTCCCTGCTTTAGCATCTAAAACGGAAGTTAGCTGATAATTTAACTATCTAATCTTGATAGATTGGGGTGGCACAGCAACATAGCTGTTAGCATAATGATATTACAGTGCCAGCAACATGGGTTCAATCCCACCTCTGTCTGTAAAGAGTTTGTACACCTCCCCATGCCCCAGTCAGTTTACTGTGGGTGCTCTGGATTTCTCCCATGTTCCAAAGACACACATTTGGTAGGGCATTTTGGTAGGGCATTTGGTCAAACAGGTGTAATTGAATGCTGTGGGCTCACTGGGCTGGATGAGCTTGTTACAGCTCTGTAACTCTATATAAGAATAAAATAATAACAAGCCAGACTTTTATATTTATTCATTTCACGTCGGCCTTTGAAAGACTTTGGGAAGATATCCTTTTAACTGGCAGATGCTTCCATTGGCAAAAAGATTCCAGATAACTTTAAGCACTAGAGGAATTTTCATTTTCAAATTTGGGGAACAAAGCAAAAGAGATAACTTCACTTGAGATACTAAGTGAATGATTTTATACTGGTAACATTATCTATCTGCTTTCTTTGTAGCATTGACCCATTTTGCTAAAGAAAAGATCCTCTCAGCTTGGTTTTGCAGGCCACGAGTGAGTAACTGACTGAACTCATGACATTTTGAGAGCTCTTGAAGTCAGGTTTGACCTTCTATTGATGCTGAGCTGACCTGGGAAATCATGCATCAGAAAATGATATTTCTCACCTTGCTTTCATAAAGGTGCTAAGGAACAGTCTGGTGCTTATACTATTTGTGGGTTTATGACAGAAGCTTGAAGCTCCAGTAATTAGATTCTCCACAAAGTGACAATTTGCAGATCAGCAAAGTTTACTGAATGGCAGAGGAATACTAATTTGTAGAGACATGCCTCCATTTGAATGCTTATCAGTATTCAGCAAAACCTGTGCAGCTGTGTACTGTTGCCATAATTTTCTGTTGATGATTAACAACCACGTGTTAAAAAAATGGAAGTAAGAATTAAATTTTACACATCTCAACAAATGTTTGTGCACTTTAGTCCAACCTTCAATCAGAAAGAAAAGAACCTCAGTTATTTATCAAGAAGTAGATAATATTCCACTTTTTCATTTCTTCCTGTGAAATGTACAAGGAAATTTCTCATTAATTCAAGATGAGAAAATAATCCAGCTGGTCTGAGAAATAAAGGGACTGTTGTTAAACATTGTAGCATTCTAACTTTCACCCTAAGTAAAACTAATTGGGCAGTAACAGTTCATTCTCACTTGTCAGGACTAAATAAATGAGTTTACAGCAGTAATTTTCCCTAAAAACATTAAGTAATATGCTATCACAAACAAGGGAAGATCGGCAGATGCTGGAAATCCAATCAACACACACAAAGTGCTGGAGGAACTTAGCAGGCCAGGAGCATCTATGAAAAAGAGTACAGTCGACTTTTCAGGTTGAGTCCCTTCATTGTAGGCATGTACAGAATCTAGCTCAGATTTTGAATCCAGGAATGCTGTGCTACTATTCATGGTGCTGCACCCAACACTGCAGTCAATTGGTTTCTCTTTGTCACATATAATGAGGGACAGTGAAAAACTTTATTTTACATGCCATTCATAAATTTCATCACATTGGCCATTGAGGTAGTTCAGGAGAAAAACAAAAGAATGCAGAATAACATGTTACAGTTACAGAGAAAGTGCAGTGCAGACAGACCATGAGGTACATGGCCAAAATGAAGTAGACTGTGCAGTTATACGTTATACATTCATGTATATTTTGATCCTTACAAGTTGCTGTCAACTGTCCCTCGGTGTTACGTACTGAACATAATGTGAGAAGGTGTTCTGGGTAGATGATTAACAATAAAATAATCACCTCTTTTTGAACCACACTTCTCTGTCTCTCAAGTGTATTGTTCACAGCCACCGGATTCCCAGTAATACAAACATAACAACTGGTGACAAGGAGACAAGTCCTCACGCGACATTTATTCTTTTGTTCCCTTCAACAAGAAAGGTTTGTGTGCAATGTGGGCGAGCGCTTCAAGTTCCTGGGTGTGGTCATCACCAAACCAGGGAGCATGGTGACTGAAGAATTCAAGTGAAGAGAATGAGAATGGGATGGTTAAATAAGACAAGTATGAAAGGGAGAGAGAGGTGGATAAGACTAGTGAACTTCTGGAACATGATTGTGCTTGAAAATGGTGACTATGTTTGGAAATATTTGGCATATGGCAAAACAACAGAGTGCTGGAGTTCATATAATAAAATGTTTCAATATTCTGTACTAGCAAATCAAGTTTCAAATGATATTGGTGTTCCAACTTTTCTCACTGTGATTGGTGCAAAAGCGTTAAATTTATTATGCAGTCCAGTGCAAGCAGCTAAGCCTAGCAATAAACCTCATGAGGACATAGCTAAAGTCTTAAAAGTCTACTATTCACCTAAGCCTTTGAGACGTTTAGATTTCATAAAGAGGAATCATGTGGAAGTAAGTCTATTTCAGTTAGTAGCAGTGCTGAAGCACTGTGATTTTGGGCAGTCACTGTATGACGCATTCCATGATAGATTCATATGTGATTTGTGTAGTGAGGCAATTCAGAAATGTTTGCTGACAGAAGACAGACTAACATTACAGAAAGCAATTTGGATTAGCACATCTATGGAGATGGCAGCTAAAGAAGCACAACTATTAAAGTGTATCTTCTCAAGTTCAGAAAGATTCTACTGACTTTAAGATTGAGACATCTATTGGCAATCAATGTTACCATTGTGGCAAAACCAGGCATTCAGCAAAAGAATTCTGGTAGAAGGAATGAGATTGCTGAAGCTGTAGGGGAATATTGGACATATCTGTAATAAATCTCTTGCAATATTTATTGTTTTGTTCCCTTTGGCAAGAAAAACACTGTAAAAAGAAATATGATTTTTGGGAAAACTAAAAGAAACATGTGAGTAAGATGGAGCATACTGAGGATGGACTGAGGGCATCTCACTGAACACAAAGACCCCACAGTTGGATGGAGCCATGGTGACAAGTTTCTTTAGCACCTCATGAAAGAAGAGGTGCTGATGAGTTTTCTTGGTCATGACTTTAGCATAAATGAACCAAAACAGGCTTTGGTGATGATCACTCCTAGGAACCTGTAGCTCTCAACCACCTCAACTTCAGCACCATTGATATACACAGAAGCATGTGTACCATCCTCCTTCCTGAAGTCAATGACCATTTCATTTGTTTTGCGGACATTGCGGGAAAGGCTATTGTCATGACACTGAGTCACTAGGTTCTTTATCTTCAAGTCCATAGTTTCACACAGGCAACTATGGTATATAGATGGTGAAGAGGACATGTGACATGTTTGTCTTCACTTCCTTGCAGACACTTACAGGAAAATAAAGAAACACAATTGAATTTATGAATAACATATGTAAACAAAGACTGACAAACAATCAAAGTGCAAAAGAAAAGAAATCATGCAAATGATAAAAATAACTAATATTGAGAATATGAGTTTTAGAGTCCTTGAGACTGTGGTGAAGTTTGTTCAGCATTGAGGTGAATTAAGTTATTCATGCTGGTTGTGGAATCTGAATACTGTAGATATTAACTGTAGCTGCACTGAAGTGTGTGCAGAAGAGATTCACCAGCATATTCACAAAAATACAGCTGCAGATGCTGTGGATCAAAGAATATGTACACAAAGCTGGAAGAACTCAGCAGGTCAGGCAGCATCTGTGAGAAAAGAGTAGCCAATGTTTCGGGCTGAGACCCTTCATCAGGAATGGGGGGGAAGAGAGGGCCGAAGCCCAGTAATAGAGATAGGGGAAGGGGACAATTGCCTGCATATTGCCTGGATTAATGGCTTTTATTCGTAGGGACATTTTGGATACTCTACATTTATATTCTCTGGAATGAAGGGAGGCTTAAGGGTGAGCTGTTTGAGATATGTAAAATTGTAAAATGCATCAATAGGTTAGACAGTCACAATCTTTTTCCAATAGTATCAAAAACAAAGAGGTCAAAGGTTTATGAGGAGAAGTTTTAAAGGAGATATGAGCTTATTTATTCAGAAAATGGCTGATATCTGGAATTTTGCCAGAAGAGTTGATGATGTCAGATACAATCACTACATTTTAGACATATTTAGACTTGTTCTTACTGTAAATAGGCAAGGATTAGAAGGATGGTCTCAAGGTGGACAAATTAGACTGCCTTAAAAGGGGTGAAGGAATTAAGGAAGAGTTTTCCAGGTAAGTAAAATGAGATGGTAGTGCGGCTGGCTGCAGCAATAATAATAATAATCATCATCATCATCATCATCATCATCATTATCATCATCATTAGTCTAATACCTGATCAAACAGGATGACACACAGTCAAGAAGCAAGCTGGATTAGAGAGGAAAAAGAACATACTCTCATATTCAAAGACCTAAACTTACAATGAATATGCTAAAAGTGGTTATCAAAAATACCCACAACTGGAAAAGTACCGACACTCATAATATTCATAATTATTGATTTAAAATGTACTTGCATTCATTCGTACCTATTAATACGTATCAGCAATTTCCTCAAACATCCTGAAAAAGTGGCCAAGATATTACGTATCTTGCAATTAATCTCCACTCACTTAGGTAATAAAAATAAACTCACAGAAGACCAGAATGGATGCGGTAAGAGTATGAAAGAATATAAAGTACAACGGATAATAAATACTTTAATTTAATCAAGCCCAGCTGAAAAGAAGTATTTCACGTTGTCATACTGACTACCAAAAAGCATTTTAGTCTGCCCCATGCTTATGGGTAATAGAAATTCTTAATATGTATAAACTACACCCAATAATTGTGAAACTTCTACAACATCCGATGAAGATTGTCATATTATAATCACTCCATTTATTAACAATCAAAAAAGAACAATCATTGTCATCAAAATAAACTGAGGCTTTTTCCAATACAACCCTCTAAGCCCACGATGGCTTTGTCAAGCTTTAAAAACCTGTTCTCTACTGAACTGAATGAAAATAAGGTATCAAATCAGAAACAAGCTAACAAATTATACCTTGACACACTCTCTATAAATGGACAATTGGAAATTATATGCTCCTTCATCAGTAAAGCTAAATCAATTAATTCAAATAATAGAACTATTTTTGAAAGGTATAAAAATGAACTTTGAACTAGATAAGTGCAAAACATTAAACATAAAGAAAAGTACAATAGACTTAGTAGAACATAGAGCAGCTGGATACAATACAACTGATGGATGAATATGAAAGTATCTGGGATATCAACAAGTGAAGAAAATAGATAGTAGTGCAATAAAGGGAAAACGTTTGATAGAATTTACTTCAAGGCTTAAGAAGATCTGCCAAACAGAGCTCAACAGTAAAAATGTAACAAAGGCAATAAATGCTTCTGCTATATCCATATAAATATACTCTTTTGGCATAATATCTGGGTGCAAGTTCAACCTGGAAGATTCACAAACAAAAATAAGAATTGAAATGACAAATTTTAGAAAACACTGTGTACACTCAAAGACACTTAAATTAATCCTACTTGGCACAGAAAGTGGAAGCGGAATAATAGACATAAACAATTTACACAACAGTCAGATAAAACTTCTAAGTATATATTTTCTTCAACAAAAACAGGATTCACCATTCAACAGAGCATATGCAAGATTGATAAGAAATACACAAAACTAAACTTAAGTGAAAGCACAACTTAGAAAAATGAAGAAATTATCGCTTTCAAAGAAAATGTTAGCCAATGAAAGAGTATGACATTCCATGGAAGATATCCCCATGATCTGAGCAGACTAGATGTGAACAAGGAAGAGTCGAACACCTGGCTCAATGTTGGAGCCCACTTCCCAGAAACAGAAGGGACCCTTGAGACAATACAGGAGGAGATGATTAACACAAGAAATTACCAAAAATACAAAATAAAAAAACTTCAAATTTAAGATGATAAATGCAGAAAGCAAAAATAATTCTACACATTACGGGGTTCTGCAACAGTTTAATGTGCATTAACACAGACACAATCAAGTGGCAACCATCATTCACCAAAATCTTCTTTAAAATACAAACTCATAAGAGTCACCATACCTTACTATAAATACAAGCCTGATCCAGATTTAGAGTCAGAGTCACTCAAATTATGTTACAACCAATCCATTATTACAGATGGGACAATATATGATAACCGTCTGGACATGATATTACAGGATGAACAAGCAAGAACAACTTAGCTAATTGAGATAGCCACATACAGAACAGAAATCAGTAAGTGAAAAACACCATTAATTTGCCAAATTAAAAGAGGGAATTGAAAGACTATGGAACACGAACAGGGTATAACATTTCCCAATAGGAATATCTGCAACTGGTAACATCCTAAAGTCATAACACAGAAGCATTACACAATTAGGCCTACAAAGTAATATCTATGTAAATCTATGGAAAGCCATGATACTACCCACCACTAGAATAGCCCAAAAGTTCCCAGCAATTGAGATATGAATGTGCTTGACTATGAGGTGGGCAAAAGGGATAATTCTGTGCTCTGCAACTCCATAAAAATATATATCTCAAAAAATATAATTTGAAATATAAATATAAGCTTGGTAAATAATATGCAGAATTCTTCATTGGTCACATTGTTAAGACAGCATTTAGCCAGCTTTTTTGAAATGTAGAACATTAGCAGGTAGGGGAAAATATACTGTCAGTATCAATTGAACGGATGAATTTATGCAGGTGGAAAGATAAGAAATTCAGCTTTCTTAGGTTGGAAGATCAGGCAGTTGTTGAAATTAACATATATGTTTTTATAAGTGTGCAAAATTTGTCCGACTCTGCATCTAAATAGATTCACAACTCACTGTACTTGGCAATGTAAGTTGCCTGATTTACCTCATACCAATGATAGACTCACAGCATTTTGGCAATACTCACATTTTTTTTCTATCCAGCAGGAAACTGAGGATGGAAGAATGGAGATAGTTGTATATAATACTAACTAAACCAATTCAAATTTACACGAGCTAAAATTTGATTTTAAAAATCCCAATTGCCAAAAGTATGTCACCAAGTTTTAAAAAGATGGCTAATTTTTAAAAGAGCAGAAAAAGATGGAGGGTTTGAGAAACAGGAATCCAGGTAACTGAAGTGAGAAGGTGAAGCCAGCTTGCTGAATAGTAATGACGCTCATCTCAAGGTAGTTCCAAAATGAAAATTGTAGCTTTGCAGCAACAGCGACTACCCATCAGGCTTCAATTTCCGCCGCAGTCTGCAAGGTGCTTGTGTGTTCTCTCTGTGACTGCTGGGCTTCCTACAGGTGCTCTGGGTTCCTCTCAGAGTCCAAAAACAGATGGATTAGGGTTAACGCAGTGAAACCTGTGGGCTGTCCCCAGATAACACTCATACCGTGTCGGTCATTAACACAAGATGATACATTCTATTGTAAGTTTCTTTGTTATTATGCATTTGTGACAAATAAAGTTAGTCTTTAACAGCCCATGGTTGCTGAAATACCATAGGATTTTATTGGTGACCTACAGAAATGCAAAATGAGCAGGGAATCTTTATGGAATTTTGCCCATCATGTCCAATCATGTACTTGTCTTTCTCTCATTATCTATTGTAAAATAACAATGATGGGTGAAGTGCTATCTGCCCACACATACATGACAAACGGCAGTGGACTAAACCAATTCAAATTTACTTACCTGATGTGCATCAGACAATGATTTGACATCTTTTCACAGGTATGGACAGAGAATTGTGAAATACTCTTATTCTGATAGCTGTTCCAGCAAAACATCAGCTCATTTTTGCAATTCACAATCTTTTATGCTCATTATAAAGTAACTGCCTTTCTCGAACCCTTGTCACACTGCCAGCTTGCAGGTGTTCTGCCTATAAATTTTTATCCATTAATCACAGATGAAAATTATAGGCTGTCAGTCGGTAATTTTCCACAATGCGCGTCCACCAGGTGAAGCTACCTGTTAGAAATAACCCCCTGCCTTTTTGTGAAGATATTTATAGGATCGATCTGCCAATTGCTGTTACATGCAATACCACATCAGAAAAATGCAGATACCTCCAATTAAAAGAAATGCATAAATTTGTTTGAATTTAAAGTAAACTCAGTCTCTTATATTCTTGCTTTAAAATTTTAGCCTGATACATGGATTGGAAGGATGCAAAGTCATGTCATGATGGGTTGAACGACATTCATTATGTTGTATATTTCCATGGTGAAAATAGCTAAAACATATTTGAAAAAGCAACATATACAAAATGTTGGAGTAGCTCAGCAGGTCAGGTAGCATCTGTGGAGTGGAATAAATAGTTGAGATTTCAGGCTGAGACAATTCATCAGAAATGGAAAGGAAGGAGGAAGAAGACAGAATAGGAAGGTGGGGGGTAGAGGTATAAGGTTGGCAGATGATAGTTGAGATCAGATGATGGAGAAGATGGGTGTGTGGGGAATTATTTGAAAGTGCACTGAGAACTATAGGATGTTAGCATTCATTTTGAGAGAGATAGAATATAAAAGCAAGGATGTAACGTTGAGGTTTTATAAAGCACTGGTAAGCAGATTTGGACACCTTATCTAAGAAAGGATATGCGGACATTGGAAAGAAATCCGAGAATGTTCATGAAAATGATTCCAGAATTCACCAGCTTATCACATGAAGAGCAGTTGATGGCTCTGGGTCTGTACTCAGTGAAATTCAGAGGAATGAAGGGGGAACTTCATTGAAACCTTTTGAATTTTGAAAGGTCTCAATAGAATGGAGAGGATGTTTCCTGTATGGGAGAGTCTAAGACCAGAAGACACAGCCTTAGAATAGGGGGGTCTCCTTTTAGAATGGAGATGAGGAAGAATTTCTTTAGTTAGAGAGTAGTGAATCTTTGTTGCCATAGGTGGTTATGGAGGGAAAGTCATTGGGTATATTTAAGGCAGAGGTTGATGGATTCTTGATTAGTCAGGGCTTGAAGGGATATGAGAAGGCAGAAGACTGGGGCTGAGAGTGAAAATGGATCAGCCACGATGAAATGGCAGAGCAGACTCGATGGGACAAATGGTCTAATTCTGCTCCTATATCTTATGGTCTTATAAGATCAAGACTAAAATTAATTTTGCATCTACTAATTCTGACTATCCAAGTTAATTTCCACTGCTAGTCACATAATTTAATAAAGCACTTGAAAAATTGAGGACTTTATCATCTCTGTGAAAGAACCAACACCAAAACATAGGTCAGTCTATCTTCTCTATACCCTGCAATGGACTAGTACTTCTGCTCCCAGTAAGTGGCTCTGCATCTGTAACAAGCATCCCTGGTTTGGAGTTAGTTAGTAGCCACACATATAGGTGGATGAGATTAAACATTCACAACTCAAAATTTCTCATAACCTACTTAATTCTTGTATTCAAAGACTATAAAAATTATAATTAATGAAGAGAAATGTAATTGAATTAAAATTCATATTTTATTGTTTTAAAGTTAGAATTTTTTTTCCTGACACATAAAAATATTGCAAAAATGCTGTTTATTTAGAAAGCTTTCAATAATAAATCACTTGCATCCTTTGATTAAATGCCTTGGCCTGCTGTCTTGGCAGTTAATCAGCATGGGAACTGCTTAATGCCTCATGCACACCAGATAAATAGAAGATAGAGCTTAATTATACAGTTTAAAAAACAGCTTAACTTCTAGAAATTGGTTAATATTAGGTCCCTTTGGGGATCCATAAAAGATTTGGGCATTTTAGTCTGGATTTGTTCACTCTTGTCTAGTACATTCAGAACACCATGTTACAATCACCATTCTGCTGCTATGGAAGAAATGCATCCTTTTGTGGAATATTTTCCCAAAGAAGGTGATGAACTCATTATCAAGAAAGTTATATTTTATATGATCTCATGGTCTGCACCTTTGTATATTAGTAACGCCATTTTTGAATATTAACACAAACTGTCACTGTCCCTTACAGGAAAAAAGACACTCAGAACACATCCATCCCCAAAGAATGTTGGTGTGTTGGTGTTTATTCTAGAATATTAAGAGAGATAAAGGAATAATATGTGCAGTATTATCAGTCATTCTAAAGGAGGCATAGGGTTTACAGGGAATGTGGAAAGATGGTAGCTTTCAACCTGATAGCATGAATATCAATTACTCATTCTGGCAAATAAAACATTTTCCCTCCCTCTCCTTTTCTTCCCCACTCTGGCCTCTTATCTCTTCTCACCTGCCTATCTCCTCCTGCTGGGATAGAGCCTATCGCTCTCCTCCGTCTGGCGGAACTTGCCCTTACTCTCAGTAATTTATCCTTCATCTCTGCCCATTTGCTTCAAACAAAAGATAAAGTCATGGGCGCATGGATGGGTCCCAGCTACACCTACCTTTTTGTCAGCTACATGAAACAGTCTATGTTCCAAGCCTTCACTGATATCACTCCCCCACTTTCCTTACACAACATCAACGGCTGCATTGGTGCTGTTTCCTGCACCCACGCTGAGCTTGTTGACTTCGTCAACTTTGCCTTCCACTTCGACTTTGCCCTCAAAATTACCTGGTCCTTTTCTGACCCCTCCCTCCCCTTTCTTCATTTCTTTATGTTTCTGTCTCTGGAGACAGCTCACCAGCTGATGTCTATTATAAACCCACTGACACTCACAGCTACCCAGACTAAACCTCTTCCCACCCTGTAACTTGAGAAAATGCAATTCCATTCACTCAATTTCTCCACCTCTTCACACCTGCTCTTGGGATGAAGCATTTCATTTCACACAAAGAAGATATCCTCCTTCTTCAAATATAAGGGCTTCCATTCCTCCACCATCAACAGAGCCCTCAACCACATCTCGTCAATTTCACACATGTCTCCCTCACCTCATCCTCCTGTCACTCCACCAGAGATAGGGTTCCTCCTGTTCTCACCTACCACACCACCAGCATCTGTGTCCAGCACTCAATTCTCCATTATTTCCGCGATCTCCAGTGGGATCTCACACCAAGCACATCTTTCCCTCCCTTCCCCCCTTTTTTGCTTTCTGTAGGGATTGCTCCCTACGTGATTCCCTTGTTCATTCGTCCTTCCCCACTGATCTCCCTCCTGGTACTTACCCTTACAAGCAGAACAAGTACTACACCTGACACTATACCACTTCCCACACTACCATTCAGGTCCCCAAACAGTCCTTCCAGGTGAGGTGACACAACCTGTGAGTCTGTTGGGGTCATGTACTGTGTTCAGTGTGGCCTCCTGTATATCAGTGAGACCTGATGCAGATTCGGAAACCGTTTTGCTGAGCACCTATGCTCCATCTACTAGATAAAGCAGGATCTCTCAGTGGCCACCCATTTTAATACCCCTTCCCATTCCCATTCTGACATGTCAGTCCATGGCCTCCTCTACAGTCACGATGAGGCCACAATCAGGTTGGAGAACTAATGCCTTGTATTGCATCTGGGTAGTCTCCAACCTGATGACACCAACATCGATTTCTTAAACTTCCAGTAATGTACCCCTGCATTCCCCTTCACCATTCCCCATTACTATTTCCCTCTCTCACCTTATCTCCTTACCTGCCCAATACTTCCCTCTGGTGCCCCTCCCCCTTTTCTTTCTTCTATAATCTTCTGTCCTCTCCTATCAGATTCCTCATTCTCTCGCCCTGTATCTCTTTTACCAATCAACAGTTTCAGCTATTGCCTTGTGTTTCTTCGTTCCCCTCACATCTTCTTATTCTGACTCTTCATCTTTTTTTCTCCAGTCCTGATGAAGGGGCTCAGCCCGAAATGTCGACTATATTCATTTCCATAGAAGCTGTGTGACCTAGCGAGTTCCTCCAGCATTTTGTGTGTGTTGCTTGGATTTCCAGTATTTGCTGATTTTCTCATGTTACCAGAAATTTCAAAATTGGCCACTCTGGAGTAAATGTCAAAATGATGACAACATTGATGAAAACAATTGTAGACACATTTTCCTTACTTCTTTACAATATAAAACTGGAATAAATTATTAGGCACATAATTGATACATTATACTCTACTTAACAAAGTTCAAAGTAAATTTAATATCAAACTACATATATATAACCCCAAAATTAATTTTCTTGTGAGCATAGTCAATAAATCCATGATAGGATAATAGCCATAACAGAATCAATGGAAGACTACACCATCTCAGGCATTCAAGCAGTGTGCAAAAGACAACAAAATGTGCAAATACAAATGGAATAAATAAATAAATAAATAAATAAGATCGCTTAATAAATAAATTAATTGATTGATTGATTGATTGATTCCAAAAACATGAGATGAATAGTCCTTGAAAGTGAGTCCATTGTTTGTAGAAAAATTTTAATGATGGGGCAAGTGAAGTTGAGTGAAGCTATCCCTTTTGATTCAAGAGACTGATGGTTGAGCAAGTGCTAACTGCAGTTAGGATAGATTCATAAGGTGAAGATCTTGAATGACCAGTTTCTAAGCATTTAAAAAAAGTGACAAAGTTCCATAAAAAAAGTTATTGGCATTCTCAGTTAATCCTGAGAAGTCTGTTCTTTCGGCTGGAACTTTTGGACCAGACTTGCAGACAAGGGGAATGAATCATCAAGATTTGGACCAGAAGATATTTGGTGGAATGACTGAGAGAGAATAGAGAAAAAAAGGAAAAAAAAATGTAATATTTAATTTGTATTAGAGCATTCTGTTATGACGAGCAATTTACCATGACTCCTTAAATTTGTGAAAATCTGGGCTGCAACAGCACATAACCCATGTTTACTATTGCTTCATGAGTCAAGAAGAAACTTACTTTCTGAAGATCTGCCAATGTGAACTTTTGCTTGTAGGCATTCTAATCATGAATAGTGAGTCATTGCATGCAGCAGGAAGGTATACTTATAGATATTGTCATGAGATGTGGGAGGGCTTGTGGACGTTGCAATAGATTTGGAAGGGTAGAGGAGCAGTAACAAAATAAAACCTGTCCATCAAACCTTGGCAGTCAACTAAATTAAATACCCTAAAGTAAACAGTTGCAACCTCTATCAATACCTTTAAATCGTTCGAAGTGTCTGTTTCACATGCAAAAGTTTCAAAGGTAATTTATTAAAAATCATGGCTATTAATTTTTTAAAACTTTTACATTTAATTGCTTATACATGAACATAACTGCACTCGATGGCCATTTTATTTGGTACAGGAGGTAACTAATAAAATGGCTACTGAGTCTATGTTCATGACCTTCTGCTGCCGTAGTCCATCCACTTCAAGGTTCAACATAGGGTGCATTCAAAGATGCTCTTCTGCATGCCACTGTCATCATGTGTGTTTATATGAGTTACAGCTGCCTTCCTGTCAACTTGGACCAGTATGGCCATTCCTCAATGACCTCTCTCATTAGCAAGAAATTTTCTCCTGTAAAACAGCCACTCACTGGATTGACAATCCTTTTTTGTTTTGTTTTTCTATGTAAACTCCAGAGACTGTTTGTTGTGCATGGAAATCCCAGGAGATCAGCAGTTTCTGAGATAATCAAACCACACCATCTGGCACCAACAATCATTCCACAGTCAAAGCCACTAGGATCACATTTCTTCCCAGTTCTGATGTATAGTCTGAAATGCTTGTCTGCATGCTTTTTATGCATTGAGTTGCTGTCACGTGATTGGCTGATTAGATATTTGTATTAACAAGCATGTGCACAGTTGTAACTAATAAAATGGTCACTAAGTGTACTTATATCTAAACAGCAAACTTAAGTGTTTTTTTTTGTTCCTCGCTGTCAATTCCTCTTCTTTGAAAAAAAAGACTGATTTTCCTTCAGCTTGTTTAACCTGGCACAAATTCATTTGGGCCAACTGCCCAGGTAAAGGCTCTGGAGATATGCTGTTAATTCCTGCACAGCTGGTGAATTCCTGTCACAGCATATCATCACAAAATTACCAGAGAAGAGCAGCCAATAGGTTTGGGACAAAAAGTGTAACCATGAGCACTCGCATGGTTCCTAGCTATACTTGACTTTTTGTCGGCTATGAGGAAAAGTCTATGTTCCAAGCCTACACTGGTATCAATCCCCAACTTTTCCTATGCTACCTCAGCGACTGCATTGGTTGGTGCTGCTTCCTGCACCCATGCCAAGCTCGTCGACTTCATCAACTTTGCCTCCAACATTTGCCCTGCCCTCAACCTTACCTGGTCAATTTCCAACACTTCCCTCCACTTTCTCAATCTCACTGTCTCTAACTCCGGAGACAGTTTATCCACTGATATCTTTTATCTCTAACTCCGGAGACAGTTTATCCAATGATATCTTTTATAAACCCACTGATTTTCACAGCTACCTAGAATATACCCATTCTAACCCTGTCACTTGTAAAAAATGCTATTCCCTTCTCTCAATTCCTCCATATCTGCATCTGATCTCAGGATGAGGCTTTTCATTTGGGAACAACTAAGATGTCTTCCCTTTTCAAAGAACGGAGCTTTCCTTCCTGCACCATCAATGCCCTCCTCACTACACTTACTCTTTGCTTTGACCCTATCTCTTCGACCAGTCTGCCTTAGTATTATATGTGCTTACCTTAATTTTATCACGAATAGTAAATGCGTGTATTGCTTTCAGAAGTTTTGCTATGTAATTGGAGATTGTCATCACTGATGATGCATGTGTTGTGCTTTCAATCAGGTGGTCCTTTGGAAGTGTTTGATGATGCTTCCAGTTGGCATTCCTGTATTGTCATTTTTTTAAAAAAATCTACAGCCCATTACAGGCCCTTCGGTCCACTATGTTATGTCAACTATGTAACGTACTCTAGAATCTGCTCAGAATTTCCTTATCGTATAGCCTTCTACATTTCTAAGCTCCATGTATGTACCTAAGAGTCTCTTAAAAGACCCCATCGTCTCTGCCTCTATCACCATTGCAGGCAGTGCCTTCCACGCCCCCACCACTTTGCATGAAAAACTTACTCTGACATCCCCCTTTTACCTACTTCCAAGCACATTAAAACTATGCCCCCTTGTGTTAGCTATTTCGGCGCAAGAAAAAGCCTCTGGCTATCCATATGATCAATGCCTCTCATCATCTTATACACATCTATCAGGTCACCTCTCATCCTCCATGGAGAATAGGCCAAGTTCACTCAACATATTTTCATAAGACATGCGCACCAATCCAGGAAATATCCTTGTAGATCTCCTCTGCACTCTATTGTATCCACATCCTTCCTGTAGTGAGGTGACCTGAATTGTACATAGTACTCCAAGTGGGGTCTAATTAAGGTCTTATATAGCTGTAACATTACCTCACGGTCTTGAACTCAATCATGTTGGAAAATCAGGATCTATACTTTTACTAAATTACATTTTCAGCAGATTCTTCTGGATAGAAAGTAGAAGAAGCAATCTTGGTCAACCTTCTTCTCCAAACAAAATAAAACTGAGGAAAATTGTACTTCTCCTGTCACACTCTAACACTTGGTGCCATCTAACTCAATATAAACTAAAATTTGAATCCTGGCCTTTTTAATTATTACAGCAGCCTCTCTAAGTGATAGCATGCACATTCACAGTTTTGTCTTAAATGGCACACAAAATTGAGATAACGTCCATTTATCTCCAATATTCTTTGCAATAAGTGTTCCTCTTGCTTTGATTAAATGCTTTAGTCTGTAGTCTTGTCAGTTAATCAGCCTTGGAACTGATCACTGCCTTATAGATACAGGCTGCCTCTTAATTGTGTGATTTTGTTTAAAATTACTTGGCATTGTGAAGTTGGTGAATGTAGAGATTAATGGGGCATCTTTGTATGTTGTCGATTTAATACAGACTTTACTCATTCCTAGTTAATGCAATGAGGTTATATTACCATAACTGCACAGTCGTTCCTCCAAAAACACTATTTTAATACCTCTCTGTGGTATACCATGTGAACAATTTTGCTCTCTTCAGATATTATCACTGCTCTCAATGATCAGATACCTGACCCAGTCTGCCACTTGTAGATATCCAGTTGGGTTCTGCTTACCGACAACATTGTACAATGTAAAACATCAAGAGAAATGGGAGAAAGGGAAATGTTTTTTTTTCCTCGCAGAGAAGGTTATAAGGATAACACAGGCATAGATGACCAATTATGGTCAAAAATACCGTAGAGCCAGTAATGTTCCCCAGTGTGGCACTGCTCCTGATAAACTCCATTCATCTAATCAAGAGTGAGCTTTTCTCCTGATAGGACATGTTCAATTTATTATTACATGTTAATAGCATTCCTGGAATAGAATTCAGTTTCAACAAGAAGCTTGTCCATATTAGAAAGGTTGGATTTTGGAAACTTCTAAGTAGATCCTTAGAATATTGAATCATCCCCATTGATGGATCAAGTGCTGGTCAGTGGCAGAAGGGTCTATATCAAAGAATGGCCCTGTTGGACAACAACAATGGACACTGATAATTAAGGTTTTTAATACTGTCACATCAGTGGTCCAAACATGAGACAGGTCACAGAGCCATAGGTGAGAAAGACATTTTGAGTCTAGAAAAATAGGTGCCAAGATCACAGAATTACAGGGAAAGATGGAATCTGATTAGCTACAATATTCAGCTTTCTAGCACAAGTTTTGGATCACTGCTGTTCTAAATCAGTTCCAATATCAAGTTGGAAGTGTATGTATGTCAATGCATATCCAACAACCACTAGTGCATGTAACTTGTCTGTGAGCTTGATTTGATACCAATGTCTCTTTGAAGTTCCTCGCTTCCACTAACAACCTTCCTAGTCTTGAACAACTAATATGCAGCAGCAGAGTCCTCCCCCATGCCTACTTAAAGGGACCAGACACAAACTTCAGCTGAGTTTGTGAATAATTTCTTCTGGACATTGGTACACTTGTACAAATATTTATTGAATTCTGGAGTTTTTCAATGACAGTAAAGAACTGCAGGATGCAGTATTCCTGTTGTTAAAACTGACTTCAAAGTTTCTGCACAAGTGATAAACGCAAGAGATTCTGTAGATCTGGAAATCCAATGTAACACACACAAAATGTTTGTGGAACTGAGAACGTCAGGTCAAGACATTTAATTGGGGCCCAAAACTCTGTTAGTTCCTCTCTTTAGATGCTGCCTGACCTGCTGAATTCCTCCAGCATTCTACGTAAATAAATACATTATGGGAGAACAAGCGGTCAGCACCTGAGGACAAACAAGTCATTGGAAGAGGGAGAAGGAAATGCAATAACTACTCAAAGGAAATTTACCTAGAGCAGCATCTCTATTGTAATTAAATGTAAAGACAAGTACACTTCAATCCATTCCGCTCCCTCGGAATGCTTCTCAAATTGTTCATTCATTATGTCAAGAATCAAGCCTTAATTCAAAGTCGCAGAGCTTGACCTGCAGGAGGTTGGTACCCATGCTTTCCTTTCCACCATCCAGGCTACATTTGCAATCATTGTCCACTGGGAGGTCATGCCTTTTAAATTAGCATGTCACCAAAGACACAAATTTCTACAGGTGTACCATGGAGAGGGTTCTAACTGGTTCCATCACTGTCAGGTATGGACAGGTCATTACACAGGATCAGAAAAAGCTGAAGAAAGTTGTAAATTCAGCCAGGTCCATCATGGACACTAACCTATCCGGCATCTTCAAAAGGGGGCATCCATCATTAAGGACCCCCATCACTCAGAAGATGCCCTTTTCTCATTGCTACCACCAAGGAGGAAGGGCAAGAGCCTGAAAACATACACTCAATGTTTTAGAAACAGCTTCTTGCCCTCCATTGTCAGATTTCTGAATGCAAATGATTCCATGAACACTACCTCACTATGTTTTTCTCTCTTTTGGCACTACATATTTAATTTAAATTTTTATGTTTGTACTTAT
The DNA here is from genome assembly GCF_030144855.1 of Hypanus sabinus. Taxonomy (NCBI): domain Eukaryota; kingdom Metazoa; phylum Chordata; class Chondrichthyes; order Myliobatiformes; family Dasyatidae; genus Hypanus; species Hypanus sabinus. The sequence goes on from NC_082719.1 coordinate 88,863,468, forward strand.
TGTAATTTATAGCTTTTTTATTTTTATGTATTACAATGCACTGCTGCCACAAAACAACTAAATTAATAAAATATTAAACCTGATTTTGATTCTAGCCTATAAATTTCTCACAGTGGCAACATCTATGCTGGTGGCTGAGATCAGTGAATCAGAGCACAGTGTCTCTGTTTGTTCAGACTGTGGTTCATGGCTGTTTGAAAGTGACAATGACTGGCTGTGATGACAAGACAGAGATGGAAAACAGAAACTTTAACTTGTAGCTTGGCACTGCTGGAACGTTTAACAAAGATGTTATACGGCTAGAAAATAATAAGATGGTTAATCAGGTTCAACATGGAATTATGGAAGGAAAATCATATCTGACTAATTTATAGAAGTTCTTTGAGGACATAATTAGTGAAATAGATGGGGCAAATGTGTTTTTTTTAAAGTTGAGATTGGCTTTATTTGTCATATTTACTGTACAGTACATCGAAACAGAGTGAGATGCATTATATTGAGGATGTGCTAAAGGCAGCCCACAAGTGTTGGCATACGTCTGGTATCAACATATCATACCCAGAACTTACTAACACCAACTGGTACATCGTTGGAATGTGGGTAGAATCCACAGCATGTGGAGGGAACTCACAGTGTCACAGGGAGAGCATATAAACCACTTAAGCCCAATCTTATTGAAGGTGCTGTAGAGCAGTACTCTAACCACTATGCTACCCTTCCACCTCACTATGGTATCATACCACACCATTGATATTTAGAAGGCCTTTGAAAGGAATTCATGCAGGAGGTTGCTGAGCAACTTTAGAGCGAGTAGAATTAGTGCTAGAAAACAGCATTGATTGAGAGTTTGTTAACAGATAGGAAATAACAAGTAAGAAAAATGGATTCCATAGAGACTGGACTTTGGACTCCAAATACACACAACCTATATCAATAATTTGCTGAGTTGGGCCAAGATTCAAGATTGTTTAATTTCCAGAACATAAGTTAAGTAATTATCACTCTAGATCTGATGCAGCATAGAGAAAAAACACTACAGGATAAAGAACATAAGGCTGAAAAACACACAGTGAATATAAATACATAAGATTGCTGAAATACATACATAGATTGTATGTGCATACATAAAGTGATATTAAGTGCAGGAGTGTCTGTACTTACGGTGACTATGACAGGAATTATTAAAATAGCGGTGGTGGGGTAGTTTATTGAGTAGAGGTGTTGATCAGCCTTGCTGCTTGAGGGAAGTAACTGCTTTGAGCCTGGTGGTACTGTTATGGATGCTACATAGCCTCTTCCCTGAAGTGACATTGGTACAGGAGTGCCTGTAGATATGGTGACTGACAGGAAATGATAAAGTAGTGAGATGGGGTGGGCAAGTGGTTGGAAATATTGAATATCCTTACTGCTTGACGAAAGTAACTGATTTTCAGTCTGGAGATCCTGGTGTGGATGTGCCTCTACCCTGATGGAAATGGGACAAACAGTCCATGGGCAGTGTAGGTTGGATCCTTCATGATGGTACTGGCCTTTTTCTAGCACCTTTCTGTATACTACATGTCCTTGATGGTGTGTAGGCTAACATTTGTAACATTTGTAGTTTTGCTAATGATGCAAAACTAACTGTGAGTGATATGGAGAATGCAATAAAAAGCCTCAAGAGGATATAGACAAATTGGGAGTATGTGGCACCATGAGAGGAGGAGTAAAATGTGGAAGAATATGAGGTTAGCCACTTTAGTAAAAACAGCAGCAGTACGGAATATTTTATGAACGGTGACAGACTAGGAAATACTGAGACTTTGCTGTTCCTGCACTGCTGTCACTTACAGTTTACGTGACTGTGCAGGAGGCAATTGGAAAGGCAAATAATCTGAGAGCAACAATTTATTGAAGATTTCACTAAAAGAGCAAAACTATCAAACAACCATAATATAGGGCTTAGTGAAGTCATGCCTGCAAGATTATGTCACCTTTTCTGGGAAAAGAAATTCACCCTAGAGCAGGGATTCCCAACCTGGGGTCCACAGACCCCTCTGTTAATGGTAGGGATGCATAGCATAAAAAAGGTTGGGAACTCCTGCCCTAGAGGGAGTACAATGACAGTTCATCAGACTTGTTTGCAAGATGTCAGGTCCCTGTGTGCCTCTGCAGTTAGCCATAGAGCTTGAGCTTCTAGGTTGCTCGAGCACTTATATTTATTAATTGTTGACTTAACTAGAGTTGTTAAGCCCTTGTGCTTTCTGTTTAAATTTGTTCAGCCGATTTTGACTGGCAAGGACTTTCCACGTTCTGTGATTATTTATAGCAGACATCCAATTAGCGCTAATCGTGGGGTCCCTGTGTTGAGAGTGACTCATCTCGCAGTGTCCCTGATGTTCTGTTGGAATTCCTATGTATAATCTCGTTTCTCTGTCTCTACATGGGTTCAGTCAATGCCAGCACCCACTATGACACTTATGATTGATTAACTTGGCCTCCGTTCAGAGTTCAGAAAACTGAGAGTTGATCTCAATGAAACCCATAAAATTTCTAGTTGGTTTAAGAAGGGAGGTACAGAGAGATTTTTTTTTCCCCTAGATGTGGAGTCTATAACGTTGATCAGTGTGATCCAATATGTTGCAAGGGATACCTGCTCACCAATGAACAGGACTGCACATGGCCAGTTAGCTCCTCAGAGTTATGGAGGACCTGGAAGAAAAACCTTCGATGTTGTGCAACTTGCAGTGTACCTCTCATTTAAAAATCTATTGAATGTTGAAAGGCCTAGATGGAGTGAACATGGAGAGGATGTTTCCTATAATGGGGAAGTCTGGAACCAGAGGGCCCAGCCTCAGAATATGAAGACATCCCTTTAGAGCAGAGATGAGGAGGGATCTCTATAGCCTGAGGCTGGTGAATCTGTGAAATTCATTTCCACAAGATGACTGTGGAGACCAAGTCAATGGGTATATTTAAAGTGGAGATTGATATGTTCTTGATTAGTAAGGGCAGCAATAGTTACAACGAGAAGGCAGAAGAATAGGTTGAGAGGGTTAGTATATCAGCCATGATGGAATGGCAGAGCAGACACAATGGGCCAAATGGCCAAATGGCCTAATTCTGGACTATGTCTCATATTCCTCAATGGAAGATTTTTCATTGATATTAAATCATGCAAGAAATGACTTTTCCTCCTTCTCAACTACATTTTTAGCTGCCTGCAGATGCTGAAACAGTTACAAAGGTCCCTTTGCACTAACTCAAAAAACCTGTAACTGATCAGAAACAATGCTCAGATATAAAGTAATTGTCAATGATATATTTTTGAAACTTTCCAAAATGCAATGATAGATAATGCAGTAACGTTAGAAGGTGAACATTTGAAGTCTGGAATCTTTAAGTATCCTTTTTTGAACAAAATTGTGAGTGATTATACATAGCCAAGGTTGCAAAAGTCTCAGGCACATATATATAGCCAGAGTGCGTAAGTCTTATGCATAGTACTGTATTTGAAAACGTAGAACGGAGAGCAAGTTTGTAAATCTGGCGTGAGCAAAGGATGTTGGGAATGGCAAGGGTGGAGTGCCACAAGAGGCATGTGAGACACATGGCAAAGATTGAATGCTAGAGGTGGGAGTGGCTGGCACACCCAGACCTGAGACACCAGGCAAGGTTATCTGATTCCAAACAATTGGTTTACTGACCATTACCGAATGTTCCTCAGGTGCTACCCACTCCCTCCTTTCTCTTTTCCCCTTTTCCCACCATGATTCCCTTCTCCCTGCCCTCTTCGCACTCTCAGTCCACAATAGAGACCCATATCAGAATCAGGTTTATCATCAGTCACATATGTAATTAAATTTGTTTTTTTGTGGCAGCAGTACATTGCAATACATAAAATTACTACAGTACTGTGCAAAAGACTTAGACACCCTAGTCATTTATATGTGCCTAAAACATTTTCTGGATACTTTTAATAGATATCTGCACTGAAATTCATTATAATGAAAATTGCATAAAATGTATATACCTCAACTCTGATTTCCTCTATTGTGAGTAACTTGTTGCCACTAGTTATTCAGGCTCATAAATGACTGGTGACAACACTGCATTGATATTGTTGCCAGTTTAATTCTGTCACAATTAACACCCTGAACAGAGCAAAATGCAGGAAAACATAAAGGAGTATTTAGTTAACAGGAAGTCACACTGGATATCAGTAAGAATTTAATGTTGTACAGTAACTTGTAAAAATAGCAAGTATAATTTTAATTGCATTAGAAGATTGTCCAAATTGCAAATCGTTTTACACAATTGGTTATTATTGCTTGTAACATGCTTTAATTTGGTGGAAAGCTGGAAATGTCAGGTTAAGCAACACATTTAATGGAAGGTGACTGTGTAATTTTGGTTGTGAGCTTGGAAAATGTGTAATCAATATTCAGTTAGCAGAAGCTAGAGGTTGGTATAAACCATTTACCAAGGATAATTGTAATGGGTTAGATAGGTAATAGTTCAGGATATTTAATTTCTATTCACTTAAAAGATTAAGTGAATTGAAGAATGTTCAACCAACCTTTGTGTTTGTTTGCTAAACACTGTTGTATAACAACAAATTTGTCAGTAAACATATGGCAGAAATACATTGCTCTCCCACATGCTATCACATCTTACAATGAAAATAATAGTGTTTTTGTCTTTAGTATTCCTAACTCTGCCATAGTCTACAAAACAAATTACACTCTTATTGTAAAACCTACCAACCTCTCAGTCTGTTATTGAATGTCTAGGATTGATGTAAATAAGCTATTTTCTTTTAGGGAGGATCCAAACCATGATGGGATCATCTTAAAATTAGAGCCAGGTAATTCAAAAGCAAGATAACTTAGCATTTCCCAGCCTCACAGGGTCATGGAAATAAAAAGCTCTCTTCCTATCATATGGGATAGATGGATTGCCATATGGAACTTTCAAACTTGAGATTGTTAATTAGTAATCAGAATCGATCAGATTAGTATTTGATGGTTGGCATGGGTATGGTGAGAGAAAGGTACTGTTCCAATGCCATATTTGGACAAAGTTTGCATATTGGTTAGGTCTATGTAAGCCAAGGATAACTGTACTATGAGGCAGAAGTTCAGATTGAGTGTAATCTAATTTTAGTGGAACAAATTCGAAATTCTTCTATGTTTGTTATTTTATGTTCTCTGTCAATCTGTCTAGCAAAGAGTTACCCAACCTGGTGTCGATTGACCCCTTTGCTTAATGGTTTTGGTCCATAGCATAAAAAAGGTTGTGAAGCCCCTGGTCTAGCATGACCTTCAGATCTTCTGAAAATGCAGATGCATATTATTCCAAAAGAGTAAACAACCTTCAAATCCCTCTTAGTCCCTTGGCTAAATTAAAGGAAAATCTAGAGATTATTAATTTAAAAATTGGTTAGATATTTGCATAATTCACAAAGATCAATACAGCCTGATAGAAGTCATACAACATTTCTAGTCCTTGCTAGTTTTTATTGTGTTATTATATTTCCATTACTCCTGAAAATCACAAGCCTACACCATTATGTAATATGTTAATTCCAGACTATTGTTAGGAACATCAGTAACATTGACCAAAAAATTTATACAAATTAATTGTGAACAGATAATTCACAAAATTTTCCTCTGAGCAATCACACCAGTAAGGCAACTGTACAGATGCTTTAAATTATAGATCAGCTAAATAAGCATCTCTTAACAAGCACTGTGATCTTTAGCTTTTCTGACAAGTTATGCAAATTATAGCGAACCTTTCTGGATCCTTGCTTGGCACATTCACGCATGCTTATGTTATATAGTAGAACCACTAATGACTTCAGATCATGTAACAACTTATTGATTGCTAACATATCTTTATAAATAGAGTGCGTGAATAGAAATTCAACATTTATGACCAAGACCATAGAACTTAAACCTAATGAATTATTCTTATACTGTATGAGGATTTCACATGAACATACTTTCTCCAAGAGAACCTCAACTTTGTCGTGGTTTGGAGGCTTCCATCCCTCAATGACCTGGAGAGCTATATTGGCTGGAGACAGGGCTTTATGCTTTGGCTGTTGGTGGGATCACCCATGCCAAACAGATCAAAAGGGTAAAGGCCAGACTAAGTGTGATTCATCAGTACTCCAGATTTGGGTGTTCAGCTCACAGCTAACAACCCTGACTAGTCAAAGAAAACTGTTATGGAAACAGCATTGAAGAATCCTTCTACGTCTGTTTTATATAACAAAACACATTGATGAAAGTAGAGAAGCGGATGTAGTGTATACGGATTTCAGTAAGATATTTGAGTAGGTTCCCTATGCAAGGCTCCTTCAGAAAATAAGAAGGCATGCGATCCAAGGAGACATTGCTTTGTTGATCCAGAATGGGCTTGCCCACAGAAGGCAAAGGGTGGTTATAGATGGTTTGTATTCTGCATGGTGACCAGTGGTGTGCCTCAGGGATCTGTTCTGGGACCCCTCCTCTTTGTGATTTTTATAAATGACCTGGATGAAGAAATAGAAGGGTGAGTTAGCAAGTTTGCTGATGACACAAAGGATAGTGGTGTTGTGGATCGTGTGGAGGCCTGTCAGAAGTTACAGCAAGACATCAATAGGATGCAGAACTGGGCTAAGAAGTGGCAGATGGATCTCAATCCAGGCAAATGAGAAGTGGTATATTTTGGTAGGTCCAGTTTGAAGACAGAATATAATATTAATGGTAAGACTCATGACAGTGTGGAGGATCAGAGACATCTTGGGGTCTGTGTAATGAGGGGCCTGTAATGTGTTGTAGGTTTCTATGCTCTATATTCTATCTGAGTGAGACAGCATTCCTATATCTTCACCTGGGACTTGCATGATGGTAAACCGAGTGGAAGCCTCTGACACAATGAAGAAACATCGAATGCCACCAGAGATGGAGGATCTTCATTGCTGCTTTAAACACGAGCAGCGTAATGGGCAAAAGAATATGTGAGATTGTACACCTAGCATTCTCACCTACAAATTAATGAATGATATTGAGGTTCTGAAGAGGATGTGAGGAGAACTGTGTGGAATTAAAATCAGTTTGCATTTAAGAATTCATAATATGACTTGCTAGTTAATAATGCAGTGTAAAATGCAATGGAAAAAATAAATGAAACTCAGCTCTGATAATAAATTTCAGTCAATACCCAGTTAAGTAATATGTAGTAGAAATACATTATGACATTGCTACTGAAAGATTTATCCTATTGTACTTAAAGCTGTTTTGAATACTTAGTATGAATACTTTGTCTGCTGTAATGCAAATTTCCTCTACTACAGGAAGAAATTTGAAATGCCCAAGTGTACTCTTTCCTCCATTTTGTCCATGTCCTGTGTATCTAATGGACAAAGGTAAGATGTCAGAGTTTAATGGATGAACTAAACAGAAGTGGTTAAAATTGCTGGAATATACTACCACTTTCTATGCTCTCATTGGCCAGATCATTGCACTCAACAGCTGATGGTTCCATAAGAGCAAAAGGCAAAGGAGCAGATTTAGGCTATTCTACCCATCAAGTCTGTTCCACAATTCAATTGTGGCTGGTTTATGTTCCTTCTCACCCTCAATCTTTTGTCTTCTCTTCATAGCGTTTGACACTATTACTAATTAAGTACCCATTAACCTCAGCTTTAAGTATTGTAGAGCCAATGAGTTGACCTCCACAGCCATCTGTGGCAATGGACTCCACATGTTCACCACCTTTTATTCAGAGACAGTGCCCTCTGGTCCTAGACCGGGGGTCGGCAACCTGCGGCTCCCGAGCCATTTGTGGCTCTTTCACCTCTGTGCTGTGGCTCCCTGTGGCTTTGGGAAATAATTGGTCAGTATTTAATTAAAATGTATTTTATGTTAGTTTGTTAGCTTTTGAAATGTAATTATGGTGATCTTGTACAACCTAAGTGTAGCGACACATTTCCTGCCACATCCGAAACGGCTCACAATTAGCCAGCATTCCGGCTAAGGGAGATAGCCTACGGGGGTTTGTGAGTACGCGTCTTTTGCAGCATCTGCGTCCATGGGGGCTGGGTTGAGGGAGGCTTAAAAGCAAGGCTGTTTAGTTCGAATAAAGCTATCTTTGACTGCAGTTTACTGACACCGCTACAACGTGTTTTTATCGCTGGCTGTCCAGACGGAAGGTGCTGAAACGCTTTGTCGCGTGTCTGGAAGAAGTGAAAACTTTCCTGGGCAGCAAAGGGCTCACCTTTCCTGAGCTGGAACAGCCAGAGTGGCTGGAAAAGCTACACTTCATGGTAGACATGACAGCGCACCTGAACACGCTGAACACAGCTCTTCAGGGGAAAGGACGTACAGCCCTGCACATGTTGGAGGATGTTTTGGCATTCGAGCGCAAGTTGACAGTGCTTGCCAGAGATTTACAGAAAGGCACTTTGTCTCACTTCCCCAATTTGAGAGAGTTCAAACAAGGTCACGACATGATAATTTCGGAGTATTTACATTCTGCAATCATCGCAATGCAAACATCGTTTGGGAAACGCTTCTGTGAGTTCAGAGAGGAAAAAAAACACATTATCCTTCCCGGTCACTCCCTTAAGCATCGATCCTTCCCTACTGAATACGACTGCATTGGCAGGTGTGAGTCAACCTGATCTTGAGATGGAACTGGCCGACATAGCCGACAAAGACATATGGGTGTCCAAGTTTAGACGCTTGACAGCAGACCTTGAAGATGTTGCCCGTCAGAAGGCCGTTCTTGCTCAGAAACACAAATGGAGTGATATTGAAAACCTCACAGATGACAGCTTGCGATCCTGTGTAAAGATGAAGGTGACATCATACAGCCCTGATGTGCAGACGCTGTGCGCTGAGGTCCAGGAGCAGAAATCCCATTAACCAAGTATGATAAATATTTTAATTGCCTATTATTTTACTTATATTCATATTTTTTCATTGTTCAGTGAAATAGTCCTTTCATTTTTCAGGATGACAGCTGGCTGACATTATTTTTGGTTTGCTGCTGGCGGAAAATTTAAGTTCAGCGTTTTTCATAAATACAAGAAGGACTCAAATAGACATTGAATATTTTACTTAAAAGTAACTTTCAACCCAACGTCTTTTTTTCGGAGTTCAAAATGTTTTTGTTGCATGCAGAAATGTAATTTCGTTTTCTCTGCAGGAGTTCATCAATTTCATAAATGCAACACATTATAGTTTGTTTATACATAGCATAAAGGCAAAAAAAAACGTTGTATGCAGTGTTATTTCATTTTAAATGTCAAACGGGTTTTGCGGCTCCCAGTGTTTTCTTTTCTGTGGGAAACGGGTCCAAGTGGCTCTTTCAGTGGTAAAGGTTGCTGACCCCTGTCCTAGACTCTCTGACTGAGGAGAGCCATGATGTAATTGCAACACCTGTTTCAGATGGTTCCTGAAACCTAAATTATCATGCAGAATTCAAGAAGAGGAGATGGTAATAAGACTTCATGTTGCAGCTGTACTATACAGTACTGTGTAAATGTCTTAGGCAAATATGTATAGCTAGGATCCCTGCAACCTTTGCACAGCACTGTAGTAATTTTATGTATTCCACTGTACTGCTGCTGCAAAAAAAAAGAAACCAGTTTCATGACATAAGTGAGCAATGATAGATCTGATTCTGATGTGGGTCTTTATTCTGGACTGAGAATGGGAAGAGGGCAAGGAGTAGAGAATCATGGTTGGGAAAGGGGGAAGGGAGAGGGGAGTGAGCAGGAAGCACCGAACAGACATCCTGTAATGACCAATAAACCAACTGTTTGGAACCAAATGACTTTGCGTGGTGTCTCATGGCTGGGTGTGTCAGCACTAGTTCCCAGCTCTCCTTTTCTGCCACCCCTCCTGCAGCACTCAGCCCTTGACATTACCAACATCCTTTGCTCCCACCAGATTGACAAACTCACTCTCCATGCCACATTGACAAATATAGCACTGCGAAACAATCTTGGGCACCCTGGGGGTGGGGGGGGGGGGGTGGGGGGTGTGTGTGTGTGTGTGTGTAAGACTTTTGAACAGTACTGTATGTTACTTAAATTACACCAGACAGTATATAATTCTGGTTACTATACATTAAATTGTTAAATTGGTTTACTGTTGTCAGATGTATTGAGGTGCAGTGAAAAACATGCATAGCATCCATACATATCAATTCATCTCAATATGTAAGGTGATAGTACAGTTTAAAAATAAAGTGAAGAATATTGTTTTATAGCACTGGGAAAGTACAGTGCAGGTAAACACTAGGATACCAGGTCACCATGATGTAGATCGTGAGGTCAAGAGTACATCTTACTGTACTAGGGAACCATTAATAGTCTCCTCAAAGCAGGATAGAAGCTGTCCATGAGCCTGGTGGCATGTGCTTTCAGGATTTCGTATCTTCTGAAAGGGAGGAGGCAAAAGAAAGGATGTCTGGGCTGAGTGGGGTCTTTGATCACACAGGTTCCTTTAATGAGGCAGTGAAAGGTACAGACAAGGTCTATAAAGGGGGGTTGGTTTCCATGGAGCTGTGTCCACAACTCTCTTGCAATATACACAAAATGCTGGAGGAACTCAGCAGGTCAGGCAGCAACTATGAAAGTTAACAAACAGTTATGTTTCAGGTTCAGACTCTTCTTCAAGATGGGAAATTAAGGGGGTAGAAGTCAGAATAAAAAGGGAGGGGGAAGGGAAGGTCATTGGTGAAGTCAGGTGGATGGGAAAGGTAAAGGGCTGGAGAGGAAGGAATCTGCCAGGAAAGGAGAGTGGACCGTAGGAGAAATGGAAGGAGGTGGGGAACCAGGGGTGGGTGACAGTCAGACAAGAGGAGGCAAGAGGCCAGTGTGGGGAGCAGAAGAAGAGAGAGAGGAGGAAATCACTTCTACCAGAAACAAAAATCATTATTCATATCATTTGGCTAGAGGTCACCCATCAGGAATACAAGGTGCTGCTCCTTTACCCTGAAGGCAACCTCATCACAGCACAAGTGAAGGCCATTTTGTAACATGTTAGAATTAGAACTGAAATTGGAATTAAAGTGTTTGGCCATTGGGAAGTTTCACTTTTGGCGGATGGTGCAGAGTTGCTCGATGAGGCCCTTCTATGTGAGGCAAACTTCACCTGAAAATCTACTGAGGCTCTCTGTTGTATCTAGTGCCCCCAATATGACCTCCTCTACATTGCTGGGACCGGTCATAACTTGGGGGATCACTTCGTCGAGGACCTCCACTCTATCTGCTAAAAGTGGAACTTCCTGGTGACAAAATATTTTAATTCTTATTCCTAGTCCTGTTCAGACATCTTGATCCATTGCCTCCTCTTGTGTCATGGTGAGGCCTTTGGCTCCGTCCAGGTGGTCTCCAGCCTGATGGCATGAATATCGATTTTTCTTCCAGTTAACAAATTATTCCCTCCCCTCTCCTCTTCTTCTGTTCTTTGCTCTGGCCTCTTGCCTCTTCTCACCTGCCTGTCACCTCCCCTTGGTGTCCCTCCGCCTTCCCTTTCTCCTACTTTTCATTCTCCTTTCCTGTTGGATTTCATATTCTCCAGCCCTTTACCTTTCCCACTCACCTGGCTTCAGCTATCACCATCTAGCTAAGCCCTTTCCCCAATGCTTGTTGTGTTCTTTGTTGTTCTGCTGATCACAGTGAGCATGCTCTGTAGGCGCTAGAATACGTGGCGTCACTTTCAGACTGACGTTGCGTTGGTTGTTAATGCAAATTGCGCTTTTCATTGCAGATTTTGAAGTACTGTAATAAATGATTCTTAATGTGAATGTACATCAAAGCATTTAAACACACAGTGAAATGTGTCATTTGTGTCAATGATCACCACAGTCCGAGGATAAGCAGGGGACATCCTAAAGGTGTTACCATGCTTCCCGTTGTCAACACAGTATGCCCACAACTAACTAACCTGTACACCATTAGAATGTGAAAAGAAACTGGAGCAGTTGGAGGAAACCATGCGGTCATGGGGATTATAGATAACCATTAGAGTTGGATGAAGTTAGCCAAAAGGGCCCTTTGCTGTGCTGGTTGATTCTGATTCTACCATTCTGAGACTCTGGTGATAAGTGACATTTAAATATGGTGAAAATCACTTATTAATTACTTTAATTATATTAAGGCATGAGGAAGTGAAACAATATGTGGTGTAAAATAAAAATATGAGGGCATAAAATTATAAAGACATGCACAGGGATTGCAAGGATAGAGATCCCAACACTCTCTTGCCCAATCACTGGGCAAACGTTTCCATCACTGTAGCTTATGGTGATTCGGTACAAGCACATTTAAAATAATGTTTAGTTTTAGTTAATATTAATTTATTCAATTAAGTATTTTTCTATAAAGTAAGTCAGAGATTTCCTAAGTATTTTATTTTCCAATATGCAGTTAGCATTGTAATTATTTAGTTGATTAATTGATCAAATTGTTGGTATCATAGACTATTAAGAATTTGATTCTTAGTCTCAAGTTTATAATATTAAAAGTTGATATTCAATCTCTGCTGAGTCAAGAATCTTGTCATTTTCAAAACTTTTGTTGTTGCTAGCCCAAAATGCACTCAATGGCTATTTTATTATCTCGCTCCTGAACTTAATAATATGGCCACAGTGTCTATGTTTATGGTCCTCTGCTGTACAACACATCAAGGTTTGACATGAAATGCATTCAGAGATGCTCTTCTGCCCACCATTGTTGTTTGAGGTACTGTCTCCATCCTGTCAGCTTGAACCAGTCAGCTGTTCTCCTCTGACCTCGTCCAATAACAAGGCATTTTCCCTCACAGAACTGCCAATCACAGTTTTTTTTTCCTTTTGCACCATTCACTGTAAACTTTAGAGTCTGTGATGTGTGAAAAATCCCAGGAGATCAGCAGTTTCTGAGATACTCAAACCACCCCGTCTGACTCCAACAATCATTCCATGGTAAAAGTCACTTAGATCGCATTTCATCCCCATTCTGATGTTTGGTCTGGACAACAACTGAACCTCTTGACAATGTCTGTACACTTTTATGCATTGAGTTGCTGCCATATGATTGGCTGATTAGATATTTCCATTAACGAGCAGGTGCACTGGTGCACCTAATAAAGAAGACACTGAGTGTATAGTGATCTAAATATTGTTATATTAAGGAAAATTATATTTACAATCCTTACACTATCTACTGCTACTTCACATAGAAACAGGAGTAAATTTAGAGTCAGATTTGGCAGCAATACCTCCAGTATTGGAGATAATTTTCCTCCTGCGTGATTTCACTGTCTTGACACTAAAAGTGAGGTATTTATTCTTTTGAGCTTGTGTGAATCTAGGTAATCATATGCTGAAGAAAACAATGCCAGGCGATGCCTGAATATGTTTTTTCTCTAAGCTTCAGAATCTAGTAATTACTTAACAACGAAGTGGAGAAGAAGGTTTTTGTATTTTCATAACTTTTCACAATAACAGCAGTATAGACTCAGTGTTGCCAAGTCCTTGAAGGCATAAGATAAATCAAAGGGACTAAGCATCCTTATTTGCAGATGCAGTGTCTATTTTGCTTCTATTTTTTCTCTGCCTCCTGTTTTTGCCCTCTGATATTTTTTTTAGCGTTTGTAGATTGGCTGCTATTTGTTTTCCTCCCACAGTCTTCATTTTGACATGAAGCACAATGACATGCCCATTGGGAACCACCCTCTATCTCTGCTGCATAAAAGAAGAGGGGGGAGCAACAGACAGAGACCAGACTAATGAGACCGCACTGCAGACATCTGCCACCCACCTGTCAGCACATAGTCACCGCAGCATCCAGGCAGACACAGTCTTCCTTGTTTATTGGTTGTTGAGAGTGCTTGTAGATGTTTCATATTCAAGGGGAGCTATTGGCAAGTATAACCACATGCTATGACCAGATTCGCAGTCCATCTCTATCAGATGTGTCGCTTATTCAGAGAATACTAACAACAACTTGAAGTTATCTGATTCTCTTTAAACACCAGCGAAGCCTGTGGAGCCAGACATAAGTCCAAAAATTCAAGAGCAACATATTTTTTTATATTAGAGATGTATAACTGTAACCTATGAACCCATATGTCATTGGAATGTGGGGGGAAAGCTGCAGCATTGGGAGGAAATCTGTATGGTCACAAACAAAATGTGCTAACTCCTTACCCAGTTAATTATATAGATCTTAAATAACAACCCTTTATTCAAGGGAGTGAAAGGAAAATACTATAAAGCTGGATGGATCACTTAGCATTAAGCTTGACACTGCATTTGAATAAGATAAAGAGGCATTATGTGCAGTCAACTGCACAAAATCCTCTTCACAGGCATCTGGAGATAAGTGTGAATGTTCAGGAAACTCTTTGGAAGGCCCATCAAGCAACAGCCTGACAGGATCATCCTCCACGAACATAACTTCCAATAAGTGTCCTGTAATTGTCCGTTATTGACTGTAGGTCAGAAGTGCTGTCATCCAGTAGATACAGTCATTAACTCCATATTGGATGACTCCTCATTTCACGGTATTGGATCAAAGATGGTCAAGGAAAGGCCTTGCTGATCACCATTTCCTATCCTCCTTCAGCAAGCATCACTTCTCCATACTGAAGACCACCTCAACCAGTCTGAAGGTAGCAAAATGCTAGAATTACTCAACATTTCGAATGTCAATGCCCATCACCAATCTATCTCCATGGTACCAATACTGACTAACTGGCTGACTCCTGAATGTCATAGCTGCTAGAGTTGGATTTGCAACTGAGAACTACTGGAGGGAAAACATAATTAATCTCACTTTTACCAATCTGCTTGCTACTGAAGCATCTGTCCATGATAATATTAATTAGAACATTAATTGTGCAGGTCTTTATCACAGAGCAGGCGAACTCCATGATGTTTGGCAATAAATTGCACTGACTGAGTCACATTGAAACTCAAAAGCAGGAATCTTGACCACAGGCCTTGTGGGTCATCTTAAGTAGAATAACAGAGTCATGTACAGCATAGAAGCAGGCCTTTCAGCCTAACTCATCCATGCTGGCCAAAATGTCCATCTAAAGTGGGCCTATTTGATTAGATTCATCCCATATCCTACTGAACCTTTCCTCTCTGTGTAGCTGTCTATATGTCTTTTAAATGTTGTTACTGTCTCTGCATCAACAACTTCATTCAGCAGCTTGTTCAGCATGTCACCTGACTAATGTCTTATAAAGGCTCAGCATTACCTCCTTGCTTTTATATTCCATATCTCTTGAAATAAGTATTAACTTTGAATTTGCCTTCTTTACCACAGACTCAAACTGTAAATTAACCTTCTGGGAGTCTTGCATGAGGACTCTTAAGTCGCTCTGCGCCTCTGATCTTTGAACCTTCTCCTCATTTACATAATAGTCCACACTATTGTTCCTGAAACCAAAATGGATTGCCATACATTTCCCAATACTGAATTCCATCTGCCACGTTTTTGCCCATTCTTCCAATTTGTCTTAGTGCTGCTACAATTGCATTGCTTCCCCAGAGCTCACCCCTCCATCTATCTTTGTATCATCTGCAAACTTTGCCACAAGACCAGCAATTCCATTATTTAAATCACTGACAGACAATGTGAAAAACAGCAAGCCCAATACTGACCCCAGAGGAACACCACTAGTCACTGGCAACCAACCACAGAAGACCCCTTTTATTCCCACTCACTGCCTCCTGCCTGTCAGCTATTCTACTATCCATGCCAGTATCTTTCCTGTAATGCCATAGGATGTTAACTTGTTAGGCAGCTTCATGTGCGTCACCTTATCAAATGCCTTCTGAAAACCCAAGTAAATGACATCCACTGACTCTTCTTTGTCCACCCTGCTTTTAACTTCCTTGAAGAACTCTAACAGTTTTGCCAGGCAAGATTTTCCTTTACAGGAACCATGTCGACTTTTACTTATTTTATCATTAGTCTCCAAGTACCTTGAAAACTCATCCTAAATAATAGACTCCAGCACTTTCTCAACCACTGAGGTTAGGATAACTGGCCTATAATTTCCTTTCTTTTGTTTTCCTCCCTTCTTAAAGAGTGGAGTGACACTTGCATTCTTCCAGTCCTCCAGAGCCATGCAGAATCAAGTGATTCTTGAAAGATCATGACCAATGCATCCATTATCTCTTCAGCAATCTCTCTCAGTGTGATACATCAATAGAAAGCTTTTGGCTTATTGACCTTTATGAATCAAAGTAATGAATCCAGGAGAAGAACTTTCACAGCTACCTGGACTATACCTCTTACCACCCTGTTACTGATAAAAATGCCATTCCCTTCTCTTAATAATTCTGACTCTGCCACATCTGCTTTCAGGATGAGGCTTTTCATTCCAGAACCCATTGGGTCTGTTTCACCATTCAATTATGGCTGGTCCTTTTTTCTCCTCCTCAGCCCCACTCCCTGGCCTTCTCCCTGTAACCTTTGATGTCATGTTCAATCAAGAACCTATCAATCTCTGCCATAAATACACCAAACGAAATGGCCACCTCAGCTGCGTGTGGCAACAAATTTCACAAATTCACTACCCTCTGGCTAAACAAATTTCTCTGCATCTCTGTTTTAAATAGACACCCCCCTATCCCAAGGCTCTCTTGTCCTAGACTCCCCCATCATGGGAAACATCTTTCCACATTTACTCTATCAAAACCTTTCAACATTTGAAAGGTTTCAAAGAGATCCTCCTCCCATTCTTCTAAATTGCAGCGAGTATAGACATAAAGCCAACAAACTTTCTTTGTATGGTAACTCTTTCATTCTCAGAATCATCCTTGTGAACCTTTCTGAACCCTCAGTGATGCAAGCAAATCTTTTCTTGGTTGAGGAGCCCAAAGCTGTTCACAAAATTCAAGGTAAGGCCTCACAAGTGCCTTATAAAGCGTCAGCATCACAGCCCTGCTCTTGTATTCTAGATCACTTGAAATGAATGCTATCATTGCAATTGCCTTCCTCACCACCAACTCAACCTGCAAAATAACCTATAGGGAGGGAGTTCTGCACAAGGACTTACATGTCCCTTTGCATCTCAGATTTTTGGATTTTCTCTGCATTTAGAAAATAGTCTGCACATTTATTTCTATTAACAAAGTGCATGACTATGCATTTTCCAACATTTTATTTCATTTGCTACTTTCTTGTCAATTCTTCTAATCTAAGTCATTCTACAGCCTACCTGTTTCCTTAATACTACCTACCCCTTCACCATGGTTTGTATCATCCGCAAACTTGGCAACAAAGCCTTCTATTCCATCAACTAAATCATTGATATACAGCATAAAAAGAAGCGGTCCCACACTGATCCCTGAAGAACACCACTACTCACTGGCCGCCAACCTAAAAATGATCCTTTTATTCCTATTCACTGCCACCTACCGATCAGCCAGTGCACTAACCATGCTAGAAACTTTCTGGTAATACCATGGGCTCTTAACCTGAAAAACAGCCTCATGTGTGGCACCTTGTCAAAGGCCTTCTGAGAGTCCAAATATACAACATCTACTGCATCCCTTTTATCCATCATATTTGTAATTTCCTCAAAGAATTTCAACATGTTTGTCAGGCAAGATTTTTCTTAAGGGAATTATGCTGACTTTGTCCTAACTTGTCATGTGTCAACAAGTACAGTACTCCATAAGCTCATCCTTAACAATTGACTCCAATATCTTCCCAAACACTGAGGTCAGTCTAAATGGTCTACAATTTCTTTTCTGCTGCCTCCTCTTTTCCTAAAGAGTTCAATGACATTTGCAATTTTCTGGTCCTCTGGCACCATGGCCAAGTCCAATGATATTTGAAAGATCATTACTAACGCCTCCACAATCTCCACTGCTACTTCTTTCAGAACCCTAGGGTGCAGTTCATCTGGTCTGGGTGACTTATGTACCCTTAGATCTTTCAGCACACCCTTCAATATGTGGCACACTGCTCATGTTTTCCACAGTGAAGACTGATGCAAAACCCTCATTTTGTTCATCTGCCATCTCCTTGTCCCCGTTATTTCTCCAGCCTAATTTTCTAGAAGTCCTATATCCACTCTCAATTCTCTTTTATTTGTTACATACTTGCAAAAGCTTTTACTAACTACTTTGATATTGTTTGCTAACCTGCTCTCATTTTTCATCTTTTCCCTTCTAATAATTCTTTTAGTTGGTCTCTGTAAACTTCCAATCCTCTAATTTTTGCTTTGTGATATACCCTCGATTTTGCTTTTACATTAGTTTTGACTTCCCTCATCAGCCATGATTGTACCATTTTGCCATTTGAGCATTTCTTTGTTTTTGGAATCGATCTATCCTGGAGATATCTCATTTTTCCTAGAAACTCACATTGTTGCTGCTCAGCTGTTATCCCGGCCAGCATATTCTTCCAGTTTACTCCACACAACTCTTGTCTCATACCACTGTAACCCCTGAAATACTGCTATGTCAGACTTTACTTCTCCCTGTCAAGTTGAACTCAATCATTTTGCGATCACTGCCTCCTAAGGGTTCTATTACCTTAAGCTCACTAATCACCTCCTGCTCATTACATAACACCCAAGCCAGTATAGCAGATCCACTAGTAAGCTCAATGACAAATTGCTCTAAAAATCTAACTTGTTGGCATTCAACAAGCTTACTCTCTTGATATCCATTACCAACATGCATGTTAAAATCTCCCATGTGTATCATAAGATTGACCTTTTGACATGCCTTTTCTATTTCCCATTGTAATCTGTAGTCCACATCATAGCTACTGTTGGGAGGTCTGTATGTAACTGCCATTGGGTTCCTTTTACCCTTGCAGTTTCTCAACTCAACCCACAAGGAATCAACAGAATCAAGAATTCTGAATCTATGTCACAACTTTCTACTGATTTGATGCCATTTGTTACCAATAGAGCCACGCCACCCCCTCTGCTTCTGATACAACTTGTTACCTTGGACATTCAGCTCCCAACAATAACCATCCTTCAGCCATGATTCAGTGATGGCCACGACATCATATCTGACAATCTGTAATAGTGCAAAAAGATCATCCATGTTAATTCTTATAGTGGCAGATGGAATTCAACCCAGATAACTGTTAAGTGGTTCATTTTGGTAGGTCAAATATGATCGCAGAATATAGTATTAATGGTAAAACTCTTGGCAGTGTGGAGGATCAGAGGGATCTTGGGTCTGAGTCCATAGGACGCTCAAAGCAGCTGTGCAGGTTAACTCAGTGGTTAAGAAGGCGTACAGTGTATTGGCCTTCATCAATCGTGGAATTGAATTTAGGAGCCGAAAGGTAATGTTGCAGCTATATAGTACCCTGGTCAGACCCCACTTGGAGTACTGTGCTCAGTTTTGGTTGCCTCACTACAGGAAGAAAGTGGAAGCCATAGAAAGGGTGCAGAGGAGATTTACAAGGATGTTGCCTGGATTGGGGAACATGCCTTATGAGGATAAGTTGAGTGAACTCGGCTTTTTCTCCTTGGAGTGATGGAAGTTGAGAGGTGACCTGATAGAGGTGTACAAGATGTTGAGAGACTTTGATCATGTGGGTACTCAGAGGCTTTTTCCAAAGGCTGAAATGGTTGCCACAAGAAGACACAGGCAGGTTTAAGGTTCTGGGGAGTAGGTACAGAGATGTCAGGGTTAAGTTTTTTACTCAGAGAGTGGTTAGTGCGTGGAATGGGCTGCTGGCAAAGCTGGTGGAGGTAGATATGATAGGGTCTTTTAAGAGTCTTTTGGATAGGTACATGGAGCTTAAAAAACTAGAGGGCTATAGGTAAGACTAGTAATTTCTAGGGAAGAGACTTGTTCAGCAGAACCTTGTGAGCTGAAGGGCCTGTATTGTGCTGTAGGTTTTCTGTGTTTCTATGTTTCTATGTTATTGTCTGTGCATTGAAATATAACACTTTGAATACTGTATTTGATAGCCTTTTTGATTCTGCATCCCTAATACACTGATACTCATCCTGCTGGCCGCAATTATGTCCTATCATCTGCTTGCCATTCCTGGCAGCCTGACTGCACATCTGCACATTATCTTTGCCTTTTTAACCACTCAACATATCCTGAGTCCCTTCACTCCGGTTTCCCATCCCCTTGCCAAATTAGTCTAAACCCTCCCCAACAGCTCTAACAAACCTGCCCATGAGAATATTAGACCCCCTGCACCAGCTTCTCAGCCATCTATTCATCTGCCAAATCATTCTGTTTCTACCCTCACTGGCATGTGGCACAGTTAGCAACCCAGAAATTACTACCCTGGAGGTCCTGCTCCATAGATTTCTGTCTAGCCCTCTGAATTCTCTCTTCAAGACCTCTGAGCTTTCTCATCTGACTGCTCTCACTCTTCCTCCAAAATGATGTGGTCACGATCTGAGACCCTGGCACCTGGGATGCAGCATCCCACGCAGGTGTCCCATTCACATCCACAGAATCTCCTGTCTGTTCCTCTGACTATTGAGCCCCTATTGCTACCACTCCCATCTTGTCCCTCATTCCCTTCTGCACCATAGACCCATGCACAGTGTCTGTAACCTGGTCTCCATGACACTCCCTG
This sequence comes from Hypanus sabinus, assembly GCF_030144855.1. Lineage (NCBI taxonomy): Eukaryota > Metazoa > Chordata > Chondrichthyes > Myliobatiformes > Dasyatidae > Hypanus > Hypanus sabinus. Next base: position 88,884,031 of record NC_082719.1, read on the forward strand.
GGAGGTCGTCTGTCACATCCGTATCCAAAACGGTATACTTATTATTGAGGGGAATGGCCACGGGGTGCTCTGTACTAACTGCCTATTCACATCTCCATTTCTCCTGACAGTCACCCAGCTACTCACCTCCTGCAACTTCAGGGTGATTATTTCCCTGTAACTCTGATTGATTATCTCCTTACTCTCCAATACAAGCTGAAGGTCATCCAGCTGCTGTTCCAGATCCTTACAGTCTTCAAGGAGTTACAGCTGGATGCACATCACACAGGTGTAGTTCCCTGGACTAGTAGTTCTAGGTCTCCCAGGACTCCAACATCCATCATGAAGAACATACAATGGCCATTTACTACACTAGATTCAGTAAGAGACAGAAAAAAGGAAAGTTAGCAGGAAAGTACCCAACAACTTTTTCAAGCTGAAGCCACTTTTGAGGCAAAGCCTGACACTCCTACTTTCACCATTGGCCTATTTACAACAATGGCCGCCCACTTGTCCCTTCTGTACTATTATTTAACTTACTGTGCTCTGCACCCACTGCTGATGGGACTTCCAGAATGAGTCTGAATGGCCGCAATGCTCTCTTTTTAAACAAACATTGCGAGAAACCTTGCTGCTCTGCTCTGCTCTCACTGCTGACTGGGCCGCCAGAACATAACGGGAACATGAGGGGAAACTTCTTCATTCAGTGGGTCATGACAGCGTGGAACAAACTGCCAGCACAAGTGGTGCATGCGAGCTCGATTTCAATATTTAAGAGAAGTTTGGATAGGAGCATGAATGGTAAGGGTGTGGAGGGCTGTGGACCTGGTTCAAGTCAATGGGATCAGGCAGTTTAAATTGTTTGGTATGGACTAGATGGGCCAAAGGGCCTGTTACTGTGTTGTACTTTTCTATGTCTCATATGACTCCAAGCCCTTGTTTTATTTGACTATCTTGCAGTTTTCCATCTTTCTGATCTTTTCACAAAATACTTAGATATTTTACGATAGTTTGTGATTTAGTTTGCAGTTCTCATGAGCAAACAAAGATCAATTCTGATGTTGTCTCTAAAATTCCTTCAAAATACTTTTCTTACAATTTCTGTTTGAAATATTGTTTCCTCTTTAAAGACCTTTAAAGTCTACAGCCAAAATAGTGAGCACCTGATTGGAGGTGGCCATGGACCTGGGATTTCATTATGTCTATTGAAATGACTCTGAACTGGAACTTACAATGTAGTCAGATCACATCCCATTTGGCATCAGAAATCTTGTCTCATCCAAGTGGAAAATTTAAGTCATTGAGTTCATTATGCAGCAGGATTAGCATTAAATGAATATAAAAAGGGTACAGTGGAATCTAATTGTCTTGTAACGTGGCACACTTCCTTATTCTAATACTTTGTAATACTTTTCTCATTTTATTAATAAAGCCAGGGAAACTTTATCTTATCTGTAAATGCCATTATTAATTCCTTTTTTAGACATTGAAGGGCCAGTGCTCTGGACTTCTACCATATTCAGTCACAAATCATGAAAGACAATTAAGCAACTGAAGCAAAAGAGGAGGTTTCACAGACCCTTTTCCTCTTTGATGCTGTAGGCCATCAAATAAGTGAAAATCCGCAGTGTGAAACATTCACAAGCTTCATCAGCCAAAAGTTCAAAATGGATGATGACTCTTGGTCTCTTTTTCAAGGCACCACCTACACAGGATATCTGGGTAACTTTAATTCAATCCATTTCAAGTACTTAGCAAAGGCTAACTGAATTGATATCGGACTATAGGACCATTAGACACAGGAACAGAATCAGGCCATTCAGCCCATCAAGTTGTGTGTGTTGCTCAAGATCTTTAGCATCTGCAGAAACTGTTCTGTCTTTGAACTCAGGGAATGCTTTAAGAACACAAATAAAATATAAGCAGTAGCCCATATGCCTTCATGAGCTGAATCCATCGTCCAACAAGATTCTGGTTGATCGTACACCTCAAAGTCCATTTTTCAGCTCAATCCTTGAGTTGCCTTATTCCCTCAGTGTCCAAAGAAATTTGCCATTCTTATTCTAGTCTACATTCATTGATTGACCATCCACACTTCACTGAATACAATAACTGAAATGACCACCCAATGTAATAGGATTTAAGCTGTTATTTATGGGTCAGCATTGTCTGATATTGTGGAAAACTGTTGTATTTCTTTAAGTCCTCATAAAGCAAAAGTGTGAAGGGATGCAATACTGTCTTATCAGGCTACCTTAATTATCATTAAAATGATGGGGAAGAGTTATCTTTGCTACATTTTTGACAATAATCTTCTCACTGATACTCAGCAAGGATTCTGCCAGATTTACTCATCTCCGGACCTCATTACCGCCTTTGGCTGACATGGACAAAGGTCCAGATGGTGGTGAGAGTGAATATTTTTTCCATCAAGGCAGCATCTGACTGAGTACCCGCCACCCTCCTTAAACAATCCTGCATCACATTCCCTACCCTGGCCCATAAATCAGAATCAGAATCTAATTTCTTATCACTGAGTTACAGAGTCATAGAACATTACAGCTAGAAACAGCCCCTTTGACCAATATAGTTTATGCCAGACTATTATTCTGCCTAGTCCTCTCAACCTACATCCAGACTCTTGCCCTTCATACCCTTCTCATTCATGTATTATCCAAATTTCACGTAAATGTTGAAATAGAACCCATTTCTACCACTTCCCCAGCAGCTCGTTCCACACTGTCACTATCCTCTGAGTAAAGAAACACCCCTCATATCCCCCTAATACTTTTCACTCTCCATCCATAACCCTAAGCATTTGGGATTCTTAAGAGATATTTAGGTAAGCATGTGAATGCGAGGTTAATGGAAGAATATGGACATTCCGTGGACAGAAGAGATTAGTTTTGTTAGCCATTTGTCTATTAATTTAACTAGTAAAGTGTCTGTACTGTTCTAACCCATGATCTCTATTTCTAGTCTCACCCAACCTCAATGGAAAAGCCTGCTTGCATTGACCCTATCTATATGTCTTATAATTTTTGTTTCCTTGTGGCAGCATAGAGTGCAATACATAAAAAGACCTTATGTTGAACCTTAAAAGTTATAATAAAAAATCAGAGTCAAAGTCAGAGGACTCCATCAATCAGGGTTGACTATGGATATTGCGTCCTAGCTGTCTCGATATGCAAGATTTGACAGTATGATATGGTCAGGGAATTGTTGCCCATGTAGCAAGTTCCCTATCTCTACGCATCTGATGAACCCAAAGGAACAGCATAGGCTGATACAGTTTGGCACCAGCAGCATCACAGGAGTTGCCCGTCAGCATTGAACTCATTGTAGAACTGCTTTAGGGACTCCAGCTCTGGATTCTTCCCTTGGGGTTTACTCCCAAATTCTTCCCCATGAGTGGGTATAGCTGCAAGGTAGCGGAGGTCTGAGATCAGAGTTTTCCTTCTCCTAGATGAGCTGCCAAACACAGCTGGCAAGCCCCATCTGCCCGAAGTGCCACTAACCCTCCTATATCAAGGCACCAGTAGCCCACCTTTCCCCCTTCTCCTGTCAGAAGTAGTTCTGCTAAGCTTTGTAGTTAGGCCAGGAGCTGGACTTGGTTGTCAGAGGCCAATTGGGGCATTTGACATTGTGAGCATTTAGTAGGCAGTGGGAGCTTGTCCCCATTACCATCCCCGGTCATAACAACCCAAAGGAACCAATAAGATAGGTAGTGCAAAAACAAGCAAAATATTTTGAGGTCATGTTCATGGATATATGAGATATCCAGAAACTTGATGGTGCACAGTAAAAAGCTGTTTCTAAAACATTGGGAGTCTCTCCTCAGACTCCTGTAGCTCCTCCCTCACGGTAGTAGTGAGAAGAAGGCGTGTCCTGGGTGGTGAGGAACCTTAACGATGGATGGAACCTTTTTGAGGCATTGCCTTTTGAAGATGTCCTAAATGGTGGGGAGACCCATGATGAAGCTGACTGAGTTTATAATCTTTTGCAACTTTTATGAAGCACAGATGTGGCAGGAACACAGTAACTGTGCTTCTCCACAAAATGCAGCTTCTCTACAGCAAGATCCTGTGGCGATTCCTCCCTGTCATTTAGTACAAAAGATCTTTTGCACAATGGAGAGCTGAAAGAACAAAGTTTTTGCAAGGTTATCTGTTGAGGATGGAATGTTCTGTTAAGACAACCTTTCCTTTGAATTCAGATGTTTTTTCTTATTTATCAATCAGGATAAATACAATTTTAGTATAACATCTAAGCTGGAGAGCAACACCTCATCAACTAATAATATTGTAGATTGACATTGAGGTATAATTTGTTATTATGAGTTTATAACCCGGAATTAAGTTTAACTCATAAACCTGTCGCTCAGAAGCAAGTTTGCGCAGTGAGCGTTGTACATATTCATTTTATTTTATGTTCAGTGTTCATGTAACACAGAATCCTATTTGTTCTGTAAAACAACATTTTTCATTTCCGTTATTCTTTTACCAAACTGAAGCATTTGTATTATTTGCCATCAATATTTCTCAGTTGCATTTAACTACTAATGTATACTGTATGTACCTACACTTTACACTACCAGCCCCAGCACTTTTATACTTAAGCATAAGAACATATGAAATAAACAGATGTAGGTTATCTGTCTGTTCAAACATAATTCATTATTTATTACAACTGCGAGAGATTTTCTCCCTAAATTACATTTTAAGTTTAGCTTTAATTGTCACCTGTACATCAAAACAGTGAAAAGCACTTTTGCATCAAATCAGATCAGTGAGAATTTTTCTGGGTAGCCCACAAGTAATTTGGTACATGTGACAATAAGAACCCAATGTCAATTGAATTCTAGTTATTATCCTTTGTTTGTTAGTCAGTTCTCAATTCATATTAGTTTATTAAAAGTAACCTGTAGACCAACCTTTGATGTGGGACATCATCAAATCTGAATAGTCCCCATCCACTGGTTCCCCCTTATCTACTTTATTAGATACAACTTCAAAAAAATTCCAGTAAAGTAGTCTAACATGAGTTTTCCTTCAAAGTTCAAAGTACAGTTATTCTCAAGGTATGCATATATTATACAACCTTGACATTTATCTCCTCACAGGCAGCTACAAAGCAAAGAAACACAAAAGAACCCTTCAAAAAAAAAAGAAGACTGTGCAGACTTCTGTGCAGAAGAATGTGCAGAGATAAAATATCAAATTGTTCAAATAATAAAAGTAGGCAAATAGCAGTTAGAATTGATGTTTTATGAATGCATTGAAGCAAGGCATCACTGCAGCCCGAGCAAGCCATGGTTTCAGTTCAGTGCAGAGCCAAGTAAACGCTGCAGAGCAGTGAGCAACTCTGAATAGAAGTGGGTAGAACCAGCCCATCTCTCGCCTCCAGTCCCAATACCCTCACCTTTTCAATCTGGCCTGGAACTATATCATCCAAACATTGGGTCACTCTCTTGGACTGTTCTGAGTTCTGGAAACTGCTGCCATGTGTCAGCCTATCCTTTCCAAATCAGCCTGGTGCTTAAATCAATCAAACTTTGGATCCTCCTTCACTCTCATGGATGCCTCGGTTCCACTTCCACCTCCACTCACCTCGACTCTGCCTCACTTGCCTCTCCATTTGTGGTCATCATCATTAATGAAGTACTTTCTTGTTTACGTTGTTTTGTTTGCTGCTGAAAAGTAGTTGCTGGGCTTCACCAGCACAATGTTAAACTAGAAGGACCAGTTTATAAATCTGCACTGACTCAGTTCAATTCTTTCCCAGGTATTCTATTAATCCATCCTTGATTCTCCTGTAGATTCCTGCATTTGCCTTACTGCTGATGCTAACAGATTTCCATTCTTGGCTCTACTCTTATTCCTTTCATCCTTAAATACCCCAGCCTCCCACCAAACGGCAAAATTATTTTGAATTTTAAAACATGATAACAAATACACTATTAATATCATCAGCTCTTTGAAAATTCTGGGATTTAGACATTTGTCTTTGGGGATTATTGATTTTCAGACTCATTTCTTTAATTGCATATACAGTATTTGTATGAATCTTAAGTTTATTAATTTCCTCATTCCAGCTGTATTTTCTTTCTTTCATATTTCTGACAGCTATTTTGTGTATCTTCCACAAAGTCAAACACAAAGGATTTGTTTAATTTCTTTAATGTTTCCTTTGTCACCATTGTAATTTATTCTCATTAGTTTTTTTTACCCCCTTTTTACTCGACTGTAGAAAATCTTTTGTCTACTTTATTGCTTCACACCAATTATGTCCCATCTTCTGCTTCCGTTTTCTTTATCCAATTCTTGGTTCTTCTTTGCTAAACAAAATGTTTCCAGACCTCAGGTTCATTGCATTTCTTGGCAACTTCATAAGTCTTTTTCCACTAATGTAATACTCCTTTTTAGTTCTCCTTGTTTTGCTACTGACAAATAACATATCTGGCTGGATTTTGTTGTCAATGATAATTTATGCAAATCATATATTATTACCTTAAATGATAGCTTGAAATACCTTTGAATGCAGCTTTGTAATTCACCACAGACAACTCATCACTGACTCTCTCTATATTTCGTAGGTATTTATATTTAAATTTTGATTTTATATCAATCTATATCACTTTCATATGCAACGTAAATTTCTAAAGGCCCCATACAACAATATTAATTAACACTTTCTCGGTGCAGAGAAAGTATTTATTTAAAATTTATTTATTTTCACATATTATTTATCTGTACATTCCCTTATCTATAAAAACCTTTGTTCTTAGTACCTCCATATCCATATATTTATGAATTTAGAGCACAAGAGCTCTTAATTTGTAAAGACTTTGAAAATGTATCTAGAGCTACTAACTAGCATTCCAATAACTGTCTATCTATTTTAAATAATTTTTCTGCTACCATTTCCTGATTTGTACCATTATCCATGTTAAGCGAAAGCTGACCTAGCCAAAGACAAAAGCTTAAAGCTGAAATTAAATGAAAGAAAGCATCTAGTGTTACAAACAAGGGATTAATAAATTTGCCATAGGGATTAATTTGTGCAAGACATATCTCTTTTATGAGATATTTGCAAAAGTGTAGCAGAAGTTAAATTAATTAACCTAAATTAAATTTAAGAATTGTTAATTTCCAAAATATATATTCGATTACACATGAGCCTCAAAAATAAAGACAAAAAAGACAACAGTCTCATTTAAACCACAGTTACTGTTGTGCAGCAAAGACTCATAGCTGTGCAATCTATTGCAAGAGGTAATATAAAAGAACAAGAACTTGAAGACAATTCAGGAAAGTCTCTGTAAAATGTCTTTTTAACTCCCTAAGGCAATCAAATAAACTCCAGGAGACAAAGGTCACCCATAACTCCTCACAATCCTGGCCAACTACTAACTTTCATTTGAAAACTGTCAGGAACTTGCCAAGTTACTCTGTAAAGAAGTGGAGGGAAATCATCACTATGACATCTTCCAGTGGCTCTGACTTTTTTTGTGAAAAGAAACACATCCTTGGAACCAATAACCTGTAGCTCCACTTTTACTATGAATAGTAATTTGTTTTAATCCTAGACTGCCAAATACTGTTAGCATTTTTTAAAATCTTGAAATGTAATATTTCTGACCCATAAGATCACAAGACCATAAGACAAAGGGACGGGATTAGGCTCATCGAGTCTACTCCACCATTCCAATATGGTTGATTTATTGTCCCTCTCAACTACATTCAAAATTCAAGTTCAAAGTTCAAAGTAAAATTTATTTTCAAAGTACATATATGTCACCATATACAACACTAACATTCACTTTCTTGTGTGCACACGCAACAGATCGGTAGAATATTAATAATAACAGAATCAATGAAAGACCACCAACTAGGAAGTTTTGCCAGAGTGCAGAAGACAACAAACTGTGCAAGTGTAAATATAAGTAATGAGACTATGAGATGACAAGTCCTTGAAAGTGAGTCCATTGATTGCAGATATAATCTATAGAGAGAAAAGGGAACTTGAGTAATCAATAGTTATGACAGTACAACAACCAGTGAATGAACTAATTGCATCTAGTATCACTCAGTTTCATGGAATTTTCTACGTTCTTGGATTTTCAGGCCTCCTGCATTTCTTGCAACTTTGTACCTAAAATAAACTGACATGACTACACCTCATAACAAGGTAGATAATGAATAATGAGGAAGTTTCCTTTCCTAAATTATGGCAATAGCCTAGTCAGATTTTATAATATTATGAAAACTCTACGGTTGCTTTTCCTTACACTATATTTAATTCAGATCCTCAGTTTGCTGACGTGGGATTTAAGACCATAAGACCATAAGACAAAGGAGCAGAAGTCGGCCATTCGGCTCATCGAGTCTGCTCCGCCATTTTATCATGAGCTGATCCATTCTCCCATTTAGTCCCACTCCCCCGCCTTCTCACCATAATCTTTGATGCCCTGGCTACTCAGATACCTATCAAACTCTGCCTCAAATACACCCAATGAGGAGAAAATCAGGAGAATGGTCTCCATTGCTGCCCATGGGAATAAATTCCACAGATTCACCACCCTCTGGCTAAAACAATGTTTTCACATCTCTGTATCTGAATGGACACCCTTCAATCCTTAAGTCATGCCCTCTCGTACTAGACTCCCCCACCATGGGAAACAACTTTGCCACATCCACTCTGTCCATGCCTTTTAACATTCGAGATATTTCTATGAGGTCCTCTCTCATTCTTGTAAACTCCAAGGAGTACAGTCCAAGAGCGGTCAAATGTTCCTCATATGTTAACCCTCTCATACCTGGAATCATTCTAGTGAATCTTCTCTGAACCCTCTCCAATGTCAGCACATCCTTTCTAAAATAAGGAGCCCAAAACTGCACACAATACTCCAAGTGAGGTTTTACTAGTGCCTTATAGATCCTCAACATCACATCCCTGCTTTTATATTCTATTCCTCTAGAAATGAATGCCAACATTGCATTCACCTTCTTCAGCACCGACTCAACCTGGAGGTTAACTTTAAAGGTATCCCGCACGAGGACTCCCAAGTCCCATTGCATCTCAGAACTTTGAGTTTTCTCCCCATTTAAGTAATAGTCTGCCCGTTTATTTCTTCTACCAAGGTGCATGACCATACACTTTACAATATTGTACTTAATTTGCCACTTCTTTGCCCATTCTCCCAATCTATCCAAGTCTCTCTGCAGACTCTCTGTTTCCTCAGCACTACCGGCCCCTCCACCTATCTTTGTATCATCAGCAAACTTAGCCACAAAGCCATCTATTCCATAATCCAAATTATTGATATACAACGTAAAAAGAAGCGGCCCCAACACGGAGCCCTGTGGAACACCATTGGTAACCGCCAGCCAACCAGAATGGGATCCTTTTATTCTCACACTCTGTTGCCTGCTAATCAGCCAACACTCTATCCACGTATGTAACTTTCCCGTAATTCCATGGGCTCTTATCTTGTTTAGCAGCGTCATGTGCGGCACATTGTCAAAGACCTTCTGAAAATCCAAATACACAACATCCACTGCATCTCCCTTGTCTAGCCTACTTGTAATTTCCTCAAAAAATTGCAATAGGTTTGATAGGCAGGATTTACCTTTTAGGAAACCATGCTGAGTTTTGCCTGTCTTGTCATATGCCTACAGGTACTCCGTAACCTCATCCTTGACAATCGACTCCAACAACTTCCCAACCACCGATGTCAAGCCAACAGGTCTATAATTTCCTTTTAGCTTCCTTGACCCCTTCTTAAATAGCAGAGTGACATTTGCAATCTTCCAGTCCTCCAGAACCGTGCCAGAAGCTATTGACTTTGGAAAAATCATTGCTAATGTCTCCGCAATCTCCACAGCTACTTCCTTCAGAGCAGGAGGGTTTGTTCCATCTGGACAGGGAGATTTATCTACCCTTAGACTATTCAGCTTCCTGAGTACTTCCCTGTAGTAATTGTGCCTGCGCACACTTCTCTTCCCTGACACCCTTGAGTGTCCAGTATATTGCTGATGTCTTCCTCAGTGAAGACTGATGCAAAATACTCATTCAGTTCCTCCGCCATCTCCTTATCTCCCATTACAATTTCTCCAGCATCATTCTCTATTGGTCCTATATCTATTCTCACCTGTCTTTTACTCTTTATATACTTGAAAAAGCTTTTAGTATCCTCTTTGAAATTATTTGCTAGCTTCCTTTCATAGTTCATCTTTTCCCTCTTAATGACCTTCTTAGTTTCCTTTTGTAAGCTTTTAAAAAATTCCCAATCCTCTGTCTTCCCACTAATTTTTGCTTCCTTGTATGCCCTCTCCTTTGATTTCACTTTGGCTTTGACTTCTCTTGTCAGCCATGGCTGCATCCTTTTTCCATTTGAAAATTTCTTCTTCTTTGGAATATATCTGTCTTGTACCTTTCTCACTTCTCGCATAAACTCCAGCCACTGCTGCTCTGCTGTCCTTCCCGCTGGATAATGAGATGGATTTTCAAAGCTTGCAGGGAGATTTATGCCGGTTAGAAGAATGGGCTGAACGTTGGCAGATGGAGTTTAATGCTGAGAAGTGTGAGGTTCTACATTTTGGCAGGAATAATCCAAATAGAACATACAGAGTAAATGGTAGGGCATTGAGGAATGCAGAGGAACAGAGAGATCTAGGAATAATTGTGCATATTTCCCTGAAAGTGGAGTCTCATGTAGATAGGGTGGTGAAGAGGGCTTTTGGAACGCTGGCCTTTATAAATCAAAGCATTGAGTACAAAAGTTGGGATGTAATGCTAAAGTTGTACAAAGCATTGGTAAGGCCAAATTTGGAATATTGTGTGCAGTTCTGGTCACTGAATTATAGGAAAGATATCAATAAATTAGAGAGAGTGCAGAGACGATTTACTAGGATGTTACCTGGGTTTCAGCAATTAAGTTACAGAGAAAGGTTGAACAAGTTAGGTCTCTATTCATTGGAGCGTAGAAGGTTGAGGGGGGATTTGATCGAGGTATTTAAAATTTTGAGAGGGATAGATAGAGTTGACGTGAACAGGCTGTTTCCATTGAGAGTAGGGGAGATTCAAACTAGAGGACATGATTTGAGAGTTAGGGGGCAGAAGTTTAAGGGAAACACGAGGGGGTATTGTGGTGAACTATGTGCCTATCGGGACACGCCCCCTGCTGACTGCTCCTGTGGCTCCTCCCACAGGCCCCTGTATAAAGGAGATCTGAGGCCTGACGCTCGGCCTCAGTCTCCAAGACATTGTATGATAGACACTCACTCCTGGTTCCTTCTTCCAGTCAATAAAAGCCGATATCTCGCCTTACGTCTCAGTGTGAGTTATTGATGGTGCATCAGGTATTTCTTTACTCAAAGAGTGATAGCTGTGTGGAATGAGCTTCCTGTAGAAGTAGTAGAGGCCAGTTCAGTTGTGTCATTTAAGGTAAAATTGGATAGGTATATGGACAGGAAAGGAGTGGAGGGTTATGGGCTGAGTGCGGGTAGGTGGGACTAGGTGAGATTAAGGGTTCGGCACGGACTAGGAGGGCCAAGAGGGCCTGTTTCCATGCTGTGATTGTTATATGGTTATAGTGTCTCTTTCCAGTCAACCTTGGCCAGTTCCTCTCTCATGCCACTGTAATTTCCTTTACTCCACTGAAATACCAACACATCGGATTTCGGCTTCTCTTCCTCAAATTTCACAGTGAACTCAATCATGTTGTGATCACTCACCTCAATCTCTCTAATCACCTTTGGTTTATTACACAATACCCAATCCAGTACAACCAATCCCCTAGTGGGCTCAACAACAAGCTGTTCTAAAAAGCCAGCTTGCAGACATTCTACAAATTCTCTCTCTTAAGATCTTGATTTTCCTAAGCTCGAGAAAATTTTCTTGAGAGCTTGAGATCTGATTTTCCCAATCCACTCGCATGTTAAAATCCCCCACAATTATCATAACACTGCCCTTCTGGCAAGCCTTTTCAATTTCCTGTTGTAATTTGTAGTCCACATCACTGCAGCTGTTAGGAGGCCTGTATATAATTGCCATCAGAGTCCTTTTGCCCCTGCGATTTCTTAGCTCAGCCCATAAAGATTCTGCACCTTCCGATCCTATGCCACCCCTTTTTAATGATTTAATATAATTTCTTACCAATAAAGCCATGGCAGCCCCTCTGCCTACCTGCCTATTCTTCTGATATACCGTGTATCCTTGGAAATTCAGCTCCTAGAGACATGCATCCTTTAGCCACGTCTCAGTGATGGCCACAATATCATACCTCCCAGTTTGTAGTTGTACGACAAGATCATTCACCTTATTCCTTATGCTGCGTGCATTTAAGTTTAACACCTTAAGTCCAGTATTTGGTACTTCTTGCTTTGAATGCACTTTATTGTACTGCAACTCATCCCAATGGCTGCAAACTTTACCCCATCACCTGCCTGTCCTTCCTGACACCTTTACTGCTCACTACCTTAGATTTATTTCTGTTTTCCCCCTCCTCCACTCTATCATTCCAGTTCCCATCCGCCAGCCAAATTAGTTTAAACCCTCCCTGACAGCTCTATTAAACATTCCCACCAGGATATTGGTCCCCTTCGGGTTCAGGTCTAACCTGTCCTTTTTGAACAGGCCATACTTCCCCCAGAAGAGATCCCAATGATCCAAGAATCTGAAGCCCTGCCCCCTGCACCAGTCTCTCAGCCAGAATTCACCTGCCTGATCCTTCTATTCTTGCCCTCACTAGCACGTGGCACAGGTAGCAATCCTGAGATTACTACCCTGGAGGTCCTATATCTCAGCTTCCTTCCTAACTCCCGGAAGTCTCTTTTCAGGACCTCCTCCCTTCTCCTATCTATGTCATTGGTTCCAACATGTACCAAGACAGCTGGCTGCTCGCCCTCTTCCTTCAGAATATTCTGGACCCGAACCGAGACATCCTGTACCCTGGCACCTGGGAGGCAACACACCATGTGGGTATCTCTATCAGTCTCACAGAATCTCCTGTCTGTTCCCCTGACTGTGGAATCCCCTATGACTACCGCATTCCTCTTCTCCCTCCTTCCCTCCTGCACAACAGCGCCAGGCTCAGTGACAGAGACCCGGTTACAATGGCCGTCCCCTGTCAGGTCATCCCCCTCAACAGCATCCGAAACGATATACTTGTTGCTGAGGGGGGCAGCCACAGGGGTGCTCTCCACTATCCTGACATTTGCCTTCCCTCTCTTGACAGTCACCCAGTTTTCTGACCCCCGTAGCCTAGGGATGACTACCTCCCTGTAGCTCCTGTCTATCACCTCTTCACTTTCCCTAATAAGCAGTAGGTCATCAAGCTGCAGCTCCAGATCCCTAACACGGTCTCTGAGGAGTTGCATCTCGGTGCACCTGGCACAGATGTGACCATCCCGGAGGCTGGAGGTCTCTCAGGATTCCCACATCTGACACCCTGAACAAAGCAGTAACCTGCAGACATGCTACCTAATTCTACAGGAATGAAACAAGGAAAAATAAGTCTACTCACCCACTTACCTGGCCAAACACACAAACTTTTTAAACCGTTAGCTCGTACTGTTAGCTGTAGGAGCCCTGCTGTTCCTCCGTCTGTCTGGGCCAATTCGCCAGCTGGAAAAAAGAGTTGGTGCCTCACTCTCTCCTCTTCCCGTTACTGCCTAAGCCTGTCGAGCCAAAGCCCTACTCTCTGCTACCACTCACTCCACTGCCCACTGTACAGAGTTGTCTTCTTTATAAACTCTCCGCGCTGTCCTGTCTATGCCACGCGTCTGCGCAGTCTCACCCTCCTTGTACTCAAAGAAGTTCTTAAAAGAACTGCCTTCTTTCAGAATTTAGCTCTCACACTGCCCTTCTTGTCCCGATCCAGGGACAAGCTGTCTTTAGGCTGTCTTTAGCTGCAGATCTTACCCAGTTTCTGAACACGTGAAGTGCAGCCAATACATACAAAAGACTGCTGATTTGTTGGCTGCCATGAGGCCTCAAGCATCTCCTGCCATGTGGGCGCTGCATTTGTGGCCACGTTTATTTATTTTATTTACAGATACAGCATGGAAACGGGGCCTTCTGGCCCAATGAGCCTGTGCCGCACAATTACATCCATGTAATCTATTAACCTACTAACTCCTACTTCTTTGGAAATAAGGAGGAAACTGGGGCACCCAGAGAAGCCTGCACAGTCATGGGCAGAACATATAAACTCCTTACAGACAGTGCTGGGAATTGAATCCAGGACACTAGCATTGTGAAGCTTTATGCTAACTGCTGTGCTACTGTGCCACCCCTAGTCCTGACTTACAAACTGTTTGGGTTACAAATAGCTCATGGAAATGGACTCCTGCTGCAAACTGCAAAGGATTTGTGAAGGGCAAATAATTAAAACAATATTCTTCTTGAACCACTTTCTGAATCTGCTCTGAGTGAAAAACAATAAACAGTAGATGCAAGGAATCTGAAATAAAAACCAAAAATGCTGCAATACTCAGCAGGCTAACCGGCATTGGTAGTGAGAAAAACAAAGTAAAGAAATTCAGGTTGAAGACCATTAAATGTCAATGTGTTCTTGTTCTCCTCCTTTTCAGAAGGCTGCAGATAAAAGCGAAACCAAGAGAAGTACAGTGAACGAACAGAGGAATCAATCTTTGACATGCATGCAGCAGTCAGAGTTTTGTTCTTGTCTGCTAGTGGGAAATAGTTTGCCCATTGTACTTCAGTTGAGGGATAATTTTATAAACTCTGGAGATTCAAGATTGTTTACTGTCATTCTTCAGTACACAAGTGTAAAGGAGAACAAAATGATTGTTATTCTGAATCTGATGCAGCACAAAAGATAAAATAAGCATCAAAACACAATAAATGTAAATGTAAATATAAATATAATGCTATAAAGCACAACAGGTGGTTAGTGCAACACTATTATGGCTGAGTTTTGGAGTCCAGAGATCGATTCTGACCCCATCTGTAAGGAGTCTGTCTTTATGTTGTGTAGAACGTATCTTTTTTCCTAATGCTCCAGTTCTCTCCCACCGTCTAAGGGCATACCAGGTAGGTTAACTGGTCATTGAAAATTGTTCTGTGACTTGGTTAGGGTTAAATCCAGGTTGTCAGGGGTTGCTGGGGCGGAGAGGCTTGAAGGGGCAAAAGGGCCAATTCGGTATTATGTTGCTAAATAAATTGAAAATTGTTATACACATAGACTGATCATATGTACGTACAAACATTGTACATAAAGTGGTGTTGGGTGCTGTGTATGCAGTGGAGGCTGGGGTTGGTGGGGTGGGTTAATAGGTGGAGGTGGGAGACGTTGATCGGCCTGATGGCTTGGAGGAAGTAACTATCTTTGAGTCCAGTGAACCTGGTACAGATGCTGTGTTGCTTCATCCCTGATGGGAGGGGGACAACAGTCTATGAGCAGGATGGATAGTATCCTTTATGATAGGTCTGTCCTTTTACTGACACCATTCTGTACACCTTTCAGTAGACTGCAGTGCAGTTTCCATACCTCACAGTTTGTTAGGAAACTCTCTACTGCACATCTGCAGGAGGTCATGAGGACCGATGTGCGGAGACCAATTCTCTTCAGCCTCCTCAGGAAGTAGAATCATAGGAGAGCTTTCTTGACTGTGGAGAATGTGTACCAGGGAATGCGAGGTTGTGCGGGGTGCTCACTCCTATACTCGCGGAGAAATTGTTTTTGCTACTTTGCTTAGACAGCAGGATGAGAATCAAGACACCAACAGCAACTCCAACAGCAGTTCTGTGCTCACTGACTGCAGCAAGAAGTAACAGAGATGCAGTCAGACCAGCTCACAGGAGGCTCACTACCCATACAGATGGAGCATCAGTCTACAGGGAGCTCTGGATTCTCTATGAATTGATGGCAGGCATCCACATCCTCCTCGAGACCGACATGGTATTCTTCCTGTTGGACACAAACAACACTACCTCCATATCTCACTCACTAAAGACCAGATTCTTTCCCCCCATTTACTGGTGGGGCTAGAACTTTACGAAGTTATAGTCGCAGTATTATTTATTTATTTATTTATTGATTACTATTATTTGTGTAACACCCTGGGAAAGGTTTCACTGCTAGTGTAATGGTTTCTCTGTAGCAGCAGCGTCTGGGTTATGACTAGACATGACGGGGGCTTTGGAATGTGCGCTGTCCAATGAGGGGAGTGTTTTTCTGTCTTGTGCACCCGAGTGCAAGGTATTCGCGGACTTTTGTTCGGTGGAAAACAGAGAGAGAAGATGCCAGAACGGAGAGGTCGTAGATTGCAGGACAGAGTGGACTTGGAATGGGGCTGGGAGTCGACGACGCCTGGGGAAAATTGATAGAAAACGAACAAACGGGAAAACGGCAAACTCCAACATGCGCATTAGACTGTTTCATTAAAATGGGCCATTTTGCTTTTTGTTTACTTTACTAACCCTATAGTCAAATTAAGAATTATAAAGCTCAATCATTTAATTGCATATGGTGTATTGTCTGATACTTCATGCTACGGATTTGTAACGGAGCAACACATTACCCAGCATCAGGGCTGGGGACTGCCTTCCCCTAGACTAACGTCGCTGGCCGAACCTGAGGGTTACATTTGTTTTCTTTGCATTTGCACATTTTTGTCTTCTTTCATATATGGCTGTTCGTCCATCTTTCTTTGTGTATATATTTTCATTGATTCTATTGTGTTTCTTTGTAACTACTGTGAATGCTGCCATGAAAAGGAATCTCAAGGTGATCTATGATGACACATATATACACCGATAATAAATTTAAACATAAAAACACAGAAAACCTACAGCACTATTTACTGCAACCTTTGAACTTTGGCTCTGGCATACACATTTTCAGGATTTCTGAATCTGCCTTTCACAAATGCATTGATAATCAGTATAATGTTCAACACTTCTCTTTCATAAGGCTTAAAGTCAGAAAAGGCATGTTTGCGAATTTACAGTTTTGACACCATTGTGCACGAGTGTGACCACAAGCAATGCACAGTACCGTATATTATGTCTTCCCAGTTACCAATTAACGCTTAATATTACTGAGCTAATACAAATCTAATATTCTTACTTCTGTTTGCCAATCACCTTCCTATTTTAACCAATATAGAGTACTGTGCAAAATTTTTAGGCACTCTAGCTATATATATGTGCCTAAGGTGTTTTCACATTACTTTACATACCGCCTTTCCCTACATTTCTAAATTAATTATTACTATTAGAGACCTTTTGAAGTGTCATATATTGCAAATCTGACCTCATAAACAGTAGTTTTGTACAATTGCAAGAAGTAGAATTTTTCAAGATTTTCTTCATACCAGTTAGACTGATCTTAGAGCCATAGAATACATTGCAATTTGATGTACAGTACAGCATAGTACAGACCTTTCATCACACAATGTTGTGTCAACCTCTTAACTTACTCCAAGATCAATCCAACATTTTCCTTCCACATAATCCTCTATCTTTTCTTTCATTCATGTGCCTATCTAAGGATTTATAAATATCCCTAATGTACCTGCCTCTACCTCCACCCTGGAAATGTGTTCCACACACACCTCCACTTTGTTGTCAAAAACCCTGTACTGACATTACCCCTATACCTACCTGCAATCACCTCAAAAGTATGCCCTCTTGCTTTAGCCATTTCCACCCTTGGAAGCAGGTGTTGGGTATCTGATCCACACCTCTTATCGTCTTATACACATCTGTCGTCACCTCATCCTCCTTCACTCCTTAGAGAAAAGTGCAAACTCGTTCACTCTGCCCTCATAAGACTTGCTCTCTAATCCTGATAGATCCTAGTCAACTTCCTCTGAACACTCTCTAAAGCATCCACATCCTTCCTATAATGAGAAAATCAAAACTGAAAACATGTCACGCAGCATACGTAAAGGCTATTTGGCCCACTGAGTTGATACTAACCATCAAAAACCCATTTACATTAATCCTACATAAATCCCATTTTACTCCCTTCAGTTTTTCATCAAATCTTGCAGATTTTACCACAATCGACACAATCACTGACACTGTTACTAATTACACTATCAAGCTGAAGGCGTCAGGCATGTGGGAAGGAACCAAATTACCCAGAGGAGAGCCATATGGTCATCGGGAGAATGTCATCTAAGCAGAAGTCTTCAGAAGAGAGAGCGAGTATTAGACCTGATGACCATGGGGAAGGAATCCAATGGAAGATGAGAAGGTGAAATGGATAGCATGCTAATGAAAATTTGGAGAAGTAACTTAGGAATATATTTTCCTTAAAAGTTTTAGTGAAGCTGGATAAGGAATAATTACAGTGGTGTGCAAATGTTTGGGTACCCCTGGTCAAAATTTCTGTTACTGTGAATAGTTAAGTGAGTAGAAGATGAACTGATCTCCAAAAGTTATAAAGTTAAAGATGAAACATTCTTTTCTACATTTTAAGCAGGATTAGTGTATTATTTTTATTTTGCATAATTTTAGAGTGGAAAAAAGGAAAGGACTCCATGCAAAAGTTTGGGCACCCCAAGAGAATTGAACTCTTACCAAGGTCTTAGACCTTAATTACCTTGTTAGGGCCATGGCTTGTTCACAATTATCATTAGGAAAGGCCTGGTAAAGCAAATTTCAAAGCTTTATAAATACCCTGACTCCTCAAACATTGTCCTGACAATCAGCAGCCATGGGTTCCTCTAAGCAGCTGCCTAGAGGAAATTAATTTTAAAATAAATGATGCCTGCAAAGCAGGAAAAGGCTATAAGAAGATAGCAAAGTGTTTTCAGGTAGCCGTTTCCACAGTTTGTAATGTAATTAAGAAATGGCAGTTAACAGGATTGGTGGAGGTCAAGTTGAGGTCTGTAAGGATTGATAGAAAGGCAAATCAAAACCCCCTTTCGACTGCAAAAGACCTTCAGGAGTGGTGGTGCACTGTTCTACTGTACAGCGACATCTGCACAAATATGACCTTCGAGGAAGAGTCATCAGAAGAAAACCTTTCTTGTGTCCTCACCACAAAATTTGGCGTCAGAAGTTTGCAGAGGAACATCTAAACAAGCCTGATGCATTTCGGAAACAAGTCCTGAGGACTGATGAAATTAAAATAGAACTTTTTGGCTGCAATGATCAGAGGTATGTTTGGGGAAAAAAGGGTGCAGAATTTCATGAAAAGAACACCTCTCTAACTGTTAAGCATGGGGGTGGATCGATCATGCTTTGGGCTTGAGTTGCAGCCAGTGGCACAAGGAACATTTCACTGGTAGAGGGAAGAATGAATTCAATTAAATACCAGCAAATTCTGGAAGCAAACATCACACCATCTGTAAAAAGGCTGAAGATGAAAAGAGGATGGCTTCTACAACAGGATAATGATCCAAATCGCACCTCAAAATCCACAATGGACACCTCAAGAGGTGCAAGCTGAAGGTTTTGTCATGGCCCTCACAGTCCCCTGACCTAACCATCATTGAAAATCTGTGGATAGACCTCAAAAGAGTAGTGCATGTAGGATGGCCCAAGAATCTCAGAGAACTAGAAGCCTTTTGCAAGGAAGAACGGGTGAAAATCCCACAAACAAGAATTGAAAGACTCTTAGCTGGCTACAGAAAGCGTTTACAAGCTGTGATACTTGCCAACTGGGGTGTTACCACTAAGTATTGATTATGTAGGGTGCCCAAGCTTTAGCTTTTTTGTTATTTTGAAACTGTAAAAGATGAAAATAAGAAAGTAATCTTGCTTAAAATATTAAAGAAATGTGTCATTTTTATGCCTTTTGGAAATCAAGTCACCTTTTACTTGCTTAACTATTCATAGTAACAGAAATTTTGACCAGGGGTGCCCAAACTTTTGCATGCCACTGTATATCTGATAGATTGTAAAACACTGAGATACAGAATATCTTATTGCATCATTTTCAAGAGGCTGGTGCTCAGGTACAGTGAGTAACCAGGGAAAGTGGACAGTTATTTTTAATAGAAGTTATTTTTTCTCAGGGAACAGTACACACAAGTATTGAGGTAATACTTTTGCTGGAGCACTACGGACAGGATTGACTTTCTGGTGCAGGTTATTCTTGAGAGGGAGGTCAAGAACCCAGATGTTGTGGTCCATGTAGGGACCAACAACGTGGGTAGGATGAGTGAGGGGGTCCTGCGTAGTGAGTTCAGGGAGCTGGGTGCGAAGCTGAAGGGCAGGACCTCCAGGGTAACAATCTCAGGATTGCTACCTGTGCCACGTGCGACTGAGACAAGGAACAGAAAGATTATACAGATTAATACGTGGCTGAGAGGATGGTGCAGGAGGAGGGGTTCAGGTTTTTAGATAATTGGGCTTTGTTCCAGGGAAGGTGGGATCTGTTCTGATGAGACGATTTATACCTGAACTGGAGCGGTACTAACATTCTTACAGGAAAGTTTACTAGTGCTGCTCGGGGGGGGGGGGGGTGTTTAAACTAAATTTGCAGGTGGCAGGGATCCAGAATGTGAGAGAGGATAGCGAGATGAAGAATAAAGGACAGGTGGGGACTACACAATTCTGGAATATTAAGTGTGTAGTAGAGAAAGGTGAGGCGGAACAAGTGATAAGGAGGACACATGTACAGAGGGATGATCTGATGGAACATGAAGTTAAATGTGCAGAAAGAATAAGGAAATTTATGAAGGACAACAAAATTCAAGGGGTGTATAGCCCGATGGGAGTTCGGGGAGCTGGGTTAAGCACAATAGGCAGTGATTTAAACAGAGAGAGGAGAAATGGGCTAAAAATTCTATATCTGAATGCATAAACTGTCAGAAATAAGGCAGATGAGCTTGAAGTTCAGGTGCGAATGGGTAACTATGATGTTGTTGGGATAACGGAGACATGGCTGCAGGGAGATCAGACCTGGAAAATGAACGTACAAGGGTATATGTGCTATCGTAGGGACAGAAATGTGGGTAGAGGAGGTGGGGTGGCCCTGTTGGTGAGGAATGAGATTCAGTCCTTTGCAAGGGGGGACATAGGATCAGGAGAAGTAGAGTCTGTGTGGATAGTACTGAGGAACAGTAAGGGCAAAAAGACCCTAATGGATGTTGTCTACAGGCCCCCAAACAGTAGCATGGATACTGGGTGCAAGTTGAATAGGGAGTTAACATTGGCATGTGGCAAAGGTAATGTCGCAGTAGTTATGGGGGATTTCAACATGCAGGTGAACTGAGAGAATCAGGTTGGTGCTGGACCCCAGGATAGGGAGTTTGTAGAGTGCCTACGGGATGTATTCTTGGAACAGCTTGTACGAGAGCCGACCAGGGACAAGGCTATTCTGGATTTAGTGTTGTGCAATGAACAGGATTTGATAAGTGATCTTGAAGTAAAGGAGCCATTAGGAGGTAGTGACCATAATATGATAAGTTTTTATCTGCAATTTGAGAAAAATAAGGGCAGATCGGAGGTGTCAGTGATGCAGTTGACCAAAGGAGACTATGGAGCCATGAGGGAGGAGCTGGCCAAGTTAAATGGACAGATATCCTAGCAGAAAAGATAGTGGAACAGCAATGGCAGGTATTCTTGGGAATAATGCACAAGGTGCAAAATCAGTTCATCCCCCGGAGAAGGAAGGGGGGGAAGGAAGGGGGGAAAGGGGCCACAGTGGTTGACAAAGGAAGTCAGAGATTGCATAGCATTAAAAAAAAAGTATGACAGAGCTGAGGTAAGTAGGAAGACAGATGATTGGGAAATTTTTAAGGAACAACAGAACTTAAATAAAAAGGCAATACGGGGAGAAAAAATGAGGTACGACCGCAAGCTAGCCAGGAATATAAAGAAGGATAGCAAAAGCTTTTTTAGGTATGTGAAGAGAAAGAAGATAATTAAGAACAATGTTGGTCCCTTGAAGAATGAATTGGGTGAAATTGTTATGGGAAACAGAGAAATGGCAGAAGAATTTAATAAGTACTTTAGATTTGTCTTCACTAGGGAAGACACAAGCAATCTCCCAGATATATGGATGGGCCAAGGACATAGGGTAACAGAGGAAATGAAACAGATTGACATTAGGAAGGAAACGGTGATGAGAAGACTGATGGGACTGAAGGCTAACAAATCCCCAGGTCCAGATGGTCTGCATCCTAGGGTACTAAAGGAGATGGCTCTGGAAATTGCGGATGCATTGGTAATCATTTTCCAAGGTTCCTTAGATTCAGGATCAGTTCCTGAGGATTGGAGAATGGCTAATGTTATCCCACTTTTTAAGAAAGGAGGGAGGGAGAAAACAGAGAACTATCGTCCTGTCAGCCTAACATCAGTAGTGGGGAAGATGCTAGAGTCCATTATTAAAGATAAAATAGTGGCATATCTAGATAGCAGTGATAGGATTGGACCGAGCCAGCATGGATTTACCAAGGGCAAATCATGCTTGACTAATCTATTGGAGTTTTTCGAGGATGCAACCAGGAAGTTAGACGAGGGAGATCCAGTGGATGTAGTGTACCTCGATTTTCAGAAGGCATTTGATAAGGTCCCACATAGGAGATTGGTAGGTAAAATCAGAGCTCATGGCATTGGGGGGAAGATATTGACATGGATAGAAAACTGGTTGGCAGATAGAAAGCAAAGGGTAGCGGTGAATGGGTGTTTCTCGGAATGGCAGGTGGTGACTAGTGGGGTGCCACAGGACTCGGTATTGGGACCACAGCTGTTTACGATTTACATCAATGATTTAGATGAAGGCATTGAAAATAACATCAGCAAGTTTGCTGATGATACTAAGCTGGATGGCAGTGTGACATGTGATGAGGATGTTAGGAGAATTCAGGGTGACTTGGATAGGCTGGGTGAGTGGGCAGATACTTGGCAGATGACATTTAATGTGAATAAGTGTGAGGTTATCCACTTTGGGAGTAAGAACAGGAACGCAGATTATTATCTGAATGGTGTAGAGTTAGGTAAGGGAGAAAAACAAAGAGATCTAGGGGTCCTTGTTCATCAGTCACTGAAGGTGAATGAGCAAGTGCAGCAGGCAGTGAAGAAGGTTAATGGAATGTTGGCCTTTATTAGAAAGGGAATTGAGTACAAGAGCAAGGAAATCCTTTTGCATTTGTACAGGGCCCTGGTGAGACCACACCTGGAGTATTGTGTACAGTTTTGGTCTCCAAGGTTAAGGAAGGACATCCTGGCTGTAGAGGAGGTGCAGCGTAGATTCACGAGGTTAATTCCTGGGATGTCCGGGCTGTCTTATGCAGAGAGGTTAGAGAGACTGGGCTTGTACACGCTGAAATTAAGGAGATTGAGAGGGGATCTGATTGAAACATATAAGATTATTAAGGGATTGGACAAGATAGAGGCAGGAAATATGTTCCAGATGCTGGGAGAGTCCAGTACCAGAGGGCATGGTTTAAGAATAAGAGGTAGGTCATTTAGGACAGAGTTAAGGAAAAACTTCTTCTCCCAGAAAGTTGTGGGGGTGTGGAATGCACTGCCTCAGAAGGCAGTGGAGGCCAATTCTCTGGATGCTTTCAAGAAGGAGCTATATAGGTATCTTATAGATAGGGGAATCAAGTGATATGGGGACAAGGCAGGAACCAGATATTGATAGTAGATGATCAGCCATGATCTCAGAATGGCTGTGCAGGCTCGAAGGGCCAAATGGTCTACTTCTGCACTTATTGTCTATTGTCTATTGACTTTCATGTTTAAGGATGGATGCGAATACATTGGAAAAAAAAAACTCACAACTAAACCAAACTCTATTTCAGTTTCCCAGCCACCTATTTTAACCAACATATAGTCCTGTTCAAATGTTCTAGGCACCCCAGCATATACATATGCATAAGATCTTTGCACAGTACTGTACAGCAGCCCAAAACCCCCAAAACAACATACTGTATATATACAGTTCAATCAAAACAAAATCAGCAAAAGTTGAAGATTACAAGATAATACTAAAACCACAAGACATTCGAGCAGAATTTGGACATTTGACCCATTGACTCTGCTCTGCCCTTCAATCATGGCTAAATTCTTTTGCCACTCCTCAGCCCCACTCCCTGGCCTTCTCCCCAAAACCTTTGATGCCATGTCCAATCAAGAATCAACTAAGCTCTGCCTTATATACACCCAACGACCTGGCCTCCATAGATGCCTGTGGTAACAAAATCCACAAATTCACCACCCTCTGGCTAAAGAAATATCTTTGAATCTCTGTTTTAAATGGAAACCCCTTTATCCTGAGGCTGTGCTCTCTTGTCCTAGACTACCCCACCATGGGAAATGTCTTTTCCACATCTACTCTTTCCAGGCCTTTCAACATTCGAAAGGTTTCAATGAGATCCCACCTCATCCTTCTAAATTCCACCTAGTATGGACCGAGAGCCATCAAGCATTCGTCAAATCATCCTGTGAACCTCCTCTTCAATTCTCGCACATGTTTTCTTAGATGAGGAGCCTAAAACTGTTCACATTACTCAAAGTGGGGCGTCACCAGTACTTTATAAAGCCTCAGTATCACATCCCTGCTCTTATATTCTAAACCTCTTAAAATGAATGCTAGCAAAGCATTTGCCTTTTTCACCACTGACTCAACCTGCAAGTTAATCTTTAGCGTGTTCAGTACAAGGACTCCCAAGTCCTTTTGCATCTCAGATTTTTGGATTTTCTCCCCGCAGAAAATATAGCAGCTCTATAAAATGCTGGTTGAAGCACACTTTGAATATTGTGTACAGTTCTGGTTGTCTTGTTATAGGAAGGACATGGAATCTTTAGAGAAGGTTCAAAAGGAATTTACCTGGATGTTGCCAGGATTGGAAACATGTCTGATGAGGATAGATGAGCGAGCTAGGGCTTTTCTCTTTGGAGCGAAGGGGGAATGAGAGGTGTACAAGACATATAGATTGAATGGATAGCCAGAGACTTTTTTCCCAAGCAGAAATAGGTAATACAAGGGAACATAGTTTTAAGGTGATTAAAGGGAAGTATAGGGACAACGTTAGAGGTTTTTTTTTACACAGCGAGTGTTATGTGGTGGAATGTCCTGTCAGAGGTAGTGGTAGAGGCAGATAAATTAGGGACATTTAAGAGACTCTTAGGTCTCTAAGAGACACATGGATGATAGAAAAATGGAGGGATTTGTATGAGGGAATGGTTCAATGGATCTTAAAGTAGGTTAAAAGGTTGCCACAACATCGTAGACTGAAGGGTCTATACTGATGGTCTAGACTGAAGGGTCTAGACTGTGCTTAATGTCCTCTGTTCCATGTTCTGATTCAGCAAACTCATGTTGAATGCATAAGGTTTCTGAATCAGAACCAGGTTTATGTTTTTTACATCAGCAGTACAGTTCAATAGATAAAACATTCCTTAAATTACAATATATATACTGTATATTCAGAATTCTGTTAACAGAGGGGAAGAAGCTGTTCCTAAGATGTTAAGTGCATGTGCTCAGACTCCTATACCTCTTCCCTGATGGTGGTAATGAGAAGAGGGCATATCCTGGGAATGAAGATCTTTAATGATGGATGCCACCATTTTGAGGCATTGCCTTTTGAAGATGTTCTTGATCATGGGGAGGTCACTGGCCGTAACGAAGCTGGCTGAGTTTACACTCTCTCGGCAGCTTTTTTGCAATAACGTGCACTGGCCCCTCCATACCAGATGGTGATGCAACAAGTCAGAATGCTCTTCACGATATCTCTATAGAAACTTGCAAGAGTTTTTGGTGAGATACTAAATCTCCTAATGAAAAATAACCACTGGCATGTCTTCTTTGTAATTGCATTAAAATGTTGGGCCCAAGACAGATCTTCAGAGATGTTGACCCAGGAACCTGGGGGTAATACGTGTTATGTTTTGTACCTCCAAAACTAATCAAAAGAAAAATAAGGAAGCCCAGGAGAACTTGTGTTTATTTTAGTGAGGTGCACACATATGATGTGGTAGTGTAATGACATATGCCACTCACGTACTTTTATATATAACCCAAAATGAATTATCTAACAACAAAGAACGCTTAATCAAAAATATATTTACTCAATTATGACTGAAATATTAAATACACAACAATAAGGGGCAAAGACAGAACAGTTCAAGTTATCATTATGAATAAGAAAACCTTTCACTCACTGCTAAAGCAAAGCCATTGTGAAGGAACATCACACAACAGCCAGGTGAACATTAATTACTTTAAATTATTTAAATCATAGCTGATATATCCTCAACAAAGTCAAGCCTTGTGCTTGAACAAACAGAAGTACGTTTATATCTTTGTGGTAGGAGATAAAATGCATCTGTTTAGTACCATCACTGAATCCTCTGCTATCATTGACAGGAAACTGAACTGGTTAGCCATATGGCTACCGTGGCTACCAGAGCAGTTTAGGAATCCTGTGGCGTGTAACTCACCTCCTGACTTCCCAAAGCCTGCCCACCATCTACAAGGCTCAGGTCAGGAGTGTAATGTTCCCAATGAGCTGTCTCAACCGCTCAACAGACGACACCGTTGCCATCACCCTCCACCTGACCCTAACCCACCTGGACAAAAAAGACACATACGTTCAGATGCTGTTCATAGACTTCAGTTCAGCATTCAACACAATCATCCCTCAGAATCTGATTGGAAAGCTGAGCCTACTGGGCCTGAACACCTCCCTCTGCAACTGGATCCCAGACTTCCTGACTGGGAAACCTCAGTCAGTCCAGATCGGGAGCAGCATCTCCAACACCATCACACTGAGCACGGGGCTGTGTGCTCAGTCCACTGCTGTTCACTCTGCTGATCCATGACTGTGCTTCAACACACAGCTCAAATCATCAAGTTTGCTGATGACATAACCGTGGTGGGTCCCATCAGTGAGAATTTTGAGTCAGCCTACAGAGAAGAGGTGCAGCGGCTAACAGACTGGTAGAAAGCAAACAACCTGCCTCTGAATGTGACCAAAACAAAAGAGTTGGTTGTTGACTTCAACAGAGCACGGAGCAACCACTCCCCGCTGAACTTTGACGGCTCCTCAGTAGAAGTCATTAAGGGCACAAAATTTCTTGTTGTTCACCTGGCAGAGAATCTCACCTGGACCCTCAACACCATCTCCATGGCAAAGAAAGCCCAGTGGCGTCTCTACTTTTTGCGAAGGCTGAGGAAAGTCCATCTCCCACCCCCCATCCTCATCACATTCTACAGGGGTTGTATTGCGAGCATTCTGAGCAGCTGCATCACTGCCTGATACGGAACTTGCACCATCTTGGATCGCAAGACCCTGCAGCGGATGGTGAGGTCAGTTGAGAAGATCATCAGGTCCTCTCTTCCCACTGTTTACACTACACATTTCCCACATTCTCTTCCCACATTTACACTACAAACTGCATCTGCAAAGCAAACATCATTATAAAGGACCCCACGCACCCCTCATACAAACTCTTCTCCCTTCTGCCATCTGGGAAAAGGCACCGGAGCATTCGAGCTCTCACAAGCAGACCATGTAACAGTTTCTTCCCCCAAGCTATCAGACTCCTCAATACCCAGAGACTGGACTGACACCAACTTACTGCCTTCTACTGTGCCTGTAGTCTTATCTATTATTTATTGTAATGCCTGCACTGTTTTGTGCACTTTATGCAGTCCTGGGTAGGTCTGTAGTCTAGTGTAGTTTTTATTCTGTGTTGTTTTCACGTAATTCAGTGTAGTTTTTGTATTGTTTCATGTAGCACCAGGGTCCTGAAAAATGTTGTCTCGTTTTTACTGTGTACTGCACCAGCAGTTATGGTCAACATGACAATAAAAAGTGACTTGATTAATGGAATACTCGCCATTCACCTGGATGAGTACAGCTCCATCAACACTCAGGAAGCTCGACACCATCCAGTATAAGTCAGCCCATTTGATTGGTACCCCTTCCACAAGCGTCCAATCCCTCCACCATTGGCAAACAGTTGCAGCAGTGTGTACTATCTACAAGATGCACTGCAACAACACACCGAAGTTCCTAAGACAGCACCTTCCAGACCCACGAACACTACTATCTAGAAGGAGGAGAACAGCAGGTACCTGGAACACCAGTACTTGGAAATCCCCCTCCAAATCACTCACTATCCAGTCACCTGGAAACATATCACCATTGCTTCATTGTTGCTGGGTCAGATTCATGGAACTCCTTCCCTAACAGCACTGTGGGTGTACCTACATCTCAGGGACAGCAGCAGTTCAAGAAGGCAGCTCATCACCACCTTCTCAAGGGCAACTAGGGATGGGCAATAAATGCTGGCTTTGTTGGCGATGCCTAAATCCCGTAAGTGAATAAATTTTATTTTATATAAAGTCCTGGGGTATTCTTATCTGCCCTGAAATCCCATTTTGAATTACTTGATGGCAATAAAAGGGAAGTAAAAGCAACAGTTGTATTTCTCTTTCAGAAACTGCTTTTAACTGATATACAGAGATGCTTGCCTCCCAATATAACTTTTCTTTCTTTCTACTCATATTGAATACTTAACTGTGCTTCAAATTTTGAAGTAAATTTTGGTCACAATATACATCCTTGAGATTCATTTTCATCTTCGTGCTGGCGTAATCATTAAAATCCATAACAGAGTCAATGAAAGATGCTCCAATGTGGGCGATCAACCAGTCTGCCAAAGACAACAAGCCATGCAAATACAAACATAAATAAATTAACAATAAATATCAAGAACATGAGATGAAGCATCCTTGAGAGTGAGTCCATAGGTTATGGGAACATTTCAATATTGGGAAGAGTGAAGATGATTGAAGTTATCCCCTTTGGTTCAAGAGTTCAATGCTCCTGATTCTCAATTCAGGACAACGTCATGGAATACAATACTTCTGTAAATGTCTCACAGGTTCCTTTCCCTTGTCCGTTGCATTTATGACACTCTGAGGCACATGGATGTTAGAAAAATTGTGGTTATTGGCTGTGTAGGAGGTAAGTGTTAGATTGGTTGTGGAGTACATTTATATAGGTTGCCATAACATTTTGGGTCAAACAGTCTGTTTTGTGTTGTTACTGTTCCACATTCTATGCTCTGTTACTTCGACAGCTTTATGTTGTGGTGCAATACTATTATTTGCATCATTAACACCGCTCAAGTTATTTCTCAGCTGCTGAGGCAGCCCGAGCATCCAGATTTAACTCACACATTTCAGCCTTGCTGCTATACTGAGTCATGTAACTTGTTACTTTTTGAATACTTATATATCCAATGCACAGATGTCTCAAATCCAAACTGCACAAATATCAACATTCATTTTCTTTACTGGTAGAGATTTATCCTATTGTCATATCAACGGAGTTTATATACAGGCTGTTACAACTAAAACATAGTAGCATATTCACTCCGAAATAATAAGTTTGAGACTTAAGCACAGAAATGCCAATCCAGTGTAGAACTGAAGTTCCAAGTTTAACTGCCATTCAACCACACACAGCATTCCTCTAGGGCCAAGGTGAAAAACACGGAACCAACAGTCACACACAGCACATATACACGTATAATAATAGTAGGAGAAAAACTTACAGGCTAGTTACAAAAATGTATATTAAAAATATAATAATATAGCCCAAGTTCCTGAGTGTCATGACCTGCAAATTGGTGGTATATGGATGTTACCCTGGAGGGATGATTCTGCAAGAACAAGCCGCAGCAGTTGCTTCTTTTGCACATGCAGAGCCACAGACCAAGGGAATCCAACTTGTCTTCCCAGGAGTGAACACCGGAGAGCAGCACCGGTGGGAGTGGCCAGTCCCAACTCAGCACGGAATCCCGCTGTGCACACAGCAGGTTCTGGTATCTCAATTGGAGATCCATTCAGAACAAAGTGTTTTCTTTTGGACGAAGCTGAGCTTTCTCTGTCCTTTTAAGTTGACATATAAAATATACTGTCACTGTAATGAAGAAGAGCAGGATATTTTCATCTAAGCTCCTGGATAATATTTATCCATCAGCTAATATTTGTAACAGACCAACTGAATTCTATGAGACATTGATATGCACAGATATACAACATTATCACATTGATTACACTTTAACGATTGTAAAGAACCTTAGGTCTTGAAGGATACTATATATACTATATAGGTCTTTTATTCTTTATTTAACCAATAAAAAATGAAGATCTCATTAGAAGAGAGTAAAGAAATAGTAAGTTTGTTTTCTTTATAAAACCATGTTTACCATTAGGCAGAGATGTCTCATTATCCATAGAAAATAGCCATTTGTGCATAGAGAAGCTGTGGAATCCTAGCATTCCAGTTGGGTTGTCTCTCCTTGTGTTCAACTTTTCCATAACTCACCCCCAACCATCCTATCTCCCGCTGGAACCCCATCTGGTCCTATCTGCCTATTTTTCTTTGTCTGTTTCTATCTGTCGCTCACCAAGCTCCTCTCTAAACCTAGATTTGTCACCTACCCCGCTTGATTCCAGTAGCCGATAAACAATGCACTTATATATCGTACTTGTCTTTCTTCTCCTTTGGCTTATTCTCCCTACCAATTCCTCATGCAGTTCCACCTGCCCATCACACCACTTATCACCCACCAGCTTCTGTCTCTAAACTCTCCCATGACCCTGTGCAATCTGGCCTGTTATCACCCACTTTATCCTATCCAGCGGATGTATTCCATTTTCTGTCTCATACCTTCCTCTCAGCTCTTTACGCAGGCTAATTTCTGTCTGCACTCCCAGGACTGAAGTCTCAACCCAAAATGCCTTTGCCTCCAGAGACACTGCTTGACCAGTTCAATTTGTATTGTTATTTTTACTCACGTTTCATTGATGGTAATGTGGGGAGAATAACATACGCCTATTCTGACACTTCCTCATGGCTTATTTATTCACCCTCTCAACGCCATTCTCCTACCTTATCCCTGTAACCTTTGATGGTCTTACGAATGAAGAACCTATCAACCTTTGCTTTAAATATACCCAACAACTTAGCCTCCACAGCTCTCTGGTCCTGGCCTAAAGCACAATTGGAAACATCCTCAGCACATGCACTATCTCTAGGGCTTTCAATATACAGTTGATTTCAAAGAGATACCTACTCATTTTTCTAAATCCCAACACCATTAAATGCTCTGTGTTCAGAAACATGTGGATGGAGATCTGTAGAAAGAGGTTTTGACTTGTATTTTGAGATCAGCAGCAATACTTGCTAGTGACTTTGAAGGAAACTGCCCATAAAAATCCAGAGGTTTCTGTGACATGAATTTTATATTTCCTGACATCTGTAGCTGGCAGGCATTCATTCTAAAGAATCGCCACTACTTAGTAGCTGCATGTCATCAATCAGGGTGCACCGTCAATCACATTTGAACATGTTTTTGTTGGCAGCAGTAAAGAATTAAAAAGTATATGTTTAACCTCACATTTGTCCATTCCACAAAAAAGTTCAGAAATTGTGTGTGTGTAATTTAGGTAGAGGCTGAGATATCATTACCAAAGATCACAAAAAGCTTTTTACTGTACTAGAAAGCATGACATTTTAAAATAATTACCAGAGGGAATGACAAACCTCACAAATAAAATTATTTTTGATCGTCAAAGACATTATGAAAGAGTAATAATGATTTAATATGCCATTAAAAACAATTATACCTCAAGCAAGAAAGTATTACATTTTCATTTTTTCAATAGGTATCTGAAGTTTTCATAAATTCACAGATTTATGAAGATTATGCTAATAAATATAGCCTGTGAACCAGTAGGGCACCATGAACTGGAATATTTAGATCTCCATTTTAACTTCATCATTCAATAGTTCATATCACCTTCATGTTTTAATGATGGACAAATCAAACCATTCTGCTCTCATTCTAACTGCAAAATCTGGGCTATTTAGATGGGCGACCAATAGTTGGATCATAGGAGTGCTTCAGGAAAAACAAGAAACATGAAGAACATGGGCCTCAGTCAAGGGATTAAAACAAATTCAGGCCAGGCAGGTGAAAGCAACCTGAGGATAAATTGACAGAAGGCCACAAACATGGAAAAAGAAGGGAGATAGAGTAGGTAAATAGGTAGGTAGCTAGATAGATATTTAGAGAGAGAGATACATAGATTGATAGGTGGACAGATAGATAAATACAAAGAGATAGATATATAGATTGCTCAATAGATAGATGGATAGATAGAGAGAGAGATAGATGGATAGAGAGATAGATAGATGGACTAATAGACAGATGGATAAAAATCGAAAGAAAGACAGATGGACAGACAGATATTTTGAAGACACTTAGAGACATTATAAATAGGGGTGAGGCTACAAAGAGTGCTAAGTCCAGGCAGAAAATAATAAACTAGAAATGCTAAAATATCATGAACCAAAATGGGGCAGCAAGGAGATGGACAATAATTTATTAAGATTTATGATAGGATCAAATACTGACAGCATGAGCTTGGCTTAATCAAAGGTTATGGAATGTGGAGGATAGAAGGGGAGAAACACTGTAATGGTCAAGAATGTAATGGATAAATAGGAAAGATGTGCTGACAAACAGAAAGGAAGTATATTTTATAGAGATGAAATTAAGCTGTCTTCATAATTGAGGAAATATCATGTCAGGATTCAGGAATAGAATTGAACAGGTTACTAAAATGCTGTCTTAGCAGAGTCTGGAGATAAGAATGATCCTGGAAAATGGTTGGCTTGTGGTTTTGTAATGTTCAGTAGCATCAGCCATTCCTTGTTCTTGAATAATTTGGATTGCTTACAATTTCACCCACTGTTGTCAGTAGCTGTCATACATCAGGGAAATAGGAGATACTTAATACTGAGTGTAAGTCATAGATGTCCATGTATTCTAATGTGCAGAGATGATCAACCTGATGAAGAATTAAGTACTATCATGAACAGTTGTTTTAATCAGGAGATGGTAACTAGGGAGGGATAAGAATTAGTGGTGAGCTTTCTTTCTGCATCTGTCAGGAATGACAGCAATCTAATATGCCAAGAAGACACAAAGGTAGGAATAGATCATTTAATCCCTTGAGTCTGCTCCACAATCCAATAACACTAAGGCTGATTCACGACCTCAAATCCACTTTACTGCTCGATCCTCATGTCCTTTGATTCATTTAGTGCCCATGAAACTATTGATCTCTGTCTTGAAATGTTCAATGACTGAGCACCTACAACCCCCTGGGATCAAGAATTCCAATGATTTACAACCTTCAAAGTCAGACATTGTTCCTAATCTCTGTCCTAAATTGCTGACCACTTATCCTTCTGGTTATGGGCATTCAAAGTAAAGAAAATGGTTTTTTGGTAGTTGGCCTGTCAATCCACTCAGAATATTATAAACTTCAAAAAGGTCACACCTTTCAGTCTTCTAAATTCTAGTAAGTATAGGCTAATCCTCCCCAGTCTATGCTCTTAGAGCAACTGCTTTGTCCCAGCAATCAACAGGAATCAATTCAATAAATCAGCATTTGAATGCCTCCAGGTAAGTCTTTTTCTCAGCATGGAGAATAAAACAACACGCAGTACTCTGAGTGAGGTCTCACCGAAGTGATACAGCTCTGACAAGACTTCCTAGCTCTTGTATTCCAGATCCCTTGCAAACAATTCCAACATTCTATTTGTTTTTATTTTAACCTGCTTGCTCAGCCTGATGTTACTTTCCTCTGCCCTGTGGACAAACATACTAAGATCCTTCTGTACAGCAAGATGTAGTCATATTTTACCCTTAAAAAATATTATTCTTCTCTATTATTCTGACTAAAATTAGAAAGCTTTAGTGTCACACATTATAATTCATTTGCCATTTTCTTGCCCATTTGCTTAATCTGTCCACAACCAAACTGTTTGTGTTTTCTGCTTAACTAACTTTTCAGTTAGTTTTTGTTTTATAAATAAATGCTGATAGGATACACACTTGAACTATTGATACAAAACATGAAAAGCTGAGAAGTTAGACCCAGAGAAGTGATTCCTTTTGCACTCAGTCTCCCCGATATCTTCAAAACAATATTTTACTCTTATTCTACTTCCATCCTTTAAAGCAATGTTCTTTCTATGCATATATTTTGACCACAAGCCCATGAACTTATATTTGGTTTAGTAATATTTTATGTTACCTTATCATCAATCCCTATGCACTCAATTTCCCAGACTGCCTTAATACAGCATAGCAGTTAGCTCTATGTTATTACAACTCAGGGCACTGGAGGTTGTTCAATTCCAATGTTCTCTGTACATTCTTCCTGTGGGCACTTTGGTTTCCTCCAAGTGCTCTGGTTTCCTCCAAAGACATATTAGTTAGTAGGTTAATTGATCATTCTAAATTGGCCTGTGATTAGGCTTGGGTTAAATCAGTGGGTCGGAAGGGTCTGTTCCACACTGTACCTCTAATTAAATATAAAATGTTATCAGTCTGCGTATGTGAATGTCAAGTCTTTCAGCTTTCATTCTTCAATTTTTTTTACATTTTGATTTGTACAGATCGATTGCGAGAATGTGACGTGTGTATGTGGCTGATAGATTGCACAATGAATTGATTAGACCTCCAATGTGCACAAGGCCTGAACTTTCAACACAGGCTTTCGAGGGCTCACAATTTTTTGTCTTGGTGGCCCGGGACCGTAGCTCCTGCACTGTAGGTTGTCCAGCATGTATCATTACTAACATAACTCAGTAAGAACGTTTGATCATACAACACCACTGTTATTCTTGCTCTGCACACATTTAACACATTCAACAGGGTCTACTTTGTCCTGTCACATCTGTAAAATTATATCCCATATGCCTGGATGCTGCTTATCAACTTAGCTCAGCAGTTAATATGGTCACCCCTCAGAAGCTAGTGTGTAAACTGTCAAAAGATCAAACCTCAAAGTAAAATTTATTATCACATGTCACCACATACAGTCCTGAGATTCTTTTTCCATGGGCATACTTAGCAAATCTATAGAACAGTAACTGTAAACAAACTGTGCAAACGCAGATACAAATAAATAATAATAAATAACAAACATGAAATACTGTAACAATAAAACAGAGTCCTTAGATGAGTGTAGTTATCCCTTTTTGTTCAAGAGCTTGATGACTGAGGGGTAATAACTGTTCTTGAACCTGGTGGTGCAAGTCTTGAGGCACTTGTACCTTCTACCTGATGGCAGTAGTGAGGAAACAGCATGACATGGGTGGTGAGGATCTCTGATGATGGATGCTACTTTTCCACAGCAACATTTCACGTAGATGTGCTCAATGGTTGGGAGGATTTTTCCCTGTGATGTACTGGGCTGAATCCACTACCTTTTGTAGGATTTTCTGCTCAAAGGCATTGGTGTTCCCATACCAGGCTATAATGCAGCCAGTCAGCACACTTCCCATCACACATCTATAGAAGTTTGCCAATTTTCTTTGATTACATGCTGAACCTCTGCTGACTCCTGAGGAAGTAGAGGCACTATTGTGCTTTCTTCGCAATAATATTTATGTAACGCATCCAGGACAAGTCCTCTGAGATGGTGACACACACAAGAATTTAAAGTTACTGATCCTCTCTACCTTTGATCCTCCAATGATTACTGGCTCATGGACTTCTGGTTTCCCTCTCCTGAAGTGCACAGTCAGTTCCTTGGGCTTATTGACAATAGTGAGAGGTTGTTATTACACCATTCAGCCAAATTTTCAATCTCCCTCCAGTAAGCTGATTCATTATCCCATTTGATACAGCCCACAAAGTCTTGTTGCAACCAAACTTGTATATGATGTTGGAGCTGTGCTGAGCCACACAGTCATAGGTGTAAAGCAAGTAGAGCAGGAAGCAATTTTATAAGCAGGGAGCTAATTTTAGGTCTTTATTCTTTGGAGCGTAGAAGGTTGAGGGGGGATAGATAGAGTTGATATTGATGGGCTTTTTCCATTGAGAGTAGGGGAGATTCAAATAAGAGGACATGAGTTGAGAGTTAGGGGGCAAAAGTTTAGGGGTAACACGAGGGGGAATTTCTTTACTCAGACAGTCGTAGTTGTGTGGAACGAGCTTCCAGTAGAAGTGATAGAGGCAGGTTCGATATTTTCATTTAAAGTAAAATTCGATAGGTATACGGAGAGGAAAGGAATGGA
Source organism: Hypanus sabinus (assembly GCF_030144855.1). NCBI lineage: Eukaryota > Metazoa > Chordata > Chondrichthyes > Myliobatiformes > Dasyatidae > Hypanus > Hypanus sabinus. The sequence goes on from NC_082719.1 coordinate 88,920,069, forward strand.
GGGTTATGGGCTGAGTGTAGGTCGGTGGAATTAGGTGAGAGTAAGCATTTGGCACGGACTAGAAGCACTGAGATAGCCTGTTTCCATGCTGTAATTGTATTCTTCTTATGCTATTCTTCTTCTAAGTACACATTCCTGTGGTGCTCCTGTTCTGATGGAGATGCTTTTGCCAATCCATACAGACTGGATCCAATTTCACAAGGGAATATTGAGGCCTAGGTCTTAAAATTTACTGATTAGTTTTGAGGGGATGATGGCATTAAATGCCAAGCTGTAATGAACAAAGAACATTCTGATGTATGCATCTTTGCTGCCTAAGGGTTACAAGGTTGTGTGAAGAGCTAATGAGATAGCATCTACTGTAGACTTGAGCTTTAGTAGGAGAATTAAAGTGGATGTACGTCACCATTCAGGCAGGGCCAATATGCTTCAACACTATGCTGTCATTGAAGGGTCTCAACACCTCTCTTCAACTGGTTCTTGGATTTCTTGACACAAAGACCATAGTCAGTCTAAGTTGGCAGCAAAATCTCTAGCTCCATCATGCTGAGTACTGGTGCACTCCAGAGCTACATGCCCAGTCTGCTGATGTTAACGATGTTGATGCAAGATTGTACTTCTGGATCCAGCTCAAACCAAATCGTCAATTTGCTGATGACACACCAGTAGTTAGTCTCACCAATAATGACGCCACCCAGAGAGGAGGTAGAACAGCTTGTAGAATGGTGAGAGTACAACAACAACTTGAGTCTCTACGTGTAAAAGACTAAAGAAATGATGGTCCAGGCTGACCACTCTTCACTGCACATAAACAGATCCTCTGTGGAGAGAGTTTGGAGCACCACTTTTCTGAGAATGCACGTAACGAATGATCTCACCAGGTCCCTCAGCAACACCTCTTGTCAAGAAAGCACAGCAGTGTTTCCACTTCCTGAGGAAATCAAAATAAGTGAGTGCACCCCTCCCCCCACCATTTTTTTATAGAAGCACCATTGACAGTGTCTGAGCCAGCTGCATCACCATCAAATTGCGAAGCATCTGAATGGAAGACCCTAAAAATGATTGAGAGGGCTGCTAGAGGGTAATTGGGGTTTCTCTTCCACCCATCCTAAATATTGTGTATGCAGGCCCTTAGCACTGTCAAGGATCCCTCCCATCCATCCCATAATCTCTTGATCTTTCCCACCATCACACAGGAGGTCTAGTAGCATTAGATCAATGACTGTGAGGGAGGAATACAGCTTATTTGCCTAGGCCATGAAACTACAGAATTTCTGTCACCACCCAGGTCTCATTATATATGAAGCAGCAATAGTGTTATATAGTTTATTTTTAACTTGTATCATAATTGCACTTCATACTAAATGTCAGTCTTCTGGAATATAATTTATTGTTTGCTAATTTATTTGTAGTTTTTTTTTGTTGTGTGTGAGTTATATGTACTGTGTTGTGCACCTTGGTCTGGAGGAACCTCGTTTCATTTGGTGATATACATATATACAGTTCAATAACAACAAACTTGAAATTGAACCTGAAATTGATCGTGTTGTTCTATCATATTCAAAATCCTACTCAATTCATTAAAAACAACAAAGAAAGGTAAGATTGCATTCTGATGACAAGCTACTAAATTGCAGATGAAGAACTATCATGAATGCGTACATGACCGAATATTTTCAATTCTGTTATATTGCACAGTCGAACAGATCATCAGGCAGCATATTGGTTTAACATATTCAGCAAGCATTAAAACTATTATGTTCCAGCATCTTCTCTTAAATGAAGAGCCTTATGGAGATTTTCAATACTTGAGGCACTGTATAACAGAAAGCTATTATAATTATTATCATCTTTCAGAAAATCAAAGATGTTTGTGAAGGGAAAGAGTTTTAAAGAGTATATGAGGGGTGATATTTTTACACTGGCAGTGGTTGCTATCTCGCTCATGTTGCCATAGGAAATGGTGAAAACAGATGCAATTACAACATTTAAAGGGCATTTAGCCAGATACTGAAACAGGCAAGGGTTAGAAGATTATGGGATTAGTGTAGATAGGAATAAAGGTTGACATACAGTAGATCTATCTGGCTGGATGGTCTCTTTCTGTGCTGTGTGCCTCTGTGACTCTATGTTAGTTATTATTATAAAGGATTTATTCAGAAATATTCATTATAGAATAATTGTGCATATGCTGGATTTGGTTTTATTAAATTCAGTTTTGCAATGGCAGTATTTATTGGACTCCCCCTTGTTGCTGTGGAAGTGATGGTGAGCCTCCTCATCGAATTCCTGTTACCCTTCTCAAACTTGCTACGCACAATGCTGTTTGGGAGTGGGGGTGGGGGAACCGGGAGTAGAGAGCATTCTTACTGGCTTCAAGACCTTCTCGTATGAAGGTATGGCTACTGTACAAGATTGAAGTAAGCTGCAGAATGTTGGAAAACTTAGTCAGCTTCCTCATGGGCACTAACGTCCGTAGTATCCAGGACATCTTCTAGGAGTGATGCTTCAAAGAGCAAGTGTCCATCATTCAGGACCCCTAACACCCAGATCATGCCCTCTTCTCATTGCATCTATCAGAATCAGAATCAGAATCAGACTTTAATCGCCAAATACCTGTGCACATACAAGGAATTTACTTCCGGCAGATGTTGTCTCTCTGCTCATAACAATAATAATGATAAATATAAATGAAAATATAGATTATACATGCAAGTAGTGCAATCCAAGTAATAGTTAGCCGACAGTTAACTGGCAGTTAACTGTTCAGCAAAGTGACCGCAGTAGGGAAAAAACTTCTCCAGAGCCTATTAGTCTTAGTCTGGAGGGATCTGAAATGCCTACCAGACGGAAGCAGTTCAAACAGTCCGTGCGCAGGATGGAAGGAGTCCTTTATGATGTTCCCCACCCTCTTCTTCAACCTGGAAGAGTACAGGTCCACAATAGAGGGCAGGGAGGCTCCAATGATGCGTTCAGCAGTCCTCACTGTGCGCTGTAGTCTGGTTCTATCCTGCTTGGTGGCAGCTCCAAACCACATAGTGATGGGGGTGCACAGGACAGACTCAATGACTGCAGTGTAGAACTGCAGCAGCAATTCCTGAGGCAGACCATATTTCCTCAAGAGCCGCAGGAAGTACGTCCGCTGCTGGGCCTTCTTCAGGATGGAGCTGATGTTCTGCTCTCACTTCAGATCCTGAGAGATGGTGGTTCCCAGGAACCTGAAGTTCTCTATCAGGAAGGAAGTACAGAAGCATGAACGCACACACTCAGCGATTTAGAAAAAGCTTCTTCCCCTCTGCCATCTGATTACTGAATAGAATTGACCATGAACATTAACTCACTACTTTTTTAATTTCTATTTTGTGCACTCTTCATTTAATTTAACTATCTAATACATATACATACTCTAATTCACAGTTTTTATCTCTATTATTATGTATTACAGCCACATAATCAACAAATCTCACAACATATTGCCGGTGTTATTAAACCTGATTCTCATTTCCAATGACAGAGAATGATCAGTGATGTATTTCCACATCAGGATGGTGTGCACTTAAGCAGGGAAACTGCATGTGTTGGTCTCCCTGTACACATGCTGCGCTTGTGCTTCTTGATAGGAAGTGGTCATGGGTTTGAGAGGGATTTTCCAGAGTAACTTGGGTGAATATTTGCACTGCATTTCGAGGATGGAATATACTGCAGTCATTTCATGTGCCAATGGTGGAGGGTATAGCTCAGGGCTAATCAATGCCCTGGATAAATTCAAGCTTCTTAAGTCTTAGAGAGCAGCTCTCATCTAAGCAAATAAGGAGTGGCTGATTAAACCTCCGATTTGCACTTTGTCTTTAAACATTTACAGTGGCAGAAAGTGACTACCTAACCTTGGATGTCCAGCCTCTGACCTACTCTTACATCCATTGTATTTACGTAGCCGCTGCAATTGTGCCTCGGGTCAGTGGTGTGCACAGTAATGTTAAATGGTCTACTTAGATTGAATGGCATAGATAGAGTGGATGTGGAGGCGATATCTCCAATAGCAGGAGAGTGTAAAACCACAGGGAACAGTCCCAGAATACAAGAATGTCCCTTTAAAACAGAGAGTTGAAGGAATTTCATTAAATTAGAGGGTGGTGAATTTATGCAATTCATTGTCCCAGACAGAAATGGAGGCCAAATCATTGGATATCAGTCAGAATCAGGTTTATTATCACCAGCATGTGGTGTGATTTTTTTTAACTTAGCAGCAGCAGTTCAATACAATACATAACCTAGCAGAGAGAAAAAAAATAAATAAATTAAAAATAATAATAAATAAACAAGTAAATCAATAACAGTATATGTATATTGAATAGATTTTTTAAAATGTGCAAAAACAGAAATACTGTATATTAAAAAAAGTGAGGTAGTGTCGAAAGATTCAATCTCCATTTTGGAATTGGATGGCAGAGGGACTGAAGCTGGTCCTAAATCGCTGAGTGTGTGTCTTCAAGTTTCTGTACCTCCTACCTGATGTTAACAGTGAGAAAGGGGCATCCCCTGTGTGCTGGAGGTCCTTAATAATGGATGCTGCCTTTCTGAGACACTGCTCCTTGAAGATGTCCTAGGTACCCAAGATGGAGCTGACTAGAGTTACAACCTTCTGCAGCTTCGTTCAGTCCTGTGCAGTAGCCCCTCCATACCAGTTAGTGATGAGGTGGATGTTAATAGGTTCTTAATTAGTAAGGGAATCAAAGGTGACAGGGAGGAGGCATGAAAGTGGGGTTGAGAGGGAAATTAAGATAAATATGATTGAAAAGTGAAGCAGACTCAATGAGCCAAATGTCCTAATTCCTCTCCTGTGCACTCAGTGATTCAGGAAAAGCTTCTGCCCCTCTACCATCAGATTTTTGAATAGACATTGAACCCATGAACACTATTCCACTTTTCTTTGATCTTTTTCACAACTTATTATATATATATATGTGTGTGTGTGTGTGTGTGTGTGTGTGTGTGTGTGTGTGTGTGTGTGTGTGTGTGTGTGTGTGTGTGTGTGTGTGTGTGTGTGTGTGTGTGTGTGTGTGGCCAAGTGGTTAAGACATTCGTCTAGTTATCTGAAGGTCGTTAGTTCAAGCCTTGGCTGAGGCTTGCGTGTGTGTCCTTGAGCAAGGCACTTAGCCACACATTGCTCAGGCTTTCCAGTGTTCGAGATGCTTTTGCCTGACATTTTATGGTGCGAATACTGTGACCTGAGCCCATATGCCGTCCAGATCTGGCCACTACTTCCACCAGCTCAACCATACATGGCAACATGAGTCAGATATTATTAAGCTTCATTAGCTGAGGATCTACACATGAGATTTAAAAAAAGTGTGGAAGCATCAATGAACATTCCTACTTCTGATACTGTGCAAAAGTGAAGGATCTGTCGTCAGGCTCCTGTATCTCCTTGGTGATGGTAGCAATAAAGCAACGTCCATCATTAAGGACCCATTGCCTTCTTGAGGCGTTATTATTGAAGATGAGCACGATGGCTGGGAGACTGTAGAGAAGTGATGTGGAGTTCCTTATCCTCAATAGTTTTAAATGCTTACTGACTATTTATCTGCTTGATGAACTGATCCATTGTGCAATATAATTGAATTGGAAATATGAGTCCTGGTATATTGCTCTTAATCTTATTTCCAATATGTTTTAACAAGCATATTTAATTATAGTAATGAAACAGAAGCAGAACGTTAACCACATAGGCAATTGGTTCCCTCCAGAACCCTTGTCTGATATTAGTGATATTGGGATGTGGTAGCCCAAGTGGCGACCAATCCCTGACTCTGGAATCTTCCGAAGGTCTTCTTGCAGGGTATTGAGTGTTTGCAAAGTGGCAATGCCAATCCTCTGGCCCATATACTTCAGAAAAGCAGTTAGCTTTTTTTGGTCCTTCTAGTCTATGCCAAAAAACATATAAACTACCTACTCCTATCAACCTGCACCAGAACCATTGCCCTCCATACACCTAACATCCATCCAAACTTTGCTTAAACACTGAAATCGAACTTGCATGCACCACTTGTACTAGCAGCCCATTCCACAATCTAACGACCCTCTGGGTGAAGACATTTCTCCTCATGTTTCCCTTAAAATTTTCACCTTTTATCATTAACCCATGACCTCTGATTGTAGTCCTACCCAACCTCAGTGGAAAAAGCCTGCTTGCATTCACCTTATTGATACCCCTCATAAGTTCATATACCTCCATCAAATCTCAATCTTCTAATCTATTTAATCTTTCCTTTTAACACAGGTCCTCCAGACCCAGCGACATCCTTGCAAATATTCTCTGTACTCTTTCTATCTCATTTACATCTTCCCTGTAGGTGGGTAATCAAACTGCATGCAATACTCCAAATTAGGCCTCATCAATAACTTATACAACTTCAACTTACCATCCCATCTTCGAAACTCAGTACATTGATTTAAGAAGGCCAATGTGCCAAAAGCTTGCTTTACAACCCCCTCTACCTGTGATGCTTTTCTTAAACAAATTAATGCTCTGTACTCCCCGATCCTTTTATGCTATCACACTCCTCAGTGCCTTACCATTCACTGTGTAAGACCTGCTCTTGTTGGTCCTAAAGTGCAACACCTCGCACTTATCTGCAAGAAATTCCCTCCCATTTTTCTAGCTGATGCAGACCCCTCTACAAGCCATGAGAGCTTTCCATGCTGTCCACTACACCCACAAACTTGCTGATCCAGTTAACCACATTATCATCCAGGTCATTGATATAGTTGACAACTGCACCTATCAAATGTTTTTAAAGAGCCAACATTTCGGGCTAAGACCCTTCATCAGCACCTGATAAAAATAATTGATAAAGCTAATTTGATCTTGACGTAAGGTCTTGGCCGGAAACATTGGCTCTTTAGTCTTCTCCATAGATGCTGCCTAATCTGCTGATTTTCTCCTGCATTTTGTGTGTGGATTTCCAGCAGCTGCAGAATCTCTTTTGTTTTGCAGCAATTAAATGTAATTCTTTTGTAATTTCAGCCAAGCTCCTGAGAGTGGATTGGCTGTTCTCTCTCCTTAAATCTAGATACTAGTGGAAAGGTAGGGTTGAGTTTAAAGTTTTCTTTTCATTTTAATACCTTAGATGACCCTAACCAACCCTTTTGAAATCAAAATGCAACCCTTATTTTAGAAGATCATTTATACATTAAATTAATGCATTTGGCAAAAATTACAGTCAGCTTTCCTTTAGCAAACTATTTACAGCTGATGACATGGCATTAGTGTTTTATAATTACTAGTTTTTGGATAGGACTGCTGTGGACCATTAGCGGATAATGTTCATTTCACCAAGCCCAAATAATTATCATTCGGCTTTTATGTAATCAGAAATTAGCCTGTTTCAACAAAATTGTTCAATCCTTTCTATTTTTATAAACCACACATTAGAACAAAAGTAATAGGGAATTAGATTTTTTGGTGTACATAGTTCAAGCCTGATGCAAGCTACTAAAGTTAGGAACTAAAATGAAATTACAGAAGTAATTCACAGCCCCTTTCGGAGGGCAGTGAGATTTATTTTCATAACATAAGATTCAAGATTGTTTAATGTCATTTCCTGGACACAAGTATGAAGGAGAATGAAATAATTGTTGCTCCAGATCAGATACAGCTAAAAAAAACCCACAAAAGTTAAAGGACATAATAATAATAAAAATATACAATAAATATAAATATATAAGATTGTTTATATGCTGTACTGTGCAATATTCGTCATCACTGTATTCACTGTACTGCTGCAAAATAAAACCTTTCATAGCATATATGAGCAATGATAAACCCAATTCTGACAGGGGTCTCTTTTGTGGACTGACAGTGGGAAGGGAGCAGGAAGAGGGAAATCATGGTTGGGAAAATGAGAAGGGAGAGGAGAGGGAGTGGGAAGCACTAGAGAGACACTTTGTAATGATCAATAAACCCATTGTTTGGAATCGAATGACCTTGTTTGGTGTCTCAAGGCTGGGTGTGTCTGAACTGCTGCCAGCTCCCACCCCTGGCACTCCTTTGCTGCCTCTTTTCCTACACCCCTCTCACGATGCTGCACCCTCACCATTCTTAACATCCTTTACTCCCACCAGATTTACAAATTCACTCTTCATTCCACATTGACAAATACAGTACTGTGTGAAAGTCTTAGGCATCATAGGTGTGTGTGTGTTTGTGTGTGTGTGTGTGTGTGTGTGTGTTTAAGACTTTTGCACAGTACTGCAAATAGATAGATTATATGTCCATAAAGTGATGCTAGGCCATACTTAAAGTTCTGGTGCCACAGTAGCAGAGCGGTCATTGTGAGCGCTATTTCATTTTGCACCATTCCAGAATTCAGAGTTCAAATCCTGAACCTTTCTCTAAGGAGCCTCCATAGAATGTGTGTGTTTTTCTGGAATCTCCAATTTCTTTCCATGGTTAAAAGATTACTGGGTAGGTTAATTGGTCATTGTAAATTGTCTCGTGATTAGGTTTGTTGGTGGTTACTGGGGTGGCATAGTTCAAAGGCCTGAATGGCTAACTCTACATGTATCACTAAATATATAAATAAATAGTCATATGGTGGCTGACAGGAAATAATAAAGTAGTGCTGGAGATGTTGATCAACCTTACTGCTTCGGGAAAGTAACTGCTTTTCTGTCTAGTAGTTCTGGCTTGGATGGTAATTAAGCTTGTCAGGATGATGTCTTCTACACATCTGTAGAATGAGTGTGTATCGATGTGCAAAGTCCATTTCTCTTCAGCCTCCCTAGAAAGTAAAGGTGTTGGTGAGCTTTCTTGACTGTGTAGGATGTGCTCTGGGACCATGAATGGTTGTGTGAGATATGGACTCCCAGGAGATTGAAACTGTTTGCAATTTCCCCTGCTGTGCTGCCAATGAAAAGGGGTGTGTGGTCATTGAAAATTCTCCTAACATCAAGAACCATCCCCTTATCTTGTTGATATTGAGGAAGAGGTGATTTGCCTGGTATCAGGTCTCAAACTCTTCTGCCTCCTCTCTGCAAGCCACCTCATCATTGTTGGTGATGACCCCCACTCAAGTATTTGGCTGTACAGCAGTGGGCTCAGCACACAGCCCTCTAGGGCACTCGTGTTGAGGATCAAGAGGATGGAGGAGCAGTTATACATCCTGACAATACGAGGTCTGTTCATTAGGAAAACCAATACCAAGGTGCACAATGGTGTATTTAGAATGGAGTCAGAGTTTGTACAAAATCTTGTAGGGGTAAAGGATGGGAGATGTAGGATTTCAGAAATAAAAAAAAAACAATTAGGGGTGCACAACAGTATGGTGGTTAGCACAACACTATTACAGCTCGGAGCATCAGAGTACAGAGTTCAAATTCAGTGTCATCTGTAAGTATGGATTTCCATTCAGTGCTCCGGTGTCCCCCCCACAGTCCAAACACATACCGGTTAGTAGGTTAATTAGTCATTGTAAATTGTCCTATGGTCAGGCTAGGGTTAACTAGGTGGCTCTTTGGGCTGAAAGGGCCTGTTCCACGTGGTATCACTAAAGATATAAATAATTTGATAATGTTATATCCTGGTTATACTTAATAGGTCATTAGCATCTGTGGACTGCAGGCTGATGATCTTTCATCAAAACTAAACAATCCACAGGTTTTTTTATGTCAATTTGTGAGATGCAGTGTGTTCTATCAAATCGCTACCAGTAAATGTAAATGTATAGATTGACTGTTCCTCACACACACATTATGTCCCAGTCTGAGTGTCTAAGCAAGATCCAGGGCCAACTTAACAAACAGCAATTATTTTTTAGAATTTTTAGATTTTCCTGTATGTTCAGTATTTGGTCAAAGTAAACCAAAATATAACAGGTAGGGAAAGTGGTGGAAATGAATAATAAATTGAACATTAACAGACTTGTTCATAAGTCTGGCCACTTAGGGACAACAGAAAAGGTCAAGGATGATGGAAGTCTGACCTTTCCTTTCAACATGTCAAGGTGAATTTTAATCTTCACAGCCTATGGGATACTCCGGTAGAGCAGACAGCCCACTTTTCTTATCAATCCATCAGAATCGTGTACCTTAGCATGAAACAGCTTTGTCTCTATTTGTCACACTGCTTAAGTAAGCAAATTGTGGAAATGATTGAGAACTAAAAGAAATGGGCTATTGTAAGAAAATATTGCTGGAGAAATTAATGAAACTAAGAGTCAATAATTCTCCAGAGCTTGATAATTTTCATCCCAGGATACTAATAGGAGTAGCCATGGAAATAGTGGATTTCTTTTTCCAGAGTTCTATAAATGATAGAATGATTTCGGCAAATTAGAGAGTGGAAAAATGTGAGCCTGCTATTTAAAAGTAGAGACAGAACATTGTTTAATAGGGAGGCTTTTATAAAGCATGAGATTGCTGGACAATTAGAAATTATCAAAGAGATTCAACAAAGTCTGTGTGGGTTTTCCACAGAGGCTAGTGTTTGAAAATTGACAGAAGTAATTGCAGAATAGACAAAGGGAGGCCTAATAGTTGGGGTGTACTTGTAGTTCAGAAAGCTTTACTGTTAACACTCTCTTGAATGCCCACAAGAAATGGTGACATATATGTATTTTAATAAAAAATTGATTTTGTACTTTGCAAACACCATGTGTGCAAGGGTTAATAACTGGTGTTGATGTAATGAACTAACATGATTGCAAGAGCATTGATAGTAAATATACTTTGAATCTTTGGAACTGCTTGAAGGACACGAAACAGAGGGGGAATAATTGAGTCTCTTTTAGAGTCTCAGGCAGTGGCTCGTGCAGCACCACTGGGTCTGTTGATTGTGTGTATTGATGATTCAGAAGAGGCCACAAAGAAGTTTCGAGGCAACTTAGAATGATTTAACAAGTGAACAATAATATTTGCAGAAGTGGTGTACAGGGATAAATAAGGAGGTATCCACTTTGGTAAGAGGAAAATAAATATGGCATTTTATTTTACTGTTGTTATATTAGTAAGTGTTGAGGTGCAATATAAAGTACAAGAGATACCAAAATCAAGCATAGAGTTCAGCAAGCAGTTTAAAAGCCAAGTGGTAAGTTGGCCTTCATCATAAGCCGGTGTGAAGATAGGAGCAAAGGCTTTTTGCTAAACTTGCATAGGAACTTGATGAAAACACATTTGAAGTATTGTGTGCAGATGCTTCTCGAAATAAAGGATCATCTTGCCTGAAACAGAGTGCAGAGAAGATTCACAAGACTAATTTCTGAAAGGGAGGAATGCTGTAATAAGAAGTGATTAGGTTGACTAGATTTGCACTCACTAGATGTTAGAAGAAAGAAAAAAGAGATTTAATATTTAGACAGAGGCAGACAGACTGAATGCTGGAAAGATGTTTATCTTGGCATGGGTAATCACAGTCTCAGGTTACAGGGCAAGAGATATGAGGAGAATTATCTGCACTTGGAGGAAGATAAATTTGTGGAATAGATTAATTCTGCTGGCTGTTGAGGTCAAATTACTGGATATTTTTAAGAAGGAGATGGTATTTAGAAGCAAAGCATCATTGGATATCAGAAAAAGAAAGCAGGAAAATGATGCTGAAGTAGGAGATTAAGCACTGAATGACAGAGTAGACTCTTTGGGATGAATGGGTGGTAACGAGTGTTTATAACAGGTCAGCAACTATCCTGAAGGGTCCATCAAACTTACCTTGAATTATAGTTACGGTTGTGCCTTCTTTGCTAGGAATTATCTAGAAAAGTCTGAAACTTTTTGCACTCTGCTTGGGATGACCTCATTTCTTAGCAAAGGCCGAAACTCTTGTAAGATCCCTCATTAGTACAATGTATACTTTCAATGCTGCCCCGGGCACATGAAACTTGAATTATACCAGGTTTCCTTCAGAGAGTCTTTAGGCATAAGGCACAGAAATAAGGCACAGAATAAGGCACAGAAACTTAATCTGAACCGGGTCTTGTCTTTTCTCTGTAAAATAAATGCAACAAGATCTAACCCACACAAAATGCTGGAGGAACTCAGCAGCCCAGGCAGCATCAATGGAAAAGAGTAACCAACTGGCGTTTCAGGCCAAGACTGTTTACTCTTTTCTACAGATGCTGCCTGACCTAATGAGTTCCTGCACTTTTCAGTGTGTCTTGCTTAGATTTCCAGTATCTGCAGATTTTCTTGTGTTTCTAATCTCCATACCTTTTCTTTATTAATCCCTCTTTATTAAATGGCAGTCTAATGAAATTCCAAAAATTGACTTAGACTCTTCAGCTTATGTTCTCAATATTTATTGTCTATTTATTTATTTGCTTGACTTGTTTGCTTGTCTGTTTCTTATTATTTGTTCTTTTTATTTGCATATGCATAGTTTGTTGTTTTTTGTACATTGTTTATCCGTCTTGTGTGCCGTCTTTCATTGAATCCATTGTGTTTCTTTGTATTTACTGTGAATGCTGGCAAGAAAATGTATCTCAAGATTGTATATGGTGACATATATGTACTTTGATAGTAAATTTACGTTGAACAAGGTTATCAGTTGCCATATTTCAGTGCCTAGCAATCCTTTTCACATCTTCATCAAATAGTCAGCTCCTATTCTCTAAGCAAGTTCTATCAATGACTTTAGAGCTAACAGTCTAATTCATTTTAAGATCATTGATCTTATTTGGGTCTATATCCAAATCTGCTTTGACATATTAAGCACCATCATTACTGCTAGCAACCCAAAATACACTCAATCATGAAAAACTGTGCAAAATAGAGCTTAGAAAAATAGAGGGCTATGGGTAACCCTCGGTAATTTCTAAAATAAGTACTTTTTTTCACAACATCGTAGGCCGAAGAGCCTGTATTGTACTGTCGGTTTTCTATGCTTCTAATGTTCATCAAAAACTCTACACAGATCTGCTGTTGGCACTCCATGCCATCCTTCTGAGGACTCCTTCGACAAAGATAAGAATGATTTTTTTAATCATCACTCCTGATGAAGGGTCTTGGCTGTTTATTATCCTCCATAGATGCTGCCTGACCTGTGGAGTTTCTCCAGCACTCTGTGTGGGTTGCTTTGGATTTCCAACATCTGCAGAATCTCTGGTCATTGAGATGTATTTAATGCTCTTGATTCTTTTATATATCTATATAAACCCTCACACCCCTCACACCCATCCATGATGTTTCCAGATCTTCCTTTAGGCTGTTCAGATATCAATTTTTACTGATCTCAGCTAAGATCAATACTTATCCCTGTTCTCTGAGATGTTTTTTCAGCCTGTAAGCACATTTCTAAGGTTAAGTATGTTTAAATATAAAGTGAAGATGTTCTTAATTTATGCAGGAATAAAGGACTGGCTGCACATAGCAGAGAGAATCGTGCTCATCCTGAAATTTCCATCCAATTCAAAAATGGCATCTCTAGTCGCCATTAACTTCGTTCTTTGCACTCTGCAAGGTACAATAAAAGTAAAATTAACTCCGTATCTCACCTTGAATTAATGGCAGCATCTTTTCCTCCAAATTAGATGTTCAAGTCCCACAGTTCCTTGTAGTATTTTAAAAATACGCTTTTATCTCTGGTAATTTTATTTGAATTAATTAAGTTATACATGTAAAGAAAGATTTGTTTTATTTTAAACTGCAGAATGAAGGATTGTCTTTTATCCAAGCAGGATTTATCTCTACTGTTTTGTAGGTTATTATGATTAAATGAAGGATTTTGTAGGCGTACTTCCTGATTCAGAATCTTCCCTAAATCTTTGCCTTTCAGCACTATTCCTTCTAAATACAAGCGTTTCTACAGATGCTGGAAATTCGAAGTAACATAGGCAAAATGATGGAGGTACTCAGCAGGTCAGGCAGCATCTATAGAGAAAAATAAAGACAACATTTTGGCCTTAGACCCTTTAAGCATCTGCTCTATATTCCTTTTCGTAGATGCTTCCTGACCTGTGGAGTTCCTCCAGCATTTTGATACAAAGGTGGAATTAAGTTGGGACCATTTTAAAGATCAGGTAAAAACTACTTAAGACCAACTTGAAAACAAAACTTTATTTTACCACCAAAGAAAGTCCACAATCCAGCCTAACATTTATCATGATGATTTCACATTTTGCTTCCGAAAAGCTGCATGTGGTTTTGTCCAGAACTAAAAGATGAACCTTAAATTAAGTGAAAAAAAAAAGATTTTGCAAAAGAAATTAGGGAAAACTCGAACCAGTCCGTAACGAGTCCAGAGATATCATGTGAGAGACACCTGTTAAAACAAATCTATTGAATTTCAAATCAACAATGCGGTGCAGCACGTAAAACTTAAAATGAGTTCCTGCAGTGAGAACTCTGTCATCCAAGGTTCACACAAGTATTTTTTTTCAAAGTGATTTGCAGTGCATTAGATACTTGCAAGTAATAAAAGAACAGCTATTCTAATTGATGAAATCTCTGCAATACATAGCAATCTAAGAATAAATATCATGCTACATTCTGTAATGAGGACCAAAATAGGAAGATGCCCCATCACCCAGGACATGCTCTGATTTCATTGCTACCATCAGGGAGCAGGTACAGGAGCCTGAAGGTATATACTCAATGATTCAAGACCAGCTTCTTCCCCTCTGCCATCTCATTTTTGAATGGACATTGAATCCATGACAACCTCACTACATTTTAAAATTGATATTTTTGCACTGCTTATTTAACATATATATACTGTGTTTACTGTATTTCAGAGATTTTTTCTCTATTAATATGCATTGCATTGTACAACTGCTGCAAAGACAACAAATTTCATAACATATCTTGATGATATTAAACCTGATTTTGATTCAGATTCTGAGAATGACTGACATTGAAATTGTGCAAAGAGACAATTCCTTCTCTCTGAACAGATGAGGCTGGTGTTGGGGCATCTCTTTTAATTTTTTCATTAAAACTGAAGTTAACTAAATTTGCCAAACACTATTATAAAATGTGAAAGAATGGCCAAATTCGACCAAAATTGGATCTTCTTGGTACATTGTAAAATAAAATGAAAATTTGTTGTCGTCATCGAGGCTATCCCTCGAGATCGAGGATGATGGTCTTCGTTCCTTTTCCACAGAGCAAAGATGCCTATGCGTGTATTTGTTTAACATGTACTTGATGTTGCACGCCAAGAAGCACACGATACTTCACAAATCAACCAACTGATTCCAATGGCATGGAAACCACGACGATTGAAACTGATGGATTTGTTGCAGCCTTCATCCGCCTTCACAGCCATTGAGTTTGAAGTAACTTCGTCCGCCTCTTCCACCGTTGAGGTCTTGGTAGGATTGTTCTTTGTCAGGGACCTCACCCTCAACCTTACCACCATGGGTGACCCTACCAGGAGCATAACTCCAGACGGCATCGCTCTCGGGATCTCAGGACCACACAAGCTTCTCCATCACGACAAGGTGACAATCCACAGGGAAGATGAAAATTAACCTCTCTGTAGTAAAAAGGCCCAATATTGTTTCCCATCTTAGATTCTGAGCCAGTGCAAGTGATTAACAGTGAATTAAATAAGAAGCACAAAGGTTTTTTGACCATTTTCTGAAAAGCTTTGAGAAAACATGCGACTCATTTCTCATGGAACATGTAAACCTGTACCCTTCTATAATGTCCTTTGACTACATCACTGTGAAGCTACATGGAATATCGTTTGCACAGAAAACTCAGTAGGAATGAAATACCATTTTCATTACATTGCTTTTTATCTGCTTTCCATTCTGGATCTCTCATATTTTGCTTGCTAAGTGTCCAGGTTTTCCATGCGAATTCTTTGGTATATTTTGTTATGAATGACTGAAATCAGATTTGTTCAAAGAAATCATTAGAAGAGAGGAAGTAACATCTCAGCTGAGGTTATTTATGCAAGCATCTTTTCTCTATATCTATGCTTCCTCCAGCATGAGATCATGTTGACGTATACTGCCTTCAGCTTGCTGTTGTGGTCTGTTAGCAGCTTTACCCACATTTGGCAAGGTTGTTATGAATTATCAAATGCATACAGACAGACACACACGCACACGCACAAACACACACACACACACACATAAACACATGCATATATGCATGCACACACAAATACACACTTGTTTTTAAGGGAAGATGTTAAACCTACACACACAAAGTATTCTGAAATTTGCATGATAGTCACTTCCTTTAACTGTTTAATATGTTCCTATCTAGCAGAGCAAAAGTAAGATGGTGACGCCAGATTCATATGATGGGGATATGAATATTCATTGTTAGATGATATTAGAATTCAACAGTAAAATAATCATGATATATAACTGGAAAACTTGATGTATTTTTATGATTTATGCATATGCAGTTTGGCATTATCTGACGTAAAAATAAATGGTCAAGCAAAAGAAACGACTGCATCAAACGATATCAATCATAACGGAGCATTCAATTCTAACTGTCATACAGTAAAAAAGGAAATTTGCATTTATATAACTTTTTTGATGTCCTCAAGATGTCTGAAAGTGCTTTACAGCCAATGTGTTACTTTTGAAGTGTAGTCAGTGTGCCTAGTTCCATGTAGAAAGGTCCCATAAAGAACAATGAAATGAATGGTCAATTACTCTATTTTTGATGATATTGGTTAAATGATAAATATTAACTGGGTCACAAGGACAATTGCTTCAATACAGATTTGAGTAGCAGGCAGAGCATCAGTTCAATGTTGCATCCGAAATAAGGCTTTGTTACTTATTATTTATTTATTTAGCAATACAGCTTAGAACAGGCCATTCTGCCAAACAGACGATACACCTATTTAACACTTGACTAATTACAGAACAATTTATAGTGAATAATTAACCTACTAACAGGTATGTCTTTGTACTGTGGGAGGAGCTCAACATGCCCGGTGGAAACACATGCAAATCACAAGGAGAATGTGCAGTCTCCTTGCAGACAATGCTGGAATTGAACTCCAAACCCCAGAACATCCTGAGTTGTAATACCATCATGCTAACCCCCTGCAGCTTCTTTCAGTCCTGTGCAGTAGCCACCCCCCCCCCCCATACCAAACTGTGATGCAGCCTGTCAGAATGCTTTCAACAGTGTGTCTATAGACATTTTTGAGTGTTTTTGTTGACATACCAAATCTTTTCAAATTCCTAATGAAGTATAGTCACTGTCCTTGTATCTGTATCAGTATGTTGGGACCAGGTTAGGTTCTCAGAGATCTTGACACCCAGGAACTTGAAACTGCTCACTCACTCCACTTCTGATCCCTCTCTAAGGATTGGTATATGTTCCTTTGTCTTACCCTTCCTGATGTCCACCATCAGCTTTTTTATCTTACTGACATTAAGTGCAAGGTTGTTGAAGTAACAACACTCCACTAGCTGGTGTATCTCACTCCTGTACACCCTCTCATCTCCATCTGAGATTCAACCAACAATGGTTGAAACATCAGCAAATTTATAGATGGTATTTGAGCTATGCCTAGCCACTCCTGTATAGAGAGAGTACAAGACTAGGCTAAGCACACACCCTCAAGGTGCACCAGTGTTGATTGTTAATGAGGAGGAGATATTATCACCAATCTGCACAGATAGGAAAAAAACATAGATTGTGGTCTTCTGGTTAGGAAGTTGAGGATCCAATTGCAGATGGAGGTACAGAGGTTCTGCAACTTATCAATCAGGATTGTGAAAATTATGGTGTTAAAAGCTGAGCTATAATTGATGAACAACATCCTGACATAGGTGTTTGTATTGTCCGGGCGGTCTAAGGCTGTGTGAAGAGCCATTGAGATTTTGTCTGCCATTGACCTATTGTGGTGATAGGCAAATTGCAGTGGGTACAGGTCTCTGCTGAGGCAAGAGTTCAGTCTGGTTATGACCAACCTCTCAAAGTATTTCATCACTGTGGATGTGAATGCTAATGGATGATAGTCATTTAGGCAGCTCACGTTATTCTTCTTAGGCACTAGTATAATTGTTGGTTTTTCGAAGCAAGAGGGAAATTCGGCCATAGCAGTGAGAGGTTGAAAATGTCCTTGAATACTCACACCAGTTGGTTGGCACAAGTTTTCTGAGCCTTACCAAGTACTCTGTCGGGGCCTTCCTCCATGCATGGGTTCACAGCCTAACATTGGCCTTCTGAGACAGAGATCATCGGGTCACCAGGTGCAGCAGGGAACTTCACAGCTGTAGTTATAATCTCCCTTTCAAAGTGGACATAGAAGGCATTGAGTTCATCTGGTAGTGAAGCGTCAATGCCAGTCATGCTATTGGGTTTCACTGTAAGAAGCAGTGTCTTGCAAATTCTACCAGAGTTGTTGTATATCCAGTGTTGCCTCCAACCTCATTCGAAATTGTCTCCTCACCCTTGAAATACCCCTCCACAAGTCATACCTGTTTTTTTTTTGGTACAGACCTGCGTCACCAGTCTTGAATGCCACAGTTCTAGCATTCAGCAGACAACGTACCTCCTGGTTCACCCATGGCTTTTGGTTTGGGAATGTATAGTAAGTCTTTGTAGGCACACACTCTACCACACAGGTTTTAATAAAGTCGGCAACAACTGCAGCATACTCATCCAGATTCGAAGATGAATCCCTGAATACAGTCCAGTCCATTGATTCAATGCAGTCCTGTAGGCGCTCCTGTGCTTCCCTTGTCCAAACCTTCTTGGTCCTCACTACTGGTGCTGCAGTCTTCAGTCTCTGCCTATACTCAGGGAGTAGAAATACAGCCAGGTGATCAGACTTCCTGAAATGAGGGCGTGGAATAGCATGGTGGTGCAACAATGGTCCAGTGTGCTGTTTCCTCTGGTATTGCAAATGACCTGCAAGCCCAATTTAACACAAATAATATCACTGCTACTATTTTAGATATTTTCTCTAGATTCTTTAGATATTAGGGTCAGACACTCATTACTGAGATTCAGAGACAGATGGTGAACTACAATGAAAAACTGTTTACAGACGTGGCCTTTAAGTGATGGGTTCAGGATTTAGCCAGGATTCAAGAAACCATGAAAGTTGGAGATGCAGCTAAGGAACATGCAAATCAGGGAATAAAGGAACATAGAGACAATTGGGACTGAATCATTACCAAAGACTGAATTGCAGAGAAAAGGATTTGGGTTAAGGATTGAACTTTAGAGTGGGAAGGGATGGGTGCAGCGAGATGGGATGATTGGGGCAGATAGAAATTATGAGCGAATGCATTTGGCACCAGAGAACTGAGAGAGTCAGAGGCAAAGAAGTGAAGGATTTGGATTGCAGTTTTAGATCAGGAATTGAACTGGGAACAACCAGTATTCTATAGGTTCCTACTGTGTGCCATCATTCTAATTTTCCCAAAGCACCTATCTGAATTTCAAGATATAATCCATAGAACAGGAGTCAGTAATTCATGGAGGTCAATGGAATAGATTAGTATTGAAAAATTTTCTGGCTAATGTATATAAATGACCTTTACAGGCAAGTCTATGGTATTAATTCTGACACTGTTACAAATGTCTACAGAAACAAAGTAGAACTGTCATTGTGATTGTCAATGTTAATGTAAGTGTCATTGGAGATTCAGAGTAGAGCCAAGGTGAAGAATCTTCTCCCATGTAATAGAACCAAATTATCATGAACTCCAACAATTATCTGTAATTTCATTTATGAATTCTTTCCTTTTTATTTTCTTCTAATGTGGAATATTCTTTCCATAATCCTTCTTCTCAGGATAATCATGTTTTTCTCTGTTGTTTTCTTTAGTTCCTCTGGCTGTTTAATCCTTCCTAGAAGCCCATGACTTTTTAAAGATTTCTTTTTATCTATATTTAATGCCAAATCCAACTCTTCCCTTATGATTAGACTGTAATCACTCCTTCACTCTCAAATTATAAATGAATTCAGGCACCTGCCAATTTCAAGTAACCTGGTTCCAGTGGCTTATTAAGAATTATCTCCTGGTTTGCTTGCAACCAATGGTATTTTGCCCTTCCCCTCCCTTTTGATTGACCCTGAGAGCCCATTTTTCTATGGCGGTATCGATTATCATCTTTTAATTCCCCGTTGCCTCTCCCACCTGCTTATAGAGCTCTGTAACTGATTTGTTACCTTGAGCTGGCAGTCAATATTAGCCTTCAGTTACCATTTTACTGCATTTATTGACAGCAGGAACCACAAGAAGGTGGTTTTCCCAGGTGAGCAAACATTCTGGAAACCATTACCTTTGTACTCAAAAGTGAAATGTTTTCAAACACACGTGACTTCTCACTGAAAGGCAGAATTGGAGGAAGCAGGGAAAACACTGAGAATTTATCTACAACATGTGTTGTTTTCTAAAGGAGAAATAATCAGAGCAATTGTAACTTTGAAACCCATTCACAAAATGTCTGCTTCCAGTTTTATTGGAAACTAGATAAAATGGCAACCAACATACCTTCTAAAAATAAGACAAAAAGGACACCGTGTTCCTATTTAAATTCAAAATTCAACGTAAATTAATGTCCTATATCCTAACCTGAGATCTTTTTTTTTCTGGCATTCATAGTAGAATAGAGAAATACAATAGAATCATAATAGAATAAAGAATTCAAAATTTGAAATTCAAAATTGTTTAATGTCATTTCCAGTATGTAGTGTGAAAGAGAATGAAATAATCCAAAGCTGCACAAAAAGGACAATAAGATAAGGAATACAGTAATAAAAAGATTCAATAAATATAGTTTCATAAAATAGCTTATATACATAAATTGTAGATCTATAAAGTGATGTTAGGCACAGGAGTGTCTGTATATAAGGTGACTTTGGCAGGAAATGATGAAATAATGGCAGTGCAGGTGTGTGGAGGAGTTGATCAGCCTTCCTGCTTGGGAAAAGTAACTGTTTTTGAGTTTGGTGGTCCTGGTGCGGAGCTATGAAAGCATTAGTTGGACAGTACTTACAGGCGAGTCCACGGGTTGTGTTCAGTGTTGAAGGGAATGAAGATAAATATATGCACTTCATCAGCTTCTGGAGTTTTAGATGGCATGCTGGATCTGCACAAGCTTCTGAGAAGGTATAGACATTGCCATGACTTCTTTGTAATGGTATGTTCTGGTCACAGAGCAGTCCTCTGATATGATAAAGCCAAACAATTTAAAGTTACTGACCCTCTTCACCTCCAAACCCCTGATAAAAATTAGCTCGTGGACCCTGATTTTTTCCTCCTATCATCAATAATGAGCTCTTTGGTTTTGCTTACGTTGAGTGAGAATTTGTTGTTGTGGCACCATTCAACCAGATTTTTAATCTCTCTTCTATATGCTGGTTTGCCATTATCTTTGATTCAGCCAACAACAGTGGCATGTGTAATCAGCAAACTTAAAAATGGCATTTATATACAACTGTATTTTTCAGTTTCATCCAAAGAACTTCCTATCCTGATGACACTCCCTCCAATGCTCTGTTCTATGCAGGTTAGCATTTCCATTGTATCATGGATAACAGACTACCTGACTGGCGGACCACAGTTTGTGTGTCAGTCATGGCCATAACCAGCACTGTGTCCCCACAGTGGATTATATTGGCTCCCTTCCCGTTTACCCTGTATACCTGGGACTTTAGATACAACACTGAGTCATGTCATCTGCAGAAATTCTCTGTCGACTCAGCAATAATTGAGTGTATAAAGGGAGGACAGGAAGATGAATACAGAGCCCTGGAGCAGGACTTTATCAAATGGTGCAAGCTGAATCATCTGCAGCTCAATATCAGTCAGACAATGGAGATGGTGATGGACTTTAGGAAGACTCAGCCTGCACTGCTCCCTGCTACTATTAATGATGAAAACTTGGATGTGGTGAGGACCTACAAGTACTAGAGGGTGCACCTGGTTGAGAGACTTCAGTGGACCACCAACACAGAGACTGTGTGATGCACCATCAATAACTCACACTGAGATGTAGGCGAGATATCGGCTTTTATTGACTGGAAGAAGGAACCAGGAGTGAGTGTCCATCATACTATGTCCTGGAGACTGAGGCCGAGCGTCAGGCCTCAGATCGCCTTTATACAGGGGCCTGTGGGAGGAGCCACAGGAGCAGTCAGCAGGGGCATGTCCCGACAGGCACATAGTTCACCACACTGTGTACAGTAAAGGCCAGAGTCACCTCTACTTCCTGAGGAGACTGAGGTCCTTTTATGTAGGCAGGCTTCTCCTTCACATGTTCTACCAGTCTGTTGTTGTCAATACAATCTTCTATGTGGTGGTCTGCGGGGGCAATGGCATCAACAGGCCCAATAAATTGATTTAAAAGGCTGGCTTTTGTCAAACTGGACATACTGGAGGTTGTGGTAGAACAAAGGACCCTCCAGAAAATCCTGGCAATACTGCACAATGTTTCTCACCCACCCCCCCCACTCTTTGCCACATTGGCTGAACAGAGAGCACTTTCAGTAGTAGACTAAGACAACTTTGCTGCTCCAAGTATGACGTCATCCTTACCCTCAGCCATCAGGGTCTATGATAAGTCAACCAATAGCCAGGGAAGTGATCTTCTAATCCTTGACTTGTAAATCTTGTACATTGTATTTTTAAGGAAACATTTTTATTCTTTCTTACCTTTCTTCTAATATTTGTATATCTGTGTACTTGAAATGCCACTGTGATACTGTAATTTCCATTGGGACCAATAAAGTATCTATCTATCTATCTATCTATCTATCTATCTATCTATCTATCTATCTATCTATCTATCTATCTATCTATCTATCTATCTTCCCTCTTGCTTCCTTGTATTATGTGTCCTTTTCCATCTCTAATTTCATATTTCCTTCAGTTCTGCTTCCACCTCCAATCAATGCTGGCTCACTTCAGGTGTGTGTGCTTAGTCTACTGCTCTAGTCTCTCTACACCCATGACTGTGAGGCTCGGCACAGCTCAAATGCCTTCTATAAATTTGCCAATGACACAACTATTATTGACAGAATTTCAGATGGTGTGGAGAGGGGGTACAAGAGTGAGATAATAGACAATAGACAACAGAAAATAGGTGCAGGAGTAGGCCATTCGGCCCTTCTAGCCAGCACCACCACTCACTGTGATCATGGCTGATCATACACAATCAGTACCCCATTCCTGCCCTCTCCCCATATCCCTTGACCCTGCTATCTATAAGAGCTCTATCTAACTCTCTCTTGAATGCATCCAGAGACTTGGCCTCCACTGCCTTCTGGGGCAGAGCATTCCACATATCCAGCACTCTCTGGGTGAAAAAGTTTTTCCGCATCTCTGTTCTAAATGGCCTACCCCTTATTCTTAAACTGCGGCCTCTAGTTCTGGACTCACCCATCAGTGGAAACATGCTTCTTGCCTCCAGTGTGTTCAATCCCTTAATAATCTTATAAGTTTCAATCAGATCCCCAAATTTACCAGTTAATTGAGTGATGTCACAGCAATAACCTTGCGCTCAATGTCAGTAAGACCAAAGAACTGATTGCGGACTTCAGAAAGGGTAAGGCTAGAAAGCACACACCAGACCTCGCAGAGGGATCAGAAGTGGAAAAGTAAACAATTTCAAGCTCTTTGGCATCAATATCTCTGGATCTATCCTGGACCCAGCATATCAATGCAGTTACAAAGAAGGCATAACAGAGGCCATATTTCATTAGGAGTTTCAGGCAACTTGGTATGTCAGCAAAGACACTGGCAAATTTTACAAATGTGTTATGGAGAGTATTCTAACTGGCTGCAGCACCGTCTGGTATTGGTGACTACTACACAGGATCAAAGTAAGCTGCAGAAAGTTATAACTTTAGTCAGCTCCATCATGGACTCTAGCCTCCATAGTGATCAGAACGACTTCAAGGTGTGATGCCTCTGAAAGGTGGCACCCATCGTTAAGTACCCCCATCACACAGGACATACCCTGTTCTTATTGCTGCCATCAGGAAGGAGGTACAGAAGCCTGAAGGTACACACTTATCTATTCAGGAACAGCTTCCTCCACTCTGCCATCCAATTTCTGAATGGACATTGAACCCATGAACACTAGCTCACTATTTTTTAAAATTTTTATTTTTGTACTACTTATTTAATTTAACTATTTTGAAAGGTTCAAAAAAGTAGGTAATGATAGAGATTCAGAAAATAATAAGGGTTGCAGGAAGGAATTTAAGAGAGCCAGAAGGGGCCATGAGAGGTCCTTGGTGAGCAAGATTAAAGAAAACCCAAGTCATTCTACAAGTGCGTGAGAAGCAAAAGGATAAGACATGAGAGTATAGGACAAATCAAGAGTGACAGGAGAAAACTGTGTATAGATCCTGAGGAGGTAGTGGTGGTACTTAATGAATACCTTGTTTCAGTATTCACTACAGAAGAGGACCTTGGTGGTTATAGGAATGACTTACGGTGGACTGAAAAACTTGACCATATAGACATTAAGAAAGAGGATGTGCTGGAGCTGGGACCGGATGAGGTGTACCCCAGGCAACTGTGGGAGGCGAGGGCAGAGAATGCTGAGCCTTTGGCAATGATCTTTGCATCATCAATGGAGACAGAAGAAGTTACGGAGGATTGGAGGTTTGCAGATGTTGTTCACTTATTCAAGAAATAGTGTAGAGATAGCCCAGGAAATTATAGACCAGTGAACCTCACTTCAGTAGTTGGTAAGCTGATGCAGAAGATCCTGAGGGACAGGATTTATGAACATTTGAAGAGGAATAATACGATTAGGAATCGTCAGCATGGCTTTGTCAAAGGCAGGTTATTCCTTGCGAGGCTGGTTGAATTTTTTTGTGGATGTGTCTAAACATATTAATGAAGGTAGAGCAGTAGATGTAGTGTATATGGATTTCAGCAAGGTATTTGATAAGGTACTCCATGCAAGGCTTATTGAAAAAGTAAGGAGGTATGGGAAGCATGGGGACCTTGCATTCTGGATCCAGAAATCGCTTGCCCACAGAAGGCAAAGAGTGGTTGTAGTCGGGTCATATTCTGTATGGAGGTTGGTGACCAGTTGTGTGTCTCAGGGATCTGTTCCGTGACCCCTTCTCTCACGATGTTTATGAATGACCTGGATGAGGAATTGGAAGGATGGATCCATAAATTTGCTGATGACACAAAGTTTGGGGGTGTTGTGGATAATGTGGAGGGCTGTCAAAGGTTACAACGGAACATTGATAGGATGCAAAACTGGGCTGAGAGGTGGCAGATGGAGTTCAACCCAGATAAGTATGAAGTGGTTCATTTTCATAGGTCAAATATGATGGCAGAATATAATATTAATGTAATATTATATTACAGTAAGACTCCTGGCAGTGTGGAGGATCAAAGGGATCTTGGTGGTCCGAGTCCATAAGATGCTCAAAGCTGCTGCGCAGTTCAACTATGTGCTAAAGAAGGCATATGGTGCATTGGCCTTCAGCAACCATGGGATTGAGTTCAAGAGCTGAGGGGTAATATTTCAGCCATATAGGACTGTGATCAGACCCCACTTGGAGTACTGTGCTCAGTTCTGGTCGCCTCACTACAGGAAGGATGTAGATACTATAGAAAGGATGCAGAGGAGATTTACAAGGACGTTGCCTGGATGGGGAACATACCTTATGAAAACAGGTTGAGTGAACTTGGGTTTTTCTCCTTGGAGCGAAGGAGGATGTGAGGTGACCTGATAGAGGTGTATAAGATGATGGGAGGCATTGATCATGTGGATAGTCAAAGGCTTTTTCCCAGGGCTGAAATGGCTATCATGAGAGGACACAGGTTTAAGGTGTTGGGCAGTAGGTACAGAGGAGATGTCAGGGGTAAGTTTTTTTATGTAGGGAGTGGTGAGTGCATGGACTGGGCTGCTGGCAATGGTGGTGGAGGCAGATATGATAGGGTCTTTTAAGAGACTCTTGGATGGGTACTTGGAGTTCAGAAAAATAAAGGGCTATGGGTAAGTCTAGGTAATTTCAGCACAGCATTGTGGGCCAAAGGGCCTGTATTGTGCTGTAGGTTTTCTATATTTTTTATTTAATATATATACTTAATGCAATTTGCAGGGTTTTTCTCCATTTTTATGTATTGAATTGCACTGTTGCCACAAATATAAGAAATTTCATGAAATATACCGATGATTTTAAACCTGATTCTGATTCTGTCCACTGTCTTATGCCTTGAGCTTTCCTGGTTGCTAGGTTGTCAGTCTATCACACCAGCACACTTCCACCTGCTGTGAAATTCCATGCCGCTTCCCTTTCAGGAACACCAACTTAAAGGAATTCTGCTAAAAAAAAATATGTGGCTTTCAACCTGAGACTGAGAACACGTGGATTAGTAATGGGTCATTTGGCCCGTGACATCTGTCCTGACCATGACACCATATTAGATTAAACCTTATAGGCTGCAATGGATTCATATCCCTCCATTCCCTGTACATTTATGTGACTGTTTAGATGCCTCTTAAATGCTGCTAACATACTTGCTTCCGCCACCACCCAGGCAGCACATTCCAGGCACCTACCACCCTTTGTGCAGATTTTGTGTAAAAACCTTACCCCATACATCTTTAAGCTTTCCCGCGTCACCCTTGTGTCCTCTAATATGTGGCTTTTTATTCCTGGGGAAAAAAGACTGCAAATCTACCCTATCTATATCTCTAATAATTTTGTAATTCTCAGCCTCTGACCCATCAGAGAGAACAACCCAAGTTTGAACAACCTTCTCTTATAGCTAATAAACTAACCCACGCACTAATCTCCAAGCATCCCATGACCTTCCTGTAATGGGTTTCCCAGAATGGCACACAATACTCCAAATGCAGCCTGACAAAAGCTGCAATATAACCTCAATAATCATATACTCAATGCCCGACAGCTGAAAGCAAGCATGCCATATACCTTCTTTAACACCTATTAGCTTATACTGCCATTTTCATGGAGCTAAGGACCTGGACCCTAAGATTCCACTGTACTTCAATGCTCCTCCTGACCCTCCTTTAGATTTGATCTCTCAGTGCGCCACATCCCACACTTACCTGGATTAAACTCCACCTGCTATTACTCTGTCCACATCTGCAGCTGATCTATATCCTGCTGTATCCTTTGACAGCTTCATTCACTATTCACAGTTTTTGTGTCATCCTAAAATTTATTAATCAGTCATTTTACATTTCCTCCCAAGAGAGTTACCAGTTTCCAGTGGCAAACTAAAAACAAACCGTCATTCTGAGATCGCATTCCCATAAACACCTGCACCAATAATACAGAAATGTGATATTAATTTATTCAAAGCAGGTGAACATCTGCTCACCGTAATTTGAAATTAATTATAAGAATTGGATAGTAGAAAATTATGAGCAGTATTGTTCCGCTATGTTGGTTTTCAGCACATTCTGACTGTTAATGGTCTCCAAATGGAAATATACAGTAGTTCTTTGCAGCAGATGCTTAAGGTGAGAGGGACAATTTTTGCAGCTTGAGGGTACTTCAAATATGGAATGAACTGCCAGGGCAGTGGTTGAGGCAGGTACATTAACAGTATTTAAAACTCACTTGGCCAGGTGAATGGATAGAAAAGATTTATTGCAGGAGTTCCCAACCTGGTGTCCACAGACCCCTGCTTACTGTTATTGGCCCATGGCATAAGAACATCAGAAACAACCTAGAAACACAGAAACATAGAAAACCTACAGCACAATACAGATCCTTTGGCCCACAAGGTTGTGCCGAACATATCTCTACCCTAGAAATTGCTAGGCTTACCTGTAGCCCTCTATTTTTTCTAAGCTCCATGTACCTAACCAAAAGGGACTCAGGATATGATGAGTGGTTAAAAAGTCAAACATAATGTGCAGTCAGGCTGCCAGGAATGGCAAGCAGATGATAGGACATAATTGCAGCCAGCAGGATGAGTATCAGTGTATTAGACAATAGACAATAGGTGCAGAAGTAGACCATTCGGTCCCTCGAGTCTGCACCGCCATTCTGAGATATTAGGGGTGCAGAATCAAAAAGCTTATCAAATACAGTATTCAAAGTGTTATATTTTAATGCACAGACAATAACATAGAAACACAGAAAACCTACAGCACAGTACAGACCCTTCGGCCCACAAGGTTCTGCTGAACAAGTTTCTTCCCTAGAAATTACTAGTCTTACCTATAGCCCTCTATTTTTTTAAGCTCCATGTACCTATTCAAAAGACTCTTAAAAGACCCTATCATATCTACCTCCATCACCTTTGCCGGCAGCCCATTCCACACACTCACCATTCTCTGAGTAAAAAACTTACCCCTGACATCTCCTCTGTACCTACTCCCCAGCACCTTAAACCTGTGTCCTCTTGTGGCAACCATTTTAGCCCTGGGAAAAAGCCTCTGACTATCCATAAGATCAATGTCTCTCAAAATCTTTTATATTTCTATCAGGTCACCTCTCATCCTCCTTCGCTCCAAGGAGAAAAGGCAGCGTTCACTCAACCTATCCTCATAAGGCATACTCCCCAATCCAGGCAACATCCTTGTAAATCTCCTTTGCACCCTTTCTATGGCTTCCACATCCTTCCTGCAGTGAGGCAACCAAAACTGAGGCCAATCCTCCAAGTGGGGTCGGATCAGGGTCCTATATAGCTGCAACATTACCTCTTGGTTCCTAAACTCAATTCCACAATTGATAAAGGCCAATACACCGTACGCCTTCTTAACCACATAGTCAAACTGCGCAGTTGCTTTGAGTGTCCTCTAGACTCGGACCCCAAGATCCCTCTAATCCTCCACACTGCCAAGAGTCTTACCATTAAAACTATATTAGTATTTCATTCACCTTCATCAGACATTGGTTTAGAGGGATATAGGTAAACGTTGGCAAATGGGATGAGCTTAGATGGGAACCTTGTTCGGCATGAACCTGAAGAGCCGAAGTGCCTGCTTCCAAGCAGTATAGCTCCGTCATTCTGAGAGCTTTCCAGAGTGCTATCAGTGAGGGATTGCAATGGGGCCACATATTTTCAAACACACAGTATTTTATGTCATATTATAAACATATTCCAGCATGTCAACGGCAAAACTCATTCTCACTGAAAAAGGTCATTAGGTATTTGTTAAAGCGTTACCTGATTGTAAAGATAAACAAGTTTTGAGAATTTGGATCAGTGAGAGTAAGCCAACACACTCAGGTTGCTTTAGGGTACTTCATTGGAGTGTAAAATGAAGTCCAAAACAAAGTCTAAAATAATTGATAAACAAACTCCACACCCTTCTATTTAGTGATACAAACAATTATCAATGCCACATTTCTAAAACAAAGTAAAGAATGATGGAAACAATAGCCATTCTTATACCATTCTGATCAAGGGCCCCAATTTATACTAATTGCCTCGAGACTCTTTGAGGTCCTTGGCACCGATCGTGTTCTGGTCTGAGTTCAGAAGTCCGATGAGCTTAGTCACTGCTCACTCTTATATAATCAAGAAAGCCTGTGATTCATTTCTAATCTATGCATACCAGTCCGTTACAATCCTAAAACTATTTCCGAGTGATAGATGTGTAAGGAGGATTTTTATATTTGCCACTGAACTAGTCTCTCTTATTTTTGAAAATCTTATAAAACACAACTTACTCAACTGTGAGAGTTCCGTGCATAACAAAAATAATACAAGCTGCCGCTTTCCTTAATACCTTACATCTGCATGCTTCAAGGGGTCATGGACCCCGGGAATAATGTCTGACTTACCTACTTAATTAACAAATTTGCCAATTATGAGTACTGTTGGTAGACAACTTCATTCCAAATAAAAAGATTTGCTTTTAACCCCCTCATTAATGACCATCTAATAAGGCAGAACAATGTCTGATGAAGGTGAATGAAAATCTAGACTTTTAATTGACCACATAAAATATTTAGATAGAAAGCAGCAGCAATAACTTTAAAGCAATGATGGCATTATCGATGACTAACAGAGCGCTTGATGTTTAGGAGAACTTATAAGGCTGAACAGCCTGTTTGTATATGAACATTCAGTATGACCAAAAGAGTTAGAAGAAGAATCAGGTCATTTGGCCAATTGAGTCTGCTCCACTAATCCGTCATGGCTCATTTACTATCCCTCTCAATCCTATTCCCCTGCCTTGACTACATAATCTTTGTTGTCATTGCTGATCAAGAACCTATCGACCTCTGCTTTAAATATACCAAATGACTTGGTCTCCACAGCCGTCTGTGGCAATGAATTACACAGGTTCACCACCTTTGGTTAAAGAAATTCCTCCTCATTACTGTTCTAATGGGATGTCCTTGAATCCTGATGCTGTGCCCACTAGTCCTAGACTATTGGAAACATCCTCTCAACATCTTCTCTATCTAGGCTTTTCAATAATCAATAGGTTTAATTGAGATACTCCCTCATTCATCCAAACTCCAGTGAGTACAGGCCCAGAGCCATCAAACACTCCTTATATGCTAACCCTTTCACTCCTGGAACCATTCCCTTTCTTTCTGACCATAACTGTAAAATGGATGTCAGAAGTTAAAGCTGAATAGATACTTTGATGATAAGAGAGTACTCCAGGCATCTTTTTATTTAGCAATTAATAATTTGACCTTGATTATAGCTAGAAAAATTTGGATGTTTCTAAGTGATTGGTGGGAATGATTGCAGAGCAGGGATGGCTGGAATTTCTGGGAATACTTCACAAGGGGCAGGATAGATATGTCCCACAGAAGAAGTTGTTCTCAAATGGCAGGGGTAGGCAACTGTGACTGACAAGGGAAGTTAAGGACTTCATAAAAGCCAAGGAAAGGACATATAAGGTAGCAAAAGTGAGTGGGAAGTTGGATGATTGGGACACTTTTAAATTCCAACAAAAGGCAACAAAAAAAAGCTATACTGGTCAATAATATAAAACAGGATACTAAAATATTATTTTTGTGATATACAGAGTAAAAAGAAGGTAAGAATCGATATTGAACTACTGGAACTGTTGTTGGTGAGGTAGTAATGGGGAACAAATAAATGGCAGATGAAGTTAAAAAGTACTTTGCATTGGTCTTCACTGTGGAAGACACTAGCAGTGTGCCAGAGGTCCGTAAATGTCAGGGAGCAAGAGTGAGTATCACTGCTACTACAAAGGAAAAAGTACTAGGTAAACTGAAAGGTCTTAAAGTAGATAAAACACCTGGGCCAGATGGAATACAGCTCAGAGTCCCGAGAAAGGTTGCAAAAGAGATGCTCTTGATCTTTCAAGAATCACTTGATTCTAGCATGGTCCCGGAGGACTGGAAGATTGCAAATGTCATTCCGCACTTTAAGAAGGGGGGGGGGGGGCAAAATAAAGAAAATTATAGGCCAGTTAGCCGAACTTCAGTGATTGGGAAAGTGTTGGAGTCTATTATTAAGGAAGAGCTTTTTGGATACTTGGAGACTAGTGATAAAATAAGTCAAAGTCAGCATGGTTTCTGTAAAGGAAAATCTTGCCTGACAAATCTTTTTGAAAAAGTAACAAGACGGGTGGACAAAGGAGGGGCAATGGATGTCATTTATTGGATTTTCAGAAAGCAGTTGATCAGGTGCCACACATGAGGCTGCTTAACAAGATAAAATCCTATGGCATTACATAAAGGATACTGGCATGGATAGAAGAATGGCTGACAGGCAAGAGGCAGCGAGCAGGAATAAAGGGGGCCTTTTCTGGTTGGCTGCCAGTGACTAATGGTGTTCCTCAGGGGTCAGTATTGGGACCAATACTTTTCACATTTATTGTTAATGATTTAATGTCACACAACTCAAACCACATCATCAAGCTCGCTGATGACATGACCGTGGTGGGTCTCATCAACAAGAACAATGAGTCAGCATACAGAGAGGAGGTGCAGCAGCTAACAGACTGGTGCAGAGCTAACAACCTGCCTCTAAATGTGAACAAAACAAAATAGATGGTTGTTGACTTCAGGAGGGCACAGAGCGACCACTCCACATTGAACATTGACGGCTCCTCAGTAGAGATCATTAACAGCACCAAATTTCTTGGTGTTCACCTGGCAGAGAATCTCACCTGGTCCCTCAACACCAGCTCCGTAGCAAAAAGCCCAGCAGCATCTTTAATTTCTACAAAGGCTGAGGAAAGTCCATCTCCTACCCCCCATTCTCATCACATTCTACAGGGGTTGTATTGAGAGCATCCTGAGCAGCTGCATCACTGCCTGGTTCGGAAATTGCACCATCTTAGATTGCAAGACCCTGCAGCGGATAGTGAGGACAGCTGAGAAGATCATCAGCGTCTCTCTTCTTGCCATTACAGACATTTGCACCACTCACTGCATCCACAAATCAAACAGCATTATGAAGGACCCCACGCACCCCTCATACAAACTCTTCTCCCTCTTGCCATCTGGGAAAAGACACCAAAGCATTCAGGCTCTTGTGACCAGACTATGTAACAGTTTCTTCCCCCAAGCTATCAGACTCCTCAATACCCAGAGCCTGGACTGACACCAACTTACTGTCCTCTACTGTGCCTATTGTCTTGTTTATTATTTATTGTAATGCCTGCACTGTTTTTGTGCACTATATGCAGTTCTGGGTAGGTCTGTAGTCTAGTGTAGTTTTTTTGTTGTTTTACCTAGTTCAGTGTAGCATTTGTATTGTTTCATGTAGCACCATGGTCCTGAAAAATGTTGTCTCGTTTTTACTGTGTAATGTACTAGCAGTTATGGTTGAAATGACAATAAAAAGTGACTTGACTTGAGATAGTGGAGTTGTTGGCTTTGAGGTGAAGATAGGTGGGGGGGTAGGTAGTGCTGAGGAAGCAATGCAATTGCAGCAGGACTTGGACAAATTGGAAGAATGGGCAAAAATTGGCAGATGGAATGCAATGCTGAGAAATATATGATAATGCATAGTGCAGACTATTATCTAAATGAGGAGAAAGTTCAAACATCAGAGGTGCAGAGGGACTTGGGAGTCCTCATGCAAGACTCCCAGAAGGTTAGTTTAAAGATTGAGTCTGTGGTAATGAATGCAAGTGCAATATTGGCATCTATTTCAAGGGATATAGGGAAATAGAATAGAAAAATAAGGAAATAATGGTGAGGCTTTATAAGACATTAGTCAGGCCACACTTGGAATATTGTCAACAGTTTTGGGCCCCATATCTCAGAAAAGATGTGTTGTCATTGGAGGTGAGCATCCAGAAGAGGTTCACAAGAATGATTCTGGGAATGAAATGGTTAACACAATAGCTTTGGGCCTGTGCTCACTGGAAATTAGAAGAGTGCGGTCACCTCATTGAAACCTACTGAATGTTGAAAGGACTAGATTAGGTGGATGTGGAGAGGATGTTCTCTGTGGTGGGCTTATCCAGCACAGCCTCAAAATTGAGAGGGGGCCTTTTAGAACAGAGGTAAGGAGAATTTTTTTTTAAGTCAGAGAGTGGTGAATCTGTGGAATGCTCTGCCACAGACTGCAGGTATATTTAAAGAGGAAGTTGATAGTTTCCTGATTGGTCAAGGCATCAAGGAGAATACAAGAAAGCAGGTGTATGGAGTTGAGTGGGTTCCGGGATCAGCCACAATGGAATGGAGGATCAGATTAAATGGGCAGAATGGCTTAATTCTGCTCTTATGGCTTATGGTCTTTTGGTCTTATGGCTATTTAGGAAAAAATGATGATGATAGAAGGACACTTCAAAAGGACAAATTGTCTGCTGAAGTGGTCACCCAGGAGACAGATGCAGCTGAACCCAACTAAGTTCTAGGGAAAACAACTGAGGAAATAGATATTGTAAAATTGTGAGGATGTAAAAGAACAGACATATAAACATACACCCACGTGTTTCTGGAGACGGCTGGTCAGGTTTATAAACCGGTTAATAAGTCACATAGACTAATTAGCTTTGTAAACCAAGGAACCACAGTTGCCCCTATTCATCAATGATAAGACTCAACTGCATCACTGGCATGGATTTGGAGCCAATACCCTACTTAACAGACTCTTTGGGACTGCTAGAAGAATGGAGAAATTCAGAACTTTCTCCTAGGTGTGGCATGTTAGTGTAACAACTAGCATATTGCTATTACTGCACTTGTGACCAGGGTTGAATTTCGCCACTGTCAGTAAGGAGTTTGTATGTTTTCTCTGTGACCGTGTGGGTGTCCTTTGAGTATTACAGTTTCCTTTTGCATTCCAAAGACATAGGATCATAAGACATTGGAGAGGAATTTGACCATTCAACCCATTGAGTCTGCTCTGCCTTTGCATTGTGGCTGAATTATTATCCCCCTCAATCCCAGTCTCCTGCATTTGCCCCATCACCTCTGACATGGGTTAGTAGGTTAATTGGTCATATGAGTGCAATTGGTTGACATGGGCTCTTTGAACCAGAAGGTTCTGTTACCATGCAGTATCTCTAAGTAAAAGTAAAAATAAGGAAATTAGTGAAATTTTCACAAATGCAATTTGATGTTATGCTCCTAATGGGGTCCAAAAAAGGAGTGTAATGTTGCAATAATTACCACATTCTTTCAGCAGGAAACATGTATAAATAACTTGCACTGGTCTGGACTTGCAGCAGCCCAAATTTTAATGAAATGGGTTAGTTTACAATATGAAAATTCACTGGAGCTGGCGAGTGGCCACAGTGCATTATGTGCTTGGAGAAATGTTGGCTCAGGTGCTTTTCTGTGATTGGTGGAGTACCACAGGGTTCCACAACCACGGCTATTCACAATAAATATGAATTATCTCAATTAAGTAATTAAAAGATCTGCAAGCCTGTGGATGACTCAAAGCTGTGTGTGCGTGAGATATATGGTAAATGCAAAAACGTTCCTGTATGACTTGCAAGGGTTGTATGAATGGGTAGGTACATGGCAGATTTAGTAGGGTGTGAGTAAATATGAGTCAATAACTGTGGTGGCAAAAATATGAATGCAAATTATCATCTGGACAGTGATTGATGAGGAAAGGAGGAGGTGATAAGAGACCTGCGTATTGTTGCAGAGTCATGAACAATGGTAAATGTGCAAGTTACTCTAGGAATGTGGATAGAGCGGAGTGCAGGAACACTTCCTCGCATCAGGGGAAGATAAAACACGAGGACAATGATTTTGGGTTAGGTGCAAAAGATTTAGACGGAGTGGTTAGCACCTGAAGTTCACCGACTAAGGGAGTGGATGAATCGGGATCACTAACAGCATTAAAAATGTGTCAAGATAGACATTTAAATCACTTAGATATAAAATGCTTTGGAACAAGTGCTGTATCTTTAGATAAAGTTCTTCTGGTAATTCCACCCCCAGCCCCCTTTCACCATTCCCAATTCCTGCTTCCCTTTCTCACTTTATCTCCTTACCTGCCCATCACCTCCCTCTCGTGCTCCACCCCCTTCCCTTTCTTCCATGGTCTTCTACCCTCTCCTATCAGATTCCCCCTTCTCCAGCCCTTTATCTCTTTCACTAATCAACCTTCCAGCTCTTTACTTCAGTCCCTCCCCCTCTCCCGGTTTCACCTATCACCTCACACCTTGTACTTTGTCCTCCCCTTACCCCATCTTCTTATTTTGACTTCTCGTCTTTCTTTCCAGTCCTGATGAAATTTCTTGGCCTGAAATATCAGCTGTTTACTCTTTTCTATGGATGCTGCCTGGCCTGGTGAGTTCTTCCAGTATTTTGTGTGGTCGTCAAGTGTTTTTGACACAACGCATGTTATGACCCTGTCTCTACACAAGGATGCACTGTAATCTGGCTTCTCTCTGTAATTTTCCACCGTTCACATCTTTTCATGACCTTTTTGTTATTGTCATGTGGTTAATGATGGCAAATCCTGGGCCATTGTACACATATCTCTATTACAGACTTTAGGGAAGATGTTAAAGCCTTAGAAAGGGATCATCATCATCATTATTAATGACAGAGACAATCATGGTCTCGTGACGACAATTGTTCTTGGCTAGTTTTTTCACCAAAGTGGTTTGCAATTGCCTGTTTCTGGGCAGCGTCTTTACAAGACAGGTGAACACAGAGGTTCAGAGATTGTCTGCCTGGAGTCAGTGGTCACATAACCAGGACTAGTGATATGCCCCAGCTGCTCATAAGGCCATCCACCACCTATGGCTTCACATGACCCTGACTAAGGGACTAAGCTCCACTTTGCCCAAGGGTGACCTGCAAGCTAGTGGAGGGAAGGAGCTCTTTACAACTCCTTTGGTAGAGATGTATCTTGCCCCCACCACCCAATTAGAAGAGGTAGGACAAAAGAACCACAAGACAGAATGAGGATTTTTTTTCACATGGAAGATTGTTCAACTTTAGAGTACTGATTTCCAATGGTGGTGGATAAGCATCCACAGAAATTTTCCAAACATGATTGAGAAGGAGGATAATCTACAAGATTATTGGAGTGTGAGACTAAACTGGACAAAGAATTGATACAGTAATGGCATGCTATACTCTTCCTCTGCACTGGAAGATTCTGAAATTTTATGATTCAATTATGTTTTGAACTGTCACGGGAAGTAATGAAGATGACTTACTGACATTAGCAGTATTAACTTCCTTCTCTATTTACTGTACATTTTGAGATGTACTCTGTAGGTGGTTCTGTAAACACCTTGAGAAGATCCAAATGTCTCCCTGATTACTTGGTCGGATATGAAAAGCTCATCTTTGATGTCTCGTCTTAGTTCCATCTCATCCGAGGAATTAGCATTCACCTATGTCATGTTATTGTCCTCCACAGAAAATGACTCTAACCTCAGGGATATTTGTAGCAATACTCAGTATGGCTAACTCATTTATGGAGACATGAAGGACATTGTTCCATTAATAGATTTGGCCTAAGGAGTGTTGTGAATGCCAGTGAGGCACAAGATAATTTATGCCGTTCAAAAGCAGATGATAAATAGTGACACATGGCTTTATTCATGTTAATTAATTGCTTTACAGGCTGTGATTAGCAAATTCATTAAGATTAATGTAATATTCAACGCTTTCAAACTTTTTGTCCTTTTTGCAAAATACAGCATTGTTGAATCATTAGCGAACTAGATTTTCAGTATTGTCTCTCTCTTCAAGCAGCTGGATGTATTTGGTCAGCTCATATTAAAATTAACTAAATTGCAATTGGGAGTTTTTGTGCTTCTTTTAAATCTTAGCTTAAATTCTTCAGATTTTTTGTTGTTTCCCACTTGAAATTGTTTAATCAGCTTGCTTGCATTCAACTCAAATGCTTATGGAAATTCTAACAAATTTCAAAGCTAATCACATTGAAAAGCACAGAAAATGCTGGAAGAACTTATCTGCTGAAGGAGGCTGGATGAAACCAAAGGCTGGAAGATCAGGTAGCATCCGTGGAGGGAAATAAACAGTCTTGTAACTTACAGCAATATTTTTATATGTTGCGTTGTACTGCTGTCGCAAAGCAACAATTTTCATGACATTTGTCAGTGATAATAAAGCTAATTCTGATTTTGAGTAGTTCCAATTGTGGGGAGAAATGTGGCCGTGATATATCGGCCTACATCTACTACCATCATAAATGTGTTGTTCAAACGAAGTTACTACTCTGTGTTAATCACTTTTACCACATTTTGGTTATTTAAATTCTTTTGAAAGGCCTTTGAAAGCAGAGAGATTACTTCAGTATCTGCTATTTGAAGCCTTGTTGAGACTTACAGATAATTCCTATCACAAAATGGCCATGGCATTGAAGTTTACAGGATATTGGAGTAGGTAAGTTAAATATGGCATAAGACTTTATGCAACTAGATATAGAACAATACACCCAAACAAATTCTAGGTGTGTTTGTTAATAGTAATCACCTGCAGGCAGACTTTGCTCAATGCATTTTATAGTGAGTGTAGAAATTAGTTCACATTGTTTTACAGTAATGTTAAAAAACGAAGATGACATAATTTAAATGCACAAATCATTAATCTCAGAGTTGGAGAAGAACTTGGAATGGGATGGAGAGGATCCAGCTGTCATGAATCATTCACTAATGACATCGGACCAGACTAAGAAAGAAGTTCTGCTGAAGGATTATGAGGAGTTCAGGGTAAAATTCAAAAGCAG
Source organism: Hypanus sabinus (assembly GCF_030144855.1). Taxonomy (NCBI): domain Eukaryota; kingdom Metazoa; phylum Chordata; class Chondrichthyes; order Myliobatiformes; family Dasyatidae; genus Hypanus; species Hypanus sabinus. Next base: position 88,958,081 of record NC_082719.1, read on the forward strand.
TGCCACAAACATTATAGCATCCAGATTATTATCTGTGCCACAAAGGATAAATAAGATTAGATGTAGATTAAAGCATGCTGTTTTTGAAAAGGTGAGGATAATACGATTATGTTGAGTAAGTGCTTCACTTGAATCACGCTGGGACCAGTACTCCAGTGAATTGTGCAACTGGGGTTGTACACAGCGCTTTAGGCTAAGTAGGAAGTGGGTGGGCTCCAAGAACAAAATGTTTCATAAATCAGGAGGAAATGAGAGAACAGGACAGTGCTGGCGATATTGACAAGCAAACTGATGGGATAGGGCTGAAATAGCAAACAAAAGTAGAAAACAAATCCAGAGTTGGTGGAAAATTCAAAGCTTAACTGCTTCTCTTTGAACGCACTTATTTGTAACAATGAGTTGTCAGCACAGTATGAGTGTGATCTGGTAATTATTACAGACACATGGTTACATGGTGACCAGGGCTTTTCTTAAATTATTTAAATTCCCCTGAATGAGTTTAATATGCTTGATCAAGTCAGCATAATTTTACAAAAGGTAAATCGTGTTTGACAGATTTGTTCCTATCCTTTGAGGATGTGACAGGAAGAATTGATAGAAGGGGACCTATTGGTGTAATGTAGTTTGATTTTCAAAAGGTGTCACGTAAGAAATTGGTCCGTGAATTAAGAATCCCATTTATGTACTAAAGGAAGTGTGTTAACATGGATTCAAAATTGGCAGACACATGGAAAACAAAGAATTGGAATAAATAGATCCATTTCAGGCTGGAATATCTTGGAATCAGTTCTTGGTTTTCATTTATTTGTTCTTTATGTTACTGACCTGGAGGAATGAATGAACTATTAGATTTCTAAACTGGTGATGATACAGAAGTAACCCTCAGGTTCGCTGAGCTGTATTTGTCTGGGGAAAGACACTCTCTGGCCCCGCCAAACTTGTGAAATCTTGTTTGTATGGATGCTGCGTGATGTTTTCCCCTGATACAAATCATTACCACGAAATAACAAATGGTACATCATATGCAATTAAATGATTTAGCTTTATAATTCTTAATTTGACAAGAGGGTTAGTAAAGAAAACAAAAAGAAAAGTGCCCATTTTAATAGAACAGTCTGAAATGCACGTTGGAGCTTATGGTTTTCCTGTCCGTTCGTCCTCCATTTATTTCCCCCAGGTGTTATCGACTTCTGACCCCATACCATGTCCACTCAGTCTTGCAGTCTATGACCTCTCTGTTCTGGCATCTTCTCTCTCCTTCTCCTGCCGAGAAAAAGCCCACAAATACCTTCTCTCAGACACACAAGAAGAAACAACACGCCTCTCATTGGATGGTACACATTCCAAAGCTCCTGCTATCTCTAGTCGTAACACAAATACTGCTGCTACAGAGAAACGATTAAATTAGCAGTGAAACCTTTTTTCAGGGCATTACACTGTCCCACCAACAAATTTAGTCATGTCCTCATGACGTTGAGATAATTCGCCACCCCTTCCTGCAAAGCACAAAGTCCAACCCAGATGTAAAAGGCAGTGACATACCTCCCCAAAGCAGTAGGGACCACACTCTGTTCCCCTGGTGCTTTGTAGGCCAGCCTATCCGGTGGTCTCCAGCTTCTGTGAGAGCTCCGTACCCCCTCATCTACCTCTTCATTTTCCAACATTACTGGGGATACTTCTGGTCTACCTGGTGAGCCCCCTCCCCCCTGGTCTATCACTCATGCCCACCTGCATATCTGACCCCTTTGACCCTTGGCTAAGCTCTGCTTCATCCCTTGCAGGGTCCCACTATGAGAACTCGGTCTCCTGGCAGGAGCTGGGGGAACCTCACCTTCTGATCATAACTCTTCTTATTTCCTTGATTCTGCTTGGCAGCCACGACCCCAGCTCATTCATAAGCTCTTTTCAGCTCCCTTCTCATATTAGGCACATACTTCTGATAAGTCTTCGGTGTTAAGTTGCCCTTGTCAGTCCCAAAACAAAGGTCAATGGGCGACCTTACCTCGCGCCCAAACATCTGATTGTATGGCGAGTACCTGTTAGCTACTTTTCAGGTACATTTGTAACAGTGGATTAGATGTCCAATATGTTGGCTCCACCTGCTCTTCTTGCTGATTTCCAAGGTCCCGAGCAAGTCTGGCAAGGTCCGATCTTTATGTTTATCCAATATGCTTCTGTTTAAAACACATCTGTCAAAGTGGTCAAACCTAAGTCCTTGCATAGGAGTGCAGGAATGTTTAGGGGAGGTGTGAGAGGTAAGTTTGTTCTTACAAGGAGAGTGTAAATGTCTTGGGTACACTCCCTGGGATGTGTGAGAGTTTGATACATTAAGGTCATTTAAGAGACTCGTAGATAGGCACTTGGATAAAAGAAAACTGAGGGTTATGAGTTATATTTGAGGGATGGAGTAGGTTTAAAGATCAGCACCACTTCATGGGCCGGAGGGCCTATACCTTTTATTTACAATACAGCATGGTAATAGGCTGTATCTAACCTAATGAGCCCATGTCACCCAATTACTCCCACGTGATCAATTAACCTACTTAACTTGTACGTGTTTGGAATATGGGAGAAAACTGATAGACCAGGAGGAAACTCACACAATTACAGAGAGAACCTACAAACTCCTTATAGAAAGAAGCAGAATTGAACCCAGTTGCTGGTGCTGTAATATTGTGCCACACCTTTACATAGTACTGTACTGTACTGTTCTAAATCCTGTATATCTTTGACTTGAACACCCTGCATTGATAATGGACACCTTAGAGCAGATTGCAGAAGGAGCAATTATTTGTCACCATTATTCTCTGAGGTGAGTTTGCCATGAGTTGGGGCATTTGTGTTACTCTATCTCTCTATAGAATCTATCTCACAAATGGTGGTTTATTATTGTTTCACAGCTCGGCACTGCAGTTGATGGTGATTGCCAATTCGCTGGATTTACACTTTTTCCATGTCTCTGCTACTTAGAGTGAAAAATAATCGTCCAAGCGAGTTGACAGTGGTGTGATTAAATGGTGCCTTCCTTGACTGAATTTAAATGGTGTGCTTAAATGTGCTTGCTGATGGAGACATTGATTGGGACAATAAGTTCGTGGAATCTAACTCAGAAAAAGCTAATCCTATTTCATTTCTGAAAGTAATTGATCCATTCCTGGGATTCTTGCAGGTGGGGATTGTTCAGGTGGGAATTGTAAATGTATCACAAATCATTCAGTCATCTGTTCAAACTCCTGTCCTGGCTACATCCACACCATATGTCTTCAGATATATTTGCTCAATTGCAACAATCTGATCACTCAACTTGACAAATGATTAATTAACTTTGAATGTGGCAAATTAGCATTTTATTCTTCAATTTAAAATCAAAACCACTTTTCTTGTCACTGACGAATGTCATCTATAAACAGACCTTAAATATAATGTGAGGTCGAGAGCCAGGCTGCAGAAGGAAGCAGGGAGAAGCAATTGTTTATTATTAAGCTATGGATAACAATTGTACATTTAAACAACATATTAAAGCAGCCCAGTGGTTTTGCAATTGAGAAATGCCGAATCCAGTTTCTCATGAAAGATACAGAGGAATGCAATGTTGATTGCTAAAAGGTACTGTGTACAAACAAAACTTATTTGAAATCCATTGCTGTATGTTTTTTTTTCTGAAACTGAAGAAACGTTGATAAACTTGAGCAATGTACAGTCCCATGAAAATCAAACTTCTAGGATATTAAAATTCTAACATAGGAGATGTGCAGAATTATTGTGGGCATTAGAAGGTTGTAGAAGACCAATCTAAAGAAATTTCTGAACCACCGTTTCAGTGATAAAAAGTGTTCAGCATTTGGGGCAGATTATTTTTTTCTGTACATTAATCTTATGGAGCCGCAGGCTAAAAAGAAATGATAGATTTAGGATTACAGCCATTGAAACATAATGTAAGTGTACTGATTAATCCACAAGTGCCCTCCACAACTGGATAATGTCAAGTCTTCCTACCTAGTGCCTCCCTTTAGGAGCTCTAATATCATATCACACAGAAAGCCTGATCTGTCCGAACACTTCTGTACATTTTAACTCAAAATACAAGCAAATTTTATTATCAAAATACATATATGTCACCATATACAACCCTGAGATTATTTTTTCTGCCAAAATACTCAGAAAATATACAGAACAGTAACGATAACAGGATCAACAAGAGTACAGAAGTCAACAAACTGTACAAGTGCAGATATAAATAAGTAGCAATAAATAACAGGAACATGAGATAACAAGACAAAGAGTTCGTAAAGTGAGATCATTGGTTATAGGAACATTTCAATGATGGGGCAAGTGAGAGAAGTTATCCCCTTTTATTCAAGAGCCTGAATAGCTGAGGGATAGTAACTGTTCTTGAACCTGGTGGTGCAAACCCTGAGGCTCTTGTACCTTCTACCTGATGTCAGCATTAAGAAGAGAGCATGACCTGTGTGGTGGGTATCTCTGATGATGGATACTGCTTTCTATGATGGTGTGTCATGTAGATGTGCTCAATGGTTGGGAGCTGATCCACTACCTTTTGTAGAATTACTGTACAGTGGACTGACTATACAGTACAGCTATGCATAGTTTTTTGGAGTGTATGGGGTGTCAGGGATAGATAGTGCCTCTGGTAAAGGGGCTTGTCATGTTCCTTCCAGGGTAGCACACTCACCTTTGGTCCCCACTGAGCACTCAGCTCTCACCTATGGCTCCAAGAAGCTGTATGCATGTGACGGCAGCCACTCTCTGGTACACTGCTTTGATAGACAGGTTAAACTAGGTGAAGGTAGCAGGCAGCTTCATACCTCAGTGTGTGGAGTCAGCTCTGGCGGACTGGGTGGATGAAACCTACAGTGAGATCCAATGGCTAGGAAAGGTGGTACTGTTAAAAAAAAAATTAAGAAAGATGTGGCAAGATGGCGCCTGATTCCTTTTTTCAGTCTCAGTTCAAGGATTGAGTCTATTAAAATGAAAATACTGCCCAGCCTGTTATATCTCTTTAAGACCCTACCAATAGAGATGAATCAAAATCAATTCAATGAATGGAACAAGATGCTGTCAAGGTATATTTGGCAGGGTAAAAGGCCTAGAGTTCATCTCAAAACTTTGCAATTAGCAAAGGAAAAGGGGGGATGGGGCTTGCCTTCTCTTAGAGATTATTATTTTGCAGCACATGCTGGTGCAACCCATCATATGACGCTCAATGGAAAAACATTGAGGAGCGGGTACTTCCCATCCCCATACAAGCAATTTTGGCTGATAACCTGCAAAGGTACATAAATACTATTGATAACCCCTGGGTGAAATTGACTCTTAAAATATGGAAAACCACTATAAAGGAATATAATCTCAAGGGAGCTATTGCAATTCTTAAATGATGTGCATATGACTCTGATTTTGCACCAAATAAATTGGATGCTAGATTTAAGGACTGGACAGCTAAAGGAATTACAGTTGTTTGCAACATAATGAAAGAAGGAACACTGTTCAGTTTTGAAATGCTTAAAGAGAAACACTTACTAGAAAAATAAGATTTTTATCGGTATTTACAGATGCAACAATATGTTAATAAGACACTTAAAAATGTAACCAAGGCAAATACATGCTTGATCGAGCTCTTTAGAAAAGCATATAATTCAGATAATGGTAGTAGAATCATTTCAAGCATGTATAAGGGGTTGTCAAATCTTAAAACACATTCGACTTCATACATTAAAACAAAATGGGAGAAGGAAGGAGGGATAATTATATCTGAGGAAGAATGGACAACAATATGGAGATATCAATGGAAGTGTACCAATTCACAGAAATGGAGTGAGTTTGGATGGAAAAACTTGATAAGATATTTTGTTACACCCTCTCAGAAATCCCATTATGATAGTAACCTCCCTGTTTGCTGGAGAAATTGTGGAAATCAAAATGCAAATCATTATCATATTTTTTGAGACTGCCCTGTTATCAAAAACTATTGGAGGGGGATACACAATGCCCTACAAGACATCTTTAAATGTGAAATACCCTTGGAGAGTAAGACCATATATTTTGGATATATACCTCAAGAATGGTTAAAAAGAGATAAATATTTAATGAATATACTGTTGGTGGCTGGTAAAAAGACTCTTACTAGGAAATGGTTATCACAGGAGAGCCCAACTTTAAATATATGGATGGAAATTACAATGGACATTTACAAAATGGAGAAGCTAACAGCATCTGTTAATCATAAGCTGGAACAATTTGATTCATACTGGAAAAAATGGTTTAACTACATAATGCCTCATAGGCCTGATTTTATTCTCACAAATCAATGAATCTATTGTCAAAAAAGATCACTCCTTACTTGTACATAGTTCTTTCCTTTTGCTTGTTTTTTTCTTTCCACTCTTTTCTGTAAGTGTATACCTCAGATAAATACTTTGTGGAGATTTGGGATATATATGATTATATGATGTATATGTACAATGTCTGAAATACATCTTATGGAAACGTTTGTTTGATGAATTTCAATAAAAAATAAATTACAAAAAAAAAAGGAAAGGCGGTACTGTAATGCTTTGTGGAGAGTGATGGTGACAAGTCATAGAAGACATCATGGTCACCCACAGCAACCAAGAAAGACCCCAGTTTATGTTGTTTGTTCGTACCACTGGACCCAGACCTCTGAGGTCGAGAGAGTGGAAATACCTCAATGCAAAGGGTTTTCCATTTTAAACATTTCCTATCATCGTCGGACACGATGGACAATCACCAATGCATGATTCTATAAGAGTAAGTTCGTACAAGCACTATAATCACACCTTTTGAGGTATCAATATTATCAATATTCCTAAATTAACTAATAATCCAATTCTGATATGTTCTTATGTGTTACTTTCGATCACCTGAATATATGAAAACATGATTTATCAGCATAATAATGGAACATGCAATGAACTGCAGCTAACATCTGTTTAGCTAACACACATAAAATGCTGGAAGAACTCAATAGGACAGGAAGCATCTATGGAGGAAAATGAGCATTTGGTATCTCAGCCGATATCTCTCACCAAGACTCGAAGTCTCTGTGAGCACATGGACTGAAAGACAGATAGTAGCAGGGATCACAGAGGGGGAGCAGCAGGGAGGGTCTCACAGGATTCCTGAATAGAGAAGGAAAGCTTCTACAGCTGGGGTAGCCAGCCTCCTTCATGCCATGGAACCTGACCATTAACCAAAGGGTTTGTGAACCCAAGTTTGTGGACTCACCTCTTCTATCTCCCTGTCTATTTTTTTTAAAAAACCTCATATCCCTGAGACATTAAACACCCATTATTGTCTCTCTCTCTCAACTAAGTCTCTGTAATGGCTATAACATAATTGTTCCATGTGTTAATCCATGCTCTCAGTTCATCACTGTTACCATAATACAATAAGCAGTAAAATACACACACTTCAAACTATCCATCCTATTATGTCTATTACTTTGCTCCTGCCTGTTTTTACTGGCTCTCGAACCTAACATCCTCTCCATCCCTCCACTTTCTGACCAGGTGCTCTGGTTCCTATCCCCTGCTAAAGTAGTTTAAACCCTCCCAAGTAGCACCAGCGAATCTTCCAGCCAGGGTATTCATTCCCCTCCTGTTTTGGTGCCAACCATCCCTCTTCTATAAGTCACCCTGCCTCAGCAAAGTTTCTAATTGTCCAAGAATCTTGCCCCCTGCACCAGTTCCTCAGCCACTCATTCACCTGTACTATTATCCTGTTCCTGGCTTGACTAGCACCTGGCACTGGAAGTAATCTAGAAATTACTACCTTGAAGGTCTAACTCCATATACTCACTGCATAGGACTTCTTTCCCCTTACTACCTCTGTCATTGGCGCCAATGTGCACCACAGTCTCTGGTTACTGACAATCCTCCTGAGAATTTTCTGCAGCTGCTCTGGGACATCCTGGACCCTAGCACCATGGAGACAACACATCATCCTCTTTCACAGTCACAGAATCTCCTGCCCGTGAGTCTCCTATCATTCTGTCTTCCCTGTTAAGCTTCAGAACAGGCCACAATACCACTGGCCTTGCTGTTGCTACTGTGTTCTGATAGGTCTTCCCTCCAGCAGAATCCAAAGGGATATGTTTGAGGCTGAGGGGAATGGCCACAGGGGAACCATACACTGACTGCATACTTCCTTTACTTCTGGTGATATTACATCTGCCTCCCCCCCCCCACCCCCCACATGATCCTGAGTGCATCCAGCTCCAGTTCCTTGACCTTGTCAGTCAGGAGCTGATGTTGGGTGTACTTCCTGCAGATGTAGTCATCAGGGAGACCATTAGGTAACCTGCAATGCCACATATTTCAGGAAAAGCATCCCAGTGCCTTAACTCCCATCCTACCTACACTTCTTTATATATTTGGCTCTAACTTCTTAAGCTTAAGTTCTACAGTCAACAAGTTGATTTAAAAGACTCAGCTCTTTCATCCTCCACCTGTTCATGCCAAAGCCTGTTGAGCCAAAGTCAGACTACTCTAACACTGGCCCACTCAAACATTGATTGCTCCCACAATGGTCACTTTACTTCAACCTTGCTTCTTTTTATTAGTCCTTGGTATGTTATTTATAACCCAAGCAACTCCCCACTCCACTGACAAGTCCCAAGAGGACCCACTCACTTTTTAAAACTGACACAAAAAGTCTACAAGGAACTGTCTCCAACTTTCTCCATGAACTCCCACCCTGCAGACAAGCTCCAAAAGGCCCCCAAGCTTTTCAAAACAGACAAATAAAGTCCACAAGGTTAATAATAGGATGTCATCAAGTACTCTTATAATAGGATGTCCTGGTTGGTCACACACAAATTGCAGGAAGAACTCAGCAGGCCTGGCAGCATCTATGGACGGGAATGAGTAGTCAATGTTTCATTCATGAGACCTAATGAAGTGTCTCTTACTGAAACATTTACCATTTATTTTTCCCGTACATACTGCCTGACCTATTGAGTTTCTCCAGCATTTTAGGTGTGTTGATCCAAATTCCCAGTATCTACCACCTCCTTTTTGTCTGGTTTTCGGGATGCATTGACCTTCTTGAGAGTGGATAGTGTTGGCCTCCTCGAGGCAAGTGCCATATTCTAACATGTGCCTTGTGGATAATGGGAAAACCATTTACTTTGAGAAGTGTGTCATTTGGCACAGGATACACAGCCTCTGAATTGCTCTTGTTGCCTCAATATTCTTGGGGCTGCTCCAGTTAAGTTTCTTGTTAATGAATGTATTCGACAAAAGTTTAAGAACTGAGGAATGAACATAGTAACAGTTCAGTAGAGTGAAACACAGAGACATAGAAAACCTACAGCACAATACAGTCCTTTGGCCCACAATGCTCTGCCAAACATATACTTATTTTAGAAATTACCTAGGGTTACACATAGCCCTCTATTTTTCTAAGCTCCATATACCTATCCAGGAGTCTCTTAAAAGACCCTATCGTATCTGCCTCCACCACCGTCGCCGGCAGCCCATTCTATGCACTTTACCACTCTCTGCATAAAAAACTTACCCCTCACATCTCCTCTGTACCTACTTCCAAGTGCCTTAAAATTGTGCCCTCTTGTGTTAGCCACTTCAACCCTGGGAAAAAGCCTCTGACTATGATCAATGCCTTTCATCATCTTTATGGTAACTTTGTGGGCCCCAACTGCAGTTTATGTGCTGGTGGACTTTGTAACTTGGACTATGAAATGGTGGGTAGTTTATTCCAACTGGGTTAATGTTGCTGTTTGTTTCCTTATCTTTAGGACATTTTACCTCCCTATCCATCCCCCTGCCCAACCCCCCACTCCCTCTGGATGTCTCCTCTTCCCTCTCCAGAGCATTGCAACTTGTGTTGTGATGCAGCTTCTGAGATGCTGCATGCCTTCTGCATTTCAGACATGGGCGAACTCCGACTGAGCCAGAATTTCCTTTCCTTTTCCCTCCTTCCCCTTCACCCACCAATCCAGAGATGCTGAGCCTGACTGCAGAATTGCCTCTGAGTTCAATTAATTCAGTACATATAAGGAATCGAAACTGGGGATTTCCAGACCTACGTGTGCTTAAAAGATGCTGCATATGCCTAGTAAACCACACTGTGTGATCTTACACTTACACTTTTATTTATTCTGTGCATCCTTTACCTCACAGAAACACTGTACAGGCAGTAAAGGATGGGTGCAGGTAGACTTTGGAGAGTGACAGCGAACTGGATGGGCACTGTTAAGTATAGAGTGCTGGAGATGTTGACACAGCAAAATCAGATCACACTTGTAACTACAGTCAAAAATACAGAGCTTAAAATGAGACATGTTTTTAACTATCTTTCTCTCAAGCAAATTCTACTTTGAATTGATAAATATTCAAGGTACTGAAAAAATCTATGGCTTACAGAGGATAATGGTGATTTTTGGATTGAGGTAAGATTGAAATTAATGATTTTCACAGACAAGCTGATCATCAGTAGTTTATGATACATTTGCGCTATCTTTGTCTCTAAAAAATCTTGATTATTGCTCAAATTGTATTGGTAACCTGGCACTCCTCAAGCAGCTAATCAGGGGCAGTCTATAATGGTGAGTGGCACAGTTGATTAGTTAGTGGCACATATCACAAGTGAATTTAATCTTGTCCTCATTTGGTAGACAGAAAGTTAGAAGGATTTTCTTCTTGGAAACTGTAAGGAGATTACTCTTCTCCAAGCTGGGTGCACGGTGGCTCTCTAGTTTCCATGACTGAGAAAACCTGGCAAAACAGAGTAGGCTTAAATCTGAAAACATCCTTGACCATACCAAAGTCAAAATCGAGTTTATTGTCATATGCACAGTAGCATAGTAATTTAGTGGGTTTCAGGTAAATCACTTACAAGTGAGAAGTAGTGAGACCAAAGATGGGATAAGACCAAAAGGGAAATTAAATACTTAAGTAGCAAAATTAAAGAAATGTCCAGCCAAAATACATTCTGCACAATTCAGAGAAAAAGTTCCAAAATTCTATTTTTTATTTGCATTTAGATTCAGTTACATTGCTGTCAATGAAATTGGGCAGTAACTGATAAATGTGTCTGTCACAACACAGGTCACTATGCATTAAAGCTCAAGATAAACTTCCTCTCTGATATCTTTAAAGTATCCAGCTAGAATCTGCTACCTGAAGGGGTTACTTCTTAGTCATTATTAACTACTATTGCATCATTAAAAATACACTTATCATTGATCATTATACTTATATTTCAGTACTAAATTCAATGGGCAATTCATGCATTGAACAGCTCACCACCCTCCATCTCAAAGTTCAAAGTTCAAAGTAAATTTATTATCAAAGTACAAATATGTCACCATATACAACCCTGAGGTTTGTTTTCTTTCAGGCATACTCAGAAAATCAGGAAACAATAGAATCAATGAAAGACCATACTCAACAGGATGGAGAAACAACCAATGTATAAAAGTCAACTAGCTGTGCAAATACAAAAGTAAAAACATAATAATAAATAAACAAGCAATAAATATCAAGAACATGAGATGAAGAGTCCTTAAAAGTGAGTCCACGGTTTGTGGGAACAGTTCAATGATGGGGCAAGTGAAACTCAGTAAAGTTATCCTCTCTGGTTCAAGATCCTGATGATTGAGGGGTTCGGAAGCTGGCGGTGTGGGTCCTGAGGCTCCTGTACCTCCTTCCTGACGGCAGCAGTGAGAAAAGAGCACGGTCAGGGTGATGGGGGTTCTTGATAATGGATGCTGCATTCCTGCACATTCCATTGCACCTTACAATGAAACCAGAGGTGATACAACAATTATCTACTCAAGGAACCCAAGAAAAATCACTGTATTTATAGCCTTCCATGCTCAGGATTGATTTTAACAATTTTGCATCATCACCACTGCTATTCTTGGAAGTCTAGCAATAATTGTGTTTGGTGATTTACAGGTCCCATAGAAGCAAATTTCTTATGCAGTTGCCATCTATTTTGCTTTGAGCTTTCACCACATATCACTGAATCTTCTAAAACATTGTAAGGATTCTTCTTACTCTTACTTTTCCAACCAATCAGATGCCAGTTCCTGGGTTTATTTAAAACCCATTTCACTTCCTCCATTTTCTTTTACTAATAAAAGTTCAATGCCCTAAAATGTAAACTGTGTTTCTTTCTCCGCAGTTGCAACTTTACTTGATGACTTAGTGAGCATGCCAATCATTTTCAGCATCAGTGGTATTTTTCAATGGTGTTACAACAGTATAATTTCCATTAGAACAAAAAAAAAACAGAGCAATAAAGTACAGGAACAGGGCCTTTGGCCCATGATGTCTGCTGAAATGTCAAGTTAAACTGATTCCCATCTGCTTACACATGGTGTACATCAACCCCAGTCTGTTCATAATCATGCCTAAGTGCCTCTTAAGTGGCTCTATCACATTTACTTCCATCATCTCGCCAAGCACCCACTAATCTCCTTTAAATTGTCTCCATCTTGCCTTAAATCTATGTCATCTTGTATTTTGTATTTTCACCCTGAGAATAAAAATAATCAATCTACCCTGTAAACAAAAGAGACTCTACAGAATCTGGTAATCCAGAGCAACACCCACAAAATGATGGAGGAACTCAGCATTATCTATGTAATGAATAAACAGTTGATGCTTCAGGCTGAGACCCTTCATCAGAACACTCCATCATTTCCATGCTGTGTTCCTTTAGCATTTTCTGTATGTTGCTCAATCTACTGCATCTGTGCTTCTCATAACTTTAGATACTTTTATTAGGTCAGTCCACAGCCTCTGACACTCCATAGAAAACAATTCAAGTTTGTCCAATCTCTTCTTATCACAATCATTTTCTAATCCAGGCATTACCTTGCTGGCACAGACAAAAAGCTGGAAGAGCTCAGCAGATGAGGGCAGCATGGCAGTGTAGCAGTTGTCATGATGCTATGACAGCTTGGGGTATCAGTATTTGGAGTTCATTTCTGGTGTTGTCTGTATGGGGTTTTTGCATCCTCCCCGTGAATGAGTGGCCTTCCACATTCCAAAGATGTACTGGTTAGTGGGTTAACCCTTACATACTGTTCGGGTCAAATTTGACCCGTTTTGACATTTGACAGCAGTAAAAAACACCCTAAATGCCATTTTTTTTGCCAAAATTTGATGACTTTTCCTAAAGTGTCCCAAAATGCAACCCTATCCAGGCTAGGGTTAGATAGGTGGGTTGCTGGGCAGTGTGGCTTGTTGGGCTGGAAGGATCTATCCACCCTGTTTCTCTAAATATATGCATAAGTAAATGTTTTGAGGGTAATGGACAGTGGATGTTTCAGATCATCAGCTGTCACCTGGGCTGAAAACAGAGGGAAGATAGGAGCAAGAGCGAAAAAGCAAAGTAAATCCAGATGAATCAAAGACCAGGTGAGCAAACTATCTACCTTTTCTTTACATACCTAATTCATCCTCTTTTGAATTTCAAGATGTTGCTGGATTCCACTGGAGAAATCTAGAATAACAAAAGTACAATTTTACTGTTGATATTTATCTTCCTTGTGTTCTGATTGTAACAGTGGAAGAGATTTTTCACTTCAAATTGGCAAGTATTGGGCAGAAGAGAATGGGCACACCATCTTGCCAGTTTCTGGCCATTACAATTATAGCCATAATTCAGGCAATTGTTTGCATCTATAAATTGTGAAGTTTCCCCTACAAATTCTGATTAACGATTATTTTTATTCCCTGAAATTTACACATGAATATTTCTAAGAGCAAAAACAGTTCAGATGTCGCTTTTAACTATGAATTCCAATCCAATGACCAGTTATTTGCAGAATTTGAACTTGCACATTCAAAAGATCGAGAAAGGCCTGAAAAGATAGGATGATTCTGGAAAACATGTAAATAAAAGTTATGCATCTCATTGTTAATTAAAATGCAATAGATACCTAACCACGGACACAGAGTGTTTTGCAGGTTATATTCAAATGTTTTGCTAACCCGCAAAGTAACAGTGATAGGAATAAGATTACAGTATCTTTCTTTCTTTCTTTGCAGAATTTTTCGCTTTTCGAGTTGTTTATTTGAAAGCCAGCAGGAAGTTAGGGTGAATTCACTGATCCAAAAGAAATTCTGTTTGTTAACAAATCATTATTTGCTTTTGAGCAGGAAGGAAAATATTAGAGATTTCCTGGACAGAGGGGTCTTTGATCTCAATAGATTAGAATTCAAAGTTCAAAGTTAATCTTTCATGGTGAGCATTTGGTCCATAATCGCAGATGAGGAAGCTCCTCAACTCAACAACAGTTTTATCGTGATAGACGCAAACAGATCAAGCACCATTGCCCAGAGAGTGAACCCAACCAGTCTCACACCAACAGCGAGATGACCATCACACACCCCGGTTACAGTTAGGGTGATCCACAAATACACAAGCAAATAACTGTATAACCCCAGCTAAAATGTAACAATAAATGAACTGGAACTTCACACCATAATCCCACAAAAGCATTTTAAAACAAGAACAATAAGCAGTGCTGGTCATTAGAAATACAGGGCCAGGCTGTGGACCACGCCCCCACCCAGAATGTCACAATATTACCAAAGTACATGTATGTCACCATGTACAACCCTGAAATTCATTTTCCATCAGGTCTGTTCAATACATCCACAATAGAATAATAACCATAATAGAATCAATGAAAGATTGTATCACCTGAGTTTTCAACCAGCGTGCAAAAGACAACAAACTGTGAAAATACAAAAGGAAAGAAATAATAAATAAATAAACAAACAAACAAATATATATCAATAACATGAGATGAAGAGTGCTTCAAAGTGAGCATATTGGTTGTAAGGAACTTTTCAGTGATGGGGCAAGTGAAGTCCAGTGCAGTTATACCCTTTGGTTCAAGAGCCTGATGGATGAGGAACTCCTGAACTTGGTGGTGTGAGTCTTGAAACTCTTGTACCTTCTTCCTGATGGCATCTGTGAGAAAAAAGCATCACCTGGGTGGTCAGCATCACCGTTGAGGGATAATGCTTTCCTGTGACAATGCTCCATGTAGATCTGTTCAATGTTGGGGATGGCTTTAGCTGTGATGGACTGGACTGTGTCCACTACTTTTGGTAGGATTTTCCATTCAATGGCATTAGTGTTTCCATACCAGGCTGTGATGCAATCAGTCAATATACTCTCCACCAGACATCTATGGGGGTTTGGCAAAGTTTTAGATGCCATGCCAGATCTTCACAAGCTACTAAGGAGGTAGAGAGACTGCAGTGCTCCCTTCATAATTGTACTTATGTGCTGGGCTCCGGACAGATGTTCTGAAATGATAACACTGAGGAAACTAAAGTTGCTGATCCTCCAATGAGGATTGGCTCATGGAACTCTGGTTTCCTCCTCCTGAATTCTATAATCAGCTCCTTCATCTTGCTGACAAGTGAGAAGTTGTTGTCTTGGCACCACTCAGTCAGATTTTCAATCTCCCTCCTATGTGTTGATTCAGCCATTGAAAGTGGTGTCATCAGCAAAGTTGAATATGGCATTGGAGCTGTGTTTAGCCACACAATCATATGTGTAAAGCGAGTATCGCAGTGGGTCTAAGCACACAGCCTTGTGAAGCACCTAAGCTGATGGAGATTGTGAAGGAGATATTGCTCCAAATCTGCACTCATGGAATCTGCAGGTGAGGAAATCAAGGATCCAATGGCATGAAGGAGAAATTGAGGCCAATTTCTTGAAGCTTACTGATTAGATTTTGAGGGGTTGATGGTAAAGAATGCTGAGCTGTAGTCAATAAAGAGTCTCCTGATGTATGCATGTTTCCTGTCCAGATGTTCAAGGTTGAGTGAAGAGCCAATAAGATGGCATCAGCTCCTGACCCCTTGCGCCAGTAGGCAAACTTGAGCAGATCCAAGTCACTTTTCAAGCAAGAGTTGATATGTTTCAGCACCAACCTCTCAAAACACTTCCTCACTATCAGTGCAACAGGACGCAAGTCACTGAGGCAAGTTACCATGTTCTTCTGAGGCACCAATATAATTGAAGCCTACTTGTGCAGGTAGGTACCTCAGACTGCTGAAGCGAGAATTTAAAGATCTCAGTGAACACTCCAACCCGTTGATCTGTGCAGGCCTTTAGTAGTTGGCCAGGTACCCCATCTAGGCCAGATGCTTTTCATGGGTTCACCCTCCTGAAGGATGCTTGAATGTCGACCTCAAAGACTGAAGTCACAGGAATATCAGGGGCTGTGAGAGTTCCTAATGGCTCCTCTATGTTTAGAAGGTCAAAGCGAGCATAGAATGCATTGAGCTCATTTGGAAGCAAGGCCCTATTTTCACCTATGTCACTTGATTCTACTTTATAGGAGGTGATAGCTTTCAAGTCCTGTCACAATTGTCCAGCATCCTTCATTGATTCAAGTTTAGTCCGGAATTATCACTTCACCCGTGAGATGGCTTTCCAGATGACCTGTTGTAACATTCTTGGCCGCCAGAGTTGGCCTCCAATCTGATCCTCAGCAGGATATGGTGAGGTACATGTACTATGAATTGCAAGGTATTTCAGTCTAGCAATTCACTTGAGTTTTCAGATTTGGTTAGACATAGGACTTGCATTGTGAACATCCCAGCAAAACAGAATCAACAGAACCAGAAGTGAAATTAAAGGCCAAGATCGCACTGTTGTTTTTCAAGGACCTTTTTAAAAACTTAATTAACCTGCTAAAGCAATTATGTTATATTCTTTATATTCTACTTGTCAGGTACATTATTTTGCATGTAATAATTTCTTTAAATATAATTGAAAATAAATATTTTAACTTGCTTTAGCCAGTAGATTTTCTGCTGTTTCTTCAATTCTGCCAATCCAAAGAGAGTGAAATTGTAGAAAAGATATAATCGGGCAAGGAGATTACTGCATGCAAGATAATTGGCTGTCTGCAAAGGCCAGATGTTCAATAAATATTTAGCTTCAGGATTATAGTGTCAGGGGACAAGGTCCAGCTCCAGGAAATGCTGTGAATCAAACTGAAAAGAGAAAATTTCCAAAAATAACATAATGCTCTGGAGAATGTTGTGTGACATCTGCGATAGGTGGAAACATTTCCTCGAATAAAATGGTAAATGTATGTATAGACTAAAAACTCACAATTGCCACTTTCATTGAGCACATAGAAATCTTTTCCAATATGTAAATTTGATACCAACGTAGATAATAAATCCTTGTATCTACTAGAAACTTACTTAACATTCAATAGACAACTCCTGGCTTATTCCACAATAGAGAGTAATTTTAAGCAGATTAATTTAACGTCGACACTAAAAGTACTGAATGCGGGCTTCACCTGCATGATTTGCACATGGGTAATTGATTATCAGAATCAGGTTTATTATCATGGGCATGTGATGTGAAATTTGTTAACTTAGCAGCAGCAGTTCAATGCAATACATAATCTAGCAGAGAGAGAAAAAAAAGTAATAAATAAAATAAAACATATTAATAAATATACAAGTAAATCAATTACATGTATTGAATAGATTATTAAAAATGTGCAAAAACAGAAATACTGTATATTTTTAAAAAATGAGGTAGTATCCATTCTAAGTCCATTCAGGAATTAGATGGCAGAGGGGAGAAGCTGTTCCTGAATCACTGAGTGCGTGCCTTCAGGATTCTGTACCTCCTACCTGATGGTAACAGTGAGAAAAGGGCATGCTCTGGGTGGTGGAGGTCTTTAATAATAGATGCTGCCTTTCTGAGACACCCCTCCCTAAAGGTATCCGGGGTACTTTATAGGCTAGTACCCAAGATAGAGCTGACTAGATTTACAGCCTTTTGCAGCTTCTTTCAGTCCTGTACAGTAGCCCCTCCATACCAGACAGTGATGCAGCCTGTCAGAATGCTCTCCAAAGTACAACTATAGAAGTTTTGGGGTGTATTTGTTGACATGCCAAATCGCTTCAAACTCCTAATAAAGTATGTTCATTGTCTTGGATTCTTCATGACTGCATTGGTATGTTGGAACCAGGTTAGATCCTCAGAGATATTAACACCCAGGAACTTGAAGCTGCTCACTTTCTCCATTTCTGATACCTCTATTAGGATTGGTATGCGTTCCTTTGTTTTACCCTTCCTGAGGTCCACAATCAACTCTTTCATCATACTGAAGTTGAATGCCATGTTGTTGCTGTGGCACCACTCCACTAGTTGGCATATCTCACTACTGTACGCCCTCTCGTCACCACCTGAAATTCTACCAACAATGGTAGTATCATCAGCAAATTTGTAGATGGTATTTGAGCTATGCCTAGCCACACAGTCACATGTATACAGGGAGTAGAGCAGTGGGCTAAGCACACACCCCTGTGGTGCGCAATGTTGATCGTCAGCCAAGAGGATATGTTATCACCAATCCACACAGACTGTGGTCTTCGGGTTCGGAAGGCAAACTGAAGGTAAATACATGCAAGTTATGCAAATAACAGAACAGAATCATAGAAACTGCTTTCTTAGAAGTTTGCATGGATTCAGTGTGTCATCTAAATCTGTAACAAGCTTCTATAGATGCACAGTAGAGAATATCCTGGTTGCATCATGGACTGGTGTGGAAATATCAGTGCCCAAGAATGGGAAAACCTACAAAAAGTGATGGGTGCAGCCCACTTCATCATAGGAAATGCCCTCTCCATCACTGTGCACATCTACAAAGAGCACTGCCACAAGAAAGCATAGGATCCCCACGTCCAGACCATGACCTCTTCTCACAGCTGCCTTCGGGAATGAGGTACAGGGATCTGTGTTCCCAAAGGCTATGGTTAGCTCATCTGGTAACTGAAGGGAGCATCCCAGTCTATGATGCAAGCTAACAGCTACAGATAAAATGTAGAACAGGTAAATAGTAAGGTATAAGCTCTAATCAAGTTAGGTTGTGAAGGCAGGAATCCATCTTTTCATATTAGAGAACCATTGAATAGTCTTATAACAGTGGGGTAGAAGCTGTCCTTGAGCATGACGATATGTGCCTTTAAGTTTGTGCATTATCCACCCAGTGGAAGAGGGGAGAAGAGAGAATGTACAGGGTCAGGGGTCTTTGATTATCTGGCTGTTTTACTGACAGGCAGCAGGAAGTACAGACATAATCCATAGAGGGGAGGCTGGTTTCCAGGATGTGCTGACCTGTGTCTGTAGTTTCTTGTTGCCACATACACAACAGTTCCTGTGGCAAACTGTCATGCATCCAGGACATAAACAGAAGCAAGTCAGCAGATACGGGAAACCTTGAGCAACACTTCGAAAATGCTGGAGGAACTCAGCAAGTCATGCATTATCTATGCAGGGGAATATGTCATCGGCATTTTGGGCTGCAACCCTTCATCAGGGCTCATGAGCATAGAAGTGTCTCAGGCTAAATAGCTGACTGTTTATCCCCCTGCATCAATGCAGTCTGATATGCTGAATCCTCTCGCATTTATGTGTAATTATTTTCTATGGTGCATCACTAAAAATTCAGAAGGGTTGATGTCATCTGTAACTGGCTCCTCAGCTTTCTGACTAACCAGGAAAGCTTTAGGGTTAATATTTTTGGCTATAGACATTTTTATCAGAATTGAGAGCTTGAAACAGCAGAATATCTCTGATAGGGTGGGGTTGAAGTCATCATGGTGATAAACTGTTGACAATGCATTCTAGTAGGTACACATGTTGGCATCTGGACTGAAAAACAAACAAAAAACAACAAGCCCTGGAGCAATTTCTACCAGCGGGTTGTTTTATTGTGTGTGGTTAATAGGGTAATGAGTCTGTTAGAGAAAAAGGAAATCACATGCAAAGCTACAAGTAAAAAGTGTGGGATAGAGTGCTGTAAGAAATGCCTCACAGATCAGGTTTCTCCTAGTGGAGAGAGAAAGATTGAGTCTATATTGCAGTTCTGTCACAAACTAAACAGCTAGTTACCTGAAATTGCTGACTTTGATATTCAGGTTCAACGGCTACCTCGTGGCCAGATAAACATGAGTTATTGTTTGTCAGGCTAATGCTGGGCTTTGTTAAGGCGGTGCTGGAGGCCACAGACAGATCTGAATGGGAGTGGTATGGAGAATTAACGTGGCAAGCAACTGGAAGCTCAGAAGGCTGAGAGCAAATACACCACGAAACGGTCACCAAATCTGTGTGTGGTCTGTCCAATGCAGAGAAGACAGAATTCTCAGCACCAAACCCAGTAGACTAAATCAAATAAACAAAAGACAGATATTGTGTGCTTTTGCTCACATGGAAAAGTTCCATGGAGATGGGCAAATAGGCCAGGGTGTTGTGAAGGGAGTAGTTACTTTCTAAATGCTAAGGGAGAAGGAACAATGGATCTGTAAGTGCAATTTCATTGAATTTATTGTTAAGTATGAACGGTTTAGCCAGACATAATTTTTACAAAAGTTTATTGATGATGGCCGTATATTCTATGTGATAGAATATATAACCAGTTTTAAAGGATCAGAATGGCTTTGATTATTGCTGCTGTTTAGTAAAGATAAGTGTAAGATTTGTATGTTGATGAGTGGTAAATCTGGACAAATTGTAATTACTAAGATATCGGAGCCAAAAAGTCAGACTTGGCATGAATGAACTTAAAGAATGCGAGTGTTTCAAAACATCACCACTTTGCCAAATGATGTTTATCTTAACACCTTAGAACGGGTGACTTCTTCATCACATTTAGTTTAAGTTTCCCTTTATTGAACCTAAGCTTTTAAAAACTTGTGAACTCAATCAACAATTTTAAAACTGACCAATATTTCCATGCTTTGTGTTGCCCAGACTATAGACTGTTCTTGAGCTTGGGCTCCTTAATCTAAATATTTAAAAAAATTGTGGGTACATTTTCTCCTGACTAAAGCACAAAGAAGCAAAGATTTCAGAAACTGTAGATAAGGTTTTGGCTCATCGTTTCTGTTCTCTAAACTAGATAATTAACCTTTGGCGTGAGTGATCATATATTAAGTTCTGACAAAATTGGACAATACTTTGATAGAAATAGTCACGTACAGTGGCATAATCTTCACTTGTCAATAGTTCTTCAAGTCTAATTTAAAAAGAAAGATCCTTTTGTTTTCCAAAACTGCTATCCATGGAATAGAACTTTCTCTAAAGTTAAATCTGAATCATTTACTATGTAGTAAAAGATTACTAATTTAGTACACTTAATACCAAGTCTTTCAAAGTGTTATTTTCTGTGTGTGCTCCTTTGCAAGTTAAACTTATGCTTTAATTATTTTGTAGGCAATGAGATTTGCAATTCATTAAATCTGTTGCTTAAGCTATACCCATGTCTGAGATAAGCTCCTTATTTTTGCATTTCAGTAAACTATAAAATTTACAACCTCTACATCCATATTAAGTGTACATAAAATATGCACACATGTTAAGTTTTCAACAGTGTTTTGCAGAATCAAGATGGTTAATAAAAGCACTGTCATATGGAAGGGGCATATTTCCATTTAGCAGACAGGAAAGAAAAAGCTGAGCAATGGCATTTTAAAATGAAGACCGAAAAAGCTGAAGGTATAAAATAGTTATTAACTGAAAGAGATAGATTGATTATTATTTTAGGTGAATACTAAATCAAATTAAAATTTCCACAGTCAAACCTGTTTTAGAAAGCATGATTTAAGTTTCTAGATGACGTAATCGCCTTAATCTCAAAACCGAGAAGTAAAATAGAATTTAACCATTATACATCTGTGTCTTTGTTTTATTCCTGCAACCTCACCTTTGAACCTAGTTCACAGAGAAGATTAGAATCTACTGGTCCTGATAACTATTATAAATTACAAATTGGAGAAGAGTGGACAACAATTTTTTTTCACCGGACATGAATTATTGTATCAAATGAGGCACATCATTTTGTTGTCTAAAGGTCGCCAATCTATTACAATGATGAATAACTGTGTCCTGACCCAGAGGTAACAAGTTTGATACTGAAGATTTGGTCTGAAATTTGAACTACTTTACCTTTGGGCTATTTGTGTAATTTAGTTGGTACATGCAACACACACGCTGCAGATAGTACTGCTGCCACACACTTCCAGGTGTCTAGGTTTCAGCCATCCCAAAGACCCAAAGATATGCTAGCTGGTTAGCTAACTTTGGCAAATCACCAGTTTGAGGAGGTTATTGCAAAAATAATTAATTGGGCATCAATGGGTGCGTGCAAAAGAGAATAAATTGCTGGATTACAGGGGAATAAGGGGAAGGGAAAATGAACAATGGATTTCCTCCCCTGCAAACTGTATGGCAATAATAGTGGGCTGCTCCTAACACAGCATGAGGTGTGTTGGTTGTTAATGCAAATGATGCATTTCACTGTACACATGATAAGTAAATCTGAATCTGAATCAGAAGCTAGTGAGTTCACCCTCTCTGCTGTTCTGGTGTAAGGAAAAGGGTAGTTATTGTTTGAATGCATCTTTTTGGATGCAGCAATGGAACCTGAGAAGGATACTATTTCAAAATATGAAATAGTGGTCAGATAATGCAATTAATTTGAATTAAATGTTTGATATACATTACTTAGTTTACACTTCTCAATAGAGAATACTTCCACTTTTTTTTTGAAGCACCATTTTATTAGTGAAGACTAATACCCTTGTCTGTGATTCCCCGAGGAGGAGAAAGGTGGAAGTGTTATAACAAAACACAATTGCAAGCAGACATGGGCAGGAACTTGTTCAAATGAAGATCCACCATATACCTGGATGGACAGGCAGCTTTGAGCAAAGATGCTAAGGAACATCTGACAGCTACCAATATCCACAGCTACACAGGCTCTGAGGATAAAATGTATAGAAATATCAAGTGGTGAACAAAGGAGGTTGGATGGGGGAGTGAGGATGGTGGTGCTTGCAAGGTGAAAGTCATCCTGTTCCTCTTGGATAGGTGTATGGATGGAAAGGATATATATATAGTTTAATGTAGTTTAAGCATTACTTTCATGCTTAGGTCTTAACTAAGATTACAGATATGGTTCTGCTAAGAAGATTAACGATGCCAATTTGCTCAGATAAAGTTAAATACTGCTTCCTACTTGTGGCTGCCTTTCACAAAGCAGCTGGTTAACATTAGACAGAATGAGCCAACAGTGTGAACAGTGAACATGGGTGTTTGGTTTTATTTAAAATGCCTCCCCCAGTCACTTCCCTTTTCTGTTCCATTGCCAGCGAAGTTGAAATAGAGACCTCACGTAAATAAGCTAAAACAATTTATTAAACACTGGAAAAAAAACTTACAAACTTCAGCTTCTTTGAAAGGAAAAAGAGTGAATGATCATAAAATATCACATACAGAATGTTGGGGGAAATCGACAGGTCAGGCAGCATTTATGGAAATGAACGTGCAGTCAACGTTTTGGGCCAAGACGCATCTTCAGGACCTTCAGGTTCCAAAAATGTTCAATGCTCAATAAATTTTACATGCGTCTAATCAATATAATTAGAGCATATGACCATAAGACATTGGAACAGAATTAGGCCACTTGGCTTACCAAGTCATCTCTGCCATTTCATCATGGCTGATTTATTGAATGGGGTTGAGAATAAGGATAATAAATTTACTTTAAACTTTTCTTCTGCCTTCTCCCCATAATCTTTGATGCCCTTACCTATCAACCTCCACTTTGAATATACCCAATGACTTGGCCTCCACAGCAGCCTGTGGTCTCTCTGGCTAAAGAAATTCCTCTTCACATCTGTTGTAAAGGAAAGTCCTTATATTCTGAGTCTGTGCCCTCTGATCCTAGACTCCCGAACCATAAGAAACATTCACATCACATCCACTCTATTGAAGCCTTTTAATACTCCATAGGTTTCAATGAGATCCCCCCCCACCCCCATTTGTCTAAACTTCAGTGAGTACAGGCCTGGAGTAATCAAGCTGTCCTCATATGTTAAGTCTTTCATTTCTGGGATCATACTTGTGCACCTCCTTTGGACCTTCCTCAATGTCAGCACATCCCTTTTTAGATAAGAGCCTCAAAACTCCTTATAATACTCCAAGTGGAATCCGCCCATGCCTTATAAAGCCTCTTTCTCTATTCTGTTTCTGTTTAGCTATGCAATGGAGGAACACATTGTACTGAAGAACGATATACCATTCTTCAGAAAGCAAGCTGCTGAGATCAGATTTCATCCATCTTTCTGAATTACTCCTGTAACCATCACCCAAATAAACAGAAAAAAAAGCTGACAGCACTGATGAATTTAAAATAAATTTTTGAAATATAAATAAAAAATCACCTCTTTGCATCTTTGACCAGGCAAACAGACTAAGATTCCAGCTGCTGATCAGGACTGAACATGTATTTTGGCAGAAGGAATAAAAGCATAGACTATTTTCAAAATGGGGAGCAGACTCAGAATTCAAATTTGGAATTAGGTGTCTCAGTGCAGAATTACGTTAAGGTTAACATGTAGGATGAGTTGGTAGTATTGAAGGCAAATGCGATGTTAACAACCATCCTGAGAGGGTGCAAAACTGAAGCTGTATAAAACATTGGTCAGACTGCATTTGAAGTATCGTAAGAGTTGCAAGGTGTTGATCAGCCTGATGGAAACTGTTCACAAACAAGAGAAAACCCGCAGATACTGGAAATTCAAGCAACACACAAAATGCTGGAGGAACTCAGTAGGCCATGCAGCATCTATGGAAAAGAATACAGTCGACATTTCAGGCCAAATCCCTTCGGCAAATAACTGTTTTTGAGTCTAACAGTCCAGCTGTGGTTGCAGTGTAGCCTCTTCCCTGATGGGAGCCAGACAAAAAGTCCATAAGCAATGTAGATGGGATCCTTCACTGTAGTGCGAGTCTTTCTCGAGCATATTTCTTTATGGTGGGTAGACTGATGTAGGTGATGAGTAGTCATTTAACTATTTATTGTAGAGCCCTCCTGTCTGCCACACCATACCACACTGTGACTTGGCGTATTGGGATACTCTGCACTGTGCATCTATAAGAAGTCATGAATATTTTGTGCCACATGTCAAAGAAAGGATGTGTTGACATTAAAGAGGGTCTAGAGGAGATTTATAAAAATGATCCCAGGAATGTAACGGTTAACACATGAAGTGTTTGATGGCTATGTGCTAGTATTCACAGGAGTTTAGAAGAATGAGGGGAGATCTCATTGAAACCCTTCAAATAAAAGCCGAGATAGAATGGAAGCAGAAAGGATGTTTCCAATAATGGGAGAATCTGGGACCAGAGGGAACAACCTCAGAATAAAAGGATGTCCATTTAGAACGGAGATGAAGAGATCTCTTTAGCTAGTGTTTGGGGAATCTGAGGAATTGAATGACCACTGATGACTGGAGATCAAGTTATTAGAAATATTTAAAGCAGAGGTTGATAGGTTCTTGATAAGTAAGGGTGTCAAAGGTAATGGGGAGAAGGTAGGAGAATGGGTTTGAGAGGACAAATAGATCTGCTATGGTCAAATGACAGAACAGACTTGATGGGCTTCAATTATACTTCTATGCTTGTATATTGGGTCTTGACGTATAGGTAGGGTCAGGACTACAACATGCTCATATCATACCTCTTATAGCAATATTTACTCACAGCTTAATGGCTGCATTAAGTAGTGTTGCTATTGATCAAAGAGAACAGAGAATCTTGGGCTACATTATCTCGGGTGAGGACACTGTAATAGCATCAAGGACCCTCCGCTGCTTCTCTAACAAAAAAATGTGGGTCACTACTGATCTAAAGGCTCTTCTCAACCACAAAGAGTGAGTCTTTAGACCAGGAGATAGGGTGGAATTGAAACATGTGCAGAGGGAGCTAAAGGAGGAGATCAAGGTGGCTAAAGAGGAATGCAGGAGAAAAAGCCTGGGGAGAGTGGCACATGGAAGGTGTGGAGAGGCATGAAGAACGTCACTGGCTTCGGTCAGCCTAGCTGTACAGCTTCGAAATGCAGCCATGAATTAGCTAATGAGTAAAACCAATTCTTCAATAGGTTTGATGATTGCCCTCCTGTTCACACCCCCTCAGCACACTGGTCCAGATGACGAGGCACTCAATGTTCCCTCAGTACTGATATATCTGTTCCTCCCTCCTCTCCTCTTCAGTTCAACACGTGGATTAACAACAGAGGCCGCTATTGTCTTCATTCTCTCCTTACCCTCCAGCTACCATCCGCACCTCCACATAACAGCTGCTATTGTCGGGATTTTCATCTCCCCCTGCCCCCACCTTCCACCAACTCCTCAGTCATTAAGGACTCGCCTTCACTACTGAGCTGGTGAGAAGGTCTCTGGGGAAACTCAGCCACGGCAACGCACTGTGGCTGGATGGGGTGAACCCTAGGGTCTTGTAGGAGTGTGCTCAGCAGTTCTGTAGAGTACTTCAGTGCATTTTCAATCTCAATCTCATTCTGGAAAGTGTGTGGACTGAGTGGAAAACATCATGTGTGGACCCAGTACCCAAGAAGGGCCAACCAAAAGTCTTGAATGACTACCACCCAGTGTCCCTGACTTCACACAGCATGAAGACCCTAGAGAGGCTGGTCCTGGTTCACCTCCAACCCCTGGTCAGATCAACCCTCGATCTCCTGCAGTTTGCCTACCAGGAGACATTGAATTTGACACTGCTGTCATCTTCCTGCTGAACAGAGCCTACTCCCATTTTGATAAGCAGGGCAGCACTGTGAGGTTCATGTTTTTTTTTATTTCTCAAGTGCCTTCAATACTATACAGCCCTCATTTCTGGGGGAGTAGCTCTGTTCAATGCAGGTTGGCTCTTCCATTGTATCCTGGATAATGGACTACTTGACTTGCAGACCACAGTTTGTGTGATTTCGGAGCTGTGTATCAGACATGGCTATAAACAGCAGACTGCATTGGCTCCCTTCTTGTTTACCTTGTATATCTTGGACTTTAGGTTCAACACTGAGTCATGTCATCTATAGAAATTCTTTGATGACTCAGCAACAATTGCATGAAGGAAGGAGGGGAGAATGAATCCAGGGCCGTGGTGGACGACTTTGTCAAATGGAGCAAGCTGAATCATCTGCAGCTCAACATCAGTAAGACCAAAGAGATGGTGATGGACTTTAGGAAGACTACGCATGCATTGTTTCCTGTTACTATTGATAGTGAGGAAGTGGATGTGGTGAGGACCTACAAGTGATTTGGGGATGCACCTGGATGACAGACTTGAATGGATCACCAACACAAAGGCTGGGTATATACAAGAAGGGCCAAAGTCACCTCTACTTCCTAAGGAGACTGAGGTCCTGTGGAGTATGTAGATCTCTCCTTCACATCTTCTACCAGTCTGATGACACCAGCACCAGTCTTCTATGCAGTGGTGTGCTGGAACAATGGCATCAACATGGGTGATGCCAACAGGCTCGATAAACCAATTAAGAAGGGTCGTGCAGGAGTCAAACTGGACACACTGGAGGCTGAGGTAGAACAAAGGATCCTCTGGAAAATCCTGGCAATTCTGGACAATGTTTCTTACCCCTGCATGCCACCTTGGCTGAACAGAGGAGCACTTTTAGTAAAAGACTAAGACAACTGCACTGCTCCAGAGAGGTCCTTCTTACCCTCTGGTGATTAGATTCTGTAATAAGTCAATCTATATCCAGGGAAGTGGTGACCCCCCCCCCTCCTTTACCTTTCCCTCCCACCTGACTTCACTTATCACATTCTTGCTATCCTACTTCCCCTTCTCCCCAACCCCAACTTTTTATTGTGGCGTCTTTCCACTTCCTTTCCAGTCATGAAGGAGGGTCTTGGCCTAAAACATCGACTGTTTATTCATTCCCATAGATGTTGCTGACCTGCTGAGTTCCTCCAGCATTTTTTTATCCGTGCTTTCACTAATCTCATAGCTGTTAATTTGAACTATATTTAAGGTGGTATACCAACTTCATGGTTATCAAATTTCATTAAACTTGAAACCTGGGAATGAAGAAAAACATATAGTTCAGTGAATACTTTATCAGGTGCAGCTGTACACCTGTTGGTTAATGCAAATATTTAATCATTCAATCATCTGGCAGCATTTCAATGCATAAAAGCATACAGGTATGGTCAAGAGGTTTAGTTGTAGTTCACCCCAAACTTGAGAATGGGGAAGAAATATGATCAAAATGGTTGGACCATGCAATGATTGTTGGTGCCAGACAGGGTAGTTAGTGTATCTCAGAAACTACTGATCTCCTGGGAATTTCAAGCACAAGTCTTTAGAGTTTATGGAGAATGATGCAAAAAACAAATTTATTGAGCAGCTGTCTGTGAGCAAAAATGCCTTGTTAATGAGGGAAAATGGCCAGACTGGTTCAAGCTGACAGGGAGGCAACACCAACTTGAATAATCACGTGTTACAACAGTGGAGCGCAAAAAAAAACACCTCTGAACGCAAAACACGGCAAACATTGAAGTGGATGGGCTATAGCACCAGAAGAACACAAACATGCATTCAGTGGCCACTTTATTAGGCACAAGAGGTCTCTAATGATGTGGCCTCTGAAGGTACATCTAAAGGTAAGAAAAAAAATCTGTTGAATTAATCACTAACTGAACAGTTAAAAAATAACACTTTGGCATTCTGCAAACCCAAACATCATATGCTCTATTAATTTTTGCAATTTTCAGGTCAGCAGTACTGCGGTCTTTGATAGAATGAAGTGTATTTAATTGGCTGTTTAGTAATAACAGCATGAAATTCAAAGAAATTTGTTTTGGCATTCACTCACTTACTGCTTTAATATTCAATGACATAACTTTATTTCATTTTTGACAATGTTATATGAGAGTTGTGCTTACCAGCGAAAATTAAAGTCCCTGAAACAGTTGACAACAGCAAAACCGTGAATATTTCCAGGCGTATAAACTGATTGTCATTCTGTTTTACCAAGAAATGCTTATTGTGTGTTTTAATACAGTCAGTTTTACTTACCATACACTTCATAACTGTGTAATTGGGTTAGATTCATAGAATCTCAAATGCTAAACATATTCCTATATATATATATATTCATTGTTTGCTATTCTATTAGCTGGATGGTTAAATGTGTGTATGCTCAATTTCAATTCCTTTATTAGAGAACATGGAAAACAATTCTATGACATTATTTTAATCACAAAATAAGAAAGGATAATTAGATGTTCAAAACATTAAAGAAAAATGAATTGCTGAAGGCTGTTGCTTTAGCTCTGGGATGGTAGGTTCAAATCCGGCCCAGACAAAAGGGATTATACTTTATTTATTTTCATCTCAACAAGATAGATTCAAAATCAAAATTATAGCATGCATAAAGCTCTATCCAAGGCGGCATTAAATTGATTATTTTAATAACTGAATGTCACAGCGTTTTCATAACAGGGAGCATTTTTGAAGTTGAGTGATATAAAATATAGCCAGGGAAGCAGTATGCAGGGTGTGTCTGACCTGGCAGTACCTGCTGTCATCAGATGCATAAAAGACAAATATATAATCCCCCAGGCAGTTATCCCTCAGTCTGATAAGAAGCAAGATCAAAGACTTGCAACATGAAAGGTCAAAACAGTCATCTGAGGCAAAAGGGCAACAGAAATGTTTTATAATCAGGTTAAGAAATAAACAGAGACCATTTTTTAACTCAAAGGTCATGAATCTCCTTTTGCAGAAGAAGATTTTGAATTAAACTCTTGTATCTTTTTGGAATAGGACTCTGCCACATGGCCAACCTGCAAAGGTTTCACAGGATCAGTCCCTTAAACTGACCAAGTTTAATCTTATATGTCCATCCTTTGGATGTTGCAGGTGGAACATTTTCAGTGCAATGTTGCTTTGAAGGTTTCATTGTCACTTTGAAAAGTTGGCACTTCCCTTACTTAAAGCAATGCTTATAAATGAACTAGCTGTTGCTATAAGAAAGAACCTGCAAACCTAAGCCTATTTGAGAGGGATCCATGACTCAGATCTGAAAAATGCTGAGAGATGAAAATATTGTAGATATTTTTTTCTAACTTGCACTCTGAGCAAAGGATGAACATATAAGATTAACTCAGCTTTAGAAGTACTCTGGTAATATGAGAAAATGTATCCCTTACAAAAGCAGTTTAATTGTCCAAAAATAAAAATGTAAATCCTAGGCCAAAAGTGAGATTAATAAAAATGGAGCAAAAACCATGTTTCGGCAAAACTATTATTCTTGGGCTAAGAGAGACGGAGCTTCTATTACATCCTGAACATGATGAAAGGAAAGGATAGGGGAATAATGAGTTCCGCGTGTTTCACGTCCTCAAAAAGACCTAATGGAATATACATTCTCTTATCTATTTAATACTGTTTTTTTCTTATTACTGTCTTGTTTTTATCTACTGCTTTATTTAATTGCCTGAGAGGAAGCTAAACAGAGTTTCATTGTACCTATGTATAATGACATTAAAGGTCATTCAATTCTCTGTACTTGAGATTGAATTAACCAAAATTATTGATACTTAATAGAGTACAAGTGGTCTTAATAACATATCTCCCCATTCTCCTTGGCAATTAGCCTGTTGCCACGTTCCAATCTGTTCCTGATTGGTAGCAGATACAGATATTGTCTGCTAATCTTAACAGCTTTCCATCCCTAGGATGTAATACCCTGCAAGTGAAGCCATTACATCATGCTCTGAAGATGGTTCTTTCTGTCTGCATGGACCTGAGGCTTCTTGTGAAATTCTTAGTACCCAGGTTTGCCAAATCTGGAGAGCTGCAGGTATGTTGCTATTTCAGTTTGATATAATTTGGACAGTTTCACAGATTATTCATTTCATGAAATAAATTATACTGTTTTCTTTCTGTCTACACAACCTCTCTTGTCTCACTCTCCTGCTTGCTCTCCATAGCTTTCAATATTCCTATTTTTAAATTTACAATTAGCATAATTTTGTTTGAATAATGTGTAATGACAAGGAGTTATACATTTCATTTAGTGCTCTACAAAGATTTTTTTTAGTCTACTCAGATCTTGATGTGATTTTTTTTCGACTTGTGTCCGCACAGCCTCAGAATACAAGAGTATGTCATTAGAACAGAGATGAATGGAATTTCTTTAGCCAAAGGGTGGTGAATCTATGGAATTCATTGGCACAGACAGAAGTAGAGGCCAAGGTTTTGGGAATACTTAAAGCGGAGATTGATATGTTCCTCGCTAGTAAGAGTATCAAAGGTTATGAGGAGAAAGAAGGCAATGGGGTTGAGAAGGATAATAAATCAACCATAATTGAATGGCAAAGCCGATTTGATGGGCCAAATTGCCTAATTCTGCTTCTATGTCTTCTGGTCTTATGGTCTCCCATTGTTCTAAGTGAATAGCACAAAAGAGCTTTAAATTCCCACAAAATGAGCATTTTAGTATTATTCACTCCATATACATCAATTTAAAAAAATTCAAAATATTTGAGCCCTATTTTATACACCTAACCCTCTATTTACACTACAATTTTCACAATATTTCCTGTTGGCCCACACAGAAATTTTATCTCCATTTCTCTCTCATTCTCGCATTTCTTAAAAACAGATTTAAACCTGTAAAATTTAATAATGGATTGTGCTTCCTCACATGCCCATTAATTGCAATCTACAGTAGCACCAGGCTTAAAATAAAATCTGTCCCACCAATACTACAAATAATCAGTAGTGGAAACCTGCAGGGAATGGTTAATTGGTTCACAGGCACCTGATCATTTTGAAGTCAACCAGAGACGTGTCTTCATTTTGTTTCTAGTGATCTCTGCTATCAGTCTTTGTTGCTCCATTGGCCAGGAAGATTGACCATATGGTGCTCCACCTGGATTTTGGACTTGGCCAAATTTTTATTCATCGATTCAGAGTTTGGTCTTTGCTTGCTAGGTAAAAAATACTCAACCCCTGTTGGCCTTTAGCATTGACCTTAATATAAATCAATGCAAACAATATTTCAGAAATCTTTGGAAATGCACTGTGTTGTTCAGTCTTCATTTCCTTCTAAATCTTATTATTAACACATGGCGGCACTGTAGTGTAATGGTTAGCATAATATACTAGAGTGCCAGCTGTCTGCAAGGAGTTTGTATATTCTCCAAATGACCACCTGAGTTTCCTCTGGGTGCTTCAGTTCCTCCCACCAGCCAAACATGTAATGGTTAGATTTAGTGCTTTGTGGGCATGCTATGTTTGCGACACTTATGGGCTATCCAGCACACTCCTCGCTGATTTGATTTGATGCAAACAATGCAGTTCTATAAGATGATAAGAAATAGAAGCAGATTAGGCCATTTGGCCCATCAAGTCTGATCTGCCATTCCATCATTTCACTGTATATTTCAATATACAGGTGTCCAATAAAGCTTACCTTTATGACCTGTTTATTAACTCTTCATTCCACTTTATCTAATTTCTACTGGTCTTTTAGTGCAAATAGAGTAAAACCAGATCTAGACCCTACAAAATATGAACCTTCACTGCAATTTATTCTACTCCTTGTTTGTCTCTTTGTAACTATGGAGAAGTTCACAGCTGAACAGCCAACTCAGTGAAAGAGACCCTTTGGTCTGCCAGAAACCTGTTGGTGTGCCAGTGCATTGAGGAATTCTGCCAACTGGCACATTCCATGCTACAGGAGTACGTGCCGAGGGACACACTGAAGCTTGCTGCAGCCACTGCAAAGTGTCAATGGGGACGGACCACAGTGTAACTAGAGAGGGAGTGGCTAGTTCGGGTCAGGAAGCTCCTTAACGATATGTCGTGGTATACCACCCCAAAGTGCCACATGAGCGGCAGCAGTCCTGTTACTATGTAGGAATTAGAGTAGAACACTACTGAAAGCATTGACTATGATTGTAAAGAATGTAAAAAAAATGCCACTATAGTGTAATAGTTAGTGTGATTCTATTACAGCTCAGGATGTTGGAGATTAGTGGTTAATTCCAATGACATCTGTAAGGCGTTTTCATATTCTCACTATCAACATGTGGATTTCCTCCAGGTGATCCAGTTTCCTCCCACATTGCTGGGCCGTAATGCTATATCTCTTAATAAGTAAAATAAATAAAGGCATTGCAGAGTTTATTCCTGTAATTATTTAATATGAATACTTTATTTTGTTTTGAAAAATTCACAGCTGAAAGCTCAGTATGCATAACAGACTCCACTACAAAACATAAGAGTGAATCCAAGTCAAAATCAATTAAAGCAATGCAGACAAAATACTGGAGAAACTCAGCAGGCCAGGCAGCATCTATAGAAAAGAGTAACCAGTCAATGTTTCAGTCAGAAACCCTTCATCAGGTCCTTTTTGTGTGTATTGCTTTGATTTCCATCGTCTGCAGATTTTCTCTTTCTTCAAAATCAACCAAAGGTCTTTACAACTAACTTAAAATAGATATTTGTGTGAGGCTGTGATGCACCATCACAGCCTCCGAGATGTGAGGCGAGATATAGGCTTTTATTAGCTGGAAGAAAGAACAAGCAGCAATTGTCCCTACACTGCATCCTGGAGACTGAGGCCATGGCTCAGTCTCCAATTGCCTTTATACCGGGGTCCATGGGTGGAGCCACAGTCAGTGGGAGGAGCACCAGGAGCAGTCAGCGGGGGGGGGGGGGGGGTGGTTGTCCAGACAGGGAGATATAGTTATATAGTTCACCACAGGCTGCATACAGAAAAATTCAGTCTCATTCAAAAAGAGCTTCTCTGGCTTTCACAAAGCAAGTGATTTTGCGGACGGGTGCATAGCAGTGTAAAATGCTCAAAAGTATCATTATTCTCTTGAATTCATGAAGAAGTTAATTTTTGCTGTAAAATTTTAATTTTGCAGATAGCAAAGTATTCAAACCATGTTGCATACTGGATATCATGGGGCAGAATTTCCTTGAGATTTATTCTCACACTCCACAAAAGGACATGTGGGCAATGAACAGTGCTCCTTTGCTGCAGTCTACAGGTAAAGAGTAAGAAAACAGATGGCATATTCATAACTGAGGTCCCTTACCTGTTTCCACTAAAGAAAGAAGTTTCTGAAAATGTTTAAGACATATCTCATGGTGATTCTCTTAAGATGTACAGTTCTATTCCATATATTTATTTGATGTAATCAATGCTTTAATGACACACACAGACAGGTAAATATAGTACTCAAGAATACTGGACAGTGGATTTAGTCCATTTCTGTTTTTTTTTGTTCTTGTTGTATCTCCCTCATGTGTGGTTTAAATAATGCCTCAGAGAAAGGCACAGAATGAGTCGCTAGTTGGGTAAAGTTCAATTTAGAACAAAGATGAGGAAAAATTTCTTTAGGCAGAGGGTGGTGAATCTGTGGAATTCGTTGCCACAGGCAGCTACGCAGGCCAAGTCACTGGGTATATTTAAAGCGGAGGTTGATAAGTTCTTGATTAATCAGGGAGTCAAAGGTTATGGGGAGAATGGTGTTGAGAGTGTTAATAAATCAGCCACGATGGAATGGTGTAGCAGATTCGATGGGCTGAATTGCCGAATTCTGCTTGTGTGACTTTTGGTCTTATTGTCTGATTCTGTCACGGAACATTTTAATGTCACAGAGTTTGGCTTTTTTTTTACAATTGATGAATGAAGCCAACCCCAACCATTCAGAAAGGAAAGGAAAAAGTTTGAAGTAATTTTATTATCAAAGTACATATATGTTATCATATGTAACCTTGAGATTCATTTTCATGCAGGCATTTCAATAAATCCATAATAGAATAATAACCATAATAGACTCAATGAAGAACCTTGCTAACTTTGCATTCAACCAGTGTGCAAAAGACAACAAACTGTGCAAATATGAAAAGAAATTAATAATAATAATAATAAATAAGCAATAAATATTGAGAATATGAGATGAAGAGTCTTTGAAAGTGAGTTCATAAGTTGTGGGAACACTTAACAATGGGGCAAGTGAAATTGAGTGTAGTTACCCATTTGGTTTAAGAGCCTGGCGATTGAGAGGTAATAATTGTTCCTGAACCTTGTGGTCTAAGTCCTGAGGCTCCTGTACCACCTTCCTGAAGTTCACCAGCACCCACTTTCATGCTGCTTGGCATAGCTGTTGTCTTTAGGTTGAAGTAAAATCCAAGATAAAGTTTGCTGCATTGTTGACAAAATAGGGAATACCATCACTGAGGAATTCGCAGGAACAGGTGTGATTTTTCAAGTCAGCCCCAGTGTCATTCTATTTTCTGCCTCTGGCTAAGTAATAGAAGAAAACTGCATGATGTGAAGATTGCTACAACTCATGACCTACTTAACTGCCTATCACAAATACAAGAATGTCATGATGTTCCCTTACAAGTGATCATTCCTGGCATTTACATAGTCATTTATAAAATGTACAGTACATAACGTAGGTTTATCTTAAAGTTGATGCTGACTTCATAGAGACAGATTTTAAGAAAGCTCACAACCACTTTTGACACAAAATGATTGCATAATGTATACCTATTTGCAATTTAGATTGAACCTTATGGTGTTAATCAAGCATATAAACTAGCAAAAAATTAAATGAAAAAATTAACTAAATATTGAGGACTTCAACATTCATTTATTCATCAGTCTCAGAGGGAATCACGTTCTTACATGACCCAATGAGAAGATGTTGTACCATCTACCTTCCTTCATTTCTTTTTTTTTAAATAGTGAGTACAGAGAATGTAGGAACAGGATTCTTTGGTGAACCGATGAAAGAAGCAGCAACCATAATCAGAGAAGCACACAGTTGTGATTTATTATCTAAAGAAAGGAAGAGCACAACTCTTCATGTACAGTATATAACCAGAGGGTCGAGGTTTAGGATAAGGGTTAAAAGGGTTAGAGGGAGTCTAAGGAAGATTTTCCTTTAACTTAGAGAGTGTTTGATGATAGAGCCAGACCCTCTTGCAATATAAGACATATCAGGAAAATCATCAAATCATAATGGGCCTGGTGCTAGCAAATAGGATTAATATAGACAGAGTCAATGAAGTTTGGGTAAGTATATGGATAGGAGGTCAAAGGAGTGTTATGGACCAGGTACAGGTTAATGGGACTATGCAGAATGGCACTATCTAGATAAGCCACAGGGCCTATTACTATGGTGTAGTAGTATTGACTCTATGAGTTATACAGCATAGAAATGGAAACTTTGACCCAATTTACCTGAAGCCTACCTGAACTAGTCCAATTTGGTTGCATTTGGCCTATAACCCTCTTAATCCTTTTCTATCCATGTCCAAATGTCTTTTAAGAGTTGTAATTGTATCTGGCTCTACCACCTCCTCTGACAACTTATTCTGTATACCTACCATTCTCTGTGAGGAAGTTTTGTTTTCCCCTTTAAATCATTCCTCTTTCAAGTTAAAACCTATGCCCTCCTACTTTATACTTGGAAAAATACTATGATACCTATCCTGTCTAGGCCCTTCATAACTTTATAAGGTGGCTTCATAAACTCCTTTAAAAACTGTCCCAGCCAATCAAATCTCTTAGCAACATCCTTGTGAATCATTTCAAGTTCAAGTTCAAATTCAAATTTATTGACACTTGACTGTACATATATACAACATTCCTGCAGATCACAGTATTCCCACAAAACATATATCACACACAGCATATTGCATAAAATATTAGCACAAATAAGTTCATTCAAAAAGCATGTAGTGCCTAGCACCGATAAACAGTAAGCAGGACAGAAGCAGTGAACAGCTTGCCATCCTAGTGACAAGAACTCAATGATGACAGGGCATTCATTAGGCTCACAGCCTGAGGGAAGAAGTTATTATCCAGTAGACAGTCCAAGTCTTGATGCTCCCCAACCTCCTTCCTGGTAGTAATGGGTCAAAGAGATTGTGGGATGGGTGGTAGGGATTCCCAGCAATGATTCGGGCCCTTTGTATACAATGATCCCAGTAAATGTCACAAATAGAGGGAAGGGAGGCCCCAGTGATCTTCTCGATGTTCCATTCTGGACCTATCAAACTTAATCACATACTTGTGAATGTTTGCATCACCTTCATAGGCATGGTTGGTCACAAGGCTTCTTTCTGTGCTTTAAAACTCTATGAATCTGTGATCACAATTCTTGCTCTACAAGATAGTTTAAAACTGCTTGCTAGAAAGTAAGTAATGTCACCCTGTTCTTCAGATGATGAGAAGGTCTATATGTTACTTTTGAGAGAAATTGGCCAGGAAAGCCCAGGAATAGTTGTGTGTCGATGGTACACGTGATTAGAATCCAAGTGTAACTTGCATTTTGTATAATCTCAGATATGCAGCCTGGTAGAACAGAGCAAGTAGAAAGTCACAGAGAGTTATAGACAATAGACAATAGGTGCAGAAGTAGACCATTCGGCCCTTCAAGACTGCACCGCCATTCTGAGATCATGGCTGATGAAGATTTGGAACACAGAGCCATTTGCCAGAAGTATATCTTCAGAAAATATTATAAAAAAAAGCAGAATGAACTAGATGAAAGGACCAAAGCCAGCTCCCTACAGATATAACACTGCAGGAGCGAGAAGTACACCTATTAATGGTAATACTTTGATCATGATTTAATAGTTGGGGTAAAAGGAGGAGGGTGTAACAGTGCCAAACATAGAAGCAATGTTAAGGAAGGTGAAGAATGAAAAGATCAGCATTACGGGCATGGCTTTGAGGAACAACCGTCTCTCAAAAAAAAAATGGAGAATGAGATCCCTGAGGAATGGGTGTAAAATCAGTCATTGTAGATTTCATCATTTGGGTGAAGTCTGAAAGAAATTTGGTATTAGGGAGGACAGGATGAGAAACCAGCCCTTTGGCAGGTAGCTTCTACTGGAGTGCTTTTCGAATGGAATCAGAAAAAGAAACATTAATAGTGCATAAAACAAATTATGTTGTGTTTATTGGTTCATGTACTGTTCAAAAATCTGATGGAAGAGGGGAAGAAACTGTTTGTAAATCATTTGAGTGTGGATCTTCCGACTCCAATACCTCCTCCCCAATGGTGGTAATGAGAAAAGGGCATGTCCCGAATCATAAGATCTTTATTGATGGATGCTGTCTTCCTGGGGCACTGCCTTTTGAATATCTTCTCAACCATGCCCATGATGGAGAGGAATGAGTCTACACCCCTCTGTAGTCTCTTGAAATCCTGTGCTTTGGGACCTCCATTACAGACTTCACCATACCATCAGGATGCTTTCCTCCATACTTTTTAAAAATTTTCAAAAAGTATTTGGTGGTGTACCAAATCTCCACGAACTCCTAATGAAGTAAAGGCACAGGCATGCTGTCTTCTTGCCTGTGGCTACGCTCATGGTGGAGAAGCAACGCCTTGTATTCTATCTGGGTAGCTCCCGACCTAATGGCATGAATATCAATTTCTACTTCAAGTTAATAAAAAGTCCCTCCCTTTCCCTCTTCTTCTATTCCTTATTCTTCTATACCTTTTCTCTCATACCTTTCACTTCCCCCGATGCCCCTTTTTCTTCCCCGTCTCCCATGGTCCACTCTCCTCTCCTTCCTCTCCAGCCATTTACCCCTCTCACTGACCTGGCTTCACCAATGACCTTCTAGCTATCCTCCATCCCCTCCCCCCCAACCCTTTTTATTAAAGGGTCTTCCCACTTCCTTTCCAGTCCTGATGAAAAGTCTCAGCCTGAAACGTCAACTGTTTATTCCTTTCCATAGATGCTGCCCGACCTCCTGTGTTTCTTCAACATTTTGTGTGTGTTGCTTTGGATTTCCAGTATCTGAAGAATTTTTTTGTGTGTACACTTTCTTTATAATTGCATCAATGCACTGGGTCCAGGACAGATTCTCCAAGATGTTGACAACCAGGAACTTAAAGCAGTTCACCCTTTCCACCACTGGCACCTCAATGTGGACTGGTGTGTGTTCTCCTGGTTTTCTTTCCTGAGGTCCTTGCTGATGGAAGGAAAACAAGCAGCCACAGAAGCATGTGGACAGATAATTTAAATCACTGACAAAGTAGTGCATGATTTTCTTGTACTCACTGTTGGAGATGAAGGTTGAGTGGGCTGGTAAGAACAGATAAAAAATCCAACAGACAATGAAGAAAATTGTGATTAAATGCATTCTAAAATTACACCAGCATTTAAGTGGTTCCATATAAAATGCAGCAATTTCATTGTCTTCTAAGGGTTGCATGCTAAAAAAATTACAGTTTAGTGACCAATCAATCAAAAAACCCTTGACATGATTACTATTATTAAGAGCATACTATTTCTAAATAGTCGCCTAGTTTCTATAGGAACGACATTTCCTTACTCAAGACTCATTTGCCATTGTTATATCTATAACCTATGGCAACACTCCTCTTATGCAGTTATTAAGAAATTATTGTTATTTTTGAATAATTATGTCTTTTTAGTATTTACATATCCTCATTTGATTATCAGTCTATTCTAATCATTTTACTGGCTCGTATTTCTGGCTATCATTTTTGAATCAGTTTTGTTTTTCCGTTTCATGTAACAGCACCTTAGAAGCAGCCTCTCTATTTTGTGACCCCCAGCTTCCAATAACCCAGCTTTTCACAGTAGTGCTTTCATTCAATAACCCAGCACTTAAATCGCAGAGTCGTTAAAATTTATGGCAGTAAAAGTACAGAGTATTTGTTCCCCAATACCTTGATCGGAGGTTTAGAAAAGTTCAGCAGTCGTCAAAAGCTAAATACTGTCTTGGCTGGAAATCTGAAATATCAGTTTAAATGCCGGAAGTACTCATAAGGTCACACAACATCAGAAGAGAGAGAAACAGGATTAACCTTTCAGGTCAATAAATATTCCCTGGAACTAGAAAATGTTGGAGATTTAATGCCCCAGAAATTCAGATATAAAAGGTTAGTTTTCCAGTGTCATGAATCCAGAGTGAATATGATTGCTACCATTTCCAGGACAAATCGGAATGTCGCTGTGCATTCAGTCACTAACATAGCATGCCGATAATGTTCCACAAAACGGCATAAAGTACTAACAAGACACCAACAGCAAAGCAAGCCTCTTTCCCATCCCTTCCACCTTCCCGCCCACCTAGATAGGCTTCCAGTCCTTGTACCTGGACTCTCAGACTCGCAGTCATCGGGCTCCAAGTTTGAACTTCACCTCGGGATGCTAATCATGGGTTTGACCTTCAGGTCTTGACTTCCAGATACAAATGGACCTCCTCTTCCAGTGACTTGGGCACTTGAGGCTCCTTCATTCCAATTCATTAATTCATAGCTTATACTTCACCTTGTGCCACTTTCCTGCACTGACTCCACGTCCCTAAATTCGCTTAATATTGATAAATCCTTTAATTTCTGTTTTGAATTTATTCAGCAACTTGTTTCCATGGCCCCCCTTGGATAAAGAACTCCAAAGATTCATAACTCACTGTGTGAAGATTTTATTTTCTCATCTCAGTCCTGAGCAGCTGACTCTTTATTTTAATGCTTCATTCTTGGCACAGCAGCTAGGGTGAACTTTAATCCTGTATCCACCCTGATAAACCCTGTAAGGGCTTTTTGAGCTTCAATGAGATTGTTCCTTTCCTCTGTATTCCTTTCCTCAATATTCTCTGACTAGAGAAGAAGAATCTCAGACTTGCATACTGCAGACATACTTTGATAATTAAGTGAACCTTTCAACCTGCAAGCCTTATATCTTTGGAGTCCTGATGAAGGGTCTCTGCCTGAAAAGTCAACTGTTTATTGATTTCCATCGATGCTGCCCGAACTGCTGAGTTCCTCCAGCATATTGTGGAGTGTAGCTTTGGATTTCCAGCATATGCATATTTTCTCTTGTTTGTGGTCCGAGAAGTCGATTTATTGTATCCTTGCTATAGTCAGAATTTCCTTCCTTAAGTCAGGAGATGAGACCTATGCACAGTACTCCAGATAAGGACACACCCAGGCCCCATTAAATTGGTGAATTTACTAGTAGTTCATTGCATTTTTGAGGCTCTCTGGTGGTCAGGGTCGACTATGGATATTATGTCATAACTGCCTATGTAATACACAAGGCAGGGCAGTACAATATGGAGAGCAAACTGTTGTCCATGTAGCAAGCTCCTCTCTCCACGCATTTGTTAAACGCAAAGGAGTGGAAGAGACCGAAGCAATTTGCCACCAGCAGCGTCACAGGAATTGCCAGTCAGCATTGACCTCAGCTTAAGACTGCCTTAGGGACTCCAGCTCTGGATTTTCCCTCAGGGTTTACTCCTGAAGTCTTCCTGAGTGGGTGTAAGGGCAAGGCAGCGGAGATTTAAGATCTCAGTTTTCCTTCTCCTAGGTGGGCTGTCAGCCATGGCTGATGAGCCCTGTTTGCCTGAAGCAACTGGTTTTATAGCTCCATTAAGCAACCTTGCCCGTTTTCCTGTGAGTAGAAATGGATTCAGCAAGCTTATTACCTATGTCATACATGAAGGCCAGAAGCTGGACTTGGTTGTCAGAGTCTATTTGAGGCACATTCCATTGAAAGCATTTAGTAGGTAGTGGGAGCTTATCCCTACTACCACACCTGATGATGGCAAACTTGGGGAACTTTGCACTTACTGCAATGTTACTGCAGCACCACTGTTCGTACATTTCCTCTGAGTGCTCTTGTTTCCTCCAATACCCCAAAGTTGTATGGGTTAGTAGGTTGTGGTGAACTATGTGCCTGTCTGGACATGCCCCCTGCTGACTGCTCCTGTGGCTCCTCCCACAGGCCCCTGTATAAAGGAGATCTGAGGCCTGACGCTCGGCCTCAGTCTCCAGGACATTGTATGATAGACACTCACTCCTGGTTCCTTCTTCCAGTCAATAAAAGCCGATATCTCGCCTCACGTCTCAGTGTGAGTTATTGATGGTGCACCATAGGTTAATTGGTCAAATGGCTGCAATTGATCAGTGTGGACTTGTTGAGACAGAGGGGTCTATTCCATTCCTCTGACTTTAAATAAAAAACAAATTCTGGATCGCTACTCCTGAGATAAATCTCACACCTTTCCTTATCATCCCTGTTAGATTGGACTGCATAACTATTATTTTCCTTATAGTTTAACTCTCTTGTGCTTGTTTGTATTTTTATATAATTACTCATAATTCATGTGCTTGTTCAGTGAAGTTTTTAGATGTTGCAGTTGCCCTTGTATCTTTCTGGAAACATTACTTGAATAGGGGGTGTTTCATTGGTTAATTTAAGCAGTGGAATTTGAATGGAGTAAGTGTGTTATCAGCAATTTGGTATAAGAGGATGTGACCACATTGGCTCTTCCTGTATCCCTTTTGCCAATCACCTGTCTGGCTCTCAGCTTCACCCCAAACCCTCTGGTCTTCTCCTATCATTTCGCATTTTCCCCTCCCCCTCCTACTTTCAAATCTCTTACTATTTTTCCTTTCAGTTAGTCCTGACGAAGGGTCTTGGCCCAAAACGTCAACAGTGCTTCTTCCTATAGATGCTGCCTGGCCTGCACAGAACTTGTTAGTCATTAGAGAGAAACATCAAACTCACTGGCCCACACAGAAAAGAAAAGCATCCCGATCATCAACTCCCAAAAACCCCGATCCCCCCGCACAAAACGAAACATCGTCCCCAAAAGAGGCCTCTCCCCTGCACAAAAAGAAACTATCAGAACACAACAGAACATGAATCCCCAAACATCCTCTCCTTGCTCAACAAAACAGAAAAGGAATGGGAGATAAAAAAAAACAATTCAAAATATAAGAAGCATAAGTCTGAACAAGTCCACTGTTTTTAAACGCAATAGTCCAATCCATAAACGTAGAAACACAATACCATCCTATGAAATCACTGACATTCATCGAAAGAGAGGTTACACCACACAAGGCCTGGAGGCCTACCCTCCTGCCACAGCGAGCCACATAGTGATAGGCCACTCCCATATTCCTTCTCCAGCAGCAATCAAAAGGAAAACAGTTGGCAATGAACTCTTGCTTGTCTTTCCTCTTTATGCAATTCTTTTAAAAATGATGATCAGGAATGTCGGGTAAGATGGTGGCCTTCTCAGACACTATAGGCACTCCAGGTCCAATCAAAGGTGCAACACCCACAGTGTACGGAAGAGCTCAGCAGGTTAGGAGCATCTATGGATGGGAGCAAACAGCTGATATTTCTGATTGAGATCATTCATCCTGACTGGAAAGGCAGGGGAAGAAGTCAGATGTCTTTTTCTGACTTCTTCCCCTTTCCTTTTCAATCCTGACTAGCTGAGCTTCTTCTGCACATTGTATGTATTGCTCTAGATTACCAGCATCTGCAGTACCTCTTATGCCAATCCAAGTTGCATTTGTTCATCTTGTACTGTAAGTCTTTTCTTTATGATGGCAAGTCAGTGCTGGACAGTAAGAGCATCAAGCATTGTAGGGCTATCTCACCAGCGAGCTGCTCGGTACTGATAGAGTGGACTTGGGTCTTCTCTTGGACCTTAGAGCAGAAGCCTCTGTGAGCATTCTAGAATCTGTGCTGGGTTGGGAGCTGGCCCCTCCTGTCCAGTGTTCGATCAGTGGAACAAGCTGGAATAGGACAATCTACAGTCATGCTTCTCAGGAACTTGGGCTATATGTTTTTCTCTTGGTGCCTGTATGTTTTCTTTCTGTGAAATCTTAAATATACGTGCAGTTTGTGCTAGGTGCTGTGTGTGTTGTGTGCTGTTGAAAATGTGTTTCACACCTTGCCCCTAGAGGGTTGTGTTTTTTTTTAATGACTATATTTGTGTATGGTTGAATGATAATTAAACTTGAACTTGAGGAGGTCCTGGGGATCTATTGCGTTTTAGTTCCATAAGTTTCTCCAATGCAGATTTTCCTTTCCATGACTGCTTTGATCTCTATCCTGGGCCCGATTCATTGATGCAATCAGGAAGAAGACACACCAGTGGCTACACTTTATTAGGGGTTTCAGGAGATTTGGCATGTCAGTAAGATTTTTGTAAGTTTCTACAGAGTGGAAAGCACACTGTCAGGTTACATCACTACCCAAGTGGACACCACAGCACAGGATTAAAAGAGGCTGCAGAGGTTTGTGGACTCCGCCAACTCAGTCACAGGTACAACTCTCCCCACCATCGAGGACAACTTCAAAATGGGGAGTCTCAGTAAGGTGACATCCATCATTAAGGACCCTCACCTTTTGGGATATCCCCTCTTTGTGTTACAGCTATCAGGGAGGAGGCACAGGAGAGTAAAAACCCACACACATACCTTCATCCCTTCCACCGTCAGATTGCTGAATGATCCGTGAACCCATGAACATTAACTTGTTTGTCGTCTTCGGCACTATTTATGTATAACTTGAGGTCATTTTAATGCCTCGCACTATACTGCTACCACAAAACAGCAAATTTCACTGCATCTGTCAGTGGCAATTTATTTATTTACTTATTTAATTATTCAGAGATAAAGTGAGAAACAAGCCCTTCCAGCCTACTGAAACACACCCCATCAGTGCACCTATTTAACCCCAGCCTAATCACAGGACAATTTACAATTACCAATTAACCTACTGAGCAAGACATCCAT
Organism: Hypanus sabinus; assembly: GCF_030144855.1. Lineage (NCBI taxonomy): Eukaryota > Metazoa > Chordata > Chondrichthyes > Myliobatiformes > Dasyatidae > Hypanus > Hypanus sabinus. Next base: position 89,002,594 of record NC_082719.1, read on the forward strand.
GGAATGTGAGAGGACACTAGAGCACTTGGAGGAAACCCATGCATGCATGGAGAGGATGTACAAACTCCTCACAGACAGCAGTGGAATTCAACTCTTTACAATAACGCCCCTAGATTAAGTAGTGGTTCACTAACCTCTATGCTTTCATGGCACCTAATATATCTGGTTCTGTGTCTGATCTTTCAGCTCCTTGTTCCCAGTTCTCCAGTTCATTTCTGGTGCTGTCTACATTTTTCCAAAAAAATCATTGGTTTCCCTGGCTTACCTCTCCCCCCCCCCCCCCACCCATGTCATTACCATGAATCTCCCAGTGTCTGGTATCATATCCATTTAAGCTTACTACCTTCCTCAATGTGGACTCACCATCCACCCCGCCCCCATGATCTTTTGAGCAATATCTTGAGCATGGCCTTCTTTCTTCAGTAATGCTCCCATTGAACCTCAGTTTTGGAAATTTCTTTCCTACTTCTGAACAGAAGATAACTTGACCCATTGTGTTCACATCAGTGCTAAACAGAAATTGCATTATCCCCTCCCTACTACCCTTTATTTGATTATTTATTTCTTTCCTTCCCTCACATTTTCAGAGCCGAGCCAAACCAACATCAACGTTAATGTATGAACATTCTGGTGGTGCCAATCACAACAGGATTTACAGAATCTGAGTGACTTGTGGTGATAGTTATTTCTAAGATTACATTTTACTTGCTGTTCTCATCGACTTGCAGATGCAAAAGACAGTACTGGAGAAACTCGGTGAGTCAAGGAACCCCTGTGGGAAGAAAGGAACTGGCGCTGTTTTTGGCTGAGACCCTGTGTCATCCCTGAGAACAGAGGGGGACGGTACTTGATACACAGATATGAGAGAGAAGGATGCTTTTTGCAGTACTTGCTTTCTTAATACCGCCTTTGATCACAATCACTGTGTGCGTCTCATGTCACAATATTGAGAACTGCACTCCATGCAATTTTTAAGCGAGTTTAGAAACAGTAAATCTGTGGAGAATGAAGAGAAGTAAATGTCCGAGATAGATTGGAAGACATCAAGCAATATGACATAGTATTTGGTAGTGCAAAACAGAAGAGTTTGTCATGGACAAACTAAAGTAGAAAAGAAAGGCCAGAAAAGACTGAAATGGGAATAGTAAAATCATTATCCGTAACTGGTGAATGTGGAAAGCTATGATGCTTTTAAATGAATCATAAGTTACTGTTCTTCAGGGCTGCATCATGTTTCAAAGGATAAAGTACAACAGCACTGCTCTTTAAATTAGAGAGATATTTGAGTGGCTTCCGTTTCAGTGGGAAGAAAGTAAATACACTTCTGTTGTTCTTGTACTGCTTTCAGTTTTGTACATTGAACACCATGCAACGGAAGGCCAGTGACAGATTAGTTTTGACTTTGAGTTTCTGTTGGCTTATCTCTGCCCCCTCCTGTTGCACCTGTCCTTCACTTCTTAACATGTTCTGTTGAAACTCTGTTCTTCCTTCGCTAATCTTTTTGACCTGCTGAAAATTTCCTATGTTCATTTATTTTATGTAGTTTCCCTACCTTTGTAATCTGCAAATTTATTTAAGGCAGGGGCTTTGCATGTTTTCTATTTACCAATATATCCTGTCAGATGTACATAAGACATTGGAGCAGAATTAGGCCATTCAGCCTATCAAGTCTGCCCTGCCATTTGATCGTGGCTGATCCATTTCTCTCTCAACGCCATTCTCCTGCCCTCTCCCCATAACCTTTCACAACCTGGCTTTAAATACACTCAGTGTCTGACCTTGCCTCCACAGCCGACTGTGGCAACAAATTCCACAGATTCACCACTCTCTGGCTAAAGAAATTCCACCTCAGCTCCATTCTAAATGTATGTCCCTCTACTCTGAGGTTGTGCCCTCTGGTCCTAGACACCCCACTAGAGGAAACATCCTCCCCACATTCACTCTATCAAGGCCTTTCAACATTCAATAGGTTTCAATGAAATTCCCCCTCATTCTTCTAAATTCCAGCAGTCATCTAATTGTACGGATTCACAGATTTGTGTGTGTCAACTCACAAAGTCTTTGTGCCTGCGCTCCCTATAAAAATGTTACCATTTAGTTTATATTGCCTCAGTACGTCTGGTATTTTGCTATTATTCCCTTGACTCTAATATTGATAGCTGTTATCCATCTGTCGATCTCAGTGTCTGTCCATCCATCAAACACTGCTCACAGGGAAATGTCACAATTAGAATGCATCCCATTGTTCTAAATGAGCAAGCATTTGGAAGCCGAGAAATAAGGTGTGAATAATTATCACTGCTAATTTTATCATTGAGTAAGTCTTACTTACTGTTTGAATCTACAGAAAAGGATGAACTGATTGATTCCCAGCCGGCTGAGGAATAAGGAGAGGTGTGGTGAGAGCCATAAAATTTAAGGTCCTTAGACACTGTGAGTATATGGATTAAAAATTCTGAATGCTGGGACACCGGAGTAGGTGGGGAGACATGACACAAAGAAAGTAAGGTGTAAAATCAGTGGTGAGCATCGGGTTGAAAATATTTGGAAGAATGAATAGTAAGATTCAAGGTTCAAGATTGTTTACTGTCACTTCCAATACCCAAATGTAAAGTAGAAGAAAATAATTGGTACTCTGGATATGATGCAGCTTTAAAAAACACACTAAGATAAAAAACACAATAATAAAAACAATAAAATATAAATACACAAAAACGATTATATTCATAGATTGGTTACATGAACATAAAGTGACATTAGCCATGAGAGTGTCTGTAAAGAATATAGTATTAATGATAGGCTCTTGGCAGTGTGGAGGTTCAGAGAGATCTTGGGGTACGAGTCCATAGGACACTCAAGGCTGCTGCACAGGTTGACTCTGTGGTTAAGAAGGTATACAGTGTATTGGCCTTCACCAACCGTGGGATTGAGTTCAAGAGCCAAGAGGCAATGTTGCAGCTACATAGGGCTCTGGTCAGACCCCACTTGGAGTACTGTGCTCAGTTCTAGTCACCTCACTATAGGAAGGATGAGGAAACCATAGAAAGGGTGCAGAGGAGATTTACAAGGATGTTGCCTGGATTGGGAAACATGCCTTATGAGAACGGGTTGAGTGAACTCGGGTTTTTCTCCTTGGAGCAATGGAGGATGAGAGGTGACCTGATAGGGATGTACAAGATGATGAGAGGCATTGATTGTTTGGATAGCCAGGGCTGAAATGGCTAGCACGAGAGGGTGCTTGGAAGTAGGTACAAAAGAGATGTCAGAGGTAAGTTTTTGACACAGAGTGGTGAGTGCGTGGAATGGACTGTCGGTGACAGTGGTGGAGGCGGATCTGACAGGGTCTTTTAAGAGACTCCTGGACAGGTATATGGAGCTCAGAAAAATGAAGGGCTATGGGTCACCCTAGGTAATTTCTCAGGTAAGAACATGTTTGTCAGAGTTTTGTGGGCCGAAGGGCCTGTATTGTGCTGTAGGTTTTCTATGTTTCTATTGTTCTATGTTTTTATGAAGTGACTGACAGAAAATGATAAAGCAGGTATGGTTTGGGGTGTGCACCAGTGGGTTAGTGGGTGGGAGTGTTGATCTGTCTTACTGCTTGGGGAAAGTAACTGTTTCTGAGTTTGGTCATCTTGGCATGGATCATGCATAGCCTCCTCCGTAAAGGAAATTGGACACACACTCCATGATATCAGGGTGGGTAGGATCCTTTATGATATTGCTGGCCTTTCTCCAGCACCTTTCTGCTTTGTGTGTTTATACAGTCAGCCCTCCTTATCTGCGAGTTCCGCATGCACAAATTCAACCAACCGCAAATCGAGAAAACCTGGAAGCGCTCTTCCAGTACTCGTTCTTTGAGCATGTACAGACTTTTTTTCTTGTCATTATTCCCTAAACAATGCAGTATAACAACTATTTACATAGCATTACACAACTATTTACATTGTATTAGGTATTATAAGCAATGTAGAGATGATTTAAAGTAAACAGGAGAATGTGCGTAGGTTATCATGGATTGGGATTGAAAAAAATCAGAAGTTCTCTTACTAAGTAAGTTGGAACAGTTATATTCAGTATTATTTAGCGTCAGTTAGTCATCCATGAAAATAGTATATACCTTTCTATGCATATAAAACACTTAAGAAACATATGTATTCCAATAATTAAACCCCTGCGTTGCTTAGTAATAATTGTAGCTTTCATCGGGGCAGGGCCTTTCTCATTATATCCTTTAAAATTGTTCCGATTCTTGACCGACTGTAGCGTAACGCTTTTCCAATGACCAATGGCATTTCACCTCTTTCCGATCGCTTTATCATTTCCACTTTATTTTCAATCGTGATCATGATTTTTGTGAACAGAAACACTGTGGATTCAGAGCTTTGCTGGGTCCTAACATCCACCACTCTGAGACAGGTTAAATAAGGGCCGGGGTTCCGCTGGGTCCTAAAGTCCGCCACACTTAAACAGGTTAAATAAGGGGCTTGAGCATCCATGTTTTTGGTGTCCATGAGGGGTCCCAGAACCAATCCCTCATGGATGTATTGGGCAGTTTGGACTACCTGTTGTAAAGCATTCCTGTCTGCCACAGAGCAGTTCCCATACCTTGCAGTGATGCTAAATAAAGAAGTGCGTACATACACTGATTAAACACTGTAGACTTTATTGGCTAATGTTACTTTTCTTGGTGTTCTCATTAAGTAATCTGCTGCCTTCATGACTGCAGTTGACATTTCCTCTGTGATATTTAGTTCATCATTGGTTGAAGTAGCTGACATAATCACTGAAGGCTCAGCTAAATGCATCACACCTACAACAACTTATTTTCCTGAAGGTCTGTTTACCTGCACGGTTCTTCAGAACTGTGCTTCAGACAGTTAGACAGATACTCAGGTTGTGGAGTGTGCTCTGCCCAACAGAATCACACGTCCCCTCTAACCATTCAGCTCCTTGTTTGAAAATGCAGGTGCATGGAATTCAGAAATGACAAGATAGAAAAAAGGTATGTATTTGAGCCCTACATATAGGTTAAGACAGGATAAATTAAAACAATATTGGTTGTTGCAGGAAGATTATTAACTGGTACAACAATCTGGCCATTGTAATGATGACATGTTACTACCCCAATGGCAATATGGTAAATTTGGCATGATAACATGATTATCTTTGATTTTCATTAAATTTTATTGAACTGAAGCAGATGGTATGATAAGAATTGTTCTGCTGAATTATGTTTCATGTGTCATTTTAAATTACTATAATATGGTATTATGAAATAGTGGTCCTTTGAACAAGGTGCTTTCTTTTCTTGTAGGTCATTATCCATTACCAAACATGCAAAAAAATTAATTGATTATTAAATTATTCAGAAAGTAATTAATTAAACCTGGGTCGAATCACAAACAAGAGAAAATATGCAGATGCTGGAAATCAAAGTAATACACACAAAATGCTGCAGGAACTCAGCAGGCCAGGCAACATCTATGGAATAAAGTAAACAATTGATGTTTCGGGCTGAGACCATTCATCAGGAGGGGGCTGGAATCCTGATGAAGGGTTTCGGCCCAAAACACCGACTGTTTACTCTTTTCCATAGATGCTGCCTGACCGGTTGAGTTCCTCCAGCATTTTGTGTGTATTAACCCAACTTAGGAGCTCAGCTTCGATTGCATTTCTGCTGACATTAACTTTGAAAACTGAAATATATTTTAGTGTTGGTATTTCCTGGTATTCAACAGCTCATAATCAATTATGTTTCAGTTGATGGAGCTTGATAGTGTTAATAATCAAAACAATAATTAAAAAAGTGAATTCTCATTCTGACTGCTCTATAGAACTTAGCAATTAATTCACATGAGCCCAGCCATCATGGAGAGAGGTATCAAAGAGCAATGAGGAGCCATGATTTATAATCCAAGCAACTTCAGAGAAAGTAGTAGAAAGAAGCAACCCTTGGGGACCTAAAACAGCACAAATATTCATGGGACAAATGAGAGCAGACGCTCTCTTGAGCTTATATGTACAGATATCATCACATAAATACTGTCGGAAGAATCAGTGAAGTGATACAATCAGGTCTAGTTACTATGTAATTCTAAAAAAGCAAGCTATTAAAACATATCAGAGATAAAAAATTGTTCCCATAAATGCTCTACCATTCTTTTATTTATGTTTATTAGTCTCTGTAAAAAAAATGGCTATTTATTAAAAAGATTCCGGTTTTAAATGGCTTGTCATATGAAGAAAATTTGATGGCTCTGGGCCTGTATTCACTAGAATTCAGAAGAACGAAGGGTGACCTCATTGAAACCTATCAAATGTTGAAAAGCCTTGATAGAGTGGATGTGGAGAGGATGTTTCCTATGGTGGAGGAGTCTATGATCAGAGGACACAGCCTCAGAACAGAGGGGTGTTCTTTTAGAACTGAGATGAAGAGGAATTTCTTTAGCTAGAGGGTGGTCGATCTGTGGAATTTGTTGCCACAGATGGCTGTGGGGGAAGTCATTGGATATATTTAAGGCAGAGGTTGAGAGATTCTTGATTAGGTACGAAGGGATATGTGGAGAAGGCAAGAAATTGGGGCTAAGAGGGAAAATGGATCAGCAATAATGAAATGGTGAAACAAATGCAGTGGGTCAAATGGCCTAATTTTGCTCCAAAAATCATGTTAGACAAGAAAAATGTAGGTAAGATTTTGCTATCCCTTATTTAAATGTGCTCAATTTGATCCATTTTCGTTTCAAAGTAGATGATCTCACATTTGTTTGCATTCAAATCCATTTGCCGTATTTTCCCCATTTGTTTAATCTATTAATGTTTCTTTGTACTGTCTAAACTGCTTGCAATGCTGCCTATCTTTGTGTCATTTCAAATTACAATGAAGCGTACCACAAAATGCTGTCCTTTTGAACAATTATGCAAAATAATTGTTACACATTCACAGTGATGGTTGGTGCAATCTTCTCCTTAGAAATGCAAAGACTTGACCAAGTGTTATTGTATTTACTTAATGTCTATTTATTGTACATATGGGAAAAGTAATCTCTCTGTAGAGTCCGCTGTGCTTACCTAGTCTGATTACTCATCAAAGATAGTGACATATCATGCAATATCAGTAAAGTTGAATTTTATATTGGCACTCTTTAAAAAGATGTACATGCATACATAATACTGCTTCAGTGTTTTTAACAGAAAGATTGACGTATATCCCAAATACTTATAAAACATTTTCTGGTTAATATAAACACAACACTTGTTTTTAAGGGGCATGGACAAAATGCTGGAGCAGTCATCCTGATGAAGAGTCTGGCTCTGAAATGTTGACTGTTTACTCCCCTCCACAGATGCTGCCTAACCTGTGGAGTTCCTCTGGCATTTTATGCGTGTTGCTCAAGATTTCCAGCATCCGCGGAATCTCTCAGGTTTAAGGATTCAGTCTTTGGTTGGATTCTGCTCTCTTTGAGAACTGCTTAAAGAAATTGATGCTTGAAACGTTCCTGGGATATTCAATTACTCACTTGAGTATCTACCTGATCTACCCTGCTGGTTCTTGCATAATTCATATCAATTTCACACAATGTTCTTGGTGCATTGGTAGCTACTACTGTGTGATTAGATCCAGAGTTGCATTCAATTCCCCATCACTGTGAGACACCCTGGTTTCCTTGGCTGTGTAAGTCTAGAGAAGACAGTCTCAAATCTTAAGACCATAAGTTATAGGAACAGAAGTAGGCCATTCAGCCCATCGAGTCTGCTCCACCATTCAATCACAGACTGATCCAATTCTTCCAGTCATCCCCACTCCCCTGCTCTCACCCCATACCCTTAAATGTCCTTCAGCAATCTTCAGCAATAACCAAACAGGCTGAAAGCAGAACAGACTGCTCTTACAGAGCTGCTGAATGAAATACCTAAAGCATAACAGTAAAGATGTGAACCAGGGCATTACAATTAAATTCCACACAATCCCTTCCTATTCCAGAGTTTCTAACATTGCTGCTAACTTTCCAACATTGGTCATGGAGTGCTGACTGGTGTCTGAGCACTCTCAGATTTACATAGAGCATTGTATATAGAATGGTACAGCTCAGTGCAGGCGCTTCAGCCTATTATTTTGCACTGACCTTTCAACCTATTCTAATATTTTTCTTATTTATTGAGATCCAGCACAGAACAGGCACTATTGGTCCTTTGAGTCATGCTGTCCATCAACTCTCGATCATGGGACAATTTACAATGACCAATTAACCTACCAACCACTATGACTTTGGAGTGTGGGAGGAAACCAGAGTACCTAGAGAAAACTCATGCGGTCACAGACAGAGGCAGGAATTGAACCCGGGTCATTGATACTGTAAAGCATTGTGTGAACCATCAAGCTACTATGCTGTGCCAGATCAATCTAAACCTGCTCTCCTTCACAGTCCTCCATTTTGTATCATCCTATGTGCTTTTCTTAAAAGTCCCCAATGTATCTGCCTTGACTACTATCCAGGCAGTGTGTTCCATTGCACCTACCACCTCTCTATGTGGAAAAGAAACCACCTCTGACCTTCCCTTTATACTTTCCTCCAAGCACCTTAAAAATATTCCCTCTTGTATTAGCCATTGCCACTCTGGAAAAAGGGTGCTGGCTTCCAACTCTGTTAATACCTCTTATCATCTTAAACACCTGTTTCAAGTCTTCTCATATTCTTCTTCACTCAAAGGACTCAAAGAACTTTAGCCTCTCTAAGAATTCCAATGTTTCCAGAAACCCAACCCCATCTCTTCTGCTACTGGTAGATCCACTCCTTTGATGTCTACCATCAAGTTGTGCATGCCTTAATTATTTTCCTTCAATTATCCCTTCCAAATTTAGACAAACAAAGCTGAATCTAGCTGGATGTGTCCTACTCAATTTCAAATTCAAGTTTAAGTCCAAGTTTAATAATCATCCAATTATACATGAACATCCATGAATACAGCCAAACAAAACAGTGTTCCTCCCATGAATACAGCCAAACAAAAACAGTGTTCCTCCAAGACCAAGGTACAAAACACAATACCAATAGTCATACACAGCAGAAAGCACACACTGCACATATAAGAAAGTAGTAAATACACAGTCACACAAGAAGAGCATAGTCCAAGTCCTCAAATCCATGAAAAATGTAGCCCAAATCCCCGAGTGTCGTGAACTGTAGATTGCAGGTGCCTAGATGCTCTTGGCAAGAACAAGCCTGTAGCAATCTGGAACCAATACACAAATGCGCGCATGTGCGCGCGCATGCACACACACACACACACACACACACACACACACACACACTCCCTAATGGGAGGGGCTTTCTCCCAGTCCAGCATGCACACTGTGCCACACCGCCCCCAGCATCTCAACAGGCAACACCATGGCATGAAGCCTAGTCTTCACTAAAACCGAGGCCACACAGCTCCCCCGCCATCTGTCTCACAAAAAGCCAATAAACTAGACTTGCAGTATTCTAGGTTATCAATATCTATCATGGTCTTGCGATGACAAGAAAAATGTCCCGAGACTTCACACTGCTTTTGTGCACCTGCTCCAACTCCTCTCTGCAACAAACAGCCACACAGTCTTCACCAAGTCCAGCTCCTGCACTAATGAGCAACTCCCCGATGCAGTAGATCTGCAGTACTTGAAGTTCTTAATGTCCAATGGTGCCTTGCAATTGGAAAAAAAGACTATTGATGAAGAACTGACATGTTGTAAAACCTTATATTTAAATGTGAAGTAGTTCTTATTTTGAACAAAAGGTTTCCCAGCCTGCATCTTAATGTAAAGTTCATTGATCCAACATTAACTTCAGCTTCTAATGGTTCTTAAGTACTCTCTTCACACGTTCAGCCTTTCTGTTTGAAACTGGATAATTGGGTGAGAGTACATTAAATGCCATTATACTTAAAACGTTTAAATTCATACAACACAAACTGTGGTCTGTTATCGAACTCTAAGTGTGCCGTCTGTGGGCAATATGAATTGGAGCTCTTTCATGATTCTCCATGTCTTTAGGCAGCCAGTTGGAACACAAGTCTATCAGGACTGAAATAAATGGCTTGTTTGAAAACAATCAATCACTACTCAGAAATAAAAATCATCCAATTGGCCACATCTAGGATAAGATCAAAATCACTGGGATTTGGGTGTAAACTGCAACAATATGGTTGATCCAACTGCTTCTGCATTCCAAGCCTAGATAAAGGCAGGAAAGATCCTCTATCCATGGCTTTCACATGCATACTTCTAATGCAGGTGGAGTGAAGTCTACCTTTGGTGTTTTGATTTGAAATGGAGACATAATGTCCTGATGGCAGCATGTCAAATGCATCAGTAAAAGCTGAAATCACCTGGTGTAAAATTTGTGGAGGTGGCTAATGGGAATGTGTGGAAATGTGCTGGAGATTGTGGAAAGGATAGAAGGGGGAATTGGTTGAGGACAGCTTGTGCTGGTGGTGTGGCAAAGGATATAACATGTCTTCAGAGTCATTTCACAGATGTGAAATGTTTAACCTTATCATGGAACCCTGTAAAACCTCATGGATCTTAAGTGGTGTTTCCTTCACTTGTGCCTTTATATATGTATGAAATCTTTATTAGGACTCTCTGGTTAAAAGACCTTCCAAAGAAATTTTTGCTATATCTTTCAGTTGGAGCAAAATGGTAGGCTGGGTTTAATTTTCCTTGGAACAATGAGGGGGTGAGGGGGTTTGGAAGGAGGTTTGCAAAATTAAGAGAAGTACGTAGAAGACAGAAAGGAAGAAACTTTTCTTTCTGGCATAGGTATCTAATGCCACTCAGAATAGATTTAAACTGAGGAAGAAAAGGTTTAAAGGAGATCTGAAGATTTTTTTTTCACCAGAGATTAGATAGATTAGATTAGCTTTAATTGTCACATATATTCTGTATATATATCAAAACATTGAAACATACAGTGAAATAGAGGAGGTATCTAATAAAATGGCCACTGAGTGTATCTTCATGGCCTTCTGCTTCTATAGCCTATCCACTTCAGGATGTGATGTGTTGTGCATTCAGAGATGTTCTACTGCACACCACTGTTGTAATGCATACTTATTTCAGTTTCTGTCAACTTCCTGTCAGCTTGAGTGAATTCTGGCCGTTCTCCTCTGACCTCTCTCATTAATGAGGCATCTTTGCCCACAGAACCACCACTCACTTGATTTTTTTTTGTTTCTTGCACCATTCTCTGTAAATTCTAGAGACTGTTGGGCACGAAAATCCTTGGAGGTCATCAGTTTCTGAAATACTTAAACCACCCGTATGGCAGCAACAATCATTCTACGATTTGAGTCATTTCTTTGCATTGTGACATTTGGGCTGAACAGCAACTAAACCCCTTCACCATCTCTGCATGCTTTAATGCATTGAATCACTGCCACATGATTGGCTGATTATATATTTGCATAAACTGGTAGGTACACATATGTACTGAATAAACTGGCCACTAAGTGTACGTTGTTTTGTGTCAATGACCAACGCAGCCTGCAAGCGCTGCTATGCTTCCAGTGCCTATACAATATGCCTGCAATTTACCAACCTTCATCCATACATTGTTTGGAGGAAATCAGAGCATCGGGAGGCAACCCACTTGGCCACAAAGGAAATGTACGCACTCCTTACACATGAGGGACCATTGAGCATAACCAAGGGTCACAGGGAGTGGCTCTACCCAGGAGGAATGAATGGGGATAATAAGCAAGATCCAGGGACTGGGATCATTGATATGAAGCAGAGGAAGCTAGCACATAATGTGAGCATGGCCAGATCATGTTGCCATCAAAGCGCAGGTGACTGGCATGGAAAGCAAGCAGGAGAGAGGCATGGGGAGCCAAACAAGACGAGGAGGACAGGCAGGAAACACAAGGTACAGGTGCAAGGAGAAAGCCCACAGCATACGCAGGTATCCAGCTATCACAAGTCCTGGTTGTGCGACAACTGACTACAGACAATCTCTGAAGGATACTAATAATGGCTGGGGTCACCTGTCTTGTAAAGACACCGCCCAGAAGAAGGCAATGGCAAACCCTTTCCGTAGAAAAAATTGCCAAGATCAATCATGGCCATGCAAAGACCATGGTCACCCACGTTATACAATACGACATATAATGAACTACTTTATGTTGTAAGATTTGTTCTTTTGCAACAGCAGTAGAGGTGTAATACAAAAAAAAGACTGTAAGTTACAATAAAATTAATTAGGGAAAAAAAAGAGCAAAATAGTCAGAAAGTGTTCATGGGTTGATGTAGCATTTAGAAATCTGAAGGCAGAGGGGAAGAAACTGTTCCTAAAACCTTGCGCATGAGTCTTTAGGCTCCAGTACCTCCTCCCTGATGGCAGTAATGACAAGAAGATGTACTTTCAAAATATTTTTTATTGCGAGATACCACGCGGAACAGGTCCTTTTGGCCCAGCAAGCTATTGATTTAACCGTAGCTTAGTCATAGGACAACTTTCAATGACCAATTAACCTTCTTAATGGGATCTCTTTGGACTGTGCAAGGAAACCGAAGCATCCAGAAGAAATCCACATGCACACAGGAAGAAGATAGAAACTTTCTTACAGAGGATGTCAGTATTGGATTCTGAATTTCAATGCCCTGAAATGTAATAGAGTTGTGCTAATCATTACGCCACCATGGCACCCCATGTCCTGCACAATGAAGATTCTTAATAATTGATGCTGCCTCTTTGAGGCATCTTTGTTTGAAGATGTCCTAAATGGTTTGGAGGCTAGTGCCCATAATGGAACTGACTGAATTTCCAACCCTTTCCAGCTTTATCTGATCTTGTGCATTGGTGCTTCCATGCCATATGGTGATGTAACCAGTCAGAATGCTATCTATGGTATATCTATAGAAATTTGCTGGAGTCTATGATGACATAACAAATCTCCTCAGAACCCGGATGAAATATTGCTGCTGGCATGCCTTCTTCATAATTGCAACTCAATATGTAGGGCCCAGGATAGATCTTCAGAGATGTTGATGCCCGGGAACTTGAAGCAGCATTCAGACATTTAGTATGAAGGCTCAAGTGTGATTGCACAAACACCTGAAACACTGGAGATCACATGAGCAAGAGGCAAGACAGCAGGCGAAGAAATCTACTACAAAATAAATTTATGAAGTTTTCTTTTACTATCAGGATCTTACAGCAATCCATTTTCATTGTAAAGTCTATTTAATACCTCCCCATCTGCAGAAAGTGCCCATGCATAATTCAAGAATATGTTATTTCTTTCAGCAACCATGTAAACTACACTATAAACTGCTATTATGTCAAAATTATTGTGTTTTGGAAGGGGAACAGACAACAAAATCAAACATGACCTGCAGTGGAACTGTGCTGAATAAAAGGAGAACATTCAAATATGAAATATGAACATACATTGATTTACATTCCTCTCTCATCTTGGCCACGTTTTTGAAACAACATCAGAATTTTAATTTCTGCCATTTGTGTTCACTGCCCAGTGCCTACAATTTTGTGCCTTCTAGTTGTAGATTTATATTTTCAGCAGGTGTCAATAATTCCCCCTCCCCACAACCCACCCCCCTCACTTCCAGCTGTACCAACTTACAATGTGAAATGTGAGAGTAGTCAGGCGGCATGCAGCTGGTATTCTGAGGGAGATTCAGAGTCAGAGTCAGGTTTAATATCACTGACGTGGGTCATAAAATGTCTTGTTTTGTGGCAGCAGTACAGTCCAATATATAAAACATAATAAATTACATTTATAGGTATATTCATTTTTGTGCAGATTTCTTAGTTACACACACACCACTACAGAAAGCTACAGATATATACCACTATATCTATAAAGTTTTAGATATAGAGCAAAGACTTTTGCAAGTACTGCATTTGTCAATGTGGAGCAGAGGGCAAGTTTGTAAATCTGGCAGGCGCAAAGGACGTTAGGAATGGGGAGGGTAAAGTGCCATAAGAGGGGTGGCAGAGAAGGAGTGCAAGGGGCAGGGGTGGTGCCGGTGCTTGCACACCCAGCCCTGAGACACCAGGCAAGCTTATTTGATTCCAAAAAGTTGATTTATTGATCACTCCAGAATATTTCACTGGTCCTTCCCACACCCTTCCTTCTCCTTTCCCCTTTTTCCCAAGCCTCCTTTCGACTCTCAGTCCACACCAAAGTCTTATCTCAGAATCAGGTATATCATCACTGACATATGTGATTAAACTCGTTTCTGCAGCAGCAGTAGCAGTACAGAGCTATACATAAAATTACTACAGTGCAGTGCAAAAGTCTTATTCACTTAGCTATATATACCTCAGACTTTTGCACAGTTCTGTATATATACACCTACGCTCGGTCCGCCAGAGAAAGCAGGATTTCCCAGTGACCACACATTTTAATTTCACGTCCCATTCCCATTCTGATACGTCTATCCATGGCCTCCTCTACTGTCAAAATGAATCCAAACTCAGGTTGGAGGAACATCACCTTATATACCGGCTGGGTAGCCTCCAACCTGATGGCATGAACATTGACTTCTCTAACTTCTGTTAATGCCCCTCCTCCCCTTCTTACCCCATCCCTGACATACTTAGTTGTTTGTTTTTTTCTCTCTCTGCCCATCACGCTGCCTGTTCTCCATCTCCCTCTGGTGCTCCCCCCCATTCCCCTTTCTTTCTCCCAAGGCCTCCCATCCCATGATCCTTTCCCTTCTCCAGCTCTGTATCACTTTCGCCAATCACCTTTCCAGATCTTAGCTTCATCCCACCCCCTCCGGTCTTCTCCTATCATGTCGCATTTCCCCCTCCCCCCTCTACTTTCAAATCTCTTACTATCTTTCCTTTCAGTTAGTCCTGACGAAGGGTCTCGGCCCGAAACGTCAGCAGTGCTTCTCCCGATCGATGCTGCCTGGCCTGCTGTGTTCCACCAGTATTTTGTGTATGTTGTTTGAATTTCCAGCATCTGCAGGTTTCCTCGTGTTTGCTCTGTATATATGTATATAGTGAAAAAGAGAGCCAAATAGTAAGGTAGTATTCATGGGTTAGTTCATTTTCCATTCAGAAATCTGATGGTGGAGGGTAAAATGTTGTTTCTAAGACATTGGATCTTTAGGCTCCTGTACATTCTCTCTGCTGGAAGTAATATGAAGCGAGCATGCCTTGGGTGATGGGGGTCCTTAATAATGGATGCTGCCTTTTTGACGTTGAGTGCAAAATTGTTGTTGCAACATCACTCAACCAACTGATCTGTCTCACTTCTGTGCACCTCCTCGTAACGATCTGAGAAGCATTATCATCATCAGAAATGCCAGATTCTTAATATATCCCAAAGTCATTCAGGCTTTAATAGACTATGCAGTTAATCAGCTGATTGTAATAACTGACCTGTAAACAATGATAACAAGTCATTTCCCCCAACCTTAGTACCATTTGGGGATTAGGACGTGAGAAAAGTTTTCCATTTTGGTCAACTTTTTATACTGTCATTACTGCTTAAGTTATTGGCTGCTGAATACATTGTCCCATTAGTCACTTTGTCTGTTAATAGCACTGCATCCTGTCCTTTTCTTTAACAATATAATTCTAGAAAGAAAAATAGCTGCCTCACTGGCAACAAATTAGCTATTGTTCAACTAAGCTGCAGAGCACAAAAAGCTTACAGGTCATTAGTTCAGCTCACTTTGAGCTAGGAAAGGATCTACTGAAAAGCAGAGTAATGTGGAAGCTAGAAGTTATAAATAAAAAGAAGTCAGAGGTGAGCCAAAGAGTCACAGCCATCTAGGTTGTGCCAAAGCATTTAAGCTGCCAACTTCCATCGGCCATAGACCTCCATATCCCTACCACCTATGTACATATCCAAACATCTCTTAAGTGTTGAAATCAAGCTCACATGCACTACTTGCACTGGTCACTCATTCCACACCCTCACATCTTCTGAGTGAAGAAGTTTCCCCTCATGTTCTCCTTAAACTTTTTGAATTTCAACCTTAATCCTTGACCGCTAGTTGTACTCTCATGCAAACAGTGGAAAAATTACTGCTTGCTTTTACCCTATTTATACCCCTCATAATTTTGTATAACACTCTCAAATCTCCACTCAGTCTTCTATGTTCCAAGGAATAAATTCCTAACCTATTCATTCCTTTTGTATAACTCAGGAAATTAGTGGAGATGCAGGAAAATGCAAATGCTAAAGTCTGGAGCTAAAGGAAAATTATGGAGAAACTCAAAGGGTCAAGCAGCACCTATGGAGGGAGAAGCAGCTATCAACATTTCAGGCTGAGAATTTGCATCAAGACTGAGAGTGAAGAGAGATGGTAGACCCTCTGAGAAGTATAAATAGGAGAAGGTGAGGGGGTGAGACAGGGGTCAGTAGACCACAAGTTTACTGAGGAAGGGTGAATGTGGAGACAGCTACTGGACGGAGGTAAGGGAGATAGACCAAGGGTCTGACTGCTCAGTCTGATAAGTAAGAATCTTGAAAATGGGAAGGAGAGAAGGACAGCTGAAGGAACAAGATAAAGAAAGAATCTAATGGGTGAAATGAATGGGTGGTAAGTGGTTGGAACTAAGAGTTGGGGGGAGAGACCAGAAAAATTGGAAATGTGAACCTTGAGATAGTGTATGGGAAAGGGAAATAAAATGGCAGGACAGGGGTAAATTAAAAGGAGAGAGAGGTTTAAAACAGCATAGAAGGCATTGTCACAAACGAGAAAATCTACAGATGCTGGAAATCTATGCAACACACACAAAATGATGGGGGAATCAGCAGGACAGGCAGCATCTATGAAAAAGAGTAAACATTTGCCATTTCAGGCCGAGACCCTTCATCAGGACTGGAGAATTTTTTTCTCCAGTCCTGATAAAGGGTCTCAGTCCAAAACATCGACGGTTTACTTTTTTCCATAGATGATGCCTGGCCTGCTGAATTCCTCCAGTATTTAGTGTGTGTTGAATAGAAGACATTAAGGTCATCCACTGCAATCAAGAAAGACCCCAGTTTGTGATGTCATTTTGTACCACTGGACCTGGACTTCAGAGGTTGACAGAGTGGAACTACCCCAGTGCAATGGCTTTTCCACTTTAAGAACTCTCCCTTACAGGTTTTCCTGTGGAAAATTCAGTGTTCATGCCATTGAGTTGTAGGGGGCCCAAATGAAGCTTCAGGTGCCATACTTCAAGTTTGCACTGGGCAGGCTTTGGAAGTAAAGAAAGCCAAGGATGGACAGAATGGTCTGGAATGGGAAGGGGAGCTGAAATGGTATGCAGCTGACAGAGTTGGATAGCCACTGTGACAAAGCACAGGTGCTCTGCAAGTCAGTCATCTAGTCTGTATAGCAACATGTAAAACAATACACACATAATATCTTCTTCAGCTCATGATATTGATAGACAGACATTCTCCTTAGTCAACCCAACCTTTTTTCTGACACAGCCCTCATTTTCCTTTATATCCATATGCCTTTCTTAGAGTCTTTTAAATGTCCTTATAGTATCAGAATTGACCACTATCACTGGCAGTGCATTCCAGGCATTCTCTACTCTCTGTGTAAAAAAAACTGTCTCTGGCATTCCCCCTAAACTTTGCTCCACTTGCCAAACATCTCTTTAAAACAATAGCAGCCTGAGCTACAGGGGATGTCTGAATTAGTGTCAGAAGCTCTGTTCAGTGAGATCTTGCAGGAAACAAACTCTTTGAAGGGCTTAACACTTTAGGAAACCTTGGGACAAATTGTTGCCATTTAGGAAAATCTTGTTTGCAGTGGTTCTACTGAACTTCATTTTTCATAGTATGGAGGCCACCAAACCCGAGATAAACTTAGTCAACACCCTTGACCAAACCCAAGAGTCAACACCCTTGGGAAGTGTTTGACATACAAAATGCTGGAGGAGCTCATCAGATCAGGCAGCATCTTTGGAAATGAATAGATAGTTGATTTTTCAGGCTGAGATACTTCTTCAGGACTGAGAAGGAAGGGGAAGATGCCAGAATAAGGAGGAGAGGAGGGAAAGTGCTCGTTGCTCATTGGACTTCTCAAAATGGACACTCTATCCTCAGCTCAAGGTCCCTTGAAAAAATGCAATATCCTCACCAACAATTGGAACTGAGCCAATGACCCAACAAGTATACAGAATGGGGAAGGAATATTTTGGGATGGCTTTGAGTGAATAAAGCCTATGCACCAGGAAAACCTACTTAACTAAGTGCTGTCCACTCTGGGCTATCTTTACAATAGTTCCCACATTAGTCTTGCAACACACACAAAATGCTGGAGGAACTCAGCAGGCTAGGTAGCATCTATGGAAAAGAGTAAACACTCGAGTTTCCGAGATGAAGGCTTGGCCTGAAACATCATCTGTTTACTCTTTAACATAGATGCTGCCTGGCCTGCTGAGTTTCTCCAGCATTTTGTGTATGTGTTGCTTAGAATTCTATCATCTGCAGATTTTCTCATGTTTGTCCGACATTAGTCTAATCAGCTATCTCAAGTACTAACAAAACTGGAGTGGAAGCAAGCGATCTCAATCATGAAGCACAGCCTAGGAAAAAAAATATAAATGTCAGTTTTTTTTCTTAAACAGAGACCAGATCATTGCATCCAGAATGTGGGCATGAAGATTTAAGTCCATCTGTTATGGTCCGGTCTGACACCCGCAATCCGTGTCTTGATCCGGTCCGTGGACTCCGGACTCCGTGTCTTGTAGCTGTTCCTCCTTTCACCCTTAAGCCCAAATAGGATCATCTTGGCTTAAGGAGATGCACCTGAGACCTATCGGCTGGCAGGTGTATATATAGGGGCTCTGGGACTGAGTTTTGTTGTTTCTCCCCCCTCTGCTGTTCTGTCTGGTTTGCCTTGTTTGTGCTGTTCACCTGGCTAACCCGTTTTGACCCTGGCTTGGAGTACCCACTCTTAATAATCTAGTTCTGTAAGTTTGTTCTTGTAGTCACCCTGGACTGAGCTCCCTTCTGATCCCTTGCCTCTGTCAGGTAAGTAGGCTGGACTGCCATTGCCTGGTGAGGGACTCTCACCCTTTTCTACCCCTCTCTTCTGATGGGTTGTGCCCTGCAACCTGCCCAGGTACTCTGTGTTTTGCCCAGGCCCCTGTGTTCCTGCCTGGGAGGTGGCCCTGCCCAGGAACTATGTGGCCTGCCCAGGGGGCTATCCACCTAACATTCCTTATCCCATAGACCCATCCTTTAGCCTAGCCAGGGTCCTGCCTTTGCCATGGTCCTGCCTTTACCATGAACTCTCTGAACCCTAGGATCACTGCATGCCATGGTCTCCCCATTTTGTTCTAACCTTTAATTGTTCCTGTCCTGCCCCTAGTACTTTGGTGCCTGCATCCTGCATTTGGGTCCAGTTCCTACATCCCCCTGTGACACCATCAGGCTCATCCCAGTGTCTTTCTCTTTACCCACTACATTTCACGCACAGTTGTGTGAAATCCTTTTATCTAAATCTGGTTCCAGTCTTTCTTTCATGCTACAGTAAAGTCAACTTAATAAATAATGCTCTCCTCTGCTCTGTTTAATGATTCTGTATAATTTTTATATCTGAAATAGAAAAAAAAACAGACATTTTCATGATCTATGGCAAATAGAGATAGAGTAAATGCAATCAGGCTTCTTCCACTGAGGCTAGGTGAGACTAGAACTAGAGGTCTTGGATTAAGGGTGAAAGGTGATCTGTTTAAAGGTGCGAGTGTAGAACAAACTGCCAGTGGAAGTGGAGCATTCGGGTCCGTTTCAACATCAGGATAGGTACATGGATGGAAGGAGTATGGGGGTTTATGGTCCAGGTGTAGAGCAATGGGACTAGACAGATTGTTTGGCATGGACTGAAGGGCTTGTTACTGTGCTATAGTGTTCCATGACATCTTCAGGGTGAGATGAATGACTGCCAAAGGCATCTTCACAATAAATCTACACAGTGGCTTAGCCTTGTGAAGCAAATAGACTCTGATTTGAGATTCTGATTTATTTGTCACATGTGCGTCAAGACATACAGTAAAATGTGTAATTTGGATTAACAACAAAGGATGTGCAGGGGAAGCTGCAAGGGTCAACACACAGTCTGGTACCAGTGTATGCCTATAAGGTTCTGTGGTACAACAGAAGCAACAACAATAACAAGAAAACAAAAGCAGACAACAGCAAAATAAGCCCTCTTCACACAATCCATCTCACCCACCCCCTGTCACACACACACACAACACAGACAGACAGACCTCCAGTCCCAGAGTCAGCTGTGTGTGGGCCTCCAGCTCTTGATCCAGACTTGCAGTGCTGAGTCTCTAACATGAGACCTCACCCCAGGAATTGTTGATCATGTGATTGGCCATCGTGCCTCAACTCCTGGACTCGCGTGGACCTTGATCCCGGTGACCTGGGCCCTGATGACTCGTTTGGATGTTTATCTTCACTTTTTGACCTTTGTGTTTCTTCCTCCAGACTTTCTTTTCTCTGGGAATCAAACTTAAGCTTTGCCCACCAGACTTTGCCAACGAGTGGCTTAGACCCCACAATTCTATGATCATGGGTTTGCTCTTCTGGCCTTGACTTCTGGACTGGGAGGATATAATGATAAAAAGCTGTCTTTCAATGTGTTAAATTGCCACTCCATGGTGTTACTTGTCCTGTCCACAAGGTCAACTAACCATTCCTTGATTGGTGAAGGATATTCCTGCAGCTGTCCCTGTACTGATCATCACATTTTCCAGCATATTTTTCACCAGATTTGTGGTAATAAAACAGGAACGGTATTGATGGCAGCATTGTGACATGCTTTGAGAAGGTTCACATCAACAAGCGTCAGTATAGCTTATGTGTGAAATATTACAGATGTGAGGAGATTAGCATAATGAGAGGACAAAAGGATATGCGATGTGACATTAAGCCTGAAGGATGTGTGAGGGATGATACAATGACTAAAAGAAGGTCAAGGGAAGTAGAGGTTATGACTGTGGGTGCACATGTGATGTAGAAATGAACAGAGAGGAAGAGTTTCAATTTACCACTTCATAGCGACAAATCAATCCATGCACAACACTTCTTGTATTGCCTACAGAGTCCACTTCATGTATCATCTTCAGTGAAGTTGCTGGGGGCTTTGAAGAGTGTTATGGGAGCAGTGATTCCTTCTTCCTACCAAACCACTGAATCAGGACTTCAAATGTTACATCTAAAAATCAAATGGTCCTTATTTCACAGCATATCTAGCTAGCTTTGCATCACTGAAACATTCCCTAATGTGGGTGCATAGAGGTACAGTGTCAGAACTGCTTCATTTCCCACTTTTCTATTCTTATCTTGTCCTCGCAATTCTTATTCTGCCTATAGTGCTTGGAAGTGTATGGTAATGCACTATGGTAGAAAAAATGAAAGAGTGGACTATTTTTTAACACAGGCAACCTGTTCATATTCTATACCTTCACAGTATGTTCCGGGTCAATTTTGACCCAGCCCAAGAATCCCCTCATAACAAGTGTCTATACCAAATTTTGAACCACAGATATTTAGAATGTATAAATATCCTATCTGACATTAACAAATGGATGATTAATCCCTAATTAATGTTTCAGAGATCTAAAATCCATTTCAATAGATACAGGTCAAATTTGACCCAGAACAGCCTCAATGCACAAAAATTTGTAGCATCTGTACGAAAGTATAACATTTTTAACATATTTTCATTTTTAAATAGTTCAATCAAGAGGTACAAGATGGCGGCACGATGTAGCTTGCTGCGGCCACTCCGGAGCTGATATGTTATTTGTTAAGCGGGGTGCCGTGCGCAATCCTAATCAATGAAAAACGGACGTGGGAGCACGGAGCATGGAGGAACATCTGGAAATCTCCAGGAAGGCCCTCTTCGTTGGTGCTGCTGCTGTGAGGTCTGGGTCTCTGCTGAGAAGAACAGGCCCCCAGTCTTCGGGGTCGCATTGCTGGTAGCCGTTGGCGGGGCCGTCTTAATACACTCGGCAGAGGATGGTGCTCGGAGAAACTGTGCCGTAGGGGATGGTCGGAGGCTCGGAGGTTCGACGGACTCGGAGTCCGCTGCGGTCAGGTCGCTTTCAGTGTGTGCTGTGACTGTGAGGCTGGGTTCGACAGAGCTTTCATTGTGTGCTGCGTCTGCGAGGCTGAGTCGGGCAGCGCCATGGAAGTCCATGGGGGGGTATTCACTTCTGCTGCCAGCATGAGATGATGAATCTATCTGGACCCTGAGGATTTGTGGAAACTATGTGGTGGTTTCTTTTGAACTTAGTCTTTTAACATCTTTGGGCAATCTTTCACCATGCCCATGGTCTGATTTTTTAATCAAATTATGGTATTGTTTGCACTGTTGTAACTATATGTTGTAACTATGTAGTTTTGTGCAGGTCTTGTAGCTTTAGTTTTTGGTCTTGTTTTGTCTGGTGGGTTTGATGCTTCTTTCTGGGGAACGCGCTAAAATGGTAGTGTGATATTAATACGCAGCAGCCTCTTCAGACTCTGGTTTGGGGATTGCCAAACGTTATGTGGATTTTCTAGTGTAGTCTATTTTGTCATGTACTTTGTTGATATCATTTTGGAAGAATGTTGTCTCATTTTTTAACTGCATTGCATTTGTGGTTTTTAAATGACAATAAACTGAATCTGAATCTTTGCATCACTTTAGGAAAAGTCATCAAATTTCAGCTAAAAAAAAAATGGCATTTAGGGTGTTTTTACTGCTGTCAGATGTCAAAACGGGTCAAATTTGACCCAAGCAGCATGTAAGGGTTAAATGGAGAGAAAGTACAAAAACCTGAGGTGCAAAGGGACTTGGAAATCCTTGTGCAGGATTCCCTGAAGGTCAATTTACAGGTTGAGTCTGTGATAAAGAAGGCAAACACAATGTTAGCATTCATTTCAAGAGAACTAGAATATAAACCAAGGATATAATGTTGAGGGAAAAAAACAAAAAATGCTGGCAGAACTCAGCAGGCCAGACAGCATCTATGGGAGGAGGTAGTGACGACGTTTCAGGCCGAAACCCTTCATCACTACCTCCTCCCATAGATGCTGTCTGGCCTGCTGAGTTCTGCCAGCATTTTGTGTTTTTTATTTATTTCCAGCATCTGCAGATTCACTCGTGTTGCGATTATAATGTTGAGTCTTTATAAAGTACTGGTGAGGCAGTACTTGGAGTATTGTGAGTAGGTTTGGACCCCTCTTAGAAAGGATGTGCTGAAACTGGAGAAGGTTCAAAGGAGAGTCACAAAAATGATTCCAGGATTGAATGGCTTGTCATATGAAGAGAATTTGATGGCTCTGGGCCTGTATTCACGAGAACTCAGAAAATGAGGGGTGACTTCTTTGAAGCCTATCAAATGGGGAAAGTCTATACTGGATGCGTAGAGGATATTTCCTATGGTGGGAGAGTCTAAGACCAGAGGACACAGCCTCAGAACAGAAATGAGGAGGGATTTCTTCAGCCAGAGAGTGGTGAATCTGTGGATTTCTTTGCTGCAGGCAGCTGTGGAGGCCAAGTGCTTATGTGTACTTAAGGCAGAGTTTAATTGATTCTTGATTAATCAGGGGATAATCAGGGAGAAGGCAGGATATTGGGGCTGAGGAAAATTGGATCAGCCAGGATGAAGTGGTGGAGCAGATGTGATGGGCTGAATAGTCTTATGGTCTTATTAACTATCACATACTTCTGATAAAATATTACACTGCATATCCTTTTGTTCTCATCGTTATGCCCTTTAACCTCTCACATATAATCACTATCGCAAGTACCAAGGTGCTGTGTTTGGCTTTTGTTTGTATGCTGTCCAGACAAATCATTCCATGCAACAAAGCACTGAGATAGTCAAAAGAAAGACACAGCTGAATGCAGAGTATAGTGCTATAGCTACAGAAAAAATGCAGTGCAGCTGCACAAATATAATACAAGGGCCATAAAATACAGCAGATGGAATAATCAAAGTTCATTTTTATTTTACCAGAGTTCTGCCCAATAGTCATAGAATCATAGAATACTGCATCACAGAATAGGCCTGTCAGCCCTTCTAGTCTACGCCAAATCATTGTTCTGCTTAGTCCCACTGACTGGCACCCATACCTCTCTCCTCTATGTACCTATCCAAGTTCTCTTAAATTTTGAAATTGATCATGCATCCACCACTTTCGCTGGCTGCTTGTTCCACATTCTCATCACCCCCAGAGTGAAGAAATTAAATCCTGTCTTCTTAAGTATTTTACTTTTCAGTTTTCGACCATAACCTCCTGGTTCTGGTCTCACTCAGCCTCAGTGGAAAAAAGGTGGTTTGCATATGCCCTATCTATACACCTCATAATTTTGTATACCTCTATTAAATCTCATCTCATCCTCCTTCACTCCAATGAATGAAGTCCTAACTTCTCACTGTAACTCAGGTCCTCCTGTCTTGATAACATCCTTGCCAGTTCTTTCTGTTGTCTTTCAATCTTTCCAATAGGTAGGTGACCAGAACAATTTAGGCCTCAACAATGTTTTATACAACCCCAAAGTAACATCCCAACTCCTGTACTCAATACTTTGATTTACGAAGTCTAATGTACCACAACATCTTATAATATAACCATATAACAATTACAGCACGCAAACAGGTGATCTCGGCCCTTTTAGACCGTGCCGAACACTTACTCCCACCTGGTCCCACCTACCTGCACTCAATACCCTCAATAGTGAGGTGGAAAGCTGCTCTTGAACCTGGTGGTATACGTTCTTAAGTTTTTTTTATATATTCTGCCTGATGAGTTAAAGCAGAAGAAAGAATGAATGAGGTGGAAAGTGTATTTTACAATGTTGGCTGCTTTTCTGGGGCAACATGGTTTCCAGTCACTCAAGTTTCTTTAAGTTTATTGAATGTTCCAAGTATCAAGTCCTCTCTCAACATGTACTCTCTTCACAGCATACAGAGGTATGAAGACCACTGAGTTTATGGAAAACCAGGAGCTAGATGTGAGTTGCTAGAGGAATCAGTGCGCTAAACAGCTTCTGTAAAGTGAAATGATGGACAGCACTTCAAAAACCTAAATCCAGATAAAATGGCTCAATCCAAAAACCTCTATTCAGACAATTGCTGCCTCTTGCGTTCCCATTATGGAAAACCAGTTCTTTTATCTTTCCTTTCTACTTCTCCTCCTCTAACTATTAAACGTCCATTACTCAACTGCAGGCCAAGGCTGCTACGGCATCTTTTTTTACTTGCCGTATTTCCTTATGATTCAGAGGGAGACTATTCAGTTCTTTGAGTCTATGTCAGTTCAATGATTCTCCCACTGATTTTCCCTGTAATCTAATCTTCCTGTATTACCATCAAATTTCCCCTCCGCCCTCATAAAATTCCCATAGCAATTAACCTGCTAACCCCACAAACAACTGGCATTTGGAAGCAAACTGAAGCACCCAGTGGAATCCATGCAGTCTTATACGAATTCCACAAGACAGACTGCAGATCACAACTGAACTTAGGTCACTAGTTATGCCACTGTTCGCCCACTAACGTCATGCTCTTTCCATTAAAGGTCACTAAACATCATTCAAATATTTTCCTGACTGATTTTTCCCACCTACACCTCTATTACATCCACCAGCTTCTCTGTAGAGTCTGTTAGCTCGTAAAAAAAAATAGTAAGGACCTGGTATTGTACTCGTCTTTGTGGCTCACTTTCACATTGGGCAGCAAATTTATCAACAGAGCCGTTGGGAGAACTTTATGAATAAATTTGATTAAAAAATCCAACTCACTACATCTCAGATAAACTCTTTTCCTGACTGGGCTTCAACCTCGGTCAGAAACAGTAATGCATTATGCAATAAATTCATATCTTTCAACACAATATTGATATTTTAATATATTGCAAACCCTTACACAATGTGTCTCTACATCAATGAGTTCCATCTGTCACAGCATGCCAGTGACATTATTATGTAAATGTTTCAGGACGTTTCCTCGGAAGATAGTAATATATTGCTGGCATTAGAGCTAAAAAGTTTATGAAATGTCATCTGCTTGACTGCAATAAGAAAACTAACCCGGATCTTACCATGTAATATAACTCTGTGGAATATGCATATAAACTCAATAATCATGGTAATTTTTGAGACATAAAAATCATAAGCAGAATTATATTGGAAGTGCATGAATGCTACCAGTTAATGCAAAGTCTGCTTTATGCATGAGGTGTTTTCTTTACCATCACATCATTTTTCAATGATGCTCAGGTTCTAAGGAGATGCCTTTTTACATAATATTTTATTCGGGATTTTTGCACAAAGTTTTCTCAAAGACATGCAAATAGACTTTTTATACATTACTGCCATCACAAAGAAGGTTTCCTATTGTTTCTGAATGCCATCTATCTGTCCACTCCTTTACTGTCATGTTTACCCTGACAAATAGACTACCATTAAAAATTTCAGGCCGAAAGATGTCTGAAAAACAAGATGTGTTAGTCCTCTATTAACACCACCAGTATTTTTGGGTTGTAAAGAGAAGTGAAAGGAAAACATGAGACAGAATGTGTGTGGGAGAAGGACTAAGTGTTGGGAATGTGGGATGGATATAACTACAGAGTACAAGAAGAACATTGTGCAATTTAGCAGCATCTAGGGAATGCAGTGATTGTACTAAGTTAAAACAAATTTATTGTCTTATGCACATGTATGCACAGGTGCAATAAAAAACTTGCAGCAACATCACAGACACATCACATCAGCAACATTCACAAGAAAAATATTAAATGTAGCACAAAAAAATTACGAGCAATAATAACACAGAACAAAGAAAATGAAGTCCATTTTAGTGCAAAACGATCAGGGTGGGAATTCTGTTGTTAAACTTTTATGGTGATTATGGCTTTGCTGGTTTGTTCATCAACAGAATGGTTGAAAGAACATAGCTGCTCTTGAACCTAGTATTTTGGGACTTCAAGCTTTGTATTTCCAGCAGAATAGCAGCTGCAATAAGATGCTATGGCCCAGAAGATAGAGATCTTTGATGACTGACGTTGCCTTCTTGTAGAAGCACCTCCTTATAGATATCACCATTGTGTAGAGCTTTCTCCCACCTCCCCATTCTCTATTCTGGCTCCCCTCTTAATTCTTTCCTTCTCCTTACCTGCTACTCACCTTACTTTGCTGCCCCTCTTCCTCCCCTTTCTCCCATCGTCCATTCTCCTCTCCTATCAGATTCTTTCTTCTTCCCTCCTTAACCTTTTCACCTATCGTCACCCAGCTTCTTACATCAATCTCCCCTACCCACCTTACCCCTTGCCTGGCTCTCCTACCACCTTCCTCCTTGTAATTCTCCTCCTCCCCTGCCTTCTTATCCCAGCTTCTTACCCCTCCCTTTCCAATCCTGATGAAGGGCCTCAGCAACAAAACATTGAAGGTTTATTCACCTCCATTGATACTGCCTAATCTGCAATGTTCCACCATCATTTTGTGTGTGTTGCTCTGGATTCCCAGCATCTGCAAAGTTTCTTGTGTTTACGGAGGTGAATGCTTGTGATGTACTGGACAGAATCCATTATTCTCTGCAGCTTCTTACATTCCTGCACATTCAAAATGCCATCCTAGACCATGCTACTGACTGACAGGATAGTTTCAGCAGTATATCACTAGAATTTTTTGTCTGTTTAGTGACACACAGAATCTCATTAACCTCTTATGAAAGTAAAAATGCTGATGTGCTAGACCCAGGACAGGTCATCTGATGTACTAATGCCCAGGAATTTAAAGCTTCTGACTCTCTCCACCACCAATCCGCCAATGTAGACTGGCACTATGTAGATTGTACTTCATTCACTACTTGGTCAATAAGTGACTCTCTTGCTAACACTGAGCAAGAGGTTGTGCAGCAGCACTCAACCAAGTGTCCTATCTCATTGCACTTGTGATTTGTCCAATGGACCAGATGGCTCAGGCATTTTGCTTAGCTACACAGCCATGTATGCTTATTCTTGGGAACTAATCACTGCAAATTAATATTTAAAAAATTCTTCATTCAATCAACCTGATAGCTACTCTGACAAATCCCTGCAAGTTACACTTTCCTCATATCTCTAAATTTCAACATGTATGTCAATAGAGGATAGTTTTCAAGTGTTTATGCATGTGATGCACCTGCAGCACCATTTTCCTCCGAGTCTATTTGTGTGCATAAAGCGTGAACATAGTTTACAAACAAACAATCTCATAAGGGTGCAAATATTACCCAACTCTTTTTCATTTCTCTTCTTTAGAGTTATTACTTTCCATTTATCCAACTCCCATCAGGAAGGAGGCTATGTGGTTTCCATGCCAGGACCACCAGACTTGAAAACAATTACTTTTCTAGAGCAGTAACACTGATCAGGTTCCTTAAGGTTGTTATAGCTGGGGGTGGCAATGTGGATAAGCTCCCACTATCCATTAAATGCTCCCAATGGCGTGCATCTCAAATAGCCTCTGACAACTAAGTCCAGCTCCTGGCCTTCACATGTGGCTTAGCTACTAAACCCAGCAGAACCATTTCTGTTGACAGGGGAAGGGGTAAAGCAACCTTAGAAAAGACGGGTTACTGGTGCTTTGGATAGATGGGGCTCGTTAGCTGTGGTTGGCAGCTCACCTAGGAGAAGCAAAATTCTCATCTCAAACCTCTGCTGCCTTGCGGCAATACCCACTCATGGGGAAGGTTTTGGGAGTAAACCCTGATGGAAAAATACAGTGCTGGAGCCCCTAGGGCAGTCCTACTTTGAGTTCAATACTGACTGGCAACTCCTGCGACCCTGCTGGTACCAAAATGCATCGGTCTTTCCCATTCCTTTGGGTTCATCAGTTGTGTGTAAAGGATGAACTTGCTACATGGGCCCTCCATATTGCATATCTACACAGCTAGGATGCAATATCCATGGTCAATACTGACTGGCGGAGGTCTCAGAGAACACCTCCACCTACTAACTCCACCATGACTTCATTATTTCCCATCAGTCAGCCTATGTACAATCTAATGTCACTTTAGGGACATACAATCAATCTATGTATAGAAGCTATTTTGTATTTATATTCATTTATTATTATTACTGTTTATAGTTTATGTTTTTTTGTGATGCACCAGATCTCCTTTGTTCTCCTTACACTTTTATAGAGGAAATGACATTAAGCAATCCTGAATTCTTCAATCCTGACTTAGTCCCTACAAAGATCCACGATGATAACAGGTTTAGATTCATGCATCCCACTTAGAGTGAATTGGAAGTGGGAAGGAGAGGTAAAATGACATACAACCATAAAGTAGAAATGACTACTGCAGACCTCGGCTTTCTCCACAAATGTTCTTCTCCCCTTTCAACACCCGTCTGCCCATCCTCAATCTCTACCTTTGCTGCAAAGAGTCCAAATACTAATCTGAAGAAAAGCATCTCACATTCTGTTTGGTTAATTTACAACACAAAGTATAAATATTGAATATTCCGCCTTCAGATAATTCTCACCCCTACATTCTTCCACCATGCACTCACCTGTCTAATAGTTCGCTTCTTCCTTGGTTCATATTTCCCATCACAGCCACTTCTCCTCTTCCCAAATAGGTAGCATCTTTCCCTCCTCATCTAACTCTACCTTTCACTTATCATCCACCACCCTCCCATCAAGTGTTCACACACACTTATGTGAGTGCGCGCAACGCACACACGCACACGCACACGCACGCACACACACACACACACACACACACACACACACACACACACACACACACACACACACACACACACACACACACACACACACACACACACTGTTCCCTTGTTCCCTTTTGTCCTGGTGCATGATCTCAATCTAAAACATTGAATTACATCTTTTTTTTCCACACGTAATTCCTGACCAGGTTCCTTCTGGTATTTATTCCAGCTTTCTTCTAGATTCTAACATCTGTAGTCTCTTTTCTCCTGATATTTACAGCCTCTGGTTTCAGGAAAATGCTGCTGGTAATTAAATGGCATTTGGTCCCAATTATTTATATCCTATTTTCTAAACAATTTCCACCTATATCACTTTGATATTTATGTTTTTCATTAGTAACGTAGTCCATGGGGATTCTTGGATGATTCGCATTTAAGCTTCTGTGACACTTTGTTACAGACAAGGAACCGATATGCTGGTAAGGATGCTCCATCATCCTGGCATGAGACCCACTTGCTCTGGAATGGAAGCCATTTGTCTGGTGGAAGAAAGATGGAAGGAATAAAAGATCGCATGCAATTTCATTCCAGCAATCTGCTATTAACATACTGAAATGACGGATATATTGGTCTATATTTCACAGTTCACTGTTTAGATTCCTGTGGCATCAGAATCTATACTGAGCTTCAGCAGAAAATGTTATTTTGCACAATGGCTATGCACATTAATGCAGATATATGTAAAGTCATTTACTAATGCATTCAAATGATGCATGGGTAAATAAGCAAAGCTAATGACTGCTAATCAAAAGATGAAGGAGGAAAGAAAAGAAGGAAATGTAAATTCTGGCCAGAAGGAACAGCTCCACTGTAAGGAGGTATTTCTGTTACCTCTTATAAATGAGTGTGAATGTGATCATCTGGATTCATGCTATTCCAATTCCATATCCTCACAGAAAATTTACAAGATTTAGGACATTTAATAATTATGTAAGCAAAGGTAAAGAATCAAAAAACTCATGGTTATAGAATTTCTGAAGTGTTGTTTACTATTGTGAATGAAATTCAGAGTTTGGCCTGAATGCAGTAATGTTCTCAAAATTTATGTCTGTTGAAGTATTGAATAGCAATGCATTTGATGGAAGACAAAGGAGGGGAGAGTAAAAGTGGTAGGTAAATCAAATGTGCCACTATTCTTTTGTCACTATTGAGTTAAAAACCATCAGCTGGGATTTTGAAGAGATTACCAGCAAATCTTATCCTGTACCATAAGATGGCCCTTGACCTCAAAATCTACCATATGATACTGTACTTTATTGTTTACCTGCACTACACTCTGTACTGCTGTTACTGTACATGTGGCAATACCAAAGCCTAAAGGTAACTGAGCAAAGCATTGTGGACATTATCTTCTTACTGTCTTTAACTTTACATTGACTGACACTATCCAGAGCACAAACAGGGGCATCTGTAATTTAAGCTAACTATTAAGGTACATCTGTGTCTAAAGTTCACTCCTACAAGACAACCCATTCAATGCTTTCTCCACATATCAGAGACAGTGGTATGACAAAAATTCCCAATGTAATCACATTGCTGGTTTCCAAAAACAACTAATGGTCTAGATCAATTAATAATGCCCTTAATAATTACCAATGTCATTGAATGGAAAAATCTGCAAAATGTAGTGAATACAGCCCAGCAAATCACAAGTAAACCCATCCCCACCACTGAGCCTATTTACAAGGAGTGCTGTCGCAGTAAAGCAGCATCCATCATCCTGTAACATCCAGGCCATGTTCTCTTCTCGCTGTTGCCATTGGGAAAGAGGTACAAGGAGCCTCAAATCCCATGCCACCTGGTTCAGGAACAGTTATTGCCTGTTAATGATCAGGATCCTGAGCCAGAGGGAATAATTTCACTCACCTCAACATTGAACTGATTCCACAATATATGGACTTATTTTTAAGGACTCTACACCTCTTGTTTTTAATAAGATATTTATTGCTTATTTATTATTATATTGCTCTTTTGAATTTGCCCAATTTATTGTCTTATGCACATTGGTTGTTTGCCTCTGATGTGTGTAACTTTTAATTGACTTTACTGTGTTTCTTTACATCCACTGTGAATTCCAACAAGAACACAAATCTCAGCATGGTATATGATGGCATATATGTACTTTAAAAATAAATTTGCCTTGAACTTTGAACTTAAAATCACTTTAGTGCCTTCACTTTAGGCCTTGACAGAACATTATATCTTAAAGATGCTACATAAATGTAAGTCATCGTTAAAAGATTTAATTCCATCAACATGCAACCAGATAGTGATGATGAGCACATCATTATGCAGGTCAATGTCCTTTTCCCATGGAGCAGTCATGACTCTTTCATTCTAAAGCAATCATCTCTGCCAGTCCTATCTGAAGGTGAAGGCAGGCTGCCAGAATGGCTCCTTGGGGACTGGATTCAGAACACTTTGAGGATTTTTCACTGATCTCACTGCTGCATCAAGATCTGCTTCCACAGAAATATTTTAAAAGTACACAATTCTATTTTACAACAAGAAGCTGAAAATCTGTCTTTAAAAACAGGTTTCCTTGCATGGGCCATGTTTGTGCATTTTTGTTTGTCATGGGACTAAGCAGCATCTTTTTAATTTCTTTTCAGATCTTATTGTTGTTTAAATGTTCCCTTCATAAAACATCAAGGGGAATATTAGAATCATGTAGTTACCAATTAAAGCTGTTCAGTCAGCTTCCTCTAGGGTTGTCACAGCTGCTACCTTTTCTAGCCTTAACCAAGATGGCTGCTTGTCTGTGTTATAGTTTTAGTTCTGAAGGTGATGGACACGGACGCTGGCCAACCTGCTCCATATTCTTAGTATTTCTAGTTTACTTAAGAGAGAGAAATTTGACATCCAATTAGAAAGGGACTCTTTTAATAACACAAGACAATATCCAGAAAGACAAAGTAGAGAATAACACTTCAAAATTGAATAAATAACCAGTGATGGCATTAATGGAAGAAACATGAGCATTAGCTCTCACCAACAGTAAAGAATTCTCTTGGCTTTTCTTTCTTGTAGCTGATTTGGTCATGGTTAACTAAATCTGAACAGGAATCTCTAATATGTACAGAAAGGTCTTAACCTATTCCATTGCAAGCTATTAATTTAGATAACTTAAATGTAGGTGCATTACTCTAATGAAAAATTTAAAGCAGATGTCTAAATTCATTAGACAAACATTGCAACAACCAACTTATACTTTTAAAATGTTGAAATACAGTCAGTGGCCAACTTATTAGATAATCCCTGTACCTAATGAAGTGGCTACTGAATGGTCTCCTGCTACTCTAGACCATCCATTTCAACATCTGATATATTGTGCATTCAGAGATGCTCTTCTGCACACCACTGTTGTAACGTGTGCTTATTTAAGTTACTGTTGCCTTCTTGGCAGCTTGAACCAGTCCAGCCATTCTCTTCTGACCTCTCTCATTAACAAAGTGTTTTCACCCACAAAACTGCAGCTGGCTGGATAAATTTTCTTTCTTGCTTCATTCTCTGTAATCTCTAGAGGCTATTGTACAAGAAAATCCCAGGAGGTGAGCAGTTTCTGAGATAAGCAAACCACCCCATCTGGAACCAAAATCATTTCACGGTTAAGTCACATAATTCTGACTTTTAGTCTGAACAACTGAACCTCTTGACCAAGTGTGCATGCTTTTATGTATTGAGTTGCTACCATGTGATTGGCAGACTGGATATTTGCATTAATGAGCAGGTGCACAGGTGTACCAAAGGAAGTTGCCGCAGAGTGTATAAATCAAACTGTTTCAATATTACTTAACAGAAAATAATAGAGTCAAACAATAAAGACTAGCGTACTTGCATTTATAAAATGCACTTCAAATCTAATCAGAGTGTTCCGTAACATTTTACAGTGAATTATATATTTTATGGCACCAATTTGCTCAAAGGAATATTGTTTAATGAACACTGTAGGGAGTGCACAATGTATGTTGAGGCCACAATACTTGGATAGCTCCCAGTTTGTAATAAAAATAATGTCACCCTTAAAGATATAGACTCACTGTTTTGCTAAGGAAAACCTGAGCCCGGCTCATTTTCCTGTATTTGACACTTCTCCCTCTCTTCTCACTGCTACCATTCCAGCACTTTGTGCAGGAGTTTTGTGCCCACTACCAGGTTCCTGACCTGCTGTTACCTTGTACCCATTGTGCTCCTGGACTGGCTTCACTAACCCGAGCACTGAACTGACTCTGTGCCTGTTCCCTGCAGGGCTGCAACCGCCTCAGCGCTCAACTGGCTCTGTAGCCGTGGACTTAATTTCGGGGACTCTGTGGTTCATGTTCTGTGTATTATTTGTTCTTTTTATTGTTTGTATGAGTTGTTATTTTTTCGCACATTGGATGTTTAACAGTTTTTGTCATATGGTGTCTTTCATGGATTCTATTGTGCTTCTTTGTTTTGTGGCTGCCTGCAAGAAGGTGAATCTCAAGGTTGCACAATGTATACATACTTTGAACTTTGAAATAGCGTTTTCAGCATGGCCCTAACTCCCTCAAACTTGCACGAAATATTAAACTCTATCCTGGTGCTCGTATCTCCGGAAAGGGCTTGCATTTAAAACACGTCTAATTGAGCCACACCCAGACACCAGCTTCAGAGAGAGAAACACGGAGGTGGAATAAGCTTAGGGAAATAACTAACATTTAACAAAAGTCTTAGGAAAGAGAAAGAGAGACAAAGGTTGGAAAGTTTAGAAAGGGAATTTCAATAGACCAAGAAGAATAGGAGCAGGCAAAGAAATTGATAAAAGAAAGAGATAATTGGGAAGGGTTTTTGATCTGAAGATAATTACAGAGTTAACTATTGATCTTGTGCCTGCTTTGGAATATTTGATTAGGGCTATAGTTTCCAGAGTTCTGAATAATTAAAGATGATCTCATTGAAATTTACAAGATTTTGAGGGAACCTGTCAATATTGATGGTTTGAAGATGCATCCCCTGGTGAAAGTCTCCAGAGATATGTGATACAATCTCTGAAGAGGAGGCCAATTACTTAAGACTAAAATAAAATGATATTTCTTTTCTCGGACCGCTGTGGATGTCTGGAATTTGGAATTCTCTGCTCCCTAGATTTGAGAATCGTGGAGAATAAGAAGCTATGAAAATCAAGCTGGTGCAAGGCTAAAGGTCATGCTAGCCATGATGTTATTGAATGGTGAAGCAGGCTCAGAGGACCAGTCGGTCTCCTTCTGCAACCACTCAGATATGCTAAGGTGAATGAAGGTAAAGAACTGCACCAGTTTCCTAACCATTGCTGATTGGTAGAGAAATCTATTGTGCACTAAAGTGCTTTGATTTCTGTGATTTTCTAGTTTAAGGAAAGATACAAGTGGGCCCAATTTCACATCAAAGGATTACACTCTATGTTTTACAATTGGTTTTGTTGCAACAATATTTTTATCTACATGTTCCAGTGCTCATGGCAAACAAAAGAACACTTAAAAAAAACGCTTCACCTGTTTTGAGAATCCTACATTGACCACTTTTTGTTAGGGGGTGTAAGCATAATGGCTGCACATATTGTAAAAGACCGTAAATAGCAAATTGGTTTTGTATGGGTGTGCTCAGACATGAGTGGATTCGTATTTCTTGCACAGTCAACAATTGCATTCAACTATTTACCAATGTAAGAATTGGACTAAGAAAATACTTCTTTTGATTTGCAGAGGATGATTTCAACTCTAAATGCTCTTTTGTTAAATTTCGCAATGAAATTTAACCACCAAATTTAAAAGATGCTGCTTCTCTACTGCATGCTTGTTCAGTATGTAATTGAGGGAGTGGTGATAGAGGTCTGTGCACTGGGAAATCCAGACACATAAAGATTAATTTATGATTTTTCTCCATCTGCACATCTCCCATTCCATCCCATATACGAACCAGATTCAACACACAAGCTGAATATCATTTCACGTACAAAGTAAGGTTCATTTTGTATCCAAACACTGAAGAAAGGAACTTAAAACAACAGGTGTAGGCCATTCAAATGGCTGATTGATGATTTCACTACTCAGTCAACCAATGACCAAACTAATCTCCCTTTTCCCTTTAACACTTTTTTTACCGAAATCTATCAGTCTCAATCCTGAAAATTCAGTATCTGTAATATGCAGAGCAAAAATTAGTTTTCCTGCCATTCCTGCCACTTTATGAAACGCTCCTTCCTAATTTCACTTCTAAATTACCTTACTCAAATTTGAAGACAGTTTTTTTAGAATTTCACAATTATCAGAATCATCAGATAACAAGTATGCACCCTCGTATGATATTGAACAGAGGGACCTGGTAGGTTATTTCAGACATTATGGAATAATGATTTTCCTATGTGTGCATGGTACAAGTTTCATACACGTTAAGAATCTACTTCACTACCAGCATTGAAATTGTCCACAAGGCTACATATCAACATTTTTTGTGGTACCTGCAGAAATCCTGAATTAATTTCTGATAGTGGTAACATCCCAATTGAACTTATCCAGAAGTAGTTAGATTTTTCGAGATGAGCTTTTGTAGTGCTTTGGTACTCATGGAGAAACAACTCTGAGGGCTGCCTCTAGATCTGATGCATTCTACATGGAGTCGATTGGCCAGGTTCATGTTTGCTGGGATTCTTCAGTCTTGTGCGAGGGAGTTGCCTGACATTTCTGATGCCTGGTCAGAACTGGCACAGGATCTGAAATCTCAATGATTTGAATGGGAATACTTGGTTTGAACATTAGTGTTTGGAGGCAAATTATTGTTTATTCATTAATTTGTTTTGCTTAATATATGTTTTTGTTTATTTCTGATTTTCATTTTTTTATTTATTCAGAGGCACACTCCGAACCCACATAACATAGCCATACATAGCACTGATTTGTTACAATGCAGTTATTTAATTCTTTGTTGAAATTTTTTAAAATTAATTCTAAACAACACTTAAAACTCCTCAAGAGTGGCCACCATTGCAGTAAATATTCTATCAGCCAATGAGAATGTGTTACATACACTTTGAGCCATTCACAGCTAATCACATATTAGTTCACCCTCTGCCTCCCCTGTGTTTGTAAATGTTCCTGCTCCCTTGCCAAATTATTCCATTTTTTTCACTCATAATTTCTGGAAACTTCCAGTGAGAATAGTACAACTAAGAAATCTAGGAAAGGCATTAGCATGGATGTGAAACTGCAAGTGATATGGCACAAGGATGTTAATGATGGCAATGTTGAAGAATTGCTGCATTCTCATTGTGAGAGCCTTAATAACGAAGAGCTTCAAGAATTGGCACAGCAATGCATCCTGGGTGAATCTGAGGACAAGGATGGGGAAGAGGAAACACCAGCAAGAAACCTCAGCACAAAATCCCGCAGCACCAGCATCACCACGATCACACAAGTCATGGACCAGTTCATTCCTAACAGGGAGCGAAGCAATAAGGCAAGGACAGGTGTTCTTGACATGATTTCCTGCTAGCGAGAACCACTTCATGAGAGGAAATCTAAGAAAAGGCAGTCAAATCTTGACCCCTACTTGAAGAAGAAGCCAAAGTTAGAGGAAGACCCACAGCCTGCTCCCACCTCTAAGATGTAACCACTGGCTGCTTCCCACCGCTGCTGCTGCTCCACTGATGTACAGGTTAGGCCTATTTGTGTGCTTGTTACATAAAATAATATTTCAGATATCTCAGGTTTGATGTTTTTAATCAGTCAAACGTGCCCATTTATGTAGTATTACAATGACCCTACTTAGCACCAATTTACATAGTGCTCCATCTCCGAGGAATGCATCCTTAGCATTAACCGGGGTCTGAGAGTACAGTGTGGAACAGGCGTTCATCTTCCAGCCCTTCAAGATGAACTGCCCAACAACCCCCATTTAATCCTCACCTAATTATGGGACAACTTACAATGACCAAATTACCTACCCAATGTGCCTTTGGGCTCTGTGAGGGTATCAGAGGACCTGGTGAAAACCCATGCATTCCACAGGAAGAGTTGCGTACATAATATTTCAGTAATATTTGAGTGATCTTATAAATATATTGCTTGGGTAAACATTCATCATTGTGTACATAATGTACTGCATGTTATATGTAAAAGTACATAAATGGCATACATCATTACGCCACCACATTATACATGTGCACCTTGCTTAAAGTTAAAATGAAGTTACACTCACATTCCAGACCCCCTTGTATTTCTCTTAATTAGCTTTATGTTTTAAGGTTACAAAACATAACAGGGAGGACGCCAGGATAGAACTCTAAACTCCAAGGCCTCAAGCTGTAATAGCATTGCTCTAACTGATGCCAAATAAAGTGGCCACTGAGTGTATGCCTGTCGTCTTCTGCTTCTGTAGCCTATCCAATTTAAGGCCCGATGTGTTGTGTATTCAGAGATGCTCTTCTGCACAATACCTTCCTGTCAGCTTGAAACAATCTGGCTATTAAGATTATACATATAAAATTATATACAATAGACAGTAGGTGCAGGAGTAGGCCATTTGGCCCTTCTAGCCAGCACCACCATTCACTGTGATCATGGCTGATCATACACAATCAGTACCCTGTCCCTGCCCTCTCCGCATATCCCTTGACCCCGCTATCTATAAGAGCTCCATCTAACTCTCTCTTGAATGTATCCAGAGACTTGGCCTCCACTGCCTTCTGGGGCAGAGCATTCCACATATCCAGCACTCTCTGGGTGAAAAAGTTTTTCTGCATCTCTGTTCTAAATGGCCTACCCCTTATTCTTAAACTGTGGCCTCTAGTTCTGGACTCACCCATCAGCAGGAACATGCTTCCTGCCTCCAGTGTGTCCAATCTCTTAATAATCTTATATGTTTCAATCAGATCTCCTCTCATCCTTCTAAATTCCAGTGTATACAAGCCCAGTCGCTCTAATCTTTCAACATTGAACAGTCCTGTCATTCCGGGAATTAACCTTGTGAACCTACGCTGCACACCCTCAATAGCAAGAATGTCCCTCCTCAAATTTGGAGACCAAAACTGCACTCAATACTCCAGGTGTGATCTCACCAGGGTCCTGTACAGCTGCAGAAGGACCTCTTTACTCCTATACTCAATTCCTCTTGTTATAAAAGCCAGTATGCCATTAGCTTTCTTCACTGCCTGCTGTACCTGCATGCTTGTTTTCATTGACTGATGTACAAGAACACCTAGATCTCATTGTACTTCGCCTTTTCCTAACTTGATTCCATTTAGATAGGAATCTGCCTTCCTGTTCTTGCCACCAAAGTGGATAACCTCACATTTATCCACATTAAACTGCATCTGCCATACATTTGCCCACTCACCCAACCTGTCCAAGTCACCCTGCATATATACTGTATATAAAATATACTGTATATTTAAAGTGAAGTTATTTTTGTTTATATATTAGATTTTTAACAATCTTTTTACTTTTAATAACATTATTTTATATAAATTGAATGCCAGACACATTTAAAATTTGTTAAGATGTCACAATTGAGCAAAAGCTAATTGCCCAGCACCAGCTTTGCCAGCTTTCAAACACTGCTAGGGGCATTCTGGAGGGTGAGGCTTGAATCTGTGGCCAGCTGTAAGGTATAGGAGGGCCAATTCCATTGCTCTTCACATCCAGCTAGAGCAGGAACAGCAGGTGGAAATTCAACAGGGTGCACAGATTTCAGCAAGATCTGGCCTGTGGTGATTTATATGATCTTTGTGAAAGCATCATAAATGTGCAACTACAGTACGCAATTTATTTAGCACACAGACCACAACATAACAACCAACCAGATATCAGGGATAGATTATTTTTCAAAACACTGTCTAATGATGATTGAGCGATGATAAAGGATAGTGCCATGAGCCAGAAACATGGCACATATCTTTCTTGACGATATTATAGTCATTAGATGCTAGCAGGGCACTGACTGAATGAAACACTCTCTGATCGAAGAATGTACTTTGAATAGAAGATAAAGACAATCTGTATCTGAATGGTGAGTAAAGATAATCATTGTCTCTGATACAGTATGAATTCTAGAAATTATGCAGCATTAGCAGTTTTCATTTGCTTCCATGGAAGTTAAAAGGGAGACTGTGTGGAGAAATAGAATTTGACAGTACTGAATATCTGATGCCTGCAGTGGTATCAGTGGGGATTAAACATATACTTACGACCTGGAGAGAATCTACGGTTATAGTCCCTGGCATTTGTACTGGCAAGGCATAATTCCTGGAAGCGTAATATTCTATTTTACTTTTTTAGGATTATATAGCATCTATTTGTTAAATCATATTCAATGGCAGCATCGACTTCCAGGCCAGTCTATGAAACTGATTTGTTGTCAATAAATCATTTATGTATGTACTCTGCTCTTGAGTCATCGGTGTTTTAAAAGAGTCTGCTTTCACTCATTTTGGAATATTGTTACAGGCATAGCTGGATACTTTCTGTATTTGTACCTGTAGCCTCTAAATTTCTATGCACATTTAGTCATAGAATCATTACAGTGCAGAAACGGGCTCTTTGGACTGAGTCATTGCAGACAACTATGATGTCTATCTGTACTAATCCTATTTCTCTGGCCTATATTTGGCTCATATCCCTTGATTCCCTTCTTATCCATATACCTGTTCAAGTGCTTTTCAAACACTCCAGCAGCATGTTCCAAACTCTTTCTGAAGAAAGTGCCCCTTAGACATTTTTAAACTATTTCCCCTCTCACCTTAAACCTATCACCTTTAGTTTTAGGCTCCTTCTAGACTGAGCCATCTACTCTATCCATGCTTTTCATAATTTTGCAAATATCCATAAGGTTACTCCTTGACCGCCTGCTCTCCAGTGAGAACAATCCCAACCTTTTCAACCTTTTCTCATAAATAAAACTCTCCATTCCAGGCAACAGCCTGGTGAATCTCCTTTGCACCAGAACTGCAAACAATATGACTTACCCATTGTCATATCCATCTGATGTTCCATCTCTCATACTCAATATCCCTAGCTATGAAGGTAAGCAAACTAGATGCTTTCTTAACTACTCTGTTCACCAGTGTCACCATTTTTCTTGAGAAATGAACTTGCGCCACAAAGTCTTTCTTAATATTTATATATTTTATTTTGTATTTGGAAATAAAGCATGATAATAGGCTCCTCTGGTGCAATGAGCCCAACCCGCCCAATTATACTCATATGACCAATTAAACTACTAATCTGTGCATCTGTGGAACATGGGAGGAAACACACATGGCCACAGGCAAAACATACAAACTCCTTTCAGGCAGCATGGAATTGAACTTGGGCCAGTCATGCTGTGATAGCTTTATGCTAACTGTGCTTCCCCTTCATCATCATCTTCATGTGCTGTGTATGACGTGGGCGATCATCATCTTATCCATGACCATGATGTTCCTGGCAATTTCTTTTGCAGAAGTGGCTTGCCATTGCCTTCTTCTGGACAGTGTTTTACAAGACAGGTGACCCTAGCCACTATCAATACCCTTCAGAGATTGTCTGCTTGGCATCAATGGTCGCATAACCAGGACTTGTGATAACCAGCTATTCATACAACTATCTACCACCTACTCCCATGGCTTCACATGACCCTGATATGGGGTGGTGGGGGGGAGGGGGGTGACACTAAACAGGTGCTACACTTTGCCCAAGCATGATCTGCAGGCTAGTGGAGGGAAGGAGCGCCTTACAACTTGTTTCGTTGAGATATATCTCCACTCCACTTCCCAGCCACACCTAGCAATTCTTCTAAATTTACTAGTCATGTCTGGCCAGCATGAGAAAGCACAAAATCCATTACTTCGCTATCCATCCATTACACACCCAACTTTCCAGCTGTTCTATGTCCCCGTTTCCTTACACAACCATCCATTCTTTGGAAAATTAAACTCTTCCATGACAACAATCCTACTATTTTTGTATCTCACTCTTATTTGTCCACATATTTGCTCTTCTACATCCTGCTGACTATGCGGAAGATGATCACCTCTTACTTATTTCTGTGTTTTTACAATATCACATTTTTTGCTGAACCCTCCAGGTTGGCTTCCTTGAATATTGATATAATGATCTCCCTAATCAGCAGGGCAACACTTCCTCCCCTTTTGGAGACCTATTCATATTTGAAATATTATACTCAAGGAACTTCAGCTGCCAGCCATGCTCTTCTGCCTGGCCATGATTGCCACAATATCATAACAATATGCATGGACCAAGTGTTTATTTACTCTCTCTACATTTGTCTTACCTGCAAGGCTCTTGCATCAAAGTAAATGCAATTATGCACACCACCATCTTATACTACCCACCCTTGCCTTTCTACTACAAAGTTGAAAAGTCCAAAATTCAAAGCAACTTTATTATCAAATTACATAGATGTCACTATTTTCAAATCTGAGATTCATTTTCTTGCAGGCATTCATAGTAATTGAAATAATGAAGGACCACATCCAACAAGATGGACAAACATCTAATGACCAAAAAGACAATGAACTATGCAAATGCAAAAATAAAAAAAATAAAACAGTAATAAATAAATAAGCAGTAAACATTGAGAACATGAGATGAAGAGTCCTTAAAAGTGAGTCCACAGGTTGTAGGAACAATTCAGTAATGGGCAAGTGAAGTTAAGTGAAGTCAAGAGCCTGATCATTGAGGGGTAATAACTGTTCCTGAATCTGGTGGTGTGCTGCCCAATAGATTTGATTGATTCATTTACTACCAATGCCTCTTTCTCTCTTCCTGCTATGCTATCATTTTGGGTTCCGTCTTTCCTGCTTCGTTAGTTTAAACCCAAGGGATGTGGACACAGTTCAAACATCGCAGGAACCGGTATCCCTCCATACACTTTGACTATACTGCTTGCTGCCTCAGTAGAGAGGCCAATGTAATCAAAGAGCACACCCACTTGGGACATTCTCTCTTCTCCCCTCTCTCATTGGGCAGAAGATACAAAAGCCTAAGAAAATATACCACCAGGCTCAAAGGCACCTTCTATTCCACTGTTATCAGATTCTCCAGCAGCCCTCTGATATAATAAGATGGATTCTTATTCTTACAATCCACCTCATTATGATTTTGCACTTTATTGTTTACCTGCACTGTGCTTTCTCTGTATCTGTAGCACTTTATTTTGCATTGTTATTGTTTTATCTTGTTTAGCTCAATGCAATGTGTAATTATTTGATCTCTATGATGCTTTTCACTTTCTCAGTACATGTGACAAAAAGAAATAAATATGGATTCAATGGGCCTGAAAACATCTGCATGATATCCAACACGTGCAGACAAACTGCAGAAACACCATGGCATTCACTTATAAGTAGGATACAACAAGTCCGATGCAATGTATTGACCTAAGCTTAACAGACTAGGACTGACTTGAAAGAAAGGAGGCTTAAAAATGTGATCTCCTGATACAAAGCATCAATGATAACAAATTTCTTCTTGTTGTCAAGGTCAAGTTGAACATTCATGCATAATCCAGTGATAGTCCTTTTAATTCACAAAGAACTTTAGGTTCTGAAGGGGTGTTCGCAGAGTCACAAGAGTGCAGTCTATCCCTTCTTTAACCACGTCTCTAAGTCCTCATAGATCTGTATGAATTCTTACTCTGCCTGTTCTTCCTCAGCATCAGATGCCCTACCTTCGACTCAATGCATAACAATGTGAGAATTGTGGCACAGATTAGCCTCTATGTTCTGCAATAATCCAAACATTAGGAAGCTATGGATAATGCCCATGGATTGACCTCTGCCAGGCCTTCTACACTCCTTCAGTCAGGATCACTTGGAAATCCACCTTTGACATTACCATTTCCATATAATAGACAGAATGCCTGCATCTACTCCATTCTGGGGTCATGCATGTTTATTCACATCTGCTATCCATTATAGAGTTAAGAAAGCATAACCAAAAGAGATCTTGCAGAAGCTGGAAATCAGAATGACACACACAAAATGCTGGAGGGACCTAATAAAGTGTCTTTGTCTGAAAGAAGAGGAGTTTATTTCTCTCCATAGATGATATCTGATCTACTGAATTCCTCCAGCATTTTGTGTATGTTACTCCAGATGTTGAGAACTGCCAATTTAAGATCTCCAACCTTGATGAGTCAATACACAGATAAGATTTGGTTCTGTGAATTCTTCCTGACATGTGCAGTCCTGTGCAAATGTGTTAGGCACATTCTGTATGTAGCCAGGGCACCTAAAACTTTTGCACAGTACTCTATTTGTCAACAAGGAGCAGAGAGCGAGTTTGTAAATCAGGCAGCAGCAAATGATGTTGGGAATGGCAAGGGTAGAGAGCCATGGGAGGAGTGTGGGACAGAGTACAGAGAAGGAGTGCCAAGGGTGGAGGATGGCACACCTGGACCTGAGACATGGGGCAAGGCCACTTGATTACAAACAACTGTTTATTAATCATTACAGAATGTCTCTCTGGTGCTTCCTCTTTCCACCTCTCTCCGTACTCCCTTCTCATTCTTACTCCACAGCAGTGACCCAAATTAGATTCAGGTTTCTGATCACTCACAAATGTCATGATTTTTTTTTTTGTGGCAGCAGTACAGTGCAATCCAGAGTTACTAAAATACTGTGCAAAGGTCTTTGGCACCCGAGCTATGTATACATGCCTAAGAATTGGCTCAACACTGTAATTAATGCACTCCCAGCCGAAATATCACAGTGCAACCATGT
Organism: Hypanus sabinus; assembly: GCF_030144855.1. Lineage (NCBI taxonomy): Eukaryota > Metazoa > Chordata > Chondrichthyes > Myliobatiformes > Dasyatidae > Hypanus > Hypanus sabinus. The sequence goes on from NC_082719.1 coordinate 89,047,058, forward strand.
TCAAAGTCTATACGTACAGTAACATGTTCAGGAAAATCATCCTCTGTGACCCCAGATGAACTTGCAAAAGGCTCCCCAGCTTGTACTGTCAGGCTGCTTGTTTTCATACAAGGTTCAGTTCATGGTATAGGCATGACCTAAATGAATGGCAGAGCAGGCAAGAGAGATGGATGACCTATTATTGTGCTGATGTTCTGCCAAAGGCCACGTGCCAAATGAACTCTTGCATTGATTCATGGTAAAGATTGATCTCCTGTCCTGATGAAAGGGGGTCTCAGCCCGAATAAATGTTGACTGTTTATTCATTTCCATAGATGCTGCCTGACCTACCGAGTTCCTCCAGCATTTTGTGTGCATTTACTAAAGATTGATCTCATTTTTTTTCCTTTACCCTTAATGGTTAGGAAAAAATTTTTGCCAGATGAATGATAACCACAGTCTGAGGAGCATTGCTCTCACTTACATATGCAAACATTTTATATACTAGTTTTGCTAATTCAGGGAAATATTGAGTATATTCATTGGTAAAAGGAAAATGGGCACAATATAATCATCAACACAAAACATTGATAGCACCACACAGTGGAATCACAGAGACATAGCTACATTGTAGGAATGTTTTAAAAACCATTGTCCTTCTTTCTGTCTGAATGTAACATGTTTTAAAAAAAAATGTGTAGAAATATTTGAATGAATTGTTGTTTTTCATGTGATCCCTTCAGCTGTGCAAAAGTCTTAGGCACATATAAAAAAAGTGAAGATACTTTCAAAAATAATGAAATGAAAAGTTTCTAAGTATCAAAAGATATACTCTAAAGAGAAGTAAACAGAAAAAAATTAAATCAAATCAATATTTCGTGTGACCACCCTTTGCCTTTAAAACTGCATCAATTCTCTTAGGTATTCTGTTGTGTTGTTTTATAAGAAAATCGGCTGGTAGGTTTTTCAAATAATCTTGGAGAATTTGCCACAGTTCCTCTGTGGACTTCGTCTATCTCACTTGCATCTGTCTCTCCAGGTTATCCCAGACTGCCTCGATGATCTTGAGATCAGGGCTCTGAGGCGGCCATACCACCTGAAACCATTTAAAAACTCCAGGGTGCCTAAGACTTTTGCATAGTAAAGTACGACTACATTGTCCACAAATTTTCTCCTCTGTGGTTTGTCCTAGTTGAAACAATTATCTTAACCCATTTGCTATATTCCCTTTGTGGTGTGAAGCAGTAAGTGATCTTTTAGTACGAAGATACACATATCACTTCAAGGTATCCTCTGCAAAAATATTTCGGTTCAGCTGCTGCCTTATAAGAATAAATGTCCTACCCATCTATTACTGTTTGTATTTAAGGCATTTTTCATTATAGATACTTAGGCAGTGTTCACCTGTCTCTTTCATGGTGTTAAAAACATAGCTTTCTCCTCTGAGCTTAATTAGAAAAATCAGTTAATCTAATTTCTGAATGCTCCATCAGCTTTGCATTCATTACATTAGATGGCAATCCTTTGAAAAAGTTTGCTTTGAATATCAATTACTTATTTAGCTCTAAGTTTATTTTTAACAACTAATACAGAATTGAAAAGCAGTCAGGAAACTTGTTGAAATAACAGTTGAAGTCCTGTTATTGTACAATCATTTGAGTCAAATATGATATTCTCCTTAAGTGTTCTCGATTGGCGTGACCTCAACTGGCTCTGAAGGCTGATCCAGGATCCACATACTCTGGTGCAGTGTGAGCAAGAGTAAGTAATGGCTGCAGTTAGTGGTTTGGGCTGAACATAGAGAAACATAGCTGAACATGTTGGAAGGAAATTTAGTCATGTATTAAATTTTTAAAAATGTAATTGGTGACCAGATAGAAGCCTTTCACATTATGATAGAGTTTAAAAAGGTAGACATGAAGAAGATACTTCCATTCGAGGTCAAGATCCAGAGCCAATAATGCCCACTGATAAATCCACAAAGGAGTTTCCTTGAATAAATATCTTTATTTACCCCGAAACAAGAGAGAATCTGGAGATGCTGGAAATCCCGGAAAGTGACTAGTATGAAGTATTGACTTCCAAAACATGATGAGATATATTAAGTCCTGATGAAGGATCTCAGCCTGAAACTTTGACCGTTTATTCCTCACCATAGATGTTGCATGACCTGCTGAGTTCCTCGAGCAACTTATGTGTGTTACTGTGGATTTCCATCATCTGCAGACTACTTGTGTTTAGATATATTAAGAAACTAGATTTTGTTATGGAGACCATTTATTCAACATTTTCATATGATGTAATATGACCCTTTGCCAAGTACATTTGATTTCCCAGCTTTTAGCTTATGTATTTTGAGAGGACCGGAAGTGACGGCATTGATGAATACTTATTTTTGTGAGATATTATAAACAGCCCACTTTTTTTTTTCCTTCTCTTTTGTTTATTTTTTTTTCTTTTATATTACTTATTAGCTATAGTTATTAGATTAGATTAGTTAGTTCTGCATTATATAATTTTTTTTTTGTTTTTTTTCTTTCTTTTTTCTGTTTTTTTTATATTATACATTATGAAATATTTAGATTTACTATGTCCATACATATATCTTATGGCTTATGTCTTGGTAAACTCATTTATATTGTAACTATTATGTATGTTTTTTTTTCATATGTAATGGAATGTGTATGTTGGTAATTTCTTTATCAATATATCATCTGTATTCTGTCCATATTATTAATATTAATAAAAAGATTTAGAAAGAAAGAAAAAAAAGAAACTAGATTTTGAAGAGAGGAATAGAAGATTATGGTGTTAAATTCTGATTATTATAAAAGGAGGAGAATTTTGTGAAGCATAAGCACCGGAAAGAATCTATTGGACCAAATGTTTGCAGTCTTTATGCAAAATAATTTAATCATATCCCCTCATCTATACAAAGTATTTCTTTATTTATGTACCATCAATTACCTTCAGTAAGTAAAAAAATCATAAATTCACTCTTTTTTCCCAACAATGCCAACTTAGGAGTCTTGATTTCTGTTTGTACCCAATGAAGGCAATCACCTTTCGTTTCTTGTCAAAAAAAATTCCAACACTTTTCTTCCTGACCACAGGACAATCGAAGTTTGCTATCACCAACGTAAAAGCAATTGGCATTATTATTAGAACAGACATCTACTGTCCAAAGAAGACGGTTTAGATATACTTATGTATGGAATTGATAAGGGGACTGGCGACTGGAGGCCAAAGAAATTTATGAATATGCTTCTTGCATAAAATTATGCAGGTGCACCTAATTTGATTTCTTGCTTAATTGTCATTGATCATCAGAAGGGATTAGTTATTTTACAAATTCAAAAATAGTGAGTCTACCTATCCTGATACTTTTTTACTTTGACACTTTACTAATTGTGTCTGAATGGTTTCAAAATATTGTAATAGCTAATGCATATGAGGAAATGTAGTCGTGTTAACAGCAATTCTAAACAACATTGCAGCTAAATGCTAGGCAAAACATTTTTAATAATTTCACTGACAGACATTAGCATTCTCAAGAGTCTGTCAGCTGGCTCTGGCTTGCTTTCATCAATTAGCTGCAAATCCTCAGGCCACAGACTGAGGACAGGGGATTACCCATTGCTCACAGTCACTAACTGAACACTCAACAAGGGAAGCAAATTCTCTGCTCTTTAAGGATGACTCAGGAGAAAAGGATTAATAAACGTAGAAGTAAGCCAAGTGTAGAGTCTAAATGTTTGCCTGGGATACATGAGTAACCTTTCTACCCGAACACTGCTCGAAATTGGATTCCTCGAGGAAATCAGCAGTGAAGCAGGCAGCACTGTACATCGACAGGGGTTCCAGCGTTATAAGCAGCAGCTCGAGAAACAGAGGATTACAAGCAAATGTACTTGATCCCAAGGGATGCTCGGAGCAGATAAAATATCCATTTCTGAAGTGTGAAAATTACAGAGAAATAGAGAAAGGGACAGGTACCAATTAATGAACTGTTTATAAATTGAAATTACAGGCAGCGTGTTGGAATTTGGGATAAGCCAAGTTCGTGCCAGTCATGTTTAATATCACTGCAATCTTCAGCTCAAGTTCATTGCTGTGTGGAAACATTAAATTCAGGCTCAAATGAAAAGGAAGGACAATTAGTGATAGAATAATCATGAGGCTCGTCTCAGTGAATTCCTAATAGCTTGTTTACCAAAAGTGTAAAATATTTATTGGGTTACAGTGGAGTTTGTTGCACCCGAAGTTCTAAAATCCGGTGGCATGAAGAAAACAGCAATGATTCTGTGCATATATTCTTTCCTATACCACTGAAAGTAGCTTGATTACAACCACATCATAGTTTCTTTCCTATCACACTTCAGGCCAAATATAGACAAGCTCGTAACTTATCCCGCACACTGAGAGAGGGTGCCAGGTGCCAGACTGTTTCACAGACGGAGTTCCAAATTAAAAATGTAAGGTAAGATACTCTCTGCAGGGTGCCTGCCTGGGTCTCTGTAATTGCAAGAATGAAATCAGTACATCTCTCTCCCACTGCCAATCTGATTCAGTGAAACAATTCCAGTACCCCAGAGCTATGACCTATTGCTTGGAGTTTTTTTTTATTAAACTCCCTGTTGTGAAGAACAACACTCTATTAGCCCGCATTCAGTTCTACATTGTGCACAATGTATGTCGCCCTGATTTTAACTCCAGTGGGTTTTGTCTGGGTGATTAGCAAAGAGAGATGGGCAGTCAACCACTAGTGCAGAAATGAGGACTGGGCTATTTTAACAACCAGGCCACCTGTAAATTTTTCTAATCAACTACTTGTACAAAATCGGCAAGAGCAACTAGAAAACGCCTGTGACACTAACAGCATATTGCAATTGTGCCGCAGGTGTATTTTTTAGAAATCTCACATTCAGGAGGTGGGGTGAAGGAATAAGAGGCAGGAAGGGTTAAGTGTTCTTTGTTTGGCCAAAGCTTGGCACTTTGGGCCTACCTTTCATCCTGCTATGACTTATCTGTAAGATATTAAATAGAAAGATTTGCTTTATTAGTGTACAAGGTGTGATTGGTAAGTTTGTGACCTAAGGTAGAAGGAGTAAATTTTAGAAAACCTAGCACATTTATTTTTCAACATAGTCTCCTCCTACACTTACACACTTAGTCCAGCGGTCATGGGGCATACGGATCCCTTCTTTGTAGAAGTCGGCATCTTGAACCTCCAGAAAGTGGTTCACAGCAGGGGTGATTGAAAAATTAGTGGCTTAAGGTAGAAGGAGATGAGTTATACAGCTCTCGTTACATGACGTGCAGTTCAACTCTTTGAGTGATTATGCAGCAAGTTTGAAGTTAATAACTTTTGTGATATCTCTGTTTCAGATAATTGAAAATTGAATGTAAGCACTGTCTGAGAAAACGGACAACATCGGCCTTCGTGCAGTCATTCGCTACCTTGGTCTCAAGGACTTATCACCCAGGGAGGTCCATGAGGACATGGTGGCAACACTAGGGGAGGGTGAAAAATAAATGTGCTATATTGAAACATGGAAACATACAGTGAAATGTGCCACCTGCTTCGAGGACGGGCTGGAGGTAGCTCACGAGTGTCTTCATGATTCTATAGTCAACATAGCATGCCCAAAATTTACCAGCCCTAGCTTGTATGGAAGGATGGTGGACAACCCAGTGGTCACGGGGAGAACATACTAACTCCCTACAGACAGTAGTGGGAATTGAACCGCAATCTTACCATTGGCCTTGTAAAGGATTATATTAACCACTATGTTGCATTCCTGCCTTTATTGGGCCTGCATTCCAGAGAGTTTTTTAGCAACGTCCTCAGTCTCAGACGTTATTTGGGCCAAGAGGCCTGAGGATTAATTGAAATTAATCCTTGTGCTTTAGCTGAGTAATGGAGACAGGTCTCACGTAAATAGACAGCTTTTCCAGGAGGGGAAATACATCATAGATTATCTGTCAATTCTGCCTATCAAATGGACAATTTGAAAAAATACAAGGTTAGGACTCTGTTAACAGACCATCAATAATTACAATGTAAAAACATTCAGCAAATTAATTCCCAAATTAAGAGAATCTGAACTCTAATAAAGGAAGAATTAGCCTAGAGTTACACATCCAGAAGTCCATAAGAAATAGGAGCAGAATTATGCCATTCAGCCCTTCATCCACTCCACCATTTCATCATGGCTGATCCTGGATCCCATTCAAACCTGTACATTTGCCCTCTCACCATATCCATTGATGCCCTGAACTATCAGGAATCTATCAACTTTGGCTTTGAATATACCCATGGACTTGGCCTCCACCTCAGTGTGTGGCAGAGTATTACACAGATTCACCATGCTTTGACCAGAAATTCCCCTTTGCTTCTGTTCTGAAAGGTCGGTCCGGAATTTTGAGGTTGTGCTCTCTAGTTCTGGATTCTCCCGCCAGCGGGAACATCCTCTCCACGTCCACCTTATCTAGTCCTTTCAACATTTGGTAGCTTTCAATGAGATCCCCACTCATTCTTCTAAATTCCAGTGATACAGGCCCAAAGCTGACAAATGCTTCTCATATGTTAACCCCTTCATTCCAGGAATCATCCTCGTGAACATCCTCTGTAATCTCTCCAATGACAATAAATCCTTTCTGAGTTAAGGGTCCCAAAACTATTGACAATACTCCAAGTACAGACTGACTGGTATCTTATAAAGCTTCAGCATTATCTCCTTGTCCTTATATTCTATTTCCCTTGAAATAAATGCCAACATTGCATCTGCCTTCTTTACCGCAGACTCAATCTGTGAATTAACCTTCTGGAACTCTTACACAAGCCCTCCCTTTCCACTTCTGATGTCTGAATTTTCTCCTCATTTAGATAATAATCCACACTATTGTTCCTTTCACCAAAATACAGGATCATACTTTTCCCAACACTGCATTCCATCTGCCAGGTTTTTTTTAATGTTGGATGGAATATTGAAGCTGAATCTACCAAACCCTCAGCTAGTTGAGTGGTGTTACAACAACAACATTGCAATCAATGTCAGTAGGACAAGGAATTGATTATGGAATTCAGGAAGGGGAAGCTGAGTTAACACACAGGTCAGCAATGGAAATGGCAAGCAGTTTCAAGTTCCTGAGTGTCTGTATCTCTGAAGATCTATCCTAGGCCCAACATATTGATGCAGTTTTGAAGAAGGCACAAGAGTGGCTGTATTTCATTAGGAGTTTGAGGAGATTGGGTATGTCACCAAAGACTCTAACAAATTTCTACAGATGTACCATGGAAAGCATTCTAAATGGTTGCACTGCTATTTGATATGGAGAAGCCACATGCACAGGAAAAAGCTGTAGAGGTTTGCAGACTCAGCCAGTTCTGTTATGAGCATTATCCTCCCCAACACCAAGGATACCTTCAAAAGGCAATGCCTCAAAAAGGTGGCATCCATCATTAAGGACCTCCATCCCCAGTACCATTCCTTCCTATCAGTACCATCAAAAAAGAGGTGGGGGAGCCTAAAGATGCACTCTCAATGTTTTAGGAATAGACGCATCCCTCTGCTATTGCATTTCTGAACTAGCGATGAACCAACCCATGAACACTTTCTCATTATTCTTGCTCTCTTTTTGCCCTACTTACTGAATTTATTGTTAAATATACAGTATTTCCTATTGTGAATTTCATGTATTGCATTCTACTGCTACAACAGAACAACAAATTTCACAACAGCTGTTCTGATTCTGAACACAATGTGAAAGCATGAATGGTGGAATACTACCCTGAAAAGAATCATCAAATCCGGTTTGTAAGTATATCTGAGAACGTCCAATGATTGCATCTTTCTCTCTCTCTCCAACCCTTCTCCAATCATATGTACTCCAGCCACTCCATTCTCTCTCCCTCTGATGACCAGGCAGTCCACAGGTTTGTAGTTGCCTATTGTCATCTCATTTCCCACAAAGTGATTACTGTTGAATCCTTGAGTATTTTCAGGCTCTGATTACTGTGTTCACTCTATGGATGTATTTCTTCTTTCACTCAGTGACCACTTACGCTTATGCTCCTCTGCTGCTGTAGCCCATCCACTTCAAGGTTCAGTGTGTTGTGCATTCATTGATCTCTTCTGAACACTATTGTTGTTATGTATTATTATTTGAGTTTCTGTCACATTCTTGTCAGCTTGAACCAGTCTGGTCAGTTTCCTCTGGCCACACTCATTAATGAGGCATTTTCAGCCACAGAACTGTTGCTGTCTTGATGTTTCTTGTTTTTTTGCACCCTTCTCTGTTAGTGCCAGAGACTGTTATGTGTCAGAATCCCAAGAGATCAGCAGTTTCTGAGAAACTCAAACCACCCCATCTGACACCAACAATCAAAGTCAGCATATCTTATCCTCTTGATGTTTGGACTGAAGGACAACTGAACCTCTTGATCATGTCTGCATGCTTTTGTGCTTTGAGTTGCTGCCACACGGCTGGCTGATTAGATAATTACTTTATTGAGCCGGTCATGGAACACCGCAGCACAGAAATAGGACGTTTGGTCCATCTAATCCCTGCCAAACCATTCTTCTGCCTAGTCCCATTGACTTACATCCAGAATGTAGCCCGCTGTACTACTCCCACTCACGTACCTAACCAAATTTCTTTTAAGCGTTGAGATCAAACTCACATTCAGCACTTACATTGACAGCTGATCCAACACTCTTACCACCCTCGGAATGAAGAAATTCCTCTTCATGATCCCCTTAATCGTTTCACCTTTCACTTTGTGGTGAACTATGTGCCTGTCTGGACATGCCCCCTGCTGACTGCTCCTGTGGCTCCTCCCACAGGCCCCAGTATAAAGGCGATCTGAGGCCTGATGCTCGGCCTCAGTCTCCAGGACATAGTATGATGGACACTCACTCCTGGTTCCTTCTTCCAGTCAATAAAAGCCGATATCTCGCCTTACGTCTCAGTGTGAGTTATTGATGGTGCATCACACTTTTAACCCTGGATCTTGAGTTGCAGTCTCACCCAATCTCAGTGGAAAAGCCTGCTTGTATTCCACCTATCTATACCCCTCTTAATTTTGCATACCTTAAATCTCTCCTCTGTCTTCTATGCTCTAGGGAATAAAGTCCTAACCGATAACTCATGTCCTCAAATCCCAGCAAAATTGTTGTAAATTTTCTCCACACTCTTTCATTCTTATTTACATTTTTCTTGTAGGTAGGTGGCCTAAACTGTACACAACACTCCAAGAAAGGCCTCACTAATGTCTTTTACAATTTCACCATAACATCACAACTCCTGTACTAAGACATTGATTTATGAAGACCAATGTACCAGAACGTTTCTTTACAATCCTATCTATTTGAGATGCCACTTTAAAGAAATTATGGATCTGTATACCCAGAGTTCTATTGCACTTCTCAGTGCCCTTCCACTCAACATGACCAACCCTCATATTTGCAACATCTCATACCTGTCTGCATTCAATTCCTTCTGCCATTTTTCAGTCTATTTTTTCCAGCTGGTCCAGATCCCACTGCAAAGTTTGATAGTCTTCCTCACTGTTTTCTACTTCCCCACAATCTGCAAATTTGCTGATCCAGTATACCATATTATTATCCAGATTATTGATGTAGATGACAAACAACAATTGATATAGCACCAATCCCTGTGGCTCATCACCAGCCCCAGGCCTCTGGTCATAGAGGCAACTATCTACTACAACTCACTGGCATTTCCTGCAAAGCCAACGTCTAATCCAATTTATAACCTCATTTTGAATGCCAAGCGACTGGACCTTCATGACCAACCTCCCATGTGGGACCTTATCAAAGGCCTTGCTAAAGTCCATGTAGACAATATTTACTCTCTTGCCTTCATTGAATTTCCTGGTAACTTCCATGAAAAACTCAATGAGATTGGTTGACATGACCTACGATACACAAAGTCCCTAATCAGTCCCTGTCTATCCAAATGGACCATATATCCAGTCCTTTAGAATATCTTCCAATAACTTTCCCACTATTGATGTAAGGCTCACCAGCCTATAATTTCATGGCTTATTCTTAGAACTTTTAAACAGAACAACGTTATGTATCCTCCAATCCTTAGGTATCCTCCCATGGAGAAGGATGTTTTAAATATCTGTGCTAGGGCCATGGCAATTTCTGCATTATTCTTCCACAGCATTTGAGGGAACACCTTGTTAGGCCCTGGGGATTTATCCACATTAATTTGTCTTAAGACTGCAAACACCTGCTCCTCTGTAAACCATACGGGGTCCATGAACTTCATTCTGCTTTGTCTTACTTCCATAGACTCTGTATGCATTTCCCAAGTAAATACAGATGCAAAAAATCCACCTTCCCCATTCCTTTCAGCCCCACGCATAGATTATCACTCTGCTCTTCCAGCAGACCAATTACATACTTACCAGAAAACAACCTATCCCAATCCACACTTGCTAGATCCTTTCTGATACCATCACAATTGGTCTTTCTCCAGTTTAGAATCTCATCCAAGGACCAGACCTATCCTTTTCCATAATTGCCTTTAAACTAATCAGATTTTGATCACTAGATGCAAAGTGTTCTCCTCCAAAAGTCCGGCACCTGCCCTGTCCAATTTCCCTAATAGGAGGTCTAGTATAACTCTCTCTCTCTCGACAAGAGAAAATCTGCAAAAAATTCTGGAGGAACTCTGCAGGCCAAGCAGCATCTTTGGAAAAGAAAACACTTGACGTTTCGGGCTGAGATCCTTCAATAGGACTTATGTATGTTGATAACTTTGTCTCTGTTTGGGAGTTGCTGCCACATAATTAGCTGATTATATATTTAAATTAACACACAGGTGTACATGGTAAAGTGGCCACTGACTGCATCTTAACATACGTAATCTGTAGAGGGTGAGTTTCATCTTTCCATAAGTTTATTTATTTCATTTTAGCCTGCTGAATCGACATTTGCAAATGTAGCTCTTATAAAGATCGAGCAAAAGGGCACCAACCAAAAGTCAATACAGAAACAGATGAGAGGCATCGATAGTGTGGATAGTCAGAGGCTTTTTCCCAGGGCTGAAATGGCTCCCTCAAGAGGACACAGGTTTAAGGTGCTGGGGAGTAGGTACAAAATAGATGTCAGGGGTAAGTTTTTTACTCAGAGAGTGGTGAGTGCGTGGAATGGGCTGCCGGCAACAGTGATGGAGGTGGATACAATAGGGCCTTTAAAGAGACTTTTGGAGCTTAGAAAAACAGAGGGCTATGGGTAAACCTAGTAATTTCTAAGGCAGAGACATGTTCGGCACAGCTTTGTGGGCCGAAGGGCCTGTATTGTGCTGTAGGTTTTCAATGTTTCTATGTTAGAAACATAAGGTAAGACCAGTTGACTTAAAGGAGAAATAACTATCAATTATGGATGCGTATGTGTAGAGGCTTGGGTCAGTTGCACATGCATATGCAATGTGGATCGATAATTAACCCAGAGATTTGGTTGTGCTGAGAGCCCTCAGTTAGACCAATGTAATTTCTCTATTAGGTAGGAAGGCATTTTAACATGCCAAAAAGAACCCTGATGTAAACTATACTTACATCAACGGATAGAAACTGATTTATGCTGTTATTGTCATCTAACAAAGCTAATTTACTTTCATTATTTAAAATAATATACTTTAGTTACTATGTGCAATGATTTTGTGAATATATTAAAAAATTGATGAAAAAAAACTGCTTATAACATAATCAACCTGGGACTTTATGTCTAGTAACATGAATTGCTGGATAATTATGGGCAGAAGATCTGCTTCTCTCACTCACCTTCCCACCTCCACGATTTCTGTTCAGTGAGCATTCTGAATATAAAATGTACTCAGTGCCAATATGGTAATTACAATCATGCAGCCATTACAGCACAGACGGTTGTTTGGCACACCGAGCTTGCATTGAATTACTGTAAGAACAACTGCCAATCCTGTTTCCTAGCTTTCTCCAAAACCCCTGCAATATTTTCTCCCTCACGTATTTATCCTGTTTTCATTGGAAGGTGTCAATTGAATCTGCAGGCAGTACCATTCAGACAATGAGTGCCATAACATGAACACCTTCTCAGTTATGCTCATGAAACACTAGATCCTTTGCCAGTCATATTCTGGCCTCAAACTTTCTTCCAAATACGAACAGCTGATCTTTTTTTTTCTCCCCCATGATTTTAAATACTTCTATTTAACCACCTTTGCTCCAACAAAAACTATTCCAGTTTTTCCATTAGCAACTAAACTGAAGTCTTTCATTCCCAGTACTATTCCGCTGACATTTTTCTGCAATTCCCTAAGGTGTTCACAAAGTCAAATTCAAAGTCAAGTTATTCTTGTATGCACAAGTACACGTATGAACAGGTCCAATGAAAAACTTACTTGCAGCATTATAGGTACATTGCATCATATAAGACATAAGTATAGGAGTAGAATTAGGCCATTTGGCTCTCATACACAAGAAAAATTTATATTAAACATCAACAATACTCTTGTTTTACAAGAAAACACAATGTAAACAAAAAAAGTTAACTTTAGTGCAAAAAAAGTCATAGAAGTTATAGTGCATCTAAATTATCTAAATTGTAGTAATTGAGGTTTGCCAAATGGTTCAAGAAAAGAATGGTTGAAGGGGTGTAATGTTCTTGAACCTCGTGGTTTGGGGTTCTGTAGCAATTGCCCAATAGTAGTTACAAAAAGATGGCATAGCCTGGATAGTGGGGCTCTTTAATGACAGAGTTTGCATTCTTGAGGCAGCATCTCCTGTAGATGCTACAGATGGAGGGGAGAGATGTGCCCATGATGCACTGGGCAGAGTCCACTACTCTCTGAAGCTTCTTACATTTCTGCACATTTGAATTGCAATTGTTGCATTAAACCATGATGCAACTGGTCAACGGTACATGTGTGGACATTTGCTAGAGTGTTTGATAAAAGCAGAGAGTATTTTCCTCATGATTGCATTCACGTCCTCATTGGTTATGTTGAGTAAAAGGTTGTTTTAGAGATATCACTCAACCGAGGTGACCAATCTCACACTGGTAACCTGACGCATCACTACTTCTCATTCATCCAAAAACAGTAGTGTCATCGCTGAATGTGAAAGAGCATTGGAACCATGCTTAACCACACAGTCAAGAATATATAAATAGTAAAGTGGGGGGCTAAGCACATAGCTGTGATGTGTACCTGTGTTGTTGTTACTAATCCTTACTGACTGAGAGGTACAGACACCCTGATGTTGACGCTTGTTGATGAGTTTGTATGAGATATTTGTGTTGAACTCTGAACCATTATCGATGAACAGCAGCCTACATACAGTGATCAGATGATTCATTTTACCGAGCTTTAAAGTACTCTCCCTATTTTTGCATTCTATCTATGACTTCTTTAAGCTAAAGTAATTTTAAAAACAAAAGGAGATCTTCAATGCTGGAAATCAGAGTAATACACACGAAATGCCGGAGGAACTCAACGGGTCAGGAAGCATCTATGGAAAAGAGAAAACAGTCGACGTTTTGGCCAAAACCCTTCATCAGGATCAATGAAAACTTAAGGTATCTTTTGCTTTCATCTCCTTCTTGACTTACCCTCCCATTATCAATATTTTGTGCACAGAAACACCTAGGTTTTTATGTTCCTTCTATCTCACTCTTTACCAGTAAAGTAGTTGAGGCTGTCAACTGCATTTGAAATTATATGGTTCTGCACTATTATATTCAGGAACAGTTATTACCCTTCAACCACCAGACTCCTGAATCAGCATGGATAACTTAACTCACCTCAACACTGAACTGATTCCACAACCTGGGGACTCACTTTCAAGGACTCCACAACCCATTTTCTCAGCATCATCTATTAATGTATGTATTATTTGATACTTTTTTTGTATTTGCATGTACTTTTGTATTTTGTATTTGCATGATTTTTCCTCATTTGCACATTGGTTGTTTGTCAGTTTTTGTTTGTGTTTAGTTTTTCATTCATCTTTTGCATTTCTTTGCTTTACCATGAATGCCTGCGGGAAAATAAATCTCAGTGACATAAACGTACATCGATAATACATTTACTTTGAACTTTGACCTTTAAACATTTATCAGATGAGCAGCTCAAGGAAGTCATGTCAGAATTGTCCAAAATACCTCAAGACAGCAACTCAGGTTAACAAAATACAGTACTGTCCAAAAATCTTCGGTACATACAGTAGTTCGGGTGCCTAAGGCTTTTGCACAGCACTGTATTTGTCAACGTGGAGCAGAGAGTGAGTTTGTAAATCTGGTGGGAGCAAAGGATGTTTGGAAAGACGAAGGTGGGGCAGGTGACAGAGGAGGTGTGCCAGGTTGGGGGGGTGGTAGAATGGATGTAGATTCAACCAGCCCTGAGACACTAGGTGAGGTAATCTTATTCCAACCAATTGATTTACTGATCATTACAGAATATCTCTCTGTCGCTTCTCACTCCCTCACCTCTCCTTTCCTCATTTCCCACCCATAATTCCCCTGTCCCTGCCCCCTTCGCACTCTCAGACCACAATGGAGGCCCATACTAGAATCAGGTTTATTGTCACTTACATGTCACGAAATCTGTTTTTTTTAATGGTGGTAGTACAATGCAATACATTAAAATTATGACAGTGTTGTGCAAACATCTTAGGCAACCTAGCTATATATATGTGCACAGTACTGTATTATCATCATTATAGGAATACTATCATTGTTTAGGCCGAGTATTTGGACCCAGTTGTAAGTGTTTCTTCATCCAGCTCAAAATCAGCTGCACATTTTGTACACAGCAGCTATTTCTGCAGTTGCTAAACTAAACTAGTTCATAAAGATTCAACTGTTGACCTTCATTTAATAGGCACAAGGAAACAAGGAACAAATCCCACTGCAGATCAGCAAGGATTTGTAAATAATAGGGTTCCCATTGTGGCACTAATATTTCATTCACAGGCACTGCTATGCACAGATTTCACTGTTCAGTTCATGGGCACAAGCATCACTCAAGTGTTCCCTCACGTATGCTACTTTTCTCTGGTCTGTGATGCCTATAAGACTGATCTGCCCATATCCCTTGATCACGCATGCATCATTGCTAAGGATACCATAATGTTTGTTTTGGATCAATCAGGGCCTCAGAGATTAGTACTTCTGCTCTTTCCTGTATGTACACTCACCTCCAAGGTCTTCATTCCTATGTCAGCTTCATGACTGCCACAGAGAGAGGATCTCTTAGGCTGATGAGGATGATTCATTCTATATGATAATCCAAATCAGATTCATGATTAGCATCACTGACACATAATGTAAAATTTGTTGTTTTGCAACAGCAATATATATTGAAAATAAAAAGTCTATAAACTACAGTAAGAAATATACCATAATCATCATTATATGCCATGTCATATGACATAGGCAACCATGGTCTTTCCATGACCATGATTGTTCTTGACACATTTTTCTACCAAACTGGTTTGCTATTGCTTTTTTCAATGCAGTGCCTTTTCAAGATGGGTGACCCCAACCATTATCAATACTATTAAGAGATTGTCCTCCAGACATTAGTGGACACATAACCAGGACTTGTAATATGCATCAGCTGCTCATACGACCATCCATCATCTGCTGTCATGGATTCATGTGACCCTAATCATGGGGCTAAGCAGGTGCTACACCCTTCTCAAGGGTGCCGTGTAGGCTCGCAGAGGGAAAGTGCATCTTAGACCTCCTTTGGTAGAGATGTATCTCCACACTGCCACCAGAATAAATAAATAAATATATATATAATTAAATCAAATAGTAGTGTTAAAAAGGAGCAAAAGGAAAGAAAATAGTGAAGGAGTGTACAAGGGTTCATTGTCCATTCAGAAACCTGATGACAGAGGGGAAGAAGCTGTTCCTGAAGGTTTGAGTGTGTGCCTTCAAGCTCCTGTAGCGAGGCAAAGAGGGCATCTCAGGAACAATCATGGTCATGATCGCTTATGTCATATGACATGTCCCATAATGATGATAATATATCTCTGATGGTAACTTGTAGATTTTTTGTTATCATGATTGGGCGATCCTTAATGAAGAATGCCATCATTTTGTGGCAATATTGGATGAATTCTCCCAAAGGTTGGGATAATAATTATATGGCATCTGTGGGCTCTTTTACAGCTATCAAAAGGAACCATAGAGGTGTTATTATAGATCATGAATCAGTGAGAAAAATAATATAAAATTAATTTAATAAACTTTGCTCAATATTAGATATGTTCAGGAGATCCATGAGGACTCAATTAGAGTCATCGGGTTTACAGAATAGAAACAGGCTTTTCGACCACTGTATCCATGCCAATCATCATGCCTATCTATACTAATCCCACTTGCCTGCATTAATTCCAGATGGCTCTACACCTTGCTCATTCAAGTATCTATCCAGACTCACCTTAAATCCAATACCAATCATAGCGAATGGTTTGTCCACCACGAGAAACTGAACTCCAAATTCAAGGCAGAATTGCCTGAAGTTTTGTATTAGAATTCATAGAATGATAGCCATATTCTGGAATTAATAACCCAGAGACATGGACTAAATACCCATATTGGAAATTTGACTATTTTATTTTTGTTTGAAAATATTTAGAATGAAAGAGCCGATGTCAATAAACGGCTTATGTCAATAAAATGCTGGTGTCAATAAAAAGTGACCACAAAGCTACTGTTACAAAAACAATCCTGTCATATAACAAGGCAGCTAAAGTGAAGACATGAAACCACAGTCAGGCAGGCCCTTGTCACATTCAGGTTCAATATGCTACTTGGCTCTTCTCCCATATCCCTCCCTTGGTAAATTTTAATGCTACAGATTGCATCTTCTGTCTCATCCAGACCCATTTACCCATTTCTCCTGTGCTCACTGACTTATATTGGTGCCTAGAATGACCTCCAGCTCTTCAGATTTCTGAAAACTTTCCAGTTTTGCTTTTTATTCGTTGTCTATAGTATTCCCTTTGGCCTAACAGTGACAGTCAGCCTCTCAGCCCTGTAGTCTATATTTCCCTCCTTAGCCCGATCGGAAGCTCCACCTTAGCATCTGTTTGATGAAGTTTTTTGACATGCTATTTAAAGGTCAACTACTTTTGTCCTTTTGAATACATTCCGTTAAGAATCCATTTTGCATTCCTCTTTGCTAAAGGCACTATATAAATGGGCAGTATTGTAACTGAGATGAAAGTTACTGTCCTCATGGCTATTATCTCTTGCTCAATCAAGCAGTCGCTATCACCTATTCAAAAGTGACATCTGTGAACCACTGGATTCCTCCCACACACTTGAATTACCAGGGCTTCATTTTCTGTTTGATAAGGTGATGAGTGGTGATTATCTTGCCAAGCTTGCCTGGCTGAATTAAATTCTTAAAACATGCACTGTGCTTTTGAAAGGCAGCTCCTACGTTCTTAACCATGTTGTTTTTCTGAGTCAGGATTTGCAATCCTCTTCGTGTTGTGTTCACTACATTATCTTTCCATAAAGGCATGAGCTTGAATTACTTCTCTCTGTGTCTCCTCCTCCTTCCCTTTCTCCTATTGTGCACTCTCCTCTCCTATCAGATACTTTCTTCTCCAACCCTTGATCTTTCCCACCCACTTGGCCTCACCTATAAACACAAGCAAAATGTTGGAGGAACTCAGCAGGCCAGGCAGCAACTATAGAAAAGAGTACCTAGCCTGCTGAATTCCTCCAGCATTTTGTGTGTGTTGCTCGGATTTCCAACATCTGCAGATTTTCTCTTGTTAGTGACTGGCTTCACTTATAACCTTCAAGCTTTTAATTCAAGCATCTTGTCCCTTCCCTGTCAGTCCAGATGAAGGGTTTCAGCCTACAATGTCGTCTGTTTACTCTTTTCCAGAGATGCTGCCGAACTTGTGGAGTTCATCCATTTATTTTTGTATGTGATGTTTTGGATTTCCAACCTCTGCAGATACTCTGGAGCTTGAATTGGGGTTCTATTGTTTCTGCCCTTCTATGCCATGTCATCAAAGACTAGTTTCTTTTCCTGGGTCTGGTTTGTTAGAGAAGGATGCTGTATTATCAATAGATCCATACACTGAAAAGAAAGCAGGTAGTACCAACCTGGAACACTCAAAGTCTAATCAAGGCAACTTACTGCAGTGTCACAGACGGTGACTGGTTGCATCGTGGCCAGGTATGGAAGTACCAATGGCTAGGAATGGAAAAGCCTTCAAAAAGTGATGGATACAGTCCAATCCATCACAGGCAATGCCCTCCCCATCATTGAGTATATCTACAAGGAGCACTGCCACAACAAAGCAACATCCACCATCAAGGATCCCTGCCAGCCAGGCCATGCTCTCTTCTCACTACCACCATCAAACAGGAGGAATAGGAGCCTTAGGTCCCACACTACCAGCTTCAGGAACCATTATTACCCTACAGCTATCAGGCTCCTGAACCAGTGTGGATAACTTCACTCACCTCATAACTGACTCCACAACAATAAACTCACTTTTGAGGACTCCCAATATTCATGCTCCCAATATTATTTATTTATCTTTTTTTATTATTCACACAATTTGTCTTCTTTTGCACATAGGTTGGTGCATAATTTTTCTTAAAACTCAATTACATTTCTTTATTTTCCTGTAAATGCCTAAAAATGAATCTCAAGGTAGTATATGGTGACATATACATGCTTTGGGAACAAATTTACCTTGAACTGTGAATTTTGATAAGAAAACAGACATGCCACTAAGCTCAAAACAGAGCTTCTCCCTGAAAGACGTAGCCAAAATTAGAAATTAGTTTTGGAAGGAGAGGAGGTATTCTATCTCATCTTTATCAGCAGAATCACCAGCTCCACATTCCAATTTTGCAAATGCCATCATGTAGTGGGCTGGATCTCAAACAACAAAAGGTGGAATACAGGATGTAGATAGAGACTCAACTGGCATTTTGTAATGACAACCTTTCTTTCATTGTCAGCAAAAACAAATGAGCTCCTCATTGACTTCAAGAAATGGGACAGAGCATACATCCCTGTTTGCACCAATGGTTGTGAGATGGAAATAGTCAAGAGCTTTAAATTCCAAGGTGTAGCCATCACCAACCATTTAGAACATAGAACATAGGAAACCTACAGCTCAATACAGCCCCTTCGGCCCACAAAGCTGTGTTGAACATGTTCTTACCTTAGAAATTACAAGGCTTACCCTGTAATGGACCTCTGTTTTTCTAAGCTCCGTGTACCTATTCAGGAGTCTCTTAAAAGAACCTATCATTTCCTCCTCCAGCACTACTGCTGGCAGCCCATCCATGTGCTCACCACTCTCTGCATAAAAAACCTACCCCTGACATCTCCTCTGTGCCTACTGCCAAGCACCTTAAAACTATGCCCTCTCGTGCCAGCCATTTCAGCCCTGGAAAAAAGCCTCTGACTATCTACATAATCAATGACTTTTATTATCTTCTACACCTCTATCAGGTCATCGGTCATCCTCCATCGCTCCAAGAAGAAAAGGCCTAGTTCACTCAACCTGTTTTCATAAGGCATGCTCCCCAATCAAGGCAACAACCTCATAAATCTCCTGTGCACCCTTTCTATGGTTTCCACATCCTTCCTGGCAACCAGAACTGAGCACAGTACTCCAAGTGGGGTCTGACCAGGGTCTTATATAGCTGCAGCATTACCTCTCAGCTCTTAAACTCAATCCCACAATTGCTGAAGGCCAATGCACAGTATGTTTCTTAAGCACAGATTCAATCTATGTAGCAGCTTTGAGTGTCCTATGGACTCAGACCCCAAGATCCCTCTGATCCTCCACACTGCCAAGAGTTTTGCCATTTGTCCCATTCCAGTAAGGCAGATGCTAATGAAAGTAAACCAGGTCCTCTACTTCCTCAGAAGGTTAAGGAGGTTCTGCAGCATTTTGAGTGTGAAACTCTTGAATAGTCCTCTTATAAGGTAAGGATAAATTCTTGATCTGTTAATCTGATATACCTCATCATGGCCTTTGCAGTTTATTTGTCTATCTGCCCTGTACTTTCTATGGAATATATAATCTATAATATATAATCTTTTTAAGATTATATCCTGCATTCCTTTTCTGATCTTTTGTACAACCTCGAGCTACAAATGTATAGAATGCTCTATGTCTAGATGTCATGCAACCAAAATCTTTTCACCATATCTCGACACCATGAAGAGCATTCTGACTGGTCCTGTCACCGTCTGGTATGGGAGGGTGACTGCACAGGATCAAAAAAAAGATCTGCAGAGAGTTGCAAACTCAGCCAGCTTTATCATTGGCACTAGACTCCCTACCATCAAGGATATCGTCAAAAGGAGATATCTCAAAAAGTACCCCTATCACCCAGAATATGCCCTCTTCCCATTGCTACCATCAAGGAGCAGACACACGCTTAATGTTTCCTCCTCGGTCATCAGATTTCTGAGTGGACAATGAACTCATTCAGAACCTCACAATTTTTTGCTCTCTTTTTGCAGCACCTATTTCATTTAATTTATAAAATATATTTCTTATGAAATTTACATATTTTTAATTATTACACATTTCAATATACTGCTGACACAAAACAACAAATTTCACAACGTATGCTAGTGATACTAAACTTGATTCTGTTTCTGATTCTGATGTGACAACAAATAAAGCAATTACCATTTCCCAATTAACACTCTCAGGAAGCAATAGTAAAATAACAGAAATCCAAAAAAAATCCATGAAAAACAAAGCATCTTGCCCTAATACGTGACATAGACTTTTGAGGGCAGGAAAAGTTCTCTGATGCAATGAAGTTGGCTCACATATTCCAAAAGTAGCCGCTGACATCCAATCTGTAATTGAGAGGAAAGCAGAATTCACCTTCGTATGTTTTCAATTGTAAATAAAATTAAAGCAGTGTAGCAGTGTAATGTTTAAAATTCAAAAGTTCAAAGTAAATTTATTATCGAAGTACATATATCACATCATATACAACTGTGAGATCCATTTTTTTGTGGGCACACTCAAAAAATACAATAGCTATAACAGAATCAAAGAAAGACTGCAAACGATAACCAGTGCTCAAAAGAAAACAAACTGTGCTAATACAGAAGTAAATTAATAAACTGTAAATTTCATGAACACGGGATGAAGAGCCCATGAAAGTGAGTCCATAGGTAACGTGAATAATTCGGTGATGAGGCAAGTGAAATTGAGTGAAATTATCCCCTCTGTTCAAGTACCTGATGGTTGTGGGGTAGTAACCGTTTCTGAAGTGGGTGGTGTGGGTCCTGAGGCTCCTGTAGATTCTTCCTGATAGCAGGAGTGAGGAGAGTGAATGACCTGGGTGATGGGAGTCTCTGACAATGGATGCTGCTTTCCTGCGATAATGCTCCATGTAGATGTGCTGAGTGGTGGTGAGTGCTTTACCCATGATGGCCTTGCTCATATCCATGACTTTTTGTAGGATTTTCCATTCAAGGGCATTGGACACAATCACATATTGATTTGTATTCATATTTATTTATCAACATGTGTATTGAAACTGTGGTGAACTTCATATACCTGTCTGGACACGCCCCCTGCTGACTGCTCCTGTGGCTCCTCCCACAGACCCCTGCATAAAGGCGATCAAGGCCTGAGCCCGGCCTCTCAGTCTCCAGGATGTAGTATGGTGGTCACTCACTGCTTGTTCCTTCTTCCAGTCAATAAAAGCCGATATCTCGCCTTGCATCTCAGAGTGAGTTATTGATGGTGCATCAGAAACATGCAGTGAAATGGGTTCTTTGTGTTAATGACCATCACACTGAAGGATGTACCCAGGCAGTCAGCAAGTGCCATCACACATTCCGTTGCCGTCATAGCAGCCCCACCTTGCTCGGCAGAACAACACAGAACAGAACGCATTGCTGGCCAGGCAGCGTCTATGGAAAAATGTACAGATGACATTTCCAGCCGAACTCCTTTGGCAGGACTGGAGAAAAAAAAGCTGAGGAGTAGACTTAAAAGGTGGGGGGAGGGGAGTGAGAACCACCAGATGATGGGTGAAACCTGGAGGAGGAGAGATGAAGTAAAGAGCTGGGAAGTTGATTGGATAAAGGGACAGAAGGCCGTGGAAGAAAGAAAAAGCAGGAAGGAGCACCAGAGTGAGGTGATAAACTAATTTATGTATTTATATTGATTGTGTTTTGTTAAATTGTATTTGGTCTTTCACTGAATCTGGTATAGTTACTATTCTGTAGATTTGTTGAACATGCCCACAAGATCTATGCAACGTTAGATTGATCATGAGTATGTTAACAGGTTGGCTCAATGAGGGGGTCTGAAGGGTTTGTACGATGCTATGCAGTTCATGTTCAATCATTGAAATGATCTCTTCACAATAGTCAAGGGAAAGAGAATAAATGTTTTCCAAAATTGTTTTTGTGAAAGTCGTGGGCTATGTTTTATAGAGCGAAATAGTAACAGAAGATAACTAACCATATCTGTCCCTATAAGTTTATCAGAGATCCTGCCCTGTTTAAAAATCTTGTTAGAGGCTCCACCAAAAAGCTGGTGAAAGGAATTCTGCCTAACCGTTAAGCATACATTCCTTAGTTTTCCTTAATCAGATTTCAAGCCCAGGGTCTGTATGAGACATTAGAACAGAACACAAACAACCTGCCATCCTTCGCATGATACTGCTCAGTCTGCCAGCCGGAGATGATTCACCACTTGTGCAAATCACTTATGCATGACATCATTGCTAAATAGCCAGATACATATTTCATGACTATCAGACACACACTGTTATTGTAATTAATGTGTACAATAACTAGAAATAAAGTGAAATAGCAGTAATTAAATTGAGCAAAATATGAAGAAATCAATTATCTTGTTGTTTCCGATGTGAATATTTTTAGACAACTCAATTGCTCCTTAAATCTTTATAATTGAAAATTTGAGAATCGGTAATGAAGATAATTTGAGAAGTAAACAAGGCTCACTCACCTGAAGGGTATGTCTCAGAAACAGCCTCCCAACTTTTATTTAATATCTGTAAAATCTGTGACATGATGTGCCCAAACTTCCACTGTAGGCTTGTGTGTAAAGCAAAATTCCAAGTTAGTGATGTAGATTCAAAAAATCTTTCAGTGCCATGGTCCTTTTTACCAACACATGCTAGAGTTATATTATTGAAAGCTCTTGGCATGGCATTCAAAGTTCAAAGTAAATTTATTATCAAAGTACATTTATGTCACCACATACAACCCTGAGATTCATTTTTTGTGGGCATACTTAGTGAATTTAAAACCCATAATAGAATCAATGGAAGACCACACCCAATAGAGCGGGAAAACAAACCAATGTGCAAAAGACAACAAACTGTGCAAATACAAAAGAGAAAATAATAAATAAATAAGCAATAAACATTGAGAACGTGAGATGAAGAGTCCTTGAAAATGAAACCTTATATTGTAGGAGCAGTTTAGTGATAGGGCAAGTAAAGCTGAAAGAAGCTTTCACCACCGGCTCACATTGCAGGTGTTGAAAGGGATTTCAACATTGATATTTTTCAACTATGTGATTTTTTGCAACATCACATAGCTTTCTTTTAGAATGAACTGGAACTGGAATTTTAAGGGACTCCTGGATAGGTACATGGAGCTCAGACAATTCGAGGGTTATGGGTAACCCTAGGTAATTTCTAAGTTAAGGATATGTTTGGCACACATTCTGCAATGTGCTGCAGGTTTTCTATGTTTCATGTTTTATTATTTCACACATATTGAGATACATTTGTTGTATACTGTTCATACAGATCAGATTACTCTACAATGGAATGACATAAATCAATATTAATTCAGAATCAGGTGTAACATCCACAAAAGCAGTACAGGTAAATAGTAGGGTGCAGGATCATACAGATTAGATAGTGAGATCAACAGTCCCACTTGTTGTACAAGGGATTTTTTTAATAGTCTTATAATAGGATAGAAGCTGTCCTTGAGCCTGGTGGTATATGCTTTCAAGCGTGAACTGACGGAGCGGACTCAATGTGCCAAATGGCATAATTCTGCTCCTATGTCTTGTGGTCTTGTGGTGTTTACTGAGACAGTGAGAAGTACAGACAGAGTCCATGGAGGGTGATGCGCTAAGCTGTGTCCACGACTCAGGAGTTTCTTGCAGTCATATGCAGGTTGAGATCATGCCAATCCGTTATCTATCCAGTCAGCTTTCCACAGGCCGTTCTTGTACTGCCTCTGGTCAATAACTGGAGTAGCCTAGTGCAGAGTTAGTAGTAATTCTGTCTCACTACTCCAGCATCTGAACTCAATCTTTATCTCTAGTGCTGGTGTATACAGTCTGCATGTATTCCTTGTCACCATGTCACTTTTCTCAGGTCACCCTGTTTCCTTCCTACATGCCAAAGACATTTAGATAAGTAAGTTATTGAGTCAATATAAAAAGGTGTAGAACCTCAGAGAAGTAGACAGAATATGGGCAAATGCAGAAATGGATGGTCAGTGATGGGGAGTGGATGATTGGCTGTTTCTGTGCTGTATGTTTATACAACCTGAGATTACCAGATGACAGCCAAATTGCTATCTTATATGTGTTATATGTGCCTCATGCTGTGTGTGACTGTGGGTACTGTGTCCTGCATCTAGGCCCAGAGGAGCATTGTTTCAGTTGGCTGTATTCATGGGTAACAGTTGAATGAAATTTAAACTTGAACTTGAACTTCTAATAGAGTAAAACGCAAATTATATTTGAGGTACTCTTCACAAAATGTACTTCAAGAGATTCTATAAATGCTGGATATGAGAAGCATGCACAAAATCCTGGAAACTCAGGAAGTCAGGCAACATCTATGGAGACGAGCAAACAGTCAACATTTCAGGCCAAGACCATGAAGAGATTTGGGAGTGTCCATCCAGAGATTTTCAAGATTTTCAGCTGTCACTTAGTTGGCGGAATACACAGTTCTGATTTAGAATCAAATGGATTCAAACCTCATTCTTGTGATATTAATATAAAAAAAATCAGCTTAGCACTCCAGTGCAGAAGTGAGGGAACATTAGGGATGCCACCTTCAGATGAGATATTAAGATTCTCCTCGCTCCAGTGAGTAGAAATGTTTCTACTTCACTACTTAAAGAAGGTCTGAGCTTGTCACCAGTGCTCTGCATTGTAGTTAGCTCTCAACTAACATTACAAAAACTGATGATTGTGTCTTTGTCACATTATTACTATGAAAACTGTGCTGTATAAATTGGCTGCCATGTTTCCCACTTCATAATCCAAGAGAACAAGCAATTAAAAGCAAAATTATTTGGTTTGAAATAATAAACTGATTAAGTGAGAATTCTAATAAAGAAGAAATTTGCAATCATATTTGTCATTTGTAGCTTTAAGACTGTCCATGTCTTCACAATTTCTATCATGTTGTTATTTGGTTTAAGCTTCCTTTCTTCTTCCCTCAACCAGATCTGTCAGTGTCATCCTCTATTACCTTCTCCCTCACATGCTGTTTAACCTCCTGAACATCCATCTATGCTAATCACTTCCACCAGAAGCTACGGCAACACATTTAACATACTCATCTCTACTTGGTTGAAGAAGTTTCTCTAAGTTCCCTCTTGTATTTCTTGGTGAAAGCCTTATATTAATGGGATCCAGTAATGTCCTTCTCCACAAGAGGGAACATTCTCTTTGTCTCCACTGTGTCAAATGAATCCTTTCATAATTGAAATAAATTTTCTATTAATTCATCTGTTATCTTTCTTTTCTTGAGATAACAAGAGTACGCTCAGTGGGCAGTTTATTGGGGACACCTCTACACATATGCAAACATTGAATCAATTAATTATGTGGCAGCAACTGAGTTCATTTGTTGCTCAGACTAAACATCAGAATGGGAAGAAACGTGATCTAAGTAATTTTGATTGTTAAATGATTGTTGGTGCCTGACGGGCTGATTTGAATATCTCAGAAACTGCTGACCTTTTGGGATTTTCATGCAAATAATCTCTAGAGTTTACAGCCGATGGTGCAAAAATAGTAAATCATCCAATGTGTAGTAGTTTGATTGGCAAATATGCCTTGTTTATAAGAGAGGTCATGGGAGAATGGCTTGCCTGCCTACAGTTTTCTAGACCCAGAGAGGTTCACTGTGGCGAGGCCTAGGTCCTAATGTGATAGTTTGGATAATCTAAACGCCATCCCAGATAGACTGGAAAGGTAAGGTGTTGAGAGGCGGGCAAGGTTGGTAGAATCTCAGATGATGAAGAGGTGTTGTATAGAAGTGAGATATGCCAACTAGTGGAGTGGTGTCGCAGCAAAAACCTTGCACCCAACGTCAGTAAGACAAAAGAGCTGACTGTGCACTTCTGGAAAGTAAGACGAAGGAATACATACTGATCATCCTCACAGAGGGATCCAAAGTGGAGAGAGTGAGCACTTTCAAGTTCCTGAGTATCAAGATCTCTGAGGATCTAACCTGGCCCCAACATACCGATGTAGTTATAAAGAAGGCAAGACCGCGGCTATACTTCATTAGGAGTTTGAAGAGATTTGGCATGTCAACAAATACACTCAAAAACTGCTATAGATGTACCTTGGAGAGCACTCTGACAGGCTGCATCACTGTCTGGTATGGGGGATGGGGGTGGGGGGCTACTGCACAGGACTGAAAGAAGCTGCAGAGGGTTGTAAATTTAGTTGGCTCCATCTTGTGTACTAGCCTACAATGTACCCAGGATATCTTCAAGGACCTCTGTCTCAGAAAGGCACCGTCCATTATTAAGGACCTCCAGCACCAAGAGCATGCCTTTTTCTCACTGTTACCATCAGGTAGGAGGTACAGAAGCCTGAAGGCACACACTCAGTGATTCAGGAACAGCTTCTTCCCCTCTGCCATCCGATTTCTAAATGGACATTGAACCTATGGACACTACATTACTTATTAAATATATATTATTTCAGTTTTCAGCACGATTTTTAATCTAGTCAATATTATGTATTGCATTGTAACTGCTGCTGCTAAGTTACACATCACGTGTTGATGATAATAAACCTGATTCTGATACTGATGAGATTGGATTGCTCTGCACACTGAGCTGATTTGGAGAGGCCAAGAACAGCTTCTCCGGCAGTGAAGTCTAAGCCTAGAACAATTTGTCAGGACCAGGGTCCGAGTGCGAGGTTCAGACAATTTCAACGCCGGGCCAAGTAGTCTGGGGGTTCCGCGCACTGCAACTCCTTGGCTGTCAGACCATTCCCAGCTGTTGTGCTTCATGTCTGCAAACTTTGCAGCCATTTGCTCCACTAATATGATGGACTGAATACTGAGGCTTTGGGCCTACTGTGAATTGTTCCAGGGATTTGGATCTAAAGACTCAATTTGGTTTGGAATGCTGTTGTTGTGGCTAGCATCTATTGTTTGCATGAATTTTTTTGTTTTTTTTTCCCCTCTTTCTCTGTGGTCACTGGGGGTTGGTCTTTTTTTTTGAATTGGGTTCTTTCAGTTTCCTTGAATGGCGACTGCCTGTAAGTAAACAGTTCTGAGGGTTATATTATTTATTCATTCTTTGATAATAAATGCACTTTGAAATACTTTGAGACTGCTTCGAGCTTACAGGAAGGCAACAGTAACCATGCATTACAATAGTGGTGTGCAGAAGAGCATCTCTGAATGCACAGTACGTTGAACGTTGAAGTGCATGGACAGCAGCAGCAGAAGACCATGGACACACACTCAGTGACTATTTTATTGGGTACATTAAGTACTTAATAAAATAGTCAATAAGTATACAGGACATAGTTTCTTAAAATGAATATTTTTGTTCTCATGATCTACAAATCTCCCAATCTCCCTGCACTCTCTTTTTTCTTAAAATATGGTAACAATACTGCAGCCAATTATCCAAATGTGGTTCTTCCTTTACAATTCCACTCCATTCGACAGCCTCCCACAGAAATAAATCTTCCGTATTTAGTTTGCATATCACGCGGTCTGGCTAATCCATGAGGCAACTTTTAGTATTTAGGATACCTGTTCTTCAAAAATCTCTGTTTCTCTGTCCCTTTTCACTCCACTATTCAAATATATGTCTTTATACAATCCAAACTGAAATAATTACAAAATAAGAAAAATATTTAAACATTAATTTCAACATTCTAATTCCCGAGTCTAAAAGAATAGATCAACTTAGATGTCAGATGTCAGTATGATATTTGTATACTTACGTATATATCATTCAATGGATCAAACCTCCAAATGGACTTTAATTTAATGGCTGGTTTCTGATAAGGACGATTAAGTTCTTAGAAGGACTGTAAGTTTGGAGTTCAGTTCTGGCGTTGTCTGTAAGAAGTTTGCATGCTCTCTTCACGGGTTTCCTCTGGGTGCACAAATTTCCTCTCACAGTCCAAAGAAGCACCAGTTAGTTGACTAATTGGTCATTGTAAAGTGTCCTGTGATTAAGGTGGTGTAAAAAGGAGTGCTGCTGGATGGTGCAGATTATCGGACCAAAAGTGTCAGTACATTTGGCTCAGTGTGGAGAGAGAGAAGTGCTGAAGTGGGACAACTGTTCGCAGACTTTAATGCAAACAGGATTCTAAGGGAAAAGAAAACAAATATATGCTAGGCCAAATAGGGCTGTTAACTAAAACTCTCAAATAGAAAACTAGATGCCAACACAGTGGCTGAAAGGAATATCTAAATATAAGCTGAATACCGCTAGACTTCAGCGTCAGTCGACTTGGTAATCCAGATTCTCAGGCAAGGCCAAATGCAAGCAGGCAGCGCAACATTGCTGTGCTTTGCTCAAGACTCGAAAATTGCCACAACAAACAGAAAGGAGTTAAATACCACCATAATGAAATAATAATTAGTTGACATGCATTTTCACAAGGGCAATTGCCAAAGTTACTGTGCAGCTGAATCTGTGGTTGTGACAAAAAGGGTCTGTTCCATACTGAAAAAAGTATTTAAAATTAATTCCAAAAGAGTGCTATGGTGTGGCTTAAGTGAACCATAATCTAAGCTTTTTGAAATGGTGTCATGCAATTACCTTTCTAAGTTGTACTTATGAAGTGGACCAGTATTCCTTTATTTAGATAGGGATTTGGAAAATGTGTCCGAGCTGGTGAATCCGTCTCAACTGCATAAATACGGAGACTAAGAAAGAAATAAGAATTCTGAGAATTCTGCCATTGTGTTTCGGTTGCATTTTTTTCTAAAGAAAAAATGAAACTTTATGATGATTATTCCTTAGAACTCCAAGTCAATGAAAGATAGTCAGTAAGTCATGATTAACACAAACAAAGTTCTGGAGGGACTCAGCAGGTCAGGCAGTATCTGTAGAAAGCAATAAAGAGCTAACGTACCAGGTCATGATTTCTGTTTGGATATTCATTATATAAGTAGACAAAGCGCTGCAGTGGAACATGGGCAAGGGAACTGGATCTTTAAGACAAACACTAATTTTTCTGTTTAATATATAGATTTATTTACTAAGGAATTTTATATGGATTCTTGGTCTGGAAAAAGTTATAGCACCAGATGTATAAGTGTAATTACATCTGTGAAGGTTTTACTTTTGAAATTTTATATTCAGATGTGAATCAAGAGCAACATATGCCAAATGTGAATATACTGTAAGAATGTGAGCTAATTTTGCCTGGTGAGACATGGGAGACGATATAAATGAACTATTAAGTCTTTAACAGGTGCACATCGGAAATGGTGCAGTTGAAGCAACCTTCAGTGGAAAATTGGCAAACTTAGGTAACCGTAAAAAGTATCTTTAGGTAGGCGTTTATATATAATTGTTTAAAAGTTTCAGGGACAAGGATAAATTTTATTGCCATCATTTTCAGAGGGAGTACACAGTGATCAAGGTATTGAATAATTTGCCTAGTCCTTAGTTCTGCATGGGTGTGTGAGCTTTGAAGAAAGATCTCTTGATGTTGGTGACAAATGTCTCTCTTTTCCAGAGTCAAGGGATATCCGTGGGCACCTTCACGGACCATAGCTATGCCTGCCTCTTCACTGGCTATGTAGAATAGCCCATGTTCCAAGTCTTCCCCTGTAGTGCTCCCCAGCTCTTCCTCCGCTATATTGACATCTGCATTGGTGCTTCTCTATGCACCCTTGCTGAACTCGTCAATTTCATCAATTTTGCCCTGAGCTTCCACCCTGCTCTTAAATTCACTTGGTCAATTTCTGACACCTCTCTCCCCCTTCCCACTCTCTATGTCTCCATCTCTAGAGACAAACTGTCCACCGACATCTTGCATAAACTTACATAGGTAAAACCCATCTTACAATAACTGGGGGATCGCTTCATTGAGCAACTTTTTTCCATCCATCAGAAACACAACTTCCTGAATAATTCTGATTCCCATTCCCGTTCTGACATGTTGGTCTTTGGCCTTCTCTTGAGCCAAGATGAGGCCACCTTCAAGGTGGAGGAGTAACACCTCCTACTCTGTCAGTTAGCTTCCAACCTGATGGGATGAATATTGATTTCTCCTTCCAGTTAAAAAAATCCCCCCTCTTCCCTCTTCTTCTATTTGGTACTCTGGTCTCTTGACTCTTCTCACCTGTCTTGTCACCTACTCCGTTACGCCTCCTCCTTCCCTTTGTCCTATAGTCCACTGTCCTCTCCTATCAGGTTCCTTCTTCTCCAACCTTTTATCTTTCCTCCCACCTGACTATCACCTATCACCTTCTAGCTATCCTTCTTCCCCTCTCCTCACCTTTTTATTGTGGTGTTTTCTTTCTTCCTTTCCAGTCCTGAAAAAGTGTCTCCGCCCGAAAAGTTTGTGTATCTATTTCTGCAGATGCTGCCTGACCTACTGAGTTCCTCCAGCATATTGTGTGTGCTGCTTTGAATTTCCAGCATCTGCAGGCTTTCTTGTGTTTATGTCTCTCTTCGTGTCCTTGCTGCAGTCTCACAGGCATTTTTTTTTACATTTACCATCTGCAAAAGGCTCTAAACTATCAAGTGAAATCTGACTTAAATGTTCATGCACAAATTATCTGACAATAATGTCCACTTCATTTTTAGATATGACGACAGGCTTTGATTCAAATAGTTAGAATGATAATGCATAAGATGTGAAGATATAATGGAAAAAAAACACAAATTACTATTTCTCAACAAATCCAAGGAGCACAAAACTTTGGTGTCTGCTATAAAATCTTACAGTGCTGCACGTATTTGCAATTTCTTGTCAAAGTATTCTGCATAAAGTTATGTCAGCATTTATACTGACACTGCACTTGGTTGATGTTCAGCAAATATTTCTTTGTGTAAAGGCTGATCAATATCTGCAATGATTTTCCAGATACATCATCTGAAGAAATATTGAAATGCTGTAGTTGGAGAAGGAACAGATTATTACAGAAGAGAATGCTGTAAGCTACTTAAAACGCTGATTTCTCTCCCCCCCCCCACCCCTCCCACAGATGCAGACTGACCCGTAATGTAGTTTACAACATCTCCAGCTGCCATTTCAAATTTACTCTATCTGCAGATTTCTTTTCTTTTTGTTTGGAAGACAGGCAGATATCGTCTGCAATTAATCAAAGCTAACCCACCGTGAAACATTTCTTGCAGTCAAAAACTCATCAATCAAATCTTATTTTCACAGGTAACAAGGCAGCCTCTTGGGTACCAAACTCACAACTCTCCACCTGTCAGTCTGGTAAACAGGACTCCTTGTTGAGATAGACATCTCAGATAATAGCTCTGACGCTTTCTTGCAGTAGCCAACTCACATATCTGTCTAAAGAAACAATCAAACCATTTGTTCTGACAGCAGTCTGCCTACAGGCAACTACATAATAGCCAGGGATGTGGATTTTTTTTCACCTTGCTCCAGTACAAAGAAACAAAAACAGCAGACAAACTCTCCCAGATTGCAGTTTCGGGGCCATTTTAAACTTGCTGCAGAATTGGCAAGCTACCAAAACAATAACAAAAATGCAATATGGAAATGCTTACTATGTGAAATAAGATGAATCACCTCATTCATCACAGACACTACCTCCTTAGTGATGATAAAATTAGTCCCATTCTTCCTTAAGCAGTATTAGCATTTTACCACAGCACAAAACCATAATTGGACTTGTGTCACAGATAAATATTATGTTCCTCCTTAAATAAAACAAATTATTTTTTAACATTCCTCAGATTAGACAGATTCTGAATCATCAATAATCGCAATGCAGGAAGAGCCTGTTTGGCAAATTGCTTTTTGCCGGCTCTCCGATGGAAAGAGATATGAGTTTCATTCCTGTGCTCTCCCTTACCTCATATTCATTTGAATTTAGCTATTTCAAATTTAATTTTGTAAATTCCTAGGATGAATATTCTATCTGAATATTTAATATTTTATTAAAACAATTCTGATTCTGTTTCATTCTTAAAAAAATAAATGTTGGACCAAGACATTTGCAACATTAATATGAGGTACCTGACAGAATTTATTCCACATCTATTGTCTGAAATTTTCTTTATTGCCCTATCAGATTCCTTCCGTAATCTCAATAGGAGTCTCTGAAAAGATACTAGAAAGAAAAAACTGTTGTCCTTGTCAGTGGAAACTTCTTGAAAGTTCTCTATAGCCAAGAGGACAAGATGAGAAGGGGTCCTTTTTGGATTAACCTTGTTGCTTCAGAGAGGTCCAGGTATTCTGATAACAGTGTAGGGAGATTTCAGGTTGGAGGAGCAACATGTCATATTCTGTTTGGTTAGACTCCAGCCTAATGGCATGATCATCAATTTCA
Organism: Hypanus sabinus; assembly: GCF_030144855.1. Lineage (NCBI taxonomy): Eukaryota > Metazoa > Chordata > Chondrichthyes > Myliobatiformes > Dasyatidae > Hypanus > Hypanus sabinus. The sequence continues at coordinate 89,079,859 of NC_082719.1, forward strand.
CTAACTTTTGAAAATTCTTCCCCCTCCACCTTCCCTCTTCTTCTTTTCCCCACTCTTACCCTTTATCTTCTCCTCATCAGTCTATTATCTCCCCCGGTGCCTCTCCTCCTTCTCTTTCTCCTTTCCTATCAGATTTCTTCTTTCCCAGAATTTTCCACCTATCAGCTCCCAGCTTCTTATTGCATGCCCCTCCCTCACCAAACTAGCTTCATCTTGTACTCCTTCCACTCCACTTACCTTCCTATTCTGGCTTTGTTCCCTTCCTTTCCAGTCCTGATGAAGGATCTGGCCCAAAACTTAGATTATTCCCCAGATGTATGTAAGCGAATTGCTGAAGTCTTAGAAAGTGACAAATGCAGCACCCTGATTGTATTGCGTGATCAAAGCAAGTGCCTAATGTGACACTCTGCTGGAGGAACTCAGTAGACTGAGCAGCATCTGTGGTGGGAAAGGAATTGTTGTCTTTCTGACCCAGATCAACAATTCCATTCCTCCTATGGATGCTGCTTAATCCGTTATGTTTCTTGTGTCCCCAACATCTAATGCATCTGATGTAAGCTTTTGCAGCTCAAGATACTTGATTTGGTGGCCAAACTGCAGAATTTGCAGCATGTCTGTCAGCCGGGGCTGGCTCTCTCATGTCCAGCACCCCAGCCCACTTCACTGAGTCAATGGCCTTTCCCCTTTGGTCTTCTCAACACCCTGGGTCACTGGACACCTGCCCTGACGTTAGTCCCAAATCACTGATGAGCACTTTGCCATGAGCAAGGCTGGTTTGGAAAATGGGCAATGATTTTAAGGAGGATTTTTTTTAGTCATAAATTGTGCAATAAAACTTCAAGAATTTTATCAATGAATATATCACCCAAGAAAAAGCAATGGCATGGTAGAGTAACGGATTGTGTAAACTATTATAATTTGAAAATTATAATAGTTGTCAAAGTTATATTTCCTATGGTAGAGATACCAAAAACAGGGAAGCTATAATTTTAAAGTGTGAGGTGATGGATTTCAAAGAAGATATGAGGGGAAAGTATTTTATACTAATATTGGCTGATATATAGAACTCACTGCCAAATGAAGTTGGGGATTTTAACATGAAAGTGGATTGGGAAAGCTAGGCCAGTACTAGACCTCAAGAGAGAGAATTTGTAGAATGTCTAAGGGATGGCTTTTTAGAACAGCTTGTTGTTGAGCCCACAAGGGGGTTGGCTGTGCTGGATTGGGTGTTATGCAATGATCTGGAGGTGATAAAAGAGCTTAAGATTAAGGAACCCTTAGGAAACAGTGATCACAATGTGATCGCGTTCACTTTGAAATTTGAGGAGAAACTAATTCCCAATGTGTCAGTATTTCAGTGTAATAAGGGAAATTGTGGCCTGGATTGGGGAGCATGCCTTATGAGAACAGGTTGAGTGAACTTCACCTTTTCTCCTTGGAGAAGTGGAGGATGAGAGGTGACCTGATAGAGGTGTACAAGATAAAGAGAGGCATTGATCATGTGGATAGTCAGAAGTTTTCTCCCAGGGCTGAAGTGGCTAGCATGAGAGGGAATAGTTTTAAGGTGCTTGGAAGTAGGTAGAAAGGAGATGTCAAGGGTAGGTTTTTTACACAGAGAGTGGTAAGTGCGTTGAATGGGCTGCCAGCAGCAGTGGTGGAGGCAGAAATGATAGGATCTTTTAAGAGACTCCCAGGTATGTACATAGAGCTTAGAAAAATGGAGGGCTATGGGTAAGCCTAGTTAGTTCTAAGGTAAGGACATGTTCGACAGAGGTTTGTGAGCCTGTATTGTGCTGTAGGTTTTCTATGTTTCTTACGATGGCATAAGAGGGGAACTGGCCAGGGTTGACCTGAAAGGGCCACTAGCAGGAAGGACAGCAGAGCTGCAACGGCTGGAGTTTCTGCGAAAAATGAGGGAAGTGCAAGACAGATATATTCCAAATAAAAATACATTTTTGAATGGAAGAAGGACACTACTTTGGCTGACAAGTAAAGTCAGAGCCAAAGTAAAAGCAAAAGAAAGGGCACACAAGGAAGGCAAAGCTATTGGGAAGATAGAAAATTCGGAAAGTTTTAAAAAACTTGCAGAAGGAAACTTAACAGGTCATTAGGAAGGATAAGATGAATTATGAAAGGAAGCTGGTGACTAATATCAGAGAAGATACTAAAAGCAAGGGTAAAAGAGAGATGAGGATAGATATAGGACCAATAGAAGACGACGCTGGAGATATTGTAATGATAGCCGCAGAGATGGCAGAGGAACTGAATGCATATTTTGCATCAGTCTTCACAGTGGAAGAGATTTGCAGTATACCGGACATTCAAGAATGTCAGGGAAGAGAAGTATGTGCAGTGAAAATTATGACTGAGAAGGTGCTCTTAGAAATAAATGAGGTTTGTAAGAATGGAACGGCAGTTGCCATGGGGAATTTTAACTTCCGCATAGATTGGGTGAATCAGGTTGGTCAAGGAAGTCTTGAGGAGGACTTCATAGAATGCATCCCTGATGGCTTTCTTGAGCAGCAAGTTAGTGAACCTACAAGGGAAAATACTTTCTTAGATCTAGTCCTCTGCAATGAGACAGATAAGATTAACACAAAATACTCTGCAGATGCTAGGGTCAAAGCAACATGTACAACATGCTGGAGGAACTCAGCATCTGTGGAAACGAGCAGTCAACGTTTTGGGCTGAGACCCTTCATCAGGACTGAAGAGGAAGGGGGCAGGGGGCCTATAAAGAAGGTGGGAGTAGGGTGGGTAGGAGAAGGCTGGTAGGTGCCAGGTGAAAAACCAGTAAGGGGAAAGATCAAGTGGTGGGGGAGGGGAAGCAGGGAGGGGATAGGCAGGAAAGGTGAAGAAGGAATGTAAGGGGAAAGCACTATGGATAGTACAAGGAGGTGGAACCATGAGAGAGGTGATAGGCAGCTGGAGGAGGAGGCAGAGTGAAACTGGGATGGGAGAAAGGAGAGGGAGGGAATTACAGGAAGTTGGAGAATTCAATGTTCATGCCAAGGGGCTGGAGATTACCCAGACAGTATATGAGGTGCTGTTCCTCCAGCCTGAGTTTGGCTGCATCATGGCTATAGAGGAGCCCATGTATGGACATATCCAAATGGGAATGTGAAGCAGAGTTGAAGTGGATGGCAACCGGGAGATCCTGTCTGTTGTGGCAGACGGAGCGGAGGTGCTCGATGAAGCAGTCCCCCAATCTACGTTGGGTTTCACCGCTGTAGAGAAGGCCGCACTGGGAGCACCGGATGCAATAGATGACCCCAACAAACTCACAAGTAAAGTGCTGCCTCACCTGGAAGGACTGTTTGGGGCCCTGAACGGTAGTAAGAGAAGAAGTGTAGGGTCAGGTGTAGCACTTATGCTTGCAGGGATAAGTGCCAGGTGGGAGATCCATGCAGGAAGGATGTGTGGTCCAGGGAGTCGCGGAGGGAATGATCCCTGCAGAAAGCAGAGAGGGGTAGAGAGGGAAAGATGTGCTTAGTGCTGTGGTCCTGTTGAAAGTGACAGAAGTTGCGGAGGATAATGTGCTGGATCCGGAGGCTGGTAGGGTGAGATTAACGATCTTGTTATCAAGGATCCTCTTGAAAAGAATGATCATAGTATGGTTAAATTTCACATTCAGATGGAGGATGAAATAGTTAGATCTAAAACTAGTGTATTATGCCTGAACAAGGGAGACTACAACGGGATGACGGAGGAGTAGGCTAATGTGGATTGGGAGCACAGGCTATTTGGTAGGACAGTAGGAACAGTGGAATACTTTCAAAGAGATTTTTCACAGTGCTCAACAAAAATAGATTCCAGTCAAAAGTAAGGACAGTAAATGTGGGGAGAGCCAACCTTGGATAACTAAGGAAATAAAAGATAGTATCAAGTTAAAAGCTCATGTTTACAAAGTCGCAAAGAGACTGGAGGATTGGGAAAACTTTAAAAAAGCAACAGAAAACAACTAAACAAGAAATAAGGAAAAGGAAGATAATGTATGAAAGTAAATTAGCACATAATATAAAAACAGATAGCAAAAGTTTTTATAAGTATATAAAGTGGAAGAGGGTGACTAAAGTCAATGTAGGTCCCTTGTAAGACAAGAAGGGGAAACTGATATTGTGTGATAAGGAAATGGCTGAGGCATTGAACGACTATTTTGAGTCAGTCTTCATGGTGGAGGACACATCTAATATGCCAAAGAAGGATGTTATGGACGAAATGGGAGGTGAGGACCTCGATAAAATCACTGTCACTGAAGAGATAGTGATGAGCATACTAGAGGGCCTGAAGGTAGATAAGCCCCTGGTCCTGACGCGTTGGTAATAATTTATCAAAACTCCCTGAACTCTGGGTGGGTCCAGGAGGATTAGAAGACAGCAAATGTCACGTCACTTTTTAAGCAAGGATGTAGGCAAAAGATGGGCAACTATAGGCCAGTTAGCTTAACATCTGTAGTCGGGAAAATGCTTGATGCTGTCATTAAGGAAGAAATAGCAAACATTTAGAAATACGTGGCTCCATTAGACAGATGCAGCATGGATTCAGAAAGGGCAGGTCCTGTTTGACAAACTTACTGGAGTTCTTTGAGGACATAATGAGTGCAGTGGATAGAGGGGAACAGGTGGATGTTGAATGCTTGGATTTCCAGAAGGCATTCAATAAAGTGCCGCACAAGAGACTTATAAATAAGATATGGATGCATGGAGTCAAAGGAAGTATATTGGCATGGATAGTGGATTGGTTAACCAATAGAAGGCAGAGAGTTGGTATAAATGGGTGTTTCTCCAGTTGGCAGTCAGTGGTGAGTGGGGTGCCACTGGCGTCGGTGTTGGGCCCGCAGCTGTTTACCATTTACAGTGATGATTTGGAAGAGGGGACTGAGTGTAGCATAGCAAAATTTGCTGATGACATTAAACTGAATGGAAAAGCAAATTGTACAGAGGATGTGGAGAGTCTGCAGAGGGATATAGATAGATTAAGTGAGTGGGCCAAGGTCTGGCAGATGCAATACAATGTTGGTAAATGCAAGACCATTCAATTTGGAAGGAATAATAGAAGAGCAGATTATTAGTTAAATGGTGAAAGATTGCAGCATGATGTTGTGCAGAGGGACTTGGAAGTGCTTATGCATGAATTACAAAAAGTTGGCTTGCAGGTACAACAGGTTATTAAGAAGGCAAACGGAATGTTGGCCTTCATTGCTAGAGGGATTGAATTCAAGAGTAGGGAGGTCATGCTGCAACTATACAGGGTACTGGTGAGGCCGCACCTGGAGTATTGTGTGCAGTTCTGGTCTCCATACTTAAGGAAGGATATACTGGCTTTGGAGGCAGTGCAGAGGAGGTTCACCAGGTTGATTCCAGGGATGAAGGGGTTAACCTATGAGGAGAGATTGAGTCACCTAGGAGTATACTCTCTGGAATTCAGAAGAATGAGAGGGGATCTTATAGAAACAAACAAAATTTTGAAAGGGACAGATAAGATAGAAGAAGGAAAGTTGGTAGATGAGACTAGAACTAGGGGACATTGCCTCAAGATTCAGGAGAGAAGATTTAGGTCAGAGATTTGGAGAAACTGTTTTTCCCAGAGAGTCGTGAATCTGTGGAATTCTCTTCCCAGGGATAGCAGTTGAGGCTTCTTCACTAAGTATATTTAAGAAATAGTTATATAGTTTTTTTACATAGTAAAGGAATTAAGGGTTATGGAGAAAAGACAGGTAGATGGAACTGAGTTTATGGACAGATTAGCCATGATCTTATCGAATGACGGGGCAGACTTGATGGGCCGGATGGCCTACTCCTGCTCCTATTTCTTATTTTCTTATGCTCAGGAAGCTTAATGATCTGAGGGTGAATAAATCTCCTGGACCTGATGGAATGCATCCTCGGTTTCTGAAGGAAGTAGCTGGAGAGATCGCAGAGGTAATAACAATGATCTTTCAAGAATCGATAGATTCTGGCATTGTACCGGATGACTGGAAAATTGCAAATGTTACTCCGCTATTGAAGAAGGGTGGGAGGCAGCAGAAAGGAAACTATAGACCAGTTAGCCTGACATCAGTGATTGGGAAGTTGTTGGAATCGATTATGAGGGATGAGTTTACGGAATACCTGGAGGCACATGACAAGATAGGGCAAAGCCAGCATGGTTTTCTGAAAGAAAAATCCTGCCTGACTAACCTACTGCAATTTTTTTGAGGAAATTACAGGCAGAGTAGACAAAGGAGATGTAGTGGATGTGGTGTACTTGGATTATCAGAAAGCCTTTGACAAAGTGCCACACATGAGGCTGCTTAGCAAGATAAGAGCCTATGGAATTACAGGGGAGTTACTATCATGTGTGGAGCATTGGCTGATCAGCAGAAAACAGAGAGTGGGAAAAAAGGGATCCTATTCTGGCTGGTTGCCGGTTACCAGTGGAGTTCCACGGGGGTCAGCGTTGGGACCATTGCTTTTTATGATGTATGTCAATGATTTGGACTATGGGATCAATAGATTTCTGGCTAATTTGCAGATGATACAAAAATAGGTGGAGGACCAGGTGGGGTTGAGGAAACAGAAAGCCTGCAGAGAAACCTACATAGTTTAAGGGAATGAGCAAAGAAGTGGCAAATGAAATAAAATGCTGGAAAGAGCATGGTCATGCACTTTGTTGGAAGACATAAACAGGCAGACTATTATCTAGATGGGGACTGAATTCAAAATGCAGAGGTGCAAAGGGTCTTGGGAGTCCTTGTGCAGGATACCCTAAAGGTTAACCTCCAAGTTGAGTCGTGGTGAAGAAGGCAAATGCAATGTTGGCGTTCATTTCTGGAGGTATAGAATATAAGAGCAGGGATGTGATGTTGAGACTCTATAAGGCACTCGTGAGACCACACTTGGAGTACAGTGCAATTTTGGGCTCCTGATGTTAAAAAGGATATACTGACATTGGAAAAGGTTCAGAGAAGATTCATGAGAATGATCCCAGGAATGGAAGGGTTATCGTATGAGAAATGACTGGCAGTTCTTGGGCTGTGTTCTCTGGAGATCAGGAGAATGAGGGGGGATCTCATAGAAACATTCCACACTGTATGCCAATAAATAAACAAACAAACAAATAAATAAATAAATAAAATTGAAAAGTAGAGCCTCAGATATAACTAACTTAAAGCAATATGCAAGTTAGGAAAGTGGACAAGTGTTTAAACAAAGAAGTAGTGGCAAGGGATCAAAGTTATATAAAAATCAGAGTGGAGACATAGCTAAACAGAAAGGACAAAATATAGAAAATGATTAACAGTCTATATCAGGAAGGGATAACAAGTACAAGAGTAGCTCTACAGATAAAGCTGGATGTTTCTGAAACAATTAAAGAACAAAACTAAAGGCACTCAGGTAACTACAGTACCTGAGTGCATTTGAAATGTGAAATAAAACAGATGAAGTGTGAGAGTAAATAGAAATAAGTACTTTAAATCTGATCTGATAGCTGTTAATAGAGGCATGGTTGCAGAATAAACATGCATTGGTACCTGGATATTGAAGACTAAATTATGATTAGGAAAGGCATGAGGCTGGAGAAAGGTGGAAGAGCTCCATTAATTTACTATGGTGTGGTCTTGGAACAATATAGAAGGATGGTCAGGAAAGCGGAATGTGGTACACGTATGATGCAAATGAGAAGGAATAAAGAAAAGAATTCACTTATCCTGGTACTGTACAGACCCTTTATTAACCACCTGCTTAGAGAGAGTGTCAAGAAATAAGGAAATGAAGCCTGCCAGAAATGTACTGTAATAATCATGGAGCATTGCACTCTATAGAAAGTGGGAAATCAAATGAGCAAAGTTACCTGAGAACACATGTTTTCAACATGATTGCTTAATACAGTATATTTGAAGCCAACAAGAGAGTAGGTTACACTGGTCAGTAAATCAGGATTAATTAACAACTTCATTGTGAAGACTTCCTCAAGGTAGCAGCAATGATAATGTGACTGAATTTTGCATTCAGTTTGAAGGAGAGTGAGTGCTGAGGTTTTAAATTTACACAATTTACATTAATGACAAGTGCAATGACTGAAAGCATTGTTGTTAAAGGTGCTGCTGCAGGGGTGGTTTGGAAAATACATTGTTAAGAGGATGTACCAAAGCTAAAAGGGATACTTATCAGAATAAGTGAGTGGGCAAAGAATTGGCAAGTGGAGTGTTAAAAATTCTGGTAATGTGGAAGCATGAAAAATTTGCCATTTTGGCAGGAAACATAAAAAAAAGGAGCATTTTTTCTTCATGGTGTGACTCTGCAAAGTAAATTTTCCAGAATGTTTCCAGGGTCTAACAGTTTTAGTGACAGGTTTAATTTGGAAAATTGGGATTGTTCTCAACTGGTAAAGAGTCAGGAGTGAAATGATAGAGATATACACTGCTGATGCCATTGAACAACAGTCATCAGTTGAAGGTACAGGTGTTGGAGACATAACTGTATGGATTTCAGCAAACATGAGAAGTTTTAATCTAAAGAATGGCCATGAATTGAATCGGGTTGTCTGCAAGGGTAAAGGAACCAAGGGAAAACAATGATTTCTGAAGAGAATTAGATAGCACTTATAGGAAATAAATTTGTTGAAATATGGAGACAGACTGAGGGAATGGTATTGACTGGAGTATGTCTGTAATAACCTCCTCCTGTGCCTTTATGACTTAACCTTGACCTGAAAGTTGCATTGCCACCATTTCAAAATATTACATATCTGTGCAACATTTATTGATACCATAATGTTGACTCAAGTTTGAAAAGTTAAGAAAATACATAAAAACATGGTGGCAGTAGTTTTTCAGTGACAGCAGCTGTCTACACAGCTCCACTATCAAAGCATTTGTAGCATCATTGAGACTAAAGATGGTCCACCCTCAAGTACAAGTGTAATCCTGCACTTTCTTCGACCACAGAGCAGGAGCAGGAGCATATGGATTTGCTGGCAGCATCAGCTCTCAAGGTTCAAGGTGTCATAAACTATACTAGGGTTGTGCTTAGCCTTTAGTACTTGGAACACTTCATGAATCACAAAATACTCCATTCTCAGGAGGTAGGTAAATTTATTGGGCAAGAGATGATACCCCTCCCCTTGTCCAGCCATTGATACTGGTTTATTATTGTCCCATATACCAAGATATAGTGAAAAGCTTGTCTTATATATTGTTCATACAGATCAAAACATTACACAACACATTGAGGTAGAACAAGGTAAAATGATAGCAATGCAAAATAAAGTGTAAAAGCTGCTGGAAAAAGCACAGTGTCAGTAAACGATGAAGCACAAGTTTATAGCGGGGTGGCTTGTATCTATCTTATTGTAAAGTTTGTTCAAGAGTTGATAACAGTGAGATAGAAGCTGTCTTCGAAGCTGGTAGTATATGTTTTTGGGCTTTTGTAGCTTCTGCCAAAAGGGAGAGGGGAGAAAGAGAATGCATGGGTTGATGGGGTCTTTAACTATGTTGGCTCCTTTATTGAAGCAGCAAGAAGATTCAGCCCGTTACATCATGGGTAAAACCTTCCCAACCATCGAGCACATTACATGAAACATTGCCTTAGAAAGGCAGCATGCTTCATCAAAGATTCTCAACATCCAGCCCATGCTCTTTTCTCCCTGCTGTCATCAGGTAGAGGGTACAGGTATCTCAGGACTCACACCACCCAGTTCAAGAACAGTTGCTACCCCTCAACCATCAGGCTCTTGAACAAAAGAGGATAGCTACACATTTAATAACTCTGCTTTATTATTATGCTATGTTCAATATTTACTTATTTCTGTATTTGCACAGTTTCTTTATAGTTTACAGTTACTTTTCTATAGATTTGCTATGCATGTCGTCAGAAAAAGAATCTCAGTATGTGGTGACATGTATGTACTCTGATAATAAATTTTATTTTAAACTTTGAACTTTGAAGTAAGACAGAGTCCATAGAGGGCAGGTCAGTTCCTATGATATGCTGAGCTGTGTTCACAACTGCAGTTTCTTGTGGTCACAACTGCAGTTTCTTGTGGTCACATACGAAGCAGTTGCCTTACCAAGCCATTATACATCCACGATAGAATGTTTTTTATGGTGCATTGATAAAAGTTGGTAAGAGTTGATGGGAACATGTCAACTTTTTAAACTCCTGAGCTTTATTAGCCATGGCATCAGGACCACCTATCAGTGATATTACAGCTTAGAACTCGAAGCTCTCTGCTCTCTCAACCTCAGGCATCTTGTATGTAGACAGGAGAATGTGCACAGTACCTCTCTCTCAAGTCAATGAACAGCTCTTTTGTTTTGAAACTTTGATGGAAAGTTGTTGTCACAATACTGTGATGCTGTAGATGACAGCTGCTAAAGTAAAAGCCACAGCATCACAAGGCATTTATACCTATGATCAGTTCACCCTTCCCCAGAACTAGCTTGCTAAGATCTCCAGCTTTAGCAGTGTGTACTCTTCACAGTACATATTTGTAAGCAGGTGAAAAGAATTGTTATCTCAGGGTCTCCAGCAAGAGGAGGAGGAAGAAGTGGGCATTATCAAAGGGTAGAAGACCAGGACGAAACAGAGAAGCCAAGATGGGAAAGAGGAAAGAGGATAGATTGGGTCACCATTAGTAGACAGTCACATGGTGTCTCTTTTGACCCAAGTGTTGACATTGCCACAACCTTGCCAGTTCTAATCATGACTAAGTGGAGAAGGTACAAGGGACCATTTTCTGACACTGTTACCTTACTTGCTCAAAATACTGATTGATATTTGGACATATTCTTTCCAACCAACCAAATGAATTATGAATGACGACACAGTCCCTCACAGTGAACAGCTGGCTTCTAAATAAGGACTGCCAAAGGGCAAAGCCTTTCATGCCAGAAACTTGAAATCAAAAAATTAATCGTACAGGTTTTCATCCTTGTAAAATCAATCATGCCACATCAAGGTGCATACAGGTGGACAAAGCTTAAAAATTCTTATATTCTTCAGCAATACTATGAGACGCAATCCAGTCACATACTTGTGTACCTTGAATAAGGTTTGCATCAGGAGACTTTGTAAACCTTCTGTTTATTAGAATAGAAGAACAAGGCTGCATTTTGGGTACTATATGGCTTCTCTCTCGCGATTTCCAACATATCCAGAGTTAGCATTGCTGCTTCCCAATGATCTACTCTACTACTTTACCCTCATTATCAGAAATCACAGCAGAGGTTGACTTTACCAATTCTTAAACTTGTTCCACCATTCAAAATAGTCATGATTGGCCTGACCTTGGCCTAACTTAATTTTCTTCCCCAATCCCTATAACCATTGAATCTATTTTAGTCCAGTAATCTATCTCAGCCTTAAATAGATTTAATGGTTCTGCCCCACAACTCCCTGATGTAGGGAATTCCAAAATAGAACACAAAATTCAGATTTAAAACCTGGTGACATAAGACCAGAAGACTTAGGAGCAGAATTAGGCCATTCAGCCCATTGTGTCTACTCTGCGATTCCATTATGACCGATCACTCAACCCCATACACCTTTCTCACTATATCCTTTGATGCCCTGGCAATCAGGAAACCATCAACTTCCACCTTAAATATATCCACAGGCTTGGCCTCCATTGCAGTCTGAAGCAGTGCATTCCATAGATGCACTACACTATGGCTGAAAAACGAAAATCTCCTTATCTCTGTTCTAAAAGGTCACTCCTCAGTTGTGATGCTGTGTCTTCTAGTTCTAGACACCCCGCCATAGGAATCATCCTCTCTGCATCCAGCCTATCTAGTCCTTTCAACATTTAGTAGGTTTAAATGAGATTCCCCCCTCATCCCCCACAATCTCCTAAATTCCAGGCAACAATATTTCCCCCAATATTAACAAAACAAAACAGCTAGCCATTGACTGAGGAAGTTGGATGGAATGCAGGCTCCTACCTGTATCAATGGTGTCAAGGTAAGGTGGTTGTGAGCTTCAAATTCTCATATGTACATATCAGCAACATGTCCTGATCCAACCACATAGACACAACGGCCAACAGAATACACCAGCACTTCTACTTCCTCAGAAGACTAAGGATATTTGTCATATCCCCAAAGAACCTCACCGTATTTTATAGATAAACCAAGGAATGCACCCTACCAAGATGAATCATAACATGGTATGGCAACTGCTCTGCCCAAGACTGCAATAATTTGCAGAAAGATGTGAACACAGTCCAGTCCATCACAAAAAAAAAGACAACCTTTGCAGGATTGACTCTGTCTGCGCTTTCTTCTTCCTCTGAAAAGCAGCCAACATAATCAAGTACTCCTCCTCCTGGTCTTTCTCCCTTCTACCCCACCCCCTCCCCATTCCACCCATCAGACAAAAGATAGAAAGGATTGAGAATGCATACAATCAGGCCCATGGACAGTTTCCATCCCAATGTTATAAGACTCTTGATTGGCTCTCTTGTAATGGTGAACTCATGATCTCTCATTAGGGAATTTGGACTGCATATTTTCTGTCACTGTAACATTATGTTCTATATTCTGTATTTATTTCTTTTGTGTTAGCTCAATGTACTTATGTATAGAATAATCTATTTGGATGGCTTGCAAATAAAAGCTTTACACTGCATCTTAGTGCATGTGATAATAATAAACCAATTACCAATTATCCTCTGAGAAAAGAAATCCCTTTTCATCCGTAATAAGTGGATAACTTTTTATTCTGAAGCTATTCCCCCTTGATCTAGCTTGCCCCACAGGGAAAAACAAATCTCAGCATTTACCCTCTTAAGCCCACTCAAAATCTTCTGTGGTTCAAATAGATCGCTTCTCGTTCTTCTGAGTACTAATGAATCCCATCCTGTACACAAAGTTCAGTACGACACTCCTCTGGTCCATTATTCTATATTTGCCCTTGTGTGCGTCAGTGTATTCAATTTAAATTTCTCAGCCTCAGTACTCATTGCCGTACTTCACATTGTTGTTGCAATTTCCTCAGTGCCTACAGCACTATACAAAAGTCTTAGGCACATATACAATGCCTATCAACACTACTCACCCCCAATGGAAGTCTTCATATTTCATTGTTTTACAAAATTGAATTACAGTGGATTTAATTTGGCTTTTTTTACACTGAACAGAAAAAGACTGTTGAAAACAAATCTCTACAAATTGATCTAAATTAATTACAACCATAAAACTCAAAATATTTGATTGCATAAGTATTCACCCTCTTCACGCCAGTATTTAGCAGATGCACCTTTGGCAGCAGTTACAGCCTTGAGTCTGTGTGGATAGGTCTCTGTCAGCTTTGCACATCTGGACACTGCAATGTTTCCCCATTCTTCTTTAGAACACTGCTCAAGCTCTGTCAAAAACACGAGAAGACTGCAGATGCTGGGAATCTAAGCAACACACACAAAATGCTGGGGGAGCTCTGCAGGCCAGGCAGCATCTATGGAAAAGAGTTCAACTGATGTGTTGGACCACAAGACAGCAGAAAGAAAGGTTGAGGAGTCAGAGTAAGAAGCTGGGGGAGAGGGGAGGGGGAAAGCCAAGATGAAAGGTGAAACCGGGAGGGGGGGAGAGTGAAGTAAAGAGTTGGGAAGTTGATTGGTGAAAGAGCTGCAGGGCTGGAAAAGGGGGAATCTGATAGGAGAGGACAAAAGGCTATGGAAGGAAAAAAAGGGGGAGGAGCACCAGAGGGAGGTGATGGGCAGGCAAGGAGATAAGGTGAGGGAGAGAAAAGGGGGTGGGGAATGGTGAGGGAGGGAAGCCATTACTGGGGAAGTTTGAGAAATCGATGTTCGTGCCACCTGGTTGGAGGCTACCCAGACAGAATATAAGGTGTTGATCCTCCAACCTGAATGTGGCCTCATCACGACAGTAGAGGAGGTCATGAATTGACGTGTAGGATCAGATGTGCCACTTGTTCTGCTTGCAAGGATAAGTGCCAGGAGGGAGATCAGTGGGGAGTGACAAATAGACAAGGGAGACTGTGTCTCTATCAGTTTTCCACATCTGGACACTGCAATTTTTCCCCATTCTTCTTTTCAAAACTGCTTAAGCTCTATCAGATTGCATGGGGATTGTGAGTGAACAGCCCTTTTTAAATTCAGCCACAAATTCTCAATGGGATTGAGGTCTGGACTTTGACCTGGACACAACAGGAAATTAACTTTATTGTTTTAAAGCCATTCTTTGGTTTTATGTCTTGTATATTTTATATCTTTTATATCTTTGGCTTTATACGTGGGGTCATTGTCTTGCTGGAAAACAAATCTTCTCCCAAGTCACAGTTCTCTTGTAGACTGCATCAGGGTTTCTTCCAAGATTTTCCTGTATTTTGCTGCATTCATTTTACCCTCTACCTTCACAAGCCTTCTGGGGCCTACTGCAGTGAAGCATCCCTACAGCAAGATGCAGCCAACACCATGCTTCACGGTAGGGATGGTATGATTGTGATGATGGTGTTTAGTATGATGGTCGAGAAGCTCAATTTTGGTTTCATCAAACTGTACAACCTTCTTTCAGCTGATTTCAGAGTCTCCTACATGTCTTCTTGCAAACTCTAGCTGAGATTTCATGTAAGTTTTTTTTTCAACAGTGGCTTTCTCTTTGCTGTTCTCCCATAAAGTGTGACTGCCGAAGCACACATGAAACAGCTATTGTATGTGCAGTCTCTCCTATCTCAGATACTGATGCTTGTAAGTCCACTTTTTGCAGCCATTCTGTTTTTGAGGATGGCCTGCTCTAGGCAGATTATAGCTGTGCCATATTCTTTCCGTTTCTTGATGATTGCCTTAACTGCACTCCAAGGGGTAGTCAGTGATTTGGAAATTTTCTTGTATGTATCTGCTGATTGGTGATTTACAATAACCTTTTTGCGGAGTTGCTTGGAGTGTTCTTTTGTCTTCGTGGTGTAGTTATTGCCAGGATATTGACTCACTAGCAGTTGGACCTTCCAGATACAAGTGTATTTTTACTGTAATCAATTGAAACACCTTACTGTACACAGGTCTCCAAAAACAGACCACCATTTAATTTCTAAAACCATTTGGCTGCACCAGTGATGATTTGGTGTATCATGTCAAAGGGGCTGAATAGTTATGCAATCAATTATTTTATGTTTTACATTTGTAATTAATTTAGATCATTTTGTCGAGATCTGTTTTGATTTTGACACGTAAGAGTCTTTTTCTGTTGATCAGAGTCAAAAAAGCCAAATTAAATCCATTATGATTCAATGTGAAAAATTCCAAGGGAGGTAAATACTTTTTATAGGCACTGTATATAGCTAAGGTGTCTAAGAATTTTGCACAGTACTGTATTTATCAACTTGGAACGGACAGCGAGTTTGTAAACCTGGCGGGAGCAAAAGATGTTGGGAATGGCGAGTGTAGGGTGCTGCGGAAGGGGTGTAAGACAGATGGCAAGGAAGGAATGCCAGGGCGGAGGGTGGCACGAGTGCAAGCACACCCAGCCCTGAAACACCAGCCAAGTCATTTGGTTCTAAACAATTGGTGTTATTGATCATTACAGAACATCTCTCTGGTGCTTCTCACTCCCTCTCATCTTCCTTCCTGTTTTTCCAACCATGATTTCCCTCTCCCTGCCCCTTCCAATTCTCAGTCCACAGTTTCTCATCATTCACATATGTCATGAAATTTATTTTTTTGTGTGGCAGCAGTACAGTGTAATACATAAAATTACTACAAAATCATGTTTATGTCTGAGGAACCCAGGTTACAGTGTATATATATATGAGCCTAAGATGTTTGCACAGTACTGTATAAGATGTAAAATCAACAAGTTGCCGCTCTGACAAGCTTTTGACTGATCTCTTCCCTCTTCCTCTCCAATAAATTCACACCAACTTCTGTACTTGGCCCATGTCCCTCCGTTCCTCCTAATCTCAAAATATCAGAAAACCTATCAGTCATCTTTTCTTCCCTTCATATAGAATAATTTGGCTCCTCCCAATATCTTTAACAGGGAAAGCCCATGTAACTGTGAGAGGCTAGAGAGTTGGTTGCTGTGGTCTTTACAGAGATTTTTGTATTGTCGCCATCCACAAATGAGGTCCCAGAGAACTGGAGAGCAGCCAATTGGTCAAAAGTCAATTGGTATTACAGGCTTGTGAGCTTTACATCAATGGTATGAAATTATTGGAGGAGATTCTTAGGGATAAGATTGACTTGCATTTGGAGAAGCTTGTGCTTTTTGGGGATAGCACACTTTCAGGTTTTGAGTGGGTCAGGTCATGTCTTACTGAGATTTTGAGGAGATGACAATGATTACAGATGAGGGTTGGGAAGATGGATGTTTCTGCATGCAGTTAAGTAAGGCATTTGTCAAGGTCCCTCATGAAAGTCCCAGAATTTGGATCCAGGGAAACTTGATAGATCGGATACTAAATTGGTTTATCTGTAGAAAACAGGGGGTAATGGTGGAGAGATGTAGTGCTCACTGGAGTACTCTCTGTGACTAGTGGTGTTCTGTGCTAGAATCTCTGTTAATTGTGAACTATAAATGATTTAGATGAAAATGTGGATGGGCTGATTAGTACCTTTGCAAACAAAGTAAAAATGTGGATAGTGAAGAAATTAGAAACATAGAAGATCTACAGCACAATACAGGCACTTTAACCCACAAAGTTGTGCCAAACATTTCCCTACCTTAGAAATTACTAGGTTTATCTATAGCCCTCTAGTTTACTAAGCTCCATGTATCTATCTAAAAGCCACTTAAAAGACCCTATCGTATCCACCTCCACCACCGTTGCCAGCAGCCCATTCCACGCACTCACCACTCTTTGAGTAAAAAACTTACCCCTGACATCTCCTCTGTACCTACTCCCCAGCACCTTAAACCTGTGCCCTCTTGTGGCAACCATTTCAGCCCTGGGGAAAAACCTCTGACTATCCACACGTTCAATGTCTCTTATCGTCTTGTGCATCTGTATCAGGTCACCTCTCATTTTCCTTCGCTCCAAGGAGAAAAGGCTGAGTTCACTCAATCTATTCTCATAAGGCATGCTTCCCAATCCAGGCAACATCTTTGTAAATCTCCTCTACACCCTTTCTATGGCTTTTACATCCTTCCTGTAGTGAGGCGACCAGAACTGAGCACAGCACTCCAAGTGGGGTCTGACCAGGGTCCTATATAGCTGCAACATTACCTCTCAGCTCCTAAATTCAATTCCACGATTGATGAAGGCCAATACACCGTATGCCTTCTTAACCAATTCTTCTGATTGTACTGATGGTGAGAGAGGAAGTGTTTAAAGGAAATATGCAGGGCAAGGTTTTTACACAGAGATTGAAAGGTGACTGTGATGTGCTGCCAGGGGAAGTGGTGGAAGCTGATATAGTCATGATAATCTAAAGACATTTAGATAAGCCAACAGGCATGTAGAGCATGAGGAAAGATGAATCATGTGCAAGTTTAAATTGTCATTATTGTCAGCATGGGACAAAAGGCATGTTCCTGCACTGTTTTGTTCTAGGATCTCTGTCTATTTTGCTGCTCCGCTTCCCCATGATCACTGAAGTCTTGCACAAATAAAAGTTTCCCCACTAGCTTTTATGTACCCTTTCTCTACATAGACTGACGTTTGTTCTTCTATTATTTTTCTATTTATAAAGCACTGTAGGATTCTTTTCTCACAAATAAAGGAGCTTCATAAATACAAGTTGTTGTGATTGATATGTGTTCCTGGTAAGCAAAACTCCCCACCGGGAGAATGATTCTGAAAAACTAAGCACTAATGAATGGGTCTCCATTGAAGAAATTGGCAAAGCAGAAAGCTTTCAAAATGACTGGTGATCACGCTATGACAGCATTCCGTCAATGTCAGGCAATTGTTAGGAAGGCTAATCATTTCTAATCATTTGATTACAAAACAAATTTGTAACTATGGCATTTGCAAGTGGAGATGAATTTGGAACTTAAGAGAACAAAAAAAAAGCTGACATGTGACGTGATTACCATCTTCAAGCTAATAGAAAAGATAAAATACACATAATGCAAGTTAAATTTAAATGCATCTGTGAGGTTAACGTTGATACAAACTGATAAAACAGGTGCAGATGCTAGAAATTTAAAATAGAAGCTTTCCAAAGACTCATTGAGTGATAGCAGTAATTAATAAGGGTAAGTAAGTTTTGGATGCTAAGGTTAAGAAAAGTAAGGGTTAGTAAGATGGCGCCCACATACAACGCTCCTTCAGTCAATACCTTCCATCTTGATCACAAAACCAAATAGTCCACTTCTTTTATGTCGGTTACATTTGTTTTTCATCTTGGATGTGAGTCTGGAACTGCTGGGGCTTGTGATTTGCTGTTTGGAGATAGTTTGGATGTTTCAGAGATCTGCATTCTCTGAGAAGAAAACTGATGGCAGACTGGCTGTGGGACCAGGCGCAAACAAATGTTTGACTCCTTTTTTCTGATTAAAGCTTCTATTGTCCGCTGATTAAAGTGACAAGAGAGATTGAAGCATCGAGGAAGGTGAGCGCCGGCTGCCACAATAATTCTTTTGATCACTATACTACAGGAGAGGGGAGAGCCTGCCACTGTTCCCGAAGAGTATTCCCCAGGTTTTCTGCATTTTGGATCTGGTCTTGGACTCTAGATTTTTTTTTCAATCTTATAATTTGTCATATTCTGTGTTTTATGCCCACCTTTCTCATTTGCTTTTGTGCGGGGGTTCAGTGGTCAAAGTGCCTGTTTGATTTTGTTCATCTGCTAGTGACAACATCTACTCACCCCTACCCCTCAGGATCTAGAAAGTTTTACTATGAACACGTCTCATTCTGCTAAACTCCTTAGGAATACTGACCCAACCTGTTTAGCTTCTCTTGTAATAAAATCTTCAAGTCCCTGGAATTTGCATGGTGAATTTCCTTTGGACTGCCTCCAATGCTATTATATTCTTTCTTAGATGAAGGGACAAAAACTGTGGGAAAGCTCCACATCTTCCCTTACCAATTTCTCATCCAACTATAATAAAACTTTGCTACTTTCAAACACCAACCCATAGAGTTTCTGGAACAAAACATGTAAATTGCATAAAACCAACGCTAAGGCTATAAGCCAGCTGTTTGAACAGCTACAGCTGTATGAACCATGCCTTCCAGTTAACATGGAGCTTATCTGACAAGTTCAAGGGCAACCACCAGAGGTTAGTGAGGTCATATTATTGCAGCAGTATCTGAATGAAACCTGGCCAAAAATTCAACAACATGATTAGTGTGAGAACACCGGCAGCATCCCTGCTGGTTGAAGATATTTAACATTTAGCTTTTTTTTTATCATGGTTGGGAAATGATTAAAAAATGGTAAATATTGCATATCTTCAGGCCAGCCTGCATCCATCAAGAGAAAAGGAGGAAACAGTTTCATTTAATACAGTCAGCAGTATGGAAACAGAGTTTTATAAATGTTGGTAAAAAGCAGTAAAATAGCATTTCAGCAATCCTTTCATCAGAAATTTTGCAGAAAATATTGGGAAGACTCTTTGTAATGAGACATTCACTCCTGAGTATATAAAGGGCAATCAGACTTTGACAGAATTCCCTCTCTGAGTTGCTCAAAAATATCAAGAATGTTCAAAAACTACTGAAATTTTCAAGTTAAAATCTGTCAAATTACTTTCTGCTTTCCAGCATAATCAGGAATCCTGCCAGAACTAAAATTATTTGCTCATTTATTATATTCTGTAACCTCAGTGGGTTTCAGTGATCAGACCAAACGTACCAGATTGATTCCTGGGATGGCAGGACTTTCATATGAAAAAAGACTGGATCAACTAGGCTTATACTCACTGGAATTTAGAAGATTGAGGGGGGATCTTATTGAACCGTATAAAATTCTAAAGGGATTGGACAGGCTAGATGCAGGAAGATTGTTTCCGATGTGGGGAAGTCCAGAATGAGGGGTCACAGTTTAAGGATAAAGGGGAAGCCTTTTAGGACCGAGATGAGGAAAAGCTTCTTCACACAGAGAGTGGTGAATCTGTGGAATTCTCATCCACAGGAAACAGTTGAGGCTGGTTCATTGGCTATATTTAAGAGGAAGTTAGATATGGCCCTTGTGGCTAAAGGAATCAGGGGGTATGGAGAGAAAGCAGGTACAGGGTTCTGAGTTGGATAATCAGCCATGATCATACTGAATGGCGGTGCAGGCTCGAAGGGCCGAATGGCCTACTCCAGCACCTATTTTCTATATTTCTATGTTTCTACACAGTGATGTCCTTGATGGGTGGAGGGGTGGAGATTTGTCTCTAACCAAAGCTGGTGAAAGGTGCTCCGTCCCTCTGCTAGCCTGCAGGCGACCCTTGAGCAAGATGTAGCACCGGCTTAGTGTCGCCCCTGCTGGGGTCACATAAAGCTACAGGAGCAGGTGGTGGATGGTTGTATGAGCAGCTGGTACATATCACGAGATGTACAGATCGTACACTGCATACAATTGTTAAAGGAATGGAAGAAGAAAAAACAAAAATGGTCCATTATTCTTAAACAGTCAAATATGCACTTAAGTTGGAGCTCATCTTGAACTAGTCTGTCACCCACACACTGGACCCTTAGTCTGCATAAAAGAACACACCACCTTCCGAATGTCACTCGAAATCCATCTCGAACAAACGGGTCTCCTGTGGGAGTATTGCTCTTTCCTCCTTGAAGCCATTTATCTGCACAAAGTACCTGGGATGGCATCCTCAGCCATCTTCCCTCCTGTTTTCTGTCAGCTCCAGCCAACCAAACCCTCCCCACACCAGTGTTCTCCAGAGCCTCCTCTCAATTCCATCATCCTGATTGGCTGATACCACATTCCTAAGGTGAAAAGCAAAGCCTCTTATCTCCGATCAAACCCAAACAGGGAGAAAGCAGAACAAACTGCTCTTACAGAACCGCTAAAATGAAATACCTTCAGCATAGTAGTAAAAATCTGAACCGTGGTGTTAGAGTTAAATCACATGTCTAGCATTTCAATGAGAGGAAGCCTTGAAAATAAAGATTTTAATAAAGGGTGTAGAAGAAAATGTTAAACAGTTAATGAATAAATGTAATCATATTTATTGTGAAAGATGTGTTTTTATTTTTATAACTAGAAATTCAGTGTGATTTTCAATTCGAAGGTAAGAAGATGAAAGTATTTTTATTGATATATATGTAGATTGTAGGCTATTGTTCTCCTTACTCTTCTGTGGGCATTGATGATAATTATATATCACAAACGTGATATTGATAATACTTATGTTTCATTGGGAAGCCTGAATTTTCCATTTTATCCTTCACTAGTTACCCTGGCTGTGCCGGAATGGAGCATGGTATTATTTGGTCTGTATTTTGCACAAACTAATGTCTTTGCTGCTGCTTTGAGCCTTACAGAAAAGATTAATTTTCAAACTCTCAGCGTGACTAAACTTTTTTGTCCACGATAAATCATGTGGCCACAAATTTGGTTAGGAAATGAAATACAATTATTTATTATTGATGAGCTATATCCCAAAGGGATTTCAACTGATATCACAGGCAAGAAATATGCAGCAATGTGTAATTTATTAGATGGAGATTTCCAAATAAATAGCTACTGTTTGTAATACACAATTTCTTCACGGAAAAGGACAGTGATAATTTTGAAAGGGAATTATCTATGGCTTTCTGAAAGACATGCAGCGCTGGATTCTCCTCCCTGGAGTGCAGCAAAGTTTGCTTTCCATCTTTTCCTTAGGAACCACTCTAAGATTGACTCTTTTCCTTGAATCAGGTTATACTTGGCTATAAGAATCCAATATAGTAAGAAACAGGCTTGGAAATTTGGAATTTCGGAAGCATTCTTTAGATGAATAGTGCAACTTCTTTGCCTTAAACAAAAATGAGTTATGTGGTGAGCCATTTCGAGGACACTAAATGCATCTTCTTCTATGCTGGATATTTATGACCTTCCATGCAGCAAACCAGGAAGCTGCATTAGATAATTGTCTAAAGATGTACAGAAGGAGAACACCGCACTGCTCTCCAAGGTGGGCAGTATTTGGAGAATGCTTATCATGGAAAAGGTGGGGCATTGGAGGGAGATCCACAAATTCAGACTGATAGGATGAGGTAATGTAGGAAATGGTGGCAAAGGTGGAGATACGTCTCTACAAAAAGAGGTGGAAGGTGCTTCTTCGCTAGCCTTAAGATCACCATTAAGGAAGGTGTAGCACCTGCTAAGCCCTTGGATCAGGGTCATGTGAAGCCATGGGAGCAAGTGGTGGATAGTCGTATGAGCAGCTGGTGCATATCACATCCTGGTTTTGACCACTGGCACCGGACAGACAATCTCTGAATTTGGACAGGGTCACCTGTCTTGTAAAGACACTGCCCAGAAGAAGGCAATGGCAAACCACTTCTGTAGAAAGATTTGCAAAGAACAATCATAGTCATGATTTCCCATATCATATGACACAGCAAAAAATGAAAGAACAATATAGATATCACAACCAGAGTATTACATACATCACTACCACTATTCTGGCTACAAGAAGATAAAAAGATTCAGCCCAGGGTATCTTTGAATCCTGGTGCAGTTGTCCATGATGTTTCAACATGAACTACGTCCCTAATTATAATACTCTCCCTTTAATGGTTGGTAACAATCAATGATTCTCATTAAAAATCATAAAAGAAATTCTGTTAATTTTCACTCTCCATCTTCAATATTCTCTCTTCTTTTGGTGAAATGATACCACACTCAATTAAAATCATGAGATGCAATAGCCTTGAATTATTAATGCACTATACAGTCTAACTCTGTTACTACATGCCCATGGTTAAAAAAATGCTTGCAACTAATTCACATGCACTCTCAGTGCTTTCTATCCATGTGCTTAAACTTAACCCTCTGTTCCCTCAATGACAAAAAGCAGTGCTCTAAATCATTTGCGAGTTGAAATTAGGAAGCAGTTAAGTACATGAAATAGCACTGGGAAAGCAAAGGCTGAAGATTACTGTAGAGAATTGCACTATAATTGGGCAGTAGTGAGTGGGGAAATCTAATTTACTAGCCAGGATCTGTAAGCACTTTTTTATAGCCTTAGGGAGAAGAGGCACACATTGTAAGGGACTGATGAACAAATCCTCCCAGAAGAACCTGAAGCACAAGGTATAGGAGGTGTTAGCTTTAAGCAGTCGATGCCAGCAGAAATGACAGTGATAAACATCCTGGGACCTCAAAATGAACAGCTAAGTGAAGTTTCATGTTTCCGGAATCCAAGTGCTTTGTCAATGAAATCCTGAAACTCGTCATCACATTTAGTGTTTCAGCTGGCATACATACAGTACTTATGAGGGAATGGTAAGTAACATATTGAAAGTAAAGTACATTCATCAAGAGATATGTGGAAATACAAATTCTCAAAACGTACACATTACTTAATGGAAGAAATAAATATCCGCCATTTGTCTTTAACACTGTGCTAAGACTTTATTTGTGTTTGCTTGCAGTGCAGCAGGTGCCCAGTAGGAGAGAATGCTTTTATGGGCATATTTATTTTGCAGATTACCCTTCAGGAAATAATTATTCCAAGTGCTGTTGGAAACTTGTATCAGAACCATAAATGTATCTTGGTGAATTTCTTTCTTTTGCTGCAGTTATACTGCCTGAAAAAGTAATCTAAACAATTGAGGGCATCTTCAAGAGGTGGTGTCTCAGGAAGGCATCATTTATCATTAAGGACCCTCACCATCTGGGACATGACCACTTCTTGTTACTACTGGTAGGGAGGAGGTACAGGAGCCTGAAGACACACATTCAGTGATTCAGGAACAGCTTCCATCCATCCATCATTAGATTTCAGAATGGTTCATGAACCCATGAACATTACTTCATGATTCCCTCCTTCTGCACTACTTATTTATTCTGTAATATATAGTAATTTTACACTGTACTGCTGCTGCAAAACAACAAAATTCATGTCATAAAAGACAGTGATAATATACTCCATTTTAATTCTGATTCTGATTCTGAAAACTCACATCCAGTTGAGTACTATCTTAAGTGTCTACTAATCACAGATTGAAACCAGAAGAAGATACAACCATGAAAACTATTTTGCTATTCAAAGGTTTCAAAGGTACATTTAATGTCAGAGAAATATATACAATATACATTTTGAAATGCTTTTTTAATGATACAACATGAGAAGAATATTAATTTCAGCCTGATTGTTGTGTCTACTGTCATAAAGCATGTTGAACATTTGTACCATTCCTTGAAGAATAAGAAAAGAAAAGAAAGCTAACCTCCTTTTTTCATTTGGTATAATATAACAAATGTGTTATAATATATTTGATATAAGACCATAAGAATTAGGTATTAGGCCTATTGAGTCAGCTCTACAATTTCATTATGGCTGATTCAATTTTCCTCTCCGCCCCAATCTTCTGCCCTGTCCCCATATCCCTTCATGCCTGGCCAACCAAGAATCTGTCAACATCTGCCTTAAATCCTTAAATATACATAAAGACTTGGACTCCACAGCAGCCAGTGGCAAATAATTCCATAGATTCATCACTCTCTGTCTAAAGAAATCCCGGAACACCATTCAAAAGGATGTCCATCTATTCTAAGGTCTTAGACTGTCCGTTATAGGAAACATCCTCTTCACATCCACTCTATCAAGGCCTTTCACTATTCGATAGGTTTCAATGAGGCCTCTCCTTATTCTTCTGAATTCTAGTGAATACAGGCCCAGAACCATCAAATGCTCTTCCTACAGCAAGCCATGCAATCCTGGAATCATTTTCATGAACCTGCTTTAAACCGTCTCCAGTTTCAGAATGTCCTTTCTAAGATGAGGCCCAAAACTGCTCCAATACACCGTGAAGCCTCACCAGTGCTTTATAAAGCCTCAACATTACATCTTTGCTTCTATTTGCTAGTCCTCTAGAAATTAATGCTAACATTGCATTTGCCTTCCTCACCACAGACTCAACCTGCAAATTAACCTTCAGGAAATACAGCATAGGGATTCCTAAGTCCTTTTGAGCCTCATTTTTATTTGCATTTTCTCTCTATTTAGAAAATAGTCAACCCTTTCATTTATTTTACCAAAGTGAATGACCATATACTTCTTGACACTGTATTTTATCTGCCATTTGTTTGCCCATTTTCCTAATCTGTCTATTTCCTTCAGTAGCCTCTCTACTTCCTCAAAACTACCGAATCCTCCAGCTATCTTCATATTTTCTGCAAACTTTGCAACAAAGCCATCAATTTCATCATCCAAATCAGTGACATATAATGTAAAAAGAATCAGTCCCAACACAGACCCCTGTGAAACACCACTATTCTCTGGCAGCAAATCAGAAATGGTTCCCACTATTCCCATTCTTTACTTCCTGCCTATCAGCCACTTATTTATCTATGTAGAATATTTCCTGTAATACCATGGGCTTGTAGATTACTAAGCACCCCATGTCTGACATCTTGTCAAAGACCTTCTGAAAATCCAAGTACACAACATCAACCATTTCTCCTTTCTCTATGCTGCTTACTATTTCTTTAAACAATTTCAACAAATTTGTCAGGCAAATTTTTCCCTTGAGGAAATATGGTGACTACTGCCTATTTTCTCATGTGCCTTCAATTAGCTTGAGATCTCATGCTTAATAATCGACTCCAACATCTTGCTAACCACTGAGGTCTGACTAACTAGTCAATAGTTTCACACACAAATTGCTGGAGGAACTCAGCAGGCCAGGCAACATCAATAGAAATGAGTACAGTTGACATATCGGGACAAGGCATGTCATCAGTATTGGAGAAACAAAGACGAAGAATCAGGAATGAAGGTGGGTGGATGGGAGGAAGAAACACAAAGTGATAGGTCAAACACAAGGGAGGGATGAAGGAAAGAGCTGGGAAGTTGATAGGTAAAAGAGATACAGGGCTGGAGAAGAGGGAATCTGATCTGAGAGAACAGAAGACTGTGGAAGAAGGAAAGGGGGAAAGGGCACCAGAGGGGAGTGATGGGCAGGTAAAGAGATAAGCTGAGAGAGGGAAACAGGAATGGGGAATTGTAAAGGGCACCATTACCTAGAGTTCAAAATATTGATGGTCATACCATCATGTTAGCAGCTACCCAGAGGTAATATGAAGTGCCCTGAAGGGTCTCAGCCTGAAATATCGACTGTACTCATTTCCATAGATGCTATCTGGCCTGCTGAGTTCCTCCAGCATTTTGTGTGGTTGCTTGAACTTCCAGCATCTGCAGATATTCTCTTGTTTGTGATTGGTTGATAGTTTCCTTTCTTCTGCCACTCTCCCTTCTTGAAGAATGGGGTAACATTTGCAATTTTCCGGTCTTCCAGAACTATTCCAGAATCTAGTGACTCTTGAAAGATCATTACTAATACCTCCCCAGTCACTTCAGCCACCTCTTCCAGAACTCTGTGGTGTACACCATCTGGACCAGATGACATTTATCTTCAGACCTTTTGTTTTCCCAAGACCCTTCTCTGTAGTTACAGTAACTTCACACTCTTCATGACCGTGGACACCTGGAACTTCCACCATATTGAAAGTGTCTTCCACAGTGAAGACTGATACAAAACACTTATTCAGTTTATCCACCATTTCCTTGTCTCCCAATACTACCCCTCCAGCATAGTTTTCCAGAAGTCTGATATCCACTCTTGCCCCTTTTACATTTTATGTATCTGTAGAAACTTTTGGTATCCTCTTAATGTTATTGGCTAGCTTACTTTTGTATTCCATAGTTACCTTCTTGATGACTTTTTAGTTCCATTCTGTTTGATTTTAAAAGCTTCCCAATCCTCTAACTCTGCACAAATTTTTGTTCTATTATAGGCTCTATCTTTTGTGTTTATGTTAGCTTTGACTTTTCTTGTTAGCCATGCTTCTGACATCTTACCTTTAGAATTCTTCTTCCTCTTTGGAATGTATATGTCCTGTGTCTTCTTAATTGCTTCCAGAAATTCCTGCCATTGCTGCTCTGCCATCATCCCTGCCAGTGTTTTCTTCCAATCAATTCTGGCCAACTCCTCTCTCATGCCTCTGTAATTCCCTTTATTCTACTGTAATACTGATACATCTGACATTAGCTTCTCCTTCTCAGTTTGAGAGCGAAACTTGATTATATTCTGATCACTTGTCCCCTAAGGGTTCTTTTACCTTAATCATTGCTGTTCATTGCACAGCATCCAGTCCAGAATAGTTGATTTCTTAATGGGCTCAACCATGAGATGCTTTGAAATGCCATCTCCCAGGCACTCTGGAAAATCCCTCTCCTGGATTCCAGTACCAACTTGATTTTCCCAATCTATTTGCATACTGAAATTCCCCATAACTATTGTAACATTGTCCTTTTGCTATGCATTTTCTAACTCATGTTCTAATTCATAGACCACATCCTTACTACTGTTTGGGGGTGTGTATATAGCATCCAGCAGGGTCTTTTTACACTTGCAGTGCCTCAGCTCCATCCTCAATGATTCAATACCTTCTAACCCTATGTTATCTCTTTCTAATGCTCTGATTTCATTTTCTACCAACAGAGCAACACTGTCCCTTTTGCCTTCCTGCCTGTCCTTACGATGCAACATGTATCCTTGGACATTAAGCTCCCAGCTGTAATCTTCATTCAGCCATGATTCAGTGATGCCTACTGCATCATACATGCGACTTGGCCACTGTGCTACAAGTTCATCTACCTTATTCTGGATATAACATGCAATCAAATGTAACACCTTCAGTCATGTGTTCAACCTTTTTGATTCTGTCCATCATTTGCCTTGCAACTCAGCCTGTTGGCTGCAATCTTGCCCTAACTACAGCCTCTCCTCACTACACATTGCCTCAGTTTGTGAACTAGCTACCTCATTTTCAGCATTATCATCTACCTTTCATAGGAACATAGACAGAGAAACATAGAAAACCTACAGCATTATACAGTCCCTTCACCCCACAAAGCTGTGGTGAACATGTCCTAACCTTAGAAATTACCCAGGGTTATCCATAGCCCTCTACTTTTCTGAGCTCCATGTACCTATCCAGGAGTCTCTTAAAAGACCCTATCGTATCCACCATTGCTGGCAGCCCATTCCACGCACTCACTGCTCTCTGCATAAAAAACTTACCCCTGACATCTCCTCTGTACCTACTTCCAAGCACCCTAAAACTGTGTCATCTCCTGCTTGCCATTTCAGCCCTGGAAAAAAAAGCCTCTGACAATCGATACGATCAATGCCACTCATCATCTTACACACCTCTATCAGGTCACCTTTCATCCTCCATCGCTCCAAGGAAAAAAGGCTGAGTTCACTCAACCTATTCTCATAAGGCATGCTTCCCAATCCAGGAAACATCCTTGTAAATCTCCTCTGCACCCTTTCTATGTTTTCCACATCCTTCCTATAGTGAGGTGACCAGAACTGAGCACAGTACTCCAGGTGGAGTCTGACCAAGGTCCTATATAGCTGCAACATTACCTCTCGGCTTCTAAACTTAATCCCATGATTAATGAAGGCCAATACACCTTATGTTTTCTTAACCACAGAATCAACCTGCATAGCAGCTTTGAGTGTCCTATGGACTCAGACCCCAAGTTCCCTCTGATCCGCCACACTGCCAAGAGTCTTACCATTAATATTACCATCATAGCTGCCATCATATTTGACCTACCAAAATGAACAACCTCACACTTATCTGGGTTGAACTCCATCTGCCACTTCTCAGCCCAGTTTTGCATCTTATCAATGTCCCGCTGTAAGCTCTGACAGCCCTCCACACTATCCTCAACACCCCCAACCTTTGTGTCATCAGCAAATTTACTAACCTATCCCTCCACTTCCTCATCCAGGTCACTTATAAACATCACAAAGAGTAGGGGTCCCAGAACAGATCCCCGATGCACACCACTGGTCACCATCCTCCATGCAGAATATGACCCATCTACAACCACTCTGTGCCTTCTGTGAGCAAGCCAGTTCTGGATCCACAAAGTAGTGTGTCCTTGGATCCCATGCCTCCTTACTTTCTCAATAAGCCTTTCATGGGGTATCTTATCAAATGCCTTGCTGAAATCCATATACACTTTGTCTACTGCTCTACCTTCATCAATGTGTTTAGTCACATCCTCTAAAAATTCAATCAGGCTCGTAAGGCACGACCTGCCTTTGACAAAGCCATGCTGACTATTCCTAATCATATTATGCCTCTCCAAGTGTTCACAAATCCTGCCTCTCAGGATCTTCTTCATCAACTTACCAACCACTGAATACGACACACTGGTCTATAATTTCTCTTTCTCAAATAATGGAACCAATTCTGCAACCCTCCAATCCTCCGGAACCTCTCTTGTCCTCATTGATGATGCAAAGATCATCACCAGAGGATCAGCAATCTCCTCCCTCACCTCCCACAGTAGCCTGGGGTACATCCCATCCAGTCCCGGTGACTTATCCAACTTGATGGTTTCCAAAAGCTCCAGCACATCGTCTTTCTTAATGTCTACATGCTTAAGCTTTTCAGTCCACTGTAAGTCATCCCTACAATCGCACGATCCTTTTCCGTAGTTAATACTGAAGCAAAGTACTCATTATGTACCTCTGCAATTTCCTCCGATGCTTCTTGCATTGAATCATACACAGCTTAGGACCCAATCACAACATGCTCAACCTTTTGATTCCTAACTTTTTCTAAAGTCTTAGCAACATCTTTATCCACAGACTCTTCACTAACTGTTCTGGCATTCTGGTTCTCATACCCCTGCAACACCAGTTTAAACCCCACTCTGCAATATTAACAAGTCTTCTCATTAGGATATTAGTCCCCCTTATAGTCAGGTGCAAACTGTCCAATCCGTACAGGTCCCACATTCCCTGGAAGAGAGCTGAATGATCCAAAAATCTGATGCTTTCTTTACTGCACTGACTCATCAGCCATGTATTAAACCTTCCTAGTTCTGTGCCATGTCATATGACATAGGGAATCATGCTCTTTCCATTACCATGCTTGTTCTAGGCAAATTTTCTACAGATGTGGTTGCCATTGCTTTCTTCTGGGCAGTATCTGTGCAGGAGTGGTGACGCCAGCCATTATCAATACTCTTCAGAGATCGTCTGCCTGGCATCAGTGTTTGCATTACCGGGAAATGTGAGATACACCAGCTGCTCATACGACCATCCACCACCTGCTCCCATGGCTTCACGTGACCCTGATCAGAGGGCGAAGCAGGTGCTACTCTTTGCTCAAGTGTGACCTGCAGGATAGCGGAAGGAAGCTGTGCCCTACACCTCCTTTGGTAGAGATGAATCGCCACACTGCCACCCATACCTCCTTCTTCAGAGAGCAAATAAGGCAAACAAAACTGAACTGGTGAAAGACCAATGGTCTGACATCAGAACACGTGTTTTGCTGCAGTTGACACCAGTGCCTTTGTTTCAGATTTCAAACATCTTTCGAAAATGAACACAGTACTACCAAACCTTGAGGATAGAAGTAAATAAAATAACTATTGTACCAGAAGGCTGTTAGTAAAGTTCGAGGTATTCAGATCGAATTAACTTGAATTAACTTGGCCTTGTGAAAAAGGAATCATGTTCAATCAAGATACTGAACTTCTTTAAAGCAGAAGCATAGGACCTAAAGATGTAGGAGCAGAATCAGGCCATTTGGCCCATTGAGTCTGGTCCACTATCCCATCATGACTGATTTATTACCCCTCTCAACTCCATTATTCTGCCTTCTTCCTGTAGCCTTTGATTCCTTTCCTAATCATGGACCTATCAACCTCTGCTTTAAATATACTCAGTGACGGCCTCCACAGCATTAAATTCCACAGATTCACCACCACTGGCTAAAGAATACCTCAACTCTGTTCTAATGTTACAGCCTTCTAATCTGAGGCTCTGCCCTCTAGTTCTAAATGTCCCGTTGTAGCGACCTCCACTACTGTCTCCGGCAGCCCATTCCACGCACTCACCACTCTCTGCATAAAAGACTTACCTTGACATCCCCTCTGTTCCTGCTTCCAAGCACCTTAAAACTGTGCCCTCTCATGCTAGCCATTTCAGCCCTGGGAAAAAGCCTCTGACAATCCACACGATCAATGCCTCTCATCATCATATACACCTCTATCAAATCACCTCTCATCCTCCATCGCTGCAAGGAAAAAAAGGCCAAGTTCACTCGGCCATAGTGTATCCGCTCTTCAATATTTCCTCTGTCACTCACAGGCATAAGACTATCAGACATAGGAGCTGATTTATGCCATTCAGCCTATTGAGTTTTCTCCACCATTTCATCATGGCTGATCTATTATCCTTCTCCACTCTATTCCTCTGCCTCCGCCCCATAACATTTGACATCTTTACTAATCAAGAACCTATCAACCTCTGCATTAAATGTACCTTAAGACTTACCCTCCACAAACATCTTTGGCAATGAATTCCACGGATTTAACAAATTCTGGTTAAAGTAGTTTCACCTCATCTCTATTGTAAAGGGACACAGATGACGCTTCATTCTGAGGAAGTGCCCTCTGATCCTAGACACTCCCAGATGCCTGTTATCAGCAAACTTAGCAGCAATACCTTTGATGTCTTCAATCAAATTATTTCTATAAATAGTTTACCTGCTACCCACAGCACAAGTTACTGCTCCAAAGAGATATACTGTAGCTGGGTTAAGTGAGTAAGTAACGACATGCTAAATGGAGTATAATGTGGCAAAATGTACACTCAGCCACTGCTTTATTAGGTACAATCAGTATCTAATAAAATAGCCACTTGACTGTATGGTCATAAGCAAGAGAAAATCTTCAGATGCTGAAATTCCAAGCAACACACACAAAATGCTGGAGGAACTTGGCAGGCCAGGCAGCATCTATGGGAAAGTGTACAGTTGACATTTCAGATTGAAACCCTTCAGCAGGACTGGAGAAAAAAGATGAGGAATGAGACTGTATTCGTGGTCTCTTGATATGGTGACCCATTCACTTCAACACGTTCTACGCTCAGAGATATTTTGTTTTGATAGTATAACGTGGTTATTTGAGCTACTGTCACCTTCTTCTCAGCTTGAAACAGTCTGGCCATTTTCCACTGACCTCTCTCATTAACAAGGCACTTTTGCCCACAGAACTGTTGCTAACTGGATGGATTTTTTTGTTGTTCACATCATTCTTTAAACTCTAGAGACTTCTGTGTGTGAAAATCCCAGGAGATCAATAGTTTCTGAGATATTCAAATCAACCCGTCTGTCACCAACAGTCATTCTGCAGTCAAAGTCACTTTAATCACATTTCTTCCCCATTTTGATGTTTGATCTGAACAACTGTTGACCCTCTTGATCATGTCTGCATGCATTAGTTGCTGTCGTATGATTGGCTGATTGGATACTTGCAGTAACAAGTAGGTGTGCAGTTTCAAAGTTCTAAGTGAATTTTATTATTAAAGAACATATATGTCACCATTTACAACCCTGAGATTCATTTTCTTGTGGGCATACTGAGCAAATTTATAGATTAGTAACAATAACAGAAGCAATGAAAGATCAACCAGAGTGCAGAAAGCAACTGTGCAAATGCAACTATGAATAAGTGGCAATAAATAATGAGAACATGAAATAATGAGATAAGAGGTCTCAAAGTGAAATCATTGGCTGTAGGAGTCTCTCAATAGATGGGCAGGTAAGTGTAGTTATAAGCTTTTATTCAAGAACCTGATGGCTGAGGGGTAGTAACTGTTCTTGAACCTAGTGGTACAAGTCCTGAGGCTGTAGCTGATGGCAGCAGTGAAAAGAGAGCATGGTCCAAGCTGTGGGATCTCTGATGATGGATACTGCTTTTCTGTTAGAGTGTTTCATGTAGATGTGCTCAATAGTTGTGAGGGCTTTACTTGTGATGTACTAGATCAAATCCATTATCTTTTTTAGAATTTATTGATCAAGGGCATTGGTGTTTCCAAACCAGGCTGTGATGCCAGGCACACTGCTAGTGTTTTCCACAGTGAAGATTAATGCAAAATACTCATTTAGTTCATCTGCCATCTCTTTGTTCCCCATTATTATTTCTCCTGCCTCATTTTCTAGCAGTCCTCTTTCCTCTCTCATATCCACTTTCATTTTGGTTTTATTTTTAACAGATTTGAAAAACCCTTTACTATCCACTTTGATATTATTTGCTAGCTTGCTTTCAGATTTGATCTTTTCCCTCCTAGTGATTATTTTTTGTTGCTCTCTGTAGGTTTTTAAAAGCTTCCCAATCCTCTATCTTCTCACTATTTTTTGCTTTGTTGTATGTTCTTTCTTTTGCTTTACTATTTTACCATTTCAGTATTTCTTCATTTTTGGAATACACATTTCCTGTGCCTTATTCATTTTTCCTAGAAACGCATACCATTGCTGCTTTGCTGACATCCCTGCCAGCAGCTCCTTCCAATTTACTTTGGCCAAATCTTCTCTGATACCACTGTAATTTCCCTTAATCCACTGAAATACTGCTACATCAGACCTTCCTTTCTCCCTATCAAATTTTCAAGTTAAACTTAATCATATTGTGATCACTGGTTCCTAAGGGTTCTTTTACCTTAAGCTCCCTAACCGCCTCTGGTTCCTTACAAAAATCCAATCCAGGATAGTTGATTCCCTAGTAGGCTCAATGACAAACTGCTCTAAAAAGCCATCTCTTAGGCATTCAACAAACTCACTCTCTTGAGATCCATTACCAAACTGATTTTCCCAATCGACCTCCATGACTACCATAACATTGACCTTTTGACTTGCCTTTTCTATTTCCTGTTGTAATCTGTGGCCCACCACCAGGCCACTGTTGGGAGGCCTGTATATAACTGCCATCAATGCCTTTTTACCCTTGCAGTTTCTTAAGTCAACCCACAAGGATTCAACATCTTCCAATCCTATGTCACACCTCTCTACTGATTTGATGCCATTCTTTACCAGTAGAAACACACCAACCCCTCTGCCTACCTTCCTATCCCTCCAATATAACATTTAACTTCGGACATTCAGCTCCCAGCTTCAACCATCCTTCAGCCATGATTCAGTGATGGCCACAACATCATACCTGGCAATCTGTAATAGTGCAACAAGATCATCCACCTTATTTATTATACTTCATGCATTTAAATACAACACCTTGAGTACTGTATCTGCTATCCTTTCAGATTCTGCATCAATAATGATTTAATACTTAGCATGTTGGCTGCAACTAAAGTTACATCACCCTCCTGCCCTTTCTAACAGTCTGACTACAAGCTATCTTTACAATTTTTACTATGCTGAGCCCCTCCCAGATTAGCTTAAACCCTCCCCAACAGCCCAACAGCTCTAACAAACCTGCCCATGAGAATATTGATCCCTCTTGGGTTCAGGTACAACCCATCACTTTTGAACAGGGCATAACCCCCGCCCCCCCCCAGAAGAGATCCCAATAATCCAAGAACCTGAAGCCCTACCCCCTGTACCAGGTTCTCAGTCACATATTAATCTGCCAAATCATTCTGTTTCTACCCTCACTGGCACGTGGCACAGGCAGCAATCCAGAAATTACTACCCAGGAGCTCCTGCTTCTCAGCTTCCTACCTAGCTCTCTAAATTCTCTTTTCAGGACCTCAATGCTTTTCTTCCTGTGTCATTGGTACCAATATGTAACAAGACATCTGGCTGCTCCTCTCCCCCCCCCCCCCCAAAATGTGATGGACGTGATCTGAGATGTCCCTGACCCTGGCACCTGGGAGGCATCCTGCCATCCGGGTGCCCCTCTCACATCCACAGAATCTCCTAACTGTTCCCCTACCTACTGAGTCCTCCATTCCTACCACTCCCTTCTTCTCTCTCTTTCCCTTCTGTACCCTGGAACCATGCTCAGTGCCTGGAACACGGTTGCCATGGCATTCTCCTGGGAGGTCATCTCCCACAACGGTATCTAAAGCAGTATACTTGTTTTTAGGGGAATGGCCACAGGGGTGCTCTGCTCTTACTGCCTATTTCGATTTCTCCTGACAGTTACCCAGCTACTTGCCTCTTGCAACTTTGGGTTGACTACTTTTCTATTATTTTGATCAATTATCTCCTCACTCTCCTGTACAAAAGGCTCAATATAAAAGCTGTTTATGTCTTAGTTATGAAGGGCATTGGCATGACCATATCTGGAATATTGTGCATAGTAACAATCTGATTATTTATAGAAGGATATACTGATATGCTGAGGAATGCTGAAGAGACTCATACCCAATATAGGTGCATTGTGTCATTAAAAAAGGTTAGACAGCCTGGCTTACAACTGCTGAACTTTGGAGGAGTGAGCAGAGATTTGACTGAAGACTCTGTAGTTTCTCTATAGCTGTTACGTTGTTATTCTTTATTCTATATGATTATTGGTTTAGCTTGTTCTACCTCAACGCACTGTTTAATGACTTAATCTGTATAAACTGTATGCAAGACATGTTTTTCACTGTATCTCAGTACATGTGACAGTAATATTCCAACTTCAATTCCAATGAAATATATAAGATTTTGTTGGGTGTTGACAAGGTAGATATGGAAATGATCTTACCTCATGGAGAACAGCGGAGGGTTCACTGTTTAACATGTGATCAGCTTAAAGGTTTCACACATATACGAAAGAAATGAGGTGAAGTAACTTTTTCTCTCTCAGAGGGCAATAGAAGAACAGTTATGAATTCTTTCAGAATTAATGGAAAACTCTTTGCTTGCAGCTAATTCTAATTCTGATTCTAAAGCAGGTGTAGACAGATTCTTTGTAAACATGGGGTAATGGTCACCAGAAATAGATGGGAATATTGAGAGCTGCCAGGAACTCTTTCAATGATAGGGTAGGTTAACAGGCTGAGTGATCTATAACTGCTTATATTTTGCCTGCTCAATTTGTCTG
Source organism: Hypanus sabinus (assembly GCF_030144855.1). Taxonomy (NCBI): domain Eukaryota; kingdom Metazoa; phylum Chordata; class Chondrichthyes; order Myliobatiformes; family Dasyatidae; genus Hypanus; species Hypanus sabinus. The sequence continues at coordinate 89,115,764 of NC_082719.1, forward strand.
TGCATCTCGTAGACATGGAAAATGAACAGGCTATTGTGTATTCCAAAAGAAAATTGAGTACATTTTATGGCATAGTGTATTGAAAGCCTTTGGTGAAAGGTGAGGTAATGAACTTGATGGATTATTCTACATGGAACCAGTATAGATTTGACGAGCAGAATGTCATTTTGCACTGTTATAATTCTATTTACACTGTGCTTCTATGGCATGATATCAATTGAAGTTGTAAATGTCCCTATGCATTGGTGCCAAATGGGTCCAGAGAAACAATGTTTAGGTAAATTGGCCATAATGCAGATTCCCATCCTATGTTTAATTTAATTTAATTGGAGGAATTAATGTCACAAATTTGGACAGATAGTCTGCTTTCCAAAGTTGTCTGGATGTTCTACAGGTCCTCAGTAAAACTGAATCTGGTCTTGGTAAACTCCTGCAGCAAATACCCTCTGGCATTTATTTAAAGCAGACAAATTGTAGGTATTCTCACTTTGGCAGTCTTACTGAGTTGTAAAAGCTTTCTCACATTCAGTCTCACAACCAATGAACATGAGGGATTGCATTCACAGGCTGAAACAACTCCAATAAGGCATTTCTGACACTGCCCGTGTTTAGAGGGAACTGAAGAAATTCTGGTGCAAAGGCAGAGGGGCTTTGTTTACCCTGTCCTTGCCTCAAACTTTCTACCAACCAGAAAGTTTCTGCAGCACCTGCCTTGAAGTTCTCTTTAAATGTAAACAGCAGATTTTTTGGAGCAGCTGTTCTGCTAAGAATTCTCCCCTCCATGAAGGCTCCCCAGTGCAGATCTGGCCACACAAGCTTCATTGGATGTGCACTCCATTTGCTCTCTCTGGATAGCACATGCATGTTATTTGTCATGATTGCATGGAATGCTTTAGCTTTTCGTGATTCCATCCTTGATCTCTTTGTCCCTTTGCAAATAAAGTTGACACTTTTGACAGCCTAATCCGATACAGCGAGAGCTTTAGCAGAAACAATCATTGCCCTGCATAATTCTCAGCTCTATTACACCTGCACTGAGATTTAAAAGGACTCTTTTTCTTAATAACTGGTAGCTGCAGTCAGATAGTCAATTCACTTTAAGTTTAAAATGCCACTACTTGTGGGGGGCAACCAGTCCTTCCTCTAAGTCCTTCCTATCAGAGTTCAAAATTCAAAGTATATTTATTATAAAAGCACGTAACATATATGTCACTATATACTATCCGGATATTCGTTTTCTTGCAGACGTTCACAGTAGAGTGAAGAAATACAACAGAATCAATGAAAATCTACACACAAAAACTGACAAGCAACAGATCTGCAAAAGAAAACAAACTGTGCAAATACAGTTTGGCACACTGTTAAGTACAAATATAGTCAACTCTGTGGCTAAAAGCCCAGGATATTGAAATAAATATTGAACGGACTCATTATTAAATAAGAAGCCCAGCTTTCTCAGTGAAAATTTTCATCTATTGACTGTTCCAACTGACAAGATTTATCACAGGATAAGCGTGGGCTAACATCTCTTTCCAAATTCACTCTGACCACTTAATTGCTTTGGCATACAATGGTGTTCTTACTCCACACACCCTTTCCAGTCAAGGATCAATCAGTAAGAGGGCCGCCAGCTCGTTTTCCTTTTCCCTTCCTGAACCTAAGGGATACTGAAGCCAATTACAGCCCTTTCACACTTCCCAGCTGCGATCGGCTAATGCAGTGCACATTAATGTTGAAAGGAGGAGTGTGACAGATCCATGTACTCCACAGCGCAGTGGGTATGCTGCTTAGTCATTTACTGCTATTGATGACCATACACACTACCTTCTCCAGTAAGGGTTTATTTATTTAATGGCTATGTTTCACTCCTAACAATTTTGTTTGTGTCAGGAAACATGCACTAAGTGAGCACTGTAGTGTATTCCCAGCAATACTGACAGCATTGTTCAACTGCTGTCGATGTAAAGATTTATAGCAGTTTGTGGGATCCCAGCATAGTTATTTTTCATGTATACGTCAAGAAGTGAAAATTATAGATTATTTTAAGAGAAATATCATGGCTGAATGAATTTCTGGAGCCACCAATACCCAGCTTTTATAGTCAGACCAATGTGGTGGTGATCCGAAACAGGAACTGAGGTTGATTTTATTCCATGGCGGCTAATTGCCCGGATCTCCACAAGGGTCAGAATGAAGGACTAACCTCTGCAAATGCTTGACACATAATTTTGTAACAAGTAACACTGACTAGGTATTTCATCCTTACATTTGCATCCTTCATTCAGGTAAACTGGATTTCAAAAGTGTTGCTTTTATCTATCCGTGTGATAAGATGAAACAGAAGTTCCAGAGGAAATAATTTCATGCATTAGTATTGCCAGTCTGGCAAATACATTCTATAGAAAGTACACTGAACTGTATTTTTTTTAACCTCATGAATTATCTATAATGAACCAGTGCTGAGATACAAGGACATGTTTTTGTTTTTGTCACCCATTTCATCACTGTTTCCTTTACATATTTCTAACTTATTTGATTTCTATTCTCTACAAGTCATTCCTTCTTCGAATTGTAAGAAGTTTTCTGAATGTGACATCTCTTGTTACATGTGGTAAGAAGTGAACTTTCCTCTGAATTTATTTCTGTTTCAGTGGTTTCACATCATGATCATATTTCTGTGTGTGTTCTTGCTTCAGGTACACAAGGATGCCAAACAAATTTAGGAACAATTGAACAGTTTGTACATCTCCTTCATTATGCTTTCAGTTCCTTGTTCCGTGGTAGTTGTGCAATCACTTGAGTCAACTATGATGTTCTCCAAAGTGGATGTCTCCTCCAAGAGGACCATGATCTTGTTGTGGGGTTTAGAGGCTTCTGTGTCTCAATGATCCAAAGAGCTATGTTGGCTAGAGTCAGGGCCTTGTGCTTTGGCTCTTGCTGGGATCACCCAAGGCAAACAGGTTAATGGGTAAAGGTCAGACTAGGCATGGTTCATCGATCCTCCAGGTTTGGGCGTTAAGCTCAGAGCTAACCCTGACTGGTCAAAAAAACTGCTGCAGAAACAACATTGAAAAACCTTTCTATATCTGTATATGATGGTACACACACACACACACACAGATGGAGGACCTACATTACTGCTCTAAACACTAGCATCATAATGGGCAGGGAAAAAAAATGGTTCTCCATTGTTGAGTCAAGAGATGGCTATAGAGGTCTAACTGGGATATTAATGTGGATTCTCTCAATGGAGAATGCCTGAGTGTGATTTTGCTTAACATGGAGAGGCCAACCACCATATGGTACTTGTCAGATTGAGATCAAGTCCCAGTGGCATGGAGTGCAAGACAGCTGGGGACACTGCACTGCTGCAGCCTTCTTCCACCTTCACTGCAGTTGTAATGTGCTTGCTCCATTGTTGAGTTCTTGGTTAGGTCGCTCTTTGTCCGGAAGCTCCTTAACCTTACTGTCAAGAGTGACCCTATCGAGAACCATGCACCAGGATGGCTATACTCCAGGATCCCAGGAATGCACAAGAGTCTCCACCACAACCAGGTGGGGATCTTTGATGATCTTTGGAGAGATGTGGTAAAGACTGCTGTAGATCAGTTTTTCTCTGTGTAATGCAAAGCTTATCTCCAATAATGAACAGAATGCCTCCTATGAACAAAGCTTAGAAACACAGATATCAGAACAGAAGTGGAATGGTCATCTGGCCTGTCAGGTCTTCTCCAACATACAATATGATCAGTGCTGATCATCTACTTCAGCATCCAACTTCAGTCTTCTCAATGTATCCTTTAATCATTTTGGTACCAAAAATTCAACCTGTCCCCTTTTAGAATTTATTTAATGGTATAGATTCCACTGATTTCTGTTCAAGACAATTCCACAGGGTCACCACCTCTGTGTGAAGAAATTTCTCCAGATATCAGTTTTAAATACTGTATTCCATGTTGTGCTTGGCTCTGAACTTCCTAGCAATCAAAAACATCCAATCTGCATCTAGTCAGTCTAGTCCTGTTAGAGACTTTTGCAGTTTTTTTTTCAGATCTTTTTCATTCTTTTATACTGTGAAGATAGACTAACCGACTGACATCCATCATTAAGGACCATCACCGTCCAGGCATGTCCTCTTCTAATTATTACCAGCAGGGAGGAGTTACAGGAGCCTAAAGATACACACTCTTGTGAAGTTGTCCCTCCACAACACTAAAGATACTTTTGTGGGTCAACTACCAGGGAGAAGCCACAACGAGAAGGTCTCCAGCAGGGAGTCTGGTTCTGTGGTTCAGATGGAAAAGAGGGAGAAGAGGAAATTTTTGTATCTTAGAACTCACTTCTAGTTATGTGGCACCAAAAATCATTCCACGGTCAAAGTCACCTAGTTCATATGTCTTCCCATTCCTATGCTTGGTCTGAACAGCAACGAGACCTCTTGACCATGTCTGCATGATTTCTGCATCAAGTTGCTGCTACATGATTGGCTATTAGATATTTGCATTACTGAGTACCTCATAGAATCATAGACAGAATGGAAACAACCCTTCGGCCCATCTAGCATGCTGAACCTTTAATTTGCCTAGTCCCATCAATCTACACCAGGACCACAGCTCTCCGTAGTCTTTCATCCATATGCCTATCCAAATTTCTCTTACTTGTTGAAATTGACCCTGCATCCACTACTTGTGTTGGCAGCTTATCCCATATGCTCACAACCTTCTGAGTGAAGAAGCTCTCTCTCACTTCACCTTTCACCATTAACCAACAACCTCTAGTTGTAGTCTCATGCAACCTCAGTGGGATAAAAACTGTTTGCTTTTACTCTATCAGTACCCCTCATAATATTAAATATCTCTATCAAATCTCCCTCAATCTTATCAGTTCTAGGGAATAAAGTCCTAACCAATTAAACCTTTACCTATAACTCAGGTCTTCCAGTCCTGGCAACATCCTTGAAATTTTTCTGTACTCTTTCAATCGTACTTACATCTCTCCTGTAAGTAGGTGATCAAATCTGTACAGAATATTCCAAATTCAGACTCACCAATGTCTTATACTATTTAAACATAACATCCAAGGTTTTCCAGGGGACTGAATGTATGAGTATTTGGATAGATAAGGACTGATTAGGGATAGGCAATGTGGTTTTGTGCATTGTAAATCGCATAGATGTTTCTGAGGAAGTTACCAGGAAAGTTGATAAAAGCAAGGCAGTGGATATTGTCCAAATGGAATTTAGCAAGGTCTTTGGCAAGGTCCCGCATGAGAGATTGCGGTCAAGAAGGTTCAGTCACCTTGCATTCAAGATGAAGCTGTAAATTAGATTAGACATTGACTTCACAGAAGAAGACAGAGAATGATTGTAGCTAGGTGCTTCTCTGACTAGAGGCTTGTAGCTAGTGGTGTGCTCGGTCCATTGTTGCTTGTCATCTATATCAATGATCTGGATGATAATGTGGTAAACTGGATCAACATAGTTGCAGATGACATTAAGACTGGGGGTTTAGTGGACAGTAAGGAAAACTATCAAAGCTTGTTGTGGCTTCTGGACCAGCTGGAAAAATGGGCTAAAAAATGGCAGATGGAATTTAATGCAGACAAGCATGAGGTGTGCACTTTATTAGGACTAACCAGCGTAGATCTTACATGATGAGTGGTAGGGCACTGATAAGTTCAGTAGAACAGAGAGATCTGGGAATACAGATGAATAATTACTTGAATATGGTGTTGCAGGTAGATAATGTCGTAAAATAAGCTTATGGTACATAAGCTTTCATAACTCAATACTTTGAGTATAATATGTTGCCTATCCCTAATCAGTCTTTATCTATCCAAATACTCATATATACAGTCCCGTAGAATACCTTCCAAAACTACTGATGTCAAGTTCACTGGCCTATGATATCCTGGCTCATTATTAGAGCCTTTCATAAATAACAGAACTGCATTAGCAATCCTCCAGTCCTCTGGTACCTCACCCATGCTAAGGATGTTTTAAATATCTCTGCTTGGTTCTGTGTAATTCCTGCACTAGCCTCCGACGGGGTCCAAGGGAATACCTTGTCAGGGCCGGGTGATTTATCCACTCTAATCTGCCTCAAGGCAGAAAACACCTCTTCCTCTGTAAGTTGTATAGGGTCCATAACCTGTCTGCTGCATTTCCTCACATCTTTACACTCTGTGTCTATCTCCTGAGTACATGCAGATGCAAACAAATCCATTTAAAATCTCCCTCATCTCTATCAGCTCTACGCATAGATGAGTCCTCTGATCTTCCAGAGGATTAATTCTGGTGCTTTCTATCCTTTTGCTTTTAATATATCTGTAGAAGCCATGTCTGGTAAAGCAACCTCTTGCCTCATTTTAGCACTCCGGATTTTCTTCTGAAGTGTTCTCTTGCATTTTGTATACACCTCGAGTCTCTTGTTTGCTTCATCCTTCCTATATCTGCTACGCACCTCCTTCCTATTAACCAGGGCCTCAATATTTCTCAAAAATCAAGCATGTTATCTTTGTCTTTTATTTTGACAGGAACATGCAACTGTACTCTCAAGTTTTCACGTTTAAAGGCCTTCCACTTACAAGGTACACTTTTGCCAGAAAGCAACCTGTCCCAATCCACTCTTGCCAGATTCTTTGTGATGCCATCGAAAGTGCCTTTTCTTCAGTTTAGAAATCTCAACCTGAAGACTAATGGTATTACTAGATGCAAAGTGTTTCCCTGCACAAAATTCTGTCACCTGCATTGTCTCATTCCCTAATAGGAAATCTAGTATTGAACTCCTTCTAGCTGGGACTTATATGTACTTATTAGGGAAACTTTCCTGAATACATCTGAAAAACTCTTTCCCATCCAGCCCTTTTACAGTATGGAAGTCCAAGTAGAGATGTGAGAATTTGAAATCACCTACTATCACAACCTTATGTTTCTTGCAGCAGTCTGCAATCTCTCTACAAATCCCACAGACAGTTGGGTGGTTTCTAATATAATCCCATTAATTTGGTCATACTTCTCTTATTCCTCAGTTCTACCCATAAATCCTCACTAGTCAAGCTCCTCAGTCTGATCTGATTGAGCTCTGCAGTGACATTTTCCCTGAATAGTAATGCCCTCCTTCTCCCTTTAATCCCTCCCGCTCTCTCACGTCTAAAACAATGGACTTCTGGAACATTGAGCTGCCTGGCCTGCCCCTCCTGCAGCCAAGTCTCACCAATGACTACAATATCATAATTCCACAAGCTGATCCATACCCTAAGATCATCCACCTTCATACATCTTAAATTGAAATATATGCAGCTTGGAACTTCCGGTGCACAATGCTCAACCATTGGATTCATGACTCCATATGCAGGCTTAACAACATCTTTCCCCACAACCACTCCACTATCTATTCTGGTGTGCTGGTTCCCATTGCCCTCCATCTCTACCTTAGACCCCACCCCCATGCAGCACTAACAAACATTCCCGTTAGGATATTAGTCCCTTTCCAGTTCAGGTGCAAACTGTCCTTTCTGTCCAGATCCCACATTCCCTGGAAGAGAGTCCAATGGTCCAAAAATCAGAAGCCCTCCTTCTTGCACCACCTCCTTAGCGGTGTGTTAAACTGCATGATCTTCTTATTTCTGGCCTCACTAGCACGTGGCACAGGTAGCAAACCCAAGGTCACCAGCCTGGAGGCCCTGTCCTTCAACTTAGCATCAAATTCCCTGAACTCGCTTTGGAAAACCTCATCACACATCCTACCCATGTTATTGGTACTGACATGGACCATGACCTCTGGCTGCTCACCCTCCCACTTAAAAATGCTACAGACTCAATCCAAGGTGTCACTGACCCTGTCGCTAGGAGGCAACAAACCATCCGGGAATCTCATTCTTATCCACAGTACCTCCTTCTGTTCCCTATTAAATGAATCCCCTGTCGCTGCAGCTTGCCTGATTTCCTTTTTCACTTGTGAGCCACAGAGCCAGACTCGGTGCCAGAGACCTGACCGCTGTGATTTTCCTCTGCTAGGTCATCTTTCCCACACCCTCCACACCATGTCCCCCTCACAACAGTATTCAAGATGGTATACATGTTGTTGAGGGGAACAACTACAGGGGTACTCTACATTGGCTCCCTATACCCTTTGTCCCTCCTGATGTTCACCCAGTTATTTATTTACTGCATCTTGGGTGTAACTGCTTCCCTGTATGTTTTGTCTATCAACTCCTCAGCCTCCTGAATGATCCAGTTCCATCTCCATTTCCTTTACATGTTCTGAAAGAAGCTATAGCTGGATGCACTTCTTGCAGGTGTACTCATCAGGGACACTGAAAATCTCCCTGCCTTCCAAAATCCAGCAAGAGGAGCATTCCACTACCTGTCAGGCACACTTGCTACTCTAAATGTGTAATAAGACAGAAAGCATAAAACTGAAAAGAAATCTGCCAACAGCCTGTACTTCTCCTCACTGAAGCTCCGATGAGCCAATGCATCAACTGCTCACTCTAACGGTATCCCACTCGCACAATGGCTGCTCCACTTAACCCTAACTTTTTTTATTAGATCTTGCCAAGTGCTTAATTATGTGCAAACCAATGTCTCCTCGGGAACTGTGGCATGCAAAATGTGCTGACTGCTCCTGCTCGCTTCTTTTAAATTTACTGTTCTTTTCCTCACAATTCAATGTCTTCTCGGGAACTGTGGAGCACAAAATGTGTCAGCTCCTTCCACTCATTTCATTTAAGCTCTCCCTCCCTCTATGCAAACCAATTTCTCTTTAAGAACTGGGGCATGCAAAAGTACTGGTGTACTTAATAAACTGGCCACTGAGTCAAAAAGTAGACTTTAAAATTAAAGCTTACAATTTAAAATAAGTACATTTTCTCACTTTTCCGGTTCTAATGATGGGTCGTGAAAGTGAAATACTTTCCCCAGATGCTGCCTGGGTTGTTAAATATCTCCAATATTTTCTCTTTTTACTTCAGATTTCTAACATCAGCATTTTTTTTTGCTTTCAGAGAGTAATCTTAACTTCTTTTGACTTGAGTGAGTTTTCCCTCTCCATTGTTGATAAAGCTTTATATTGGGCACACATTGACTTTTTTGCATCTTTCAGAGATTCTTAGTTATTTAAACACTATTCATGAAAAATGTATGTCTCTCATTTTTTCTTCTTAAATGTGATATCTTACAGTATGTAACCCACAATATTCCCTAGACATATAATAACCTTGAATTCTATTTGTTAACAAGAACCTGCTCAGTTTCGTCTTGAAACCAATTAAGATTTTTAGGTTGATCGCCTGTCGCAGTACACTGTCCAATATTCTTGACATCTTATTAGTTGAATGATTCCCCCCATATTTCCCAGGTTCATTTATTAATATTATATATCATTCTGTACATAGTTGAAAAATAAATGTGAAATTATCTATTCAAATCTTCATTTTCAGGGCATATGATGACTGGATTATCAATTTCTCAGAACAGAATCAGGTTTAATATCACAGGCATATGTGGTGAAATTTGTTAAAGATGTTGTGAAATTTCTCAAAGAAATCACCATTGTTTGGAAATCAATGTCAAGGAAATCAACATCAAATCAAGATAGAATTTTCACCATGGACAATAGATAATTTTCTATTGTATAGATAATTTTCTTCTGACATATATCAAATAGAATTAAAAATAATGGTTTCCCTGTAAGCTTACTTTTGAAATTTCTATTCTATATAGGCTTCAGAGAGCCTAATTCCAATCTATTGATATATCCCTTCTCTTCAATAATTTCCCCATCATTATTGGCAGTTTCTCGCATATCTCCTCAGTATTCTTAACACTCTGCATTGACCTCATCAAAGTTTGAGATTTATCAAATCCAAGTCCTTTTTTTATCTTGTTTAGGATGCACTCTCATTTGCATTGAGATGTGATGGGCTGGTCCTCCTCTTCCTGATCATTTGTGATTAACTCCAGCACACACAGCCAAGTCGCTCGAAATGACATTTCCCTCTTAGGTGGGCTGGTTGAGGGGATGAGCTGGTCGTAAACAATATCATTATTGTCCATTACAAGCTTTCAGTTATAGTCTGAGGACAAATTGCAATTTATTCTTGGCCCATGGAAGCTCACTGTTTGCATAACTTCAGGTCTGAACTAACAGTGTGCCTGGGATTAATTCCTATCATTGTAACTTGATTGTTCTGCATTTGCTGTCTCCTAGTACTTCTATGCTATCCATTTCTTTCATCCGAATTACAGGTATATGCCATATCCAAACAAGTACTGATTTGTATTAACTCTCCTGTACATTGGGACAATGAATCAGAGAACAGCTTACCAACAAATCACTTATGATTTGCCAATTTTTATTGGGTTGATTTAAAACGATTGCTGAAATAATTTCCTTGTTGTTATTACCTTTCGTCTCACTTCAAATCAAATCCTCCCTAAATTGCTGAATCTGTTGATGTGGTTAATCCTTAAAGTTAATTTGAATTGATTCATAATGTTGTTTTCTAATTAACAGTTAACTTATTTACCCAAGGTGCTTACATTCTCCATTGGAGCAAACACCTTGACTGGTTCTAACATGTCCATGTTATAATCCTTAAAATCAGTATCTTTAGATTTTTCCTTGTTTACAAATCATGTCCAGTAAGAAACTTTAAACTAAATAAACTGTTCCAATTAAATAAAAATATAAAATGGTGGAAATATTAATCGAGCTAATAGCTTTTTGTGCCATGAAATAGAAGTTTGTTGTCCCTCAGCATGTGCCATGTTAGCTGTCACAGGCCTCCTTGCTATCTCAATTTGAAAGCATCATACCCATCATCTTGTATTCAGCACAGCAGTTAAGCTTCATATCTTCATTGTTCAATATCTCTGTCTCCTTGCCTCAATATCCTTGCTCATTCACTTCTGAGATACTGGTAGGTAACTGGTCATTTTAATTCTCCATAGATCCTCCCTGACCTGCTGAGCTCCTCCAGCACTTTTGTGTGTTATCTCACATTATGTAAAACTGCACTTCTATTATACATTTCCATACATTCATAGAAAGTCTCTGGAAGCTTCTACACTTTGATTAACATACCATCTTGGTAAAGTATGATACTCTTTAAAGTGATTCCAACTAATATCATATACTGTGTTGGCTTTTTTATGTAAGTTCTGTAGCTACAACAATGTACTTCATCTGTGTTTCTACCCAAAGAAATCTCAACAAAACTGGTAAATGAGGAGATCAGCAAGAGAACAGCTCGGAAATCCAGTCACCAGTATTTTGTTTTTTTTTAAATTTACCTCACAGAAAGTCATTTACATCTAGTAGGTCAAATTATGCCACTTCAGAAATTTAGCCTGATATCACATTGTGTCCATTGACACAATTATCGTGTCAGTCACTCATAGCATGACATCTTTTCATACAATGTTCCTTTGTTCAGTCTCAGAAGTACAACATGTATTCAAGATGATATTGCCTCAGCTCTACGGTTATAAAACTAGGACTGGATATCAACTCAAATAAACTCCCTTTAGGCAAAATAATAAGCTAGTGGAAGGACACAGTGAGTCAAGGAGCATCTGTAGATGCAAAGTGGTGCGGTAACGTTTCAGATCAAGACTTTGTGTCTGGGTCTTGCAAAAGTTTCTTGACCCAAAATATGGACGCATTCCTTCTTCATTCCTCCTTGTTCTTCAGCCTTTTACCTCTTCCATCTTTCACCCTTCCAGCTTCTTACTTCATCCCCTTCCTCCTTCACCTGCCCTATTTCTAACCCTTCCCCCACCCTCCAACTTCTTATTCTGCTTCTTCCCCTTTCCTGATCAAGGACTTCAGTGTAAAATGCCGTCTGTTTATTCCTCTGCATCAATACTGCCTGAATTGTGATGAGTAGTACCGAGGGTTAATTTCCCTTTGAATAAAGTCAATGAAAAAATGCTCACTTTCATTAGTTCTTCCAGTATTTTATTTTGCTTAAAACAGATCTTTTGGGTCGAGATTCCATGCTGGTTTGGTCTCAAAGCACTTTTTAAGCAATAGAACAAAAGGCCATAGTGTAATGAATGCATATTGTGCTTCTGGGAATGAACAATAACTGTTACCAAAAGAATGTTGCATAAACAGATACAGAGTAGCCATTTGGGGAGCCTGCAGGTAAATAGGCAGGTAGAAATTAGGCTGAGAGTAATGTAAACTCTCTCCAAGATAAAATGGAAAGGGTTTACAGATTATTGGATGTGTCAAATGCAATAACAGATTAGGAATGCGATAGAGATTAGACCAATGGTAGAGAATAATGGGGATTGAATTTATAATGGGCCCCTGTGCATACAGAAAATGTAGCAGAGACCACTCAGGTCTATCTGTCTATCTATCTAGTTATGTATTTATTTATTTATTCATTAATTCATTCATTTCTTTGATTGTTTCTTTATCTATCTATTATTTTGCTTGTTTATTAATTTTTTTGTATTTGTATGGCTTGTCTTCTTTTGCACATTGATTGTTTTTCAATCTTGTTTGCATGCAGTTTTTCATTGATTCTATTGTATTTTTTTGTTCTGCTGCAAATTCCTATAAGAAAATGAATCTTTGGGTAGAATACAGGGATATATGTAGTACATATTTTGATTATAAATGTACTTTGAACTTTATGAGGAATGCAGAGTTGGGAGGGTTAGCTTGTTCTTGGTACAGCATTCAAACATGGCAAGACAACAATCTACCTTTCTCATATTAAACGCCTTGGTGGACATAGGCTCTGCAAAACACAGGGCCAGTGACTTCAATAATGACTTCAAGGTCAGTTTCAACTGAAAATCTGCGGTACTGGTAGGAAAATATCTGTACTATGCCTCTCAAATGTATAAAAATGCCAAAGTCTCTACAATGGGGGAGAAAAGTGAACCACCTTTTTCTCACTTGCAAGGACGTGATCAATTGAAATAAATGTGCTCCTGTTTGGCCTGAGGTACAAACAGTCTGTGTGATTCTTTTTGCCGCAACACCCACCGTCTCTTGACAATTGCAATCCCATTGTCTAGACCCAAGTGTAGATAATGTCTAGGAGGAGTCAGACAATCTCTGACTCCTCCTCCCAGGCTGAAAGGGAGCAACTGAAAACCTGCTGTCTCCCTCCTGCAGGTTCTCCAAAGTCCCTTGAATATAAAACATTCTCTTCAACATCTCGGGGCTAGAAGCAATATTTTCTGTGAATGTGGCTCATAATTCTTGTCAAAAACTCATGTACAGCTGCAAAGGAAACATCCACCAAACTTTATCACAAATATTGCTGGAAGGAATGCTTTCTTCCATCAGCTAGATGTGAGATGATCTACGCACTACGTTCATTGAAAAATTGAGGATGGTAAATTATCACCCTCAACAATAAATGGAGAAAAGTAATGTTCATCTTGAAATATGAACCAACATGAATTTGTTTTGTTTTAAATTAAAGCTTAGAAGAAGTGCCAATGTAATTATGGCACTATCACAACAGTCTCTTATGACTCACACATTTAGCAGAGTACTAGAGGGATATATGTTGTGGCTTTCTATTCCACAAGAGGATCACTGTAAGTCATCCATGTTTATTTTTTTTGACAAGCCAGACTTTCTTCTTGTGGCCCTGCTGCAAAGTGAGGAAAGAGCAGGAGATGCAATAGATTTATTTTTTGCAGAGTTAAAAAAGCCCTTTAGTAAAATAAAAATGACCTGAACTTTTCGAAGCAACTTGACCTGTTGATCTGATGATTTATTTACCAAATGCACCTTGCTTTCAGTTCAGTTGGAAAGAAAGAAAGAGAATCCCAAAAGAAAGAGACTGAGATGTGAAATAAGAAATGAGAAGTGACAAGAGATTCTCAGCAGACATTTTATTTATTTGTTTAGACACAGCATGGAGTATGCCCTCCCAGCCCTTCCAGCTATCTTCTACCCACCAAGTTACAACTAGTCTAATCACTGAACAATTTACAATGAAAAATTAATCTGTACACTTTTAAACTGTGGGAGGAAACTGGAGCACCCAGAGGAAACCCACATGGTAATGAAGAGAACATATAAACTCCTTGAACCTGGGTTGCTGGTACTGTAAAGCGTAGTGCTAACCACAACACTACCATGTCATCCCATGTTATTGCTACTTGCCTATCACTCAGTCCTTTTGTTCTAATTCAACATCCTGCCTTTCAGTACATTGATAGTTGCGAATGAGAGAAACCTCAGGATTCAGAACTTGACTGAGTTGTTCCACCTTCCAAATTGTTCAATATTGATAACCCTGCCAGTAATTTCCATTCTGATATTTACCCAGCAGGAGAATATTTGCTGGAAAATTGGTCCTGCAGAATAATGCTGAGAAGTGATTGTTACATTTTTAGCATTTGCTCTATGGTAAACACCCAAGGTTCACTTGAAGCATTGAACCCTGTGCCTTTCTAACTTGGCCAATTATAACTTAGAACGTAGAAATCTACAGCACATTACAGGACCTTCAGCCCAAAATATTGTGCCGATCATATAACCTACTCTAGAAGCTGCCTAAAATTATCCTACCGAATAGACCTCTATTTTTTCTAAGATCCATATACCTATCTATGAGACTTAATAGATCCTATTGTATCCGCCTCCACCACTTTCACTGGCAGTGCATTCCATGCATCTGCCATTCTGTGTGAAAAACTTACCCCTGACATCCCCTCTGTACCTACTTCCAAGCACCTTCAAACTATGCCTCCTCATGTTACCCATTTCAGCCCTGGAAAAAAGCCTCTGATTATCCACACGATCAGGTCACCTCTCATCCTCTGTTGCTCCAAGGAGAAAAAGCCAAGTTCACTCAACCTCAACCTGTCACTCAGTCCTTTTGTTCTAATTCAACATCCTGCCTTTCAGTACATTGATAGTTGCGAATGAGAGAAACCTCAGGATTCAGAACTTGACTGAGTTGTTCCACCTTCCAAATTGTTCAATATTGATAACCCTGCCAGTAATTTCCATTCTGATATTTACCCAGCAGGAGAATATTTGCTGGAAAATTGGTCCTGCAGAATAATGCTGAGAAGTGAACCTAAGGCATGCTCTCCAATCCAGGCAACATCTTTGTAAATCTCCTCTGCACTCATATCATAATATCCACATCCTTCCTATAATGAGGTGACCAGAACTGAACACAGTACTCCAAGTGGAGTCTGACTAAGGTCTTTTTTTTTCATTTTTCAATCTTTTTATTGATTTCAAATTTTAAAAAAATATACAAATCAGAGGAGGAGTTTAACAAACAGATAATACAAAAGACATATAAACAGCAATAAAAAAACAGAAAGTACATAATGTCAAAATCAGATAGGTAAAATGTTATGCTGTTATATATACAATATAGTCAAAAAAACTACAACTCCTCATAGTAATCGTAAAAAAAAGATTGAAAAATAAATACATACAAATAAATTAAATTATGTGAAAATATTGAATAAAGGGTCGCCAGACTTGTTCAAAATTAAAAGATGTATCAAATGTCCGGGACTAATGTCTTATGTAGCTATAACATTACTTCATGGTTCTTGAACTCAGTTCCACAGTTGATGAATGCCAACACACCATATGCCTTCTTAACAACATAGTCAACCTGCACGGCAGCTTTGAGTGTCCTATGGACATGGACCCCAAGATCCCTCTGATCCTCCACACTGCCAAGAGTTTTATCATTAATACTATATTTTCTGTCTTCAAATTTGACCTGCCAAGATGAACCATTTCACACTTATCTGGGTTGAAGTCTATCTTCCACTTCCCAGCCCTACATCCTATCAATATCCTACTGTAACCTCTGACAACCCTCCAGACTACCCACAACAATCCCAACCTTTGTTTCATCAGTGAACTTACTAAACCCCCTTCTACTTCTTCATCCAGGTAATTTATAAAAATTACAAAGAGGAGGGGTCGAAGAACAAATCCCTGTGGAACTCCACTAATCACCAACCTCCATGCAGACACAAACCAGCTACAACCACCCTGTACCTCATGTAGGGAATCTAACTCGCGATCCACAAAGCAATTTTTTCTTGGATCCCATGCCTCCTTACTTTCTGAATGAGCCTTGCATGAGGATTCTCGTCAAATGCCTTACTGAATTCTATATACACTATATCCATTGCTCTACCTGCATCAATGTGTGTTGCTACGTCCTCAAAGACTTCAATCAGGCTCAGAAGGCACGACCTGCCTTTGACAAAATCATGCTAACTATCGCTAATCAGATTCTGTCTCTCCAAATGCTCATAAATCTTCCCTTTCAGGATTGACCTCAGTAACTTGTCCACCACTGATATAAGACTCACTGGTCTATAATTTTCCTGGGTTATCTCTACTCCATTTTTTTAACAGAGGAACAACATTTGCTACCTTCCTATTCTTATCGATGATGCAAAGATCACAGAAGCTCAGCAATCTCCTATCTCACTTCCCACAGTGGCCTCAGGTATATCTCATTTGGTCCTGGCAATTTATCTAACTTAATGCTTTTCAAAAGCTCCAGCACATCCTCCTTCTTAATATCTATATGCTCAGGCATTTCAGTCCACTGTAAGTCATCCCCTCAATTGTCTAGGTCATTTTCCTTGATGAATACTAAAGCAAAACACTTATTAACTACCTCCACTTGGAGTTTTCCTTAATCCTGCCCACGAAGGCCTTCTCATGGCCCCTACTAGCTCTCCTAATTTCATTCTTAAGCTCCCTCCTGGCAACCTTGTCATTTTTAAGAGCTCTAACAGAACCTAGTTTCTTGAACCTTTCAAAACCTTTTCTTTTCTTCTCAACTATATTTATCACATCACTTGTACACCATGCTCCTTTTAAGCCACCATCCTTTCCCTGCCTCTATGGAACATACCAATGCAGAACATTATGCTAAGGTTCCTGAACATTTGCCACATTTCTGCCTTGCATTTCCCTGAGAACATCTGTTCCCAATTTATGCTCCCAAGTTCCTGCCTAATACCATCATATTTCCCCCTACCCCAATTAAATGTTTTCCCAGGTTCTCTGCTTCGATCACTCTCCAGCCCTATGGTAAAGGAGACAGAGTTGTGATCACTACCTCCAAAATGCTCTGCTACCAAGAGATCTGACAGCTGACCAGGTTCATATCCCAATACTAGATAAAGAACAGCCTCTCCTCCAATTGGCTTATCCACATATTGCATCAGGAAACCACTTTGAACAACCTAACAAACTCTACCCCACCTAAACCTCTTGTTCTATGGAGATGCCAGTCAACATGAGGAAAGTTAAAATCTTCCATCAAAACAACTCTCATCAAAACAACTCTATTATTATTAAACCATTCCAGAATTTGCTTCCCTATCTGCTCCTCGATGTCCCTGTTACTATTGGAGGGAGGGGCTCTCTAAAAAAACACCCAGTAGAGTTATTTCCCCCTTCCTGTTTCTGAGTCCCAACCACATTGACTCACTAGATAATCCCTCCATGACTTCTTTCTGTTCTGCAGCCGTGACACTATCCCTGATTAGCAAAGCCACAACCCCATCTCTTTTGCCTCCCTCCCTGTCCTTTTTGAAACATCTGAAGACTGGCACAATCAGCAGCCATTCCTGCCCCTGAGACACCTAAGTCTCTGTACTAGCCACAATGTCATAGTTCCGCTTATTGATCCACACTCTGTTCATCCACCTTGTTTATGATATTCCTTACATTAAAATAGACACATCTCAAACCGTCAGGCTGAATGCATCTTTGCTCTATCATTTGCCTATCCTTCTTCACAAGCTGTCTCATTTTGTGCACCAACTGCCCCATCCTCTGCCTCTTCACTTTGGTTCTCACCCCCCCTGCAAATCTAGTTTAAACTCTCCCCAAGGGCATTAGCAAACTTCTCCACCAGGATATTGGTCACCCTCAAGTTCAAGTGCAACCCACCATTCTTTTCAGGTCATTCCTGCCACAGAAGAGGTCCCAATGATCCAGAATTCTGAATCCCTGCCCCCGCTCCAATTCTTCAGCCACGCATTTATCTGCCACCTCATTCTATTCATATTCTCACTATCACGTGGATCAAGCTGCAATCCAGAGATTAGTCAGAAATTTACCAGTTCTGCCTGGGGAGGGGGTGCATTGGAAAAGTAGCACTGAGTAGTCTAGCATCTGGGTAAGGATAAAGTCAAAAACGATCCTCTTTTTTAACCTCTGGAATTAATTTTGAAGTAAAGGGCCTTTTGGTGTACCAAAATAAAGTGAGGCAGTATTGTCCACAGATAGATATTTTTGATACTAAATAGTATGATCAATATAGCCATACTCACGGACGATTATAGAATAGAGACATAGAAATATAGAATAGAGACATAGAAAAATGCAACCAGAAACAGAGCCTATGGCTCATCCAGTCCATGCCAAATCATTAAAATAGCCTACTCCAATCGGCCTGTATCAGGACCATAGCCCTCCTTTCCCCTACCATCCATGTACCTATCCAAACTTCTCTTAAATATTGAAATTGAGTTTGCATGCAACACCTGTGCTAGAAATCTGTTCCACACTCTCACAACCCTCTGAGTGTAGTTTCCCCTCATATTCCTCTTAAGCTTTTCACTTTTCATCCTTAACCCATGGCCTCTAGTTGTAGTCCTACCCAACCTCAGTGGAAAAAGTCTGCTTGCATTTATCCTATCTGTACCCCTCATAATTTTGTATGCCTCTATCAAATCTCCCCTCATTCTTCTACATTCCAAGAAATAAAGTCCTAACCTATTGAATCTTTCCATTTAACTCAGGTCCTCCAGACCCAGCAACCTCCCTGTAAACACACATAAAATGCTGGAAGAGCTCAGCAGGCCAGGAAGCATCTATGGAGAAGAGTAAACAGTCAACATTTCAGGCTGAGATTCTTCATCAGGACCAGGAAAAAGATGAGCAGTTAGAGCAAAAAGGTGGGGGGGAGGGAGGTGGGGGGAAGAAGAAATACAAGGTGATAGGCAAAACAGGGAGAGAGTAAGGGGTGAAGTAAAGAGCTGTGAAGCTGATAGATGAAAGAGATACTGTAAAGGGCTAGAGAAGGAAGAATCTGATTGGAGGAGGTGGAAGACCATGGAAGAAAAGGAATGGGAGGAGCACCAGAGGGAGGTGATGAGGTGATGGGCAGGTAAGGAGATAAGTTGAAAGAGGGGAAGGGGAATGGGAATGGCGAAGAAGATGGCATTTACCTGAAATTCAATAAATCGATCTTCATGCCATCGGGTTGAAGGCTACCCAGAACGGAATATAAAATGTTGTTTCTCCAACCTGCGTGTTGCCTCATCACAGCAGAAGAGGAGGCCATGGACTAATATATCAGAAGGGGAATTGGAAGTGGAATTGAAATGGGTGGCCACCAAGAGGTCTTGCTTTTTCTGGTGATTTTAGCAGGTGCTCGGTGAAGCGGTCTCCCAATTTACGTCATTTCTTACCAATACACAGGAGGCAACATCGGGAGCAATGGATACAGTAGATAAACCCGACAGACTCACAGTTGAAATGTTGCCTCACCTGGAAAGAGAGATTGGGGCCCTGAATGGTAACAAAGAAGGAGGTGTAGGGGCAGGTGTAGCACTTATTCCGCTTGCAAAGATAAGTACCAGGAAGGGGATCAGGGAACATCCATGTAAATTTTCTCTATATTCTTTCAACCTTTATAGACTAGTAACCCACTTTACCAACCAGTCCAATTTTGATCTTGGCCAGAAGTTGATCAAGATATCCAGCCTGAAAGCTAGTGCCACAGGGACAATTACTCATTTTCTATACTATATCAAGTCCAGGAATCCACAGCATTATTAACAACACTGCCTCACAAATTTCATAGAAACATAGAAAACCTACAACACAATACAGGGCCTTTGGCCCACAAAGTTGTGCCGAACACGTCCCTACCTTAGAAATTACTACACTTCCCCATAGCCTTCAATTTTCTAAGCTCCATGTACCTATCCCAAAGTCTCTTAAAAGACCCTATTGTATCCGCCTCCACCGCTGTCACTGGTAGCCCATTCCATGCATTCACCACTCTCTGAGTAAAAAACTTACCCCTGACATCTCCTCTGTACCTACTCCCCAGCACCTTAAACCTGTGTCCTCTTGTGGGAGCCATTTCAGCCCTGGGAAAAAGCCTCTGACTATCCACATGATCAACGCCGCTCATCATCTTGTACACCTCTATCAGGTCACCTTCGCTCCAAGGAGAAAAGGCTGAGTTCACTCAACCTGCTTTCATAAGGCATGCTCCCCATTCCAGGCAACCTCCTTGTAAATCTCCTCTGCACCCTTTCTATGGCTTCCGCATCCTTCCTGTAGTGGGGCGACCAGAACTGAGCACAGTACTCCAAGTCACGTCTGACCAGGGTCCTATATAGCTGCAACATTACCTCTCAGCTCCTGAATTCAATTCCACAATTAATGAAGGCCAATACACCGTATGCCTTCTTAACCACAGAGCCAACCTGCACAGCTGGTTTGAGCGTCCTGTGGACTCGGACCCCAAGACCCCTCTGATCCTCCACACTGCCAAGAGTCTTACCATTAATAATATATTCTGCCATCATATAATTTCAGGATATTATTTGCCAGCCACAAGGCTAGCATAACTGCAGATCAATGATATGGGGGTGCAGTGAATTTGTTTCTTTTTAATAGATAAGTAAATTTGTGCGGCGATAGCATCTCAACTTATCTCTGCAACTGTATAAAGTGTATAAAGAAATAACAGCATAAAATCAAAGACCTGAAGGTCAATGTCTTCTCACTTTAAATAACAACATGAGTGCATGTATCTAATACATCCGATTTGCCTCAGTACTTTCTGTGGTTTTAAACTGCCACTGACTACTTCTAATCCCCTTTGTCTTTCTCCTGGTTACAATATATCTGAGTGATTACTATTCACTACTAGGTGCTTCTCAGTGTTCCCTTTTGTTGACTTTGTTGATATGATTAATGCTTGTTATTTACTACCAATTGGGCTGTGCAGTGAATCACATATATTGTCTCCCTGTGTCGAGGCTACAATACTCCTAATTAATGAGGTAGAAATCTGAACATCTCTCTAGAATTACAACACATTTTTCGAAGCCTAGGGTTAATCCTGTGGAATTACCACTAAAAGCATTTTTGCAAATGTGCAGCTGTGCCAATTTCCCATGCTATTAAGCAACGCTGAAGATTTGCGATTGCTTTACCTTAAAGATGCACGACTTCTAATGCCTTTCATGTAAAAAAAATAGTGTTAATTTCATATGAGTTTCATAAATTCAACATAATGCTGATGCTAAAGCTGACATCAAAACAAGCCATCCATTAAAAAAAGAACTAATGCATTTGGAATTAAAAAAAAAAGAATTTGTGGAATAATTTCTATAGAAGGCAAAACCAATTCATACTGCAAATTGGATGCTTGGGTTCCATTGTAAGTTTAACCCACAATTACTTGACCTAGTGTAAAGCACACAAAGAAATTGTGCTTCTCTGCTCTGATATGATATCAAGTATCCTCACGACACAAGCAGTGCTCTGTATTACCTTTTCACATATCCACAGGGCCCAGTTTCATTACTGGTGCTAGACACTGATTAAATCCATGTCTATGGTCAAGCCATCAAGGGATTTACTCGATCCCACCCTCCTAAGCAGCTTCCTTCTTTTTCTTGACAAGAGCCTTACCATCTCTCAACAGGCTTATCCTTCACACTAACAGAAATATGCTGACCCTGGACTCTTGATAACACACTCTTTAAGCCTCCCACTTGACTTGCATTTCCTTCCCTGCAAACAGGTTCACCAATTGACCTCAGCTACATCCTGTCTAATTGCCCTAGAATTAGTCTTACTTCATTTTGGGATCTGTCCAGTCCTTTTCTATCATTACTTTAAAAGTTATTGAATCATGGTCACTAGAGCCAAAGTGTTCCATAATTGCTATTTCAGTTACCTGCCCTGACTTGCTCTCAAAGAGGAGGTCCTGTATTGAATCTTCTTGAGTAGGGCCCACTATATATTAAGTCAGGAAATTTTCCTGGATACATTTCACAAATTCCACCCTATCCAGGCCCTTAACTCCAGTAACTGCTGGGGAAATTAAAATCTCCCTGTAATACAACCCTATTATTCTTAAAAGTATGAACACTTTCTCACCCAATTGTTCATCATGTTTCCCTGCTCTTCAAGCTCTCAAAAATAGTAGTGAAAGGAGATTATATGAAAGCTTACAGAAAGTGATAGATACAGCACAGTCTATCAAAAGCAAAGCCCTTCCCACTATTGAGCACACTTACAAGGAGTGCTGCCATAAAAAAGAGGCATCCATCATCAAGCGCCTCCACCATCCAGTAGGGCAGGAGCGCTCAGAACCAATGGCCCTACCCAGGCAGTCAGGTTTGTGAATCTTGGGTAGGAGCTAGAAACAAGCTATGCAGAGTAACGAAATTATAAGTTTGATGGCCATGGATTGGAGATGTTTAGAGTCAATGAATTTGGTGATGATGTGGAAGACCATAAGACATAGGAGCCAAATTAGGCCATTTAGCCCTTTGAATCAACTTTGCCTTTCCATCATGGCTGATCCTGGATCTTACTCAATACCATACACCTGCCTTCTTACCATAACTTTTGATGCCCTAACCAATCAGGGAACTATCAATTTTTGCTTTAAGTATACCCACGATCTTGGCCTCCACAGCTGTCTGGGGCAGTGCATTCCACAGGTTCACTACTCTCTGGCTAAACAAAAAATTTCCCTTACCTTTGTTTTAAATGGTTGCCCCTCATTTCTGGGGGTGTGCCTTCCAGTTCAGGACACCCCCACCAGAGGAAACATCCTCTTCACATCCACCTTATATCCTTTAAACATTTGGTAGGTTTAAATGAGATCTTCTAAATTCTTCTAAATTTCAGTGATTCCAGGCCCAAAGATGGAAAATACTCCTCATATGTTAATCCTTTTATTTGTGGAATCATCCTCGCAAACTTCCTCTGGACTCTCTCCAAAGGCAACACATCCTTTCTGAAATATGGAGCCCAAAACTGTTGACTATACTCCAAGTGTGGCCTGACTAGTGTCTTATATAGCCTCAACATTATCTCCTTGTTTTTATATTTGATCCCCCTTGAAATGAATGCCAACATTGCATTTGCCTTCTGTATCATAAACTCAACCTGTAAAATAACCTTTTGGGAGTCGTGCATCAGAACTGTCAAGACAATGGCCTGATGCTCCTCAATGGGATCCTACTTAAGAGGTAAGTAAGTGGGGGTATCTGACATCTGTTTTGTGGCCTCAGGAAGGTAGAAGTCAGTCTGCCAGACTACAACAGCACCTCCTTGAACGTGGCTTTGATAGTGATGTAGGGATTGCTGCAGGGAGAGTGGAGGGTACACACTCAGAGGGCATTACACTTGAGTAGGAGGGAGGCATGCTGAAGTCAAGATGGCTGATAACTTGCTGGCAATTAGAGATGAAAAAGTCCAGAGTGAGCAGACCAGAGAAAAGTATTGAAGAACAGGAGGAGGGTTGAAGTCTGGAGAAGTTGTCTTTGGTGGGAGGTGGAGACTTCTTGTTAAAGAAGCTGTCAGATTTGTGAAACTTGGGTAGGAGGTAGAAATGGGCCATGTAGGAGAAGGGAGCAATGTCAGTTTTGTAGATTTTGGAGAGGAAGAATCTTATACATAATGTTCCTTGATGTTTATCCATATTATCTATTAAATATCTCCCTCAATCAGTTCTCCTACCTAACATTCATTTAGCTCAACAGCCACATTTTGCCAATAGCAGCAGTGTACAGTGGACAGTTAAACATCCTACTTTGTCACAGGAACAAAATGTAACTCTGCACAGGTAGAACCCAAGGACAGAGTTGAACCATGGCCATCAATACGAATGGCAGCAGGTCGACTGACTGCACCGACCTGCCACCCTAAGCTGGTAATTTTATTCCAGAGCAAATTTCTTTGCATCTTTCTGGATAATAGGGTTTATGAATATGGAAGGTCCTGTTGAATAAATCTTGGTTCTTTCTTCAATTCATTACATAGTGGGCCATTTCATTTCTAAACTACTTAAAATTTCTTGCAATGCAAGTGAATTTCTGTATAATGCTAATATAACCTGCAGAATCCAAAATTTATTTGGTCATATTAATGGCACAATCAGCCTGATTTTCCTTTTTTTTAATCTTGTTTGCTCAGTTTCAATCCATGTAACAAACTTGTACTGTATTTCTTTGGATTGAAATGTTTGCCAATAGTTTTTGTGTACAGCTGCACAGGTTATACCTCAGAATACAGATTGATTGGAGTCACTGATGAAGCAAAACTAATTAAACTGCTTCAGTTCTAGAGAAAAGCACCACTTAGAAGGCCTGTGCTGTAATTATAATTCACTCTTTCATTTTTTTTTACCGTCTTCCACAATTTTCATTAATCATGGAATAACTTAAATATATTCACCGCTGCTTCTTCCTACTTGCAGAGTGCAATGATTGCATCTTTTAATGGCTCCAATACCACTTTTCTCTGTGAAAACCAGAACGCTGAAAGTCTCCTCATCTTAAAAGCTTATATAAAAGGTCTAGCTAATGTTAAATAATAATGCCAATATTTTGTATTTTATCTTCTATCTTAAATGTCATAAAATAGTCCATGACATTTGCCATGAGTGCTATCACACAATATTGACAGGATTAAACTATCACATTGAATGTGTTTTACTGTGATTGAAGTTTAATCAAAAATATATTCATATGTTTTTAGACTTTATTTCATCAAATTAGGGTTTCAATAAAAGCATAGAAAGGGCATAAGAGGTGAACCGGTGTTAATACTAAACATATTGAAATTAATAGTTATTCAGAATCAGAATCAGGTCTATCATCACTGAACCGTGAAATTTATTGTTCTGTGGCGGCAGAACAGTGGAATACATAATAAAAAATACTATCAGCTACAAAATAAAATAGTGAAAAAGAGGACCAGTGAGGAAGCATATGGATTCATGGAATGCTCGGAAATCTGAACGCAGAGAGGCAAAAGCCATTCCTAAAACAATGTGATCAGTTACAATATTCTTTACCTCTCTCCTGATGGTAGAAATGAGAAGAGGATATGTCTTGGATGGTGAGTGTCGTTAATGATTAGATGGTGAGAGCCCTTGACTTCTTGAGGCACTGTTATTTGAAGACGTCCTCCATGGTGGGAAGCTTGTGTCAGCGATGGAGCTGATTGAATCTAAAAATCCTTTACAGCCTCTTTCAATTGTGTGCACTGGAACCCCAAAAAATGAGAATCAAAGAATTGTAAATGTTGGAATCTGGAATAAAAACAGCATTCTGTCAGCATCAGAGGAAAGAGAAAAAAATAGTATCTCAGTCAAAGATCCTTTGACACACCTGGGAAAGAGAGAACATAATTTAGAGGTGCTCCCCAGGCTATGGCCAGATTCCTTTCTGGTGAACTGTTAGTAACTCAGCAGTCAGCAACCCAGAATTTTGGTTGGGAACCAAGTTCCAAGACAGCTGAAGGTGCCTGTGAAATCCATCCAACAGTACAGGCTGCACCTAAGGGAGGAAAAGTAATTTTGTATTGCATGAGGAGGGATGGTTGGGTGAAGTGAGGCCAAGATTATGGTTTTGATAGACTGTTAATGAAGCCGCCTGGTTGGTGAGTCAAAGAGAGCACTTAGAGAGACAAAACAAAGTGCCATGTTTGTTGTGACAAATGCAGGTCAAGGCTTAGGAAATGCCCACAGATCCAATAGGTTCAGTGGAAAGTAAAAAATAAATAAATATGGACGGAACAGAGCAGGTCGTCTTCAAGACACAGACTATTTTCAAAATAACTAAGAACGTGAGTTAACTGAGGTTGTTGAATTTGATACGAAAGACTGCAAAATGCTCAGACGGATGATGGGACTTTGCTTAGACAATGCAGGGAAATTACAGACAGATAAATCAGGGCAACACACACAAAATGCTGGAGGAACTCAGCAGGGCAGGCAGCATCTATGGAAAAGAGTACAGTTGACACCTCAGGCCAAGATATCTGTGGCCCACTAATGATTTCCAATGTATGCTCATTTTCTCTTGTTTGTGACAGATAAATCAAGGCAGGAGTGGGATAGAGAAATAAAGTGACATGGAGATGGAAGCAGGGAATCATTTCTGTGGACTGAATGCTCCCGAAAATGGTCAGTCAATCTACATTTTATTTTACTTAATAGTTAGACATAGAGCTTGGAACAGGCCCTTCTGGCCCAGTGAGCCACACTGTCCAGCAAACCACCTTTTTAACCCCAGCCTATTCACAGGACAATTTACAAAGACCAATTAACCTACTTACCAGAACATCTTTGGAATGTGGGAGGAAACCAGAACACCCAGCGAAAACGCATGCAGTCAAAGGAAAAATGTACGAACATCTTACAGATGGCATTGGAATTGAACTCTGACCTTCAGAATATCCTGAGGTGTAATAGCACTGCATTAACCACTGCGCTTCCATGGTGTAGAGGAATTGAATTTGGGTTAACAAATATACTAGAATAGATAGACAGAAATGACTGCTTCAGTCTTCGTATGCTGGGAAGAGAAGAGTGTAGTTACTGGATCTCCTGTAGGTGCATGGAGAGGTGTATTTGATGGGAATGAAAGAACAGACAGGGAATCATGTAGGGAAAAGGCAATGAACAGACAAATTGGATTAGTTAAAAATGACATCATAGTTAGCAGAATTGTCAAAGAGACCATTCTTTAGATCTGCTGTACTGTTCCGGGTTCTAAATTGCCATGCAAATGCAAATTCATTAAAAATGGATCTTATTTTTGATTTGGACACATTATTCATGTACCATGTATAGCCCTAATATCTCATTCAAAGCAAAAAACTTTGAGATTTTGACCAACGTTAATGAGATTTCCACATGATAGATGATGATTGCCCATGTCATACAACACGGCACATAACGATGATGAGGAAGATGACACATGGAAGGAAACCAATGCAAGTACAGGCAAAATGTGCAAACTCAACACAAGCGATGCCAAAGTCAGCATTGAACTGAGGTTGCTATCATTGTGAGGCAGCATTTCCACTGCGTGTTCCATTGTGCTGGCTACATGTGTCATGCATGCTCTCTTTAATCACAGCATTGACGATGAGGAAGTTTTTCTGAGGAAAATTATTCTCAACTATTTCCTTAGGTGCTTGAGGTTCCTCAGAAATCTTTCTGAGGAAGTTTTTTGAGTATTTGGGCCCCTATCTATAAAAAGATGTGCTAAGCTTTGGAGAGGTCCAACAGAAGTTCACAAAAATGACCCCAGGAATGAAAGGGTTAATGTATGAAGCATTTTTGATGGCTCTGGACCCTGTACTCACTGAATTTAAGACAATTAGTGTGGATCTCATTAAAACCTATCAAATATTGAAAGGTCTAGAAAGAGTGGATGTGGAGAGAACGTTTCCTATAGTAGGGACATCTATGACAGAAGGCAGAGCTACAGAATGCAAGGACGTCCCCTTAGAACAGAAATCAAAAGAAACTTTTCTAGCCAGCAGGTGGTGAATCTGTGGGGTTCATTGCCACAGATGGCTGTGCATGCCAAGATATCTGGTACACTTAAGGCAGAGGTTGATAGGTTCTTGATTAGTTAGGGTAGCAAAGGTTACCGGGAAAAGGTAGGAAAATGGGGATGAGAGGGATAATCAGATCAGCCATGGGTTCTAAGAGTATACCTAGCAACTATAGGCCTGTCAGTTTGATGTCAGTGGTGGGTAAATTAATGGAAAGTATTCTTAGAGATGGTATGTATAACTATCTGAATAGACAGGGTCTGATTAGGAACAGTCAACATGGATTTGTGAGTGGTAAGTCATGTTTGACAAATCTTATTGAATTTTTTGAAGAGGTTACGGGGAATGGTGATGAGGGTAAAGCAGTGGATGATGTCTATATGGACTTCAGTAAGGCCTTTGACAAGGTTCCACATGGAAGGTTAGTTAGGAAAGTTCAATCGTTAGGTATTAATATTCAAGTAGTAAAATAGATTCAACAGTGGCTAGATGGGAGATGCCAGAGAGTAGTGGTGGATAACTGTTTGTCAGGTTGGAGGCCGGTGATTAGTGGTGTGCCTCAGGGATCTGTACTGGGTCCAATGTTGTTTGTCATATACATTAATGATCTGGATGATGGGGTGGTAAATTGAATTAGTAAGTATGCAGATGATACTGAGGTAGGTGGTGTTGTGGATAATGAAGTAGGTTTTCAAAGTTTGCAAAGAGATTTAGGCCAGTTAGAAGAGTGGGCTTAAAGATGGCAGATGGAGTTTAATGCTGAGAAGTGTGAGGTGCTACATTTTGGTAGGAATAATCAAAATAGGACATACATGGTAAATGGTAGGGCATTGAAGAATGCAGTAGAACAGAGTGATCTAGGAATAATGGTGCATAGTTCCCTGAAGGTGGAATCTCATGTGGATAGGGTGGTGAAGAAAGCTTTTGGTATGTTGGCCTTTATAAATCAGAGCATTGAGTATAAGAGTTGGGATGTAACGTTAATATTGTACAAGGCATTGGTAAGGCCGAATTTGGAGTATTGTGTACAGTTCTGGTCACCGAATTATAGGAAAGATGTCAACAAAATAGAGAGAGTACAGAGAAGATTTTCTAGAATGTTACCTAGGTTTCAGCACCTAAGTTACAGGGAAAGTTTGAACAAGCTAGGTCTTTATTCTTTGGAGCGTAGAAGGTTGAGGGGGGACTTGATAGAGGTATTTAAAATTATGAGCGGGATAGATAGAGTTGACGTGGATAGGCTTTTTCCGTTGAGAGTAGGGGAGATTCAAACAAGAGGACATGAGTTGAGACTTAGGAGGCAAAAGCTTAAGGGTAACATGAGGGGGAATTTCTTTACTCAGACAGTGGTAGCTGTATGGAATGAGCTTTCAGTAGAAGTGGTAGAGGCAGGTTCGATATTGTAATTTAAAGTAAAATTGGATATGTGTATGGACAGGAAAGGAATGGAGGGTTATGGGCTGAGTGCGGGTCAGTGGGATTAGGTGAGAGTAAGCATTTGGCATGGACTAGAAGGGCCGAAATGGCCTGTTTCCATGCTGTAATTGTTATATGGTTATATAATAGTGGAGCAGACTCAATGAGCTGACTGGCCTAATTCTGCTCATAGTTCTTACGGTGACCTCTGATCTGTGCAAACACGGTAGCATAGCGGCTAGCATTAACATTATACAGTACCAGCGATTGGGTTTTGAATCCCACTGTTGTCTGTAAGCAGTTTGTGCATTCTCCCTTTAACAGCATGGATTTCCTCCGGGTGCATCGACTTCCTCCCGTATTCTAAAGACATGTGGGTTAGTAAGTTGTGGGCGTGCTATTTTGGCGACAGAAGCACAGCTGCATTGCTGGTTGATGCAAGCAATAAATTTTACAGTATGCTTCGATGTTTTGCTGCACATGTGACAAATCAAGCTAATCTTTAAAATCTTTTTAGCAGCAGATGGGGAAACAAGACAAAATTCTGCAGCAGGTAAGCTGAGAGTCCACTTGGCATTGGTCTCACCTTCATTGAAAGGGGAGTCCAGGCACAAGAACATAATTAAAAATTTTCTTGCAGAATGTAACATAACTAAATGATAACAGCTTTAGAAAATCTGAGGCCATGAGTGCATTATTCCGTGTCTGAGGTGTGATCATAAGTAACAGAGGACTGTTTTTTGAGAGTCAAATTTACCAAAGAAAACAGAAGATATATATTCTTTTTTTTTTTTTTTAAATAATTTTTTATTGCATTTTTAAATGATTACAAAGTATGAAAAAACAATGTATATAACCCATACCCCCTCCCCTTAACCCCTCCCCCCTAACTACCCCTTAGAAAAAAAAGAAAGAAAGAAAGAAAGAATGCCTGGTGGTTGGAAGATCTCCACATGCTCCATGGAGTTCGTAATAATTTTAATATGTATATTTATTTCTTTCCCCTAGTAACCAATTGTTTCATCTTAAAAGCATCTATATATTTAATCCTGTCTTTTGTAAATAAGGGCTCCAAATTTTCAAAAATGTTTCATATTTATCTCTTAAATTATAAGTAATTTTTTCTAATGGAATACAACCATAGATTTCTTTCTTCCAAGAATCTATACTTAAATGTGAATCCGATTTCCAAGTAACTGCAATAGCTTTTTTGGCTACTGCCAGTGCAATTTTTATAAATTCTTTCTGATACTTATTTAGTTTGAGTTTCGGTTTTATCCCTTCAATATCACCTAGTAAAAATAATATTGGATTATGAGGAAATTGTAATTTGAAGCCACAGACACATCTGAGACTTGTCAAGCCAAGTAACCTATGGATCATGTATATCATCAGATGAAATCTATGGGGGGGTGGCAATATTTTATTTGGCTACAGGCATATTTGGAAGATCAAAAAGGATACAGCAACAAACAGGGTCATAATTTTGGGTCATCCAGGCAGCTCTATATTGCAAATGTGTTGGTTATCTCCTGTCTCATCTATAGCTGAATATTATTTCTCAATTCTGTTGTTATACAAAGCATTTCAAGAATGAATGTTGAATAATTTGGATGAGTCCCAGCTAAATTCACTTATTTCCAGTTTTTAGAACAGACGAGGGAATATAGAGCAGTACAGCACAGGTACAGGTCCTTTGGTCCACAATACTGTGCCAAGCCAGTCAAGCTAGTAATCAAATGGCTAAATAAACTAATCCCCTCTTCCCTATGCAATTTCCATATCCTTCCATTTTCCTCACACTCATGTCTCTATCTCTAATGTATTCGCCTCTGTCACCCCAGGCAGCATATACCAGACACCAACCACTCTATGTGTAAAAAAACTTGCTTCTTACATCACCTCTGAAATTACTCCCTCTCACCTTAAGTGCATGCCTTCTGGTATTAGATATGTTAAGCCTCAGAAAATATACTGTTTGCCTACACTGCATATGCCTCCCAATCTTATAAATCTTTATCGGATCTCCCCTCAACCTCTGTCATTCCAGAGAAAACAGCATATGTTTGTTCGACCTCTCATCATAGCACATGCCCTCTAATCCAGGCAGCATCCTGGTAAGTCTTTTGTGCGTCCTTTCCGAAGTATAAACATCCTTCCTATAATGGGGTGATCAGAACTGAATGTGATACTCCAGATCTGGCCTAATTAGAATTTTATAGAACTGCAGCTTATTTCCTGACTTTTGAACTGAATAACTCAGCTAATAAAAGCCAAGCGTATCATATGGCATCTTAACCAACCTCTTAACCAGCTTCTCAACCTGCATAGCCATTTTCAGGGGGCATCTATGAACCTGGACCCCCAGATCACTTTCTACATCAAACCTATTCCTTTAATAGTGTACTATTTGTTTACATTTGACCAGCCAAGGCGCAAGATTTTACTTTTGGCTCGGTTAAACTCCATCTGTCATTTCTCTGCCCATATCTGCAACTGATCTATATCCCGTTGTATTCTTTACCAGTCATCTGCACCTTCCATGATACCATCAATGCCCATATCATCTGCAAAGTTACTAACCCACCCATCTACATTTCCATCCAGGTCATCTATTCATATCACAAATAGTAGATGTCCTGGCATAGATCTCTGCAGAACACCATCAATCACACACCTCTGACTAGGATAAGTCCCTTTGATCACTACACTCAGTCTTTTATGGGCAAGCCAGTTCTGAATCCTAATTGTCAATTCACCATTCATCTTAATCTTCTGGTTGAGCATCCCATGAGGGACCTTCTCAAACACCTTACCAAATTCCATGTAGACCACATCCACAGCTCTTCCTTCATCAATCAGCCTCATCATTTCAACAAAAAAACTCAATCAAATTAGTAAGACACGACTTGCTCTACACAAAGCCATGCTGGACCGTCTAATTAGGCCATAGTTTCCCAAATGCTCCTAATTCCTATCCCTAAGAATTGTTTCAAGTAACTTCCCTGCCACTGATCTGAGATTCACTGGTCTATCATTTTCAGTATTATCCCTGATTTCCTTTTTGAATAATGGAACAACATTAGCTACTCACCAGTACTTGTCTATGGCTGGAGAAGACACAAAGGTATTTGTCAAGGCCCCAGAAATGTGTTCTCTTGCCTCTCATAAAACCTGGTATGTTTTAACTAAGTTTCTTAATCCTATCAGGCACTGGGGACTTATCCACATTAATGTTTTCAGCTCCTTTGTTCCAGCACCCTTAACCCTCACCTGTTGTCGTTGAAGCCTGTCAAGCTAAAGTCCCTCACTCTAACCCTGGCTCACTCCAACAATCTCCACTCCCACAATGGGTGCTTGACTTAAATCTAACTTCTTTCTATTGGCTAAGTTACTAATAAGACAAGCAGTCTGCTGCTCCACAGACAAGCTGTTACAGACTCTGCTTGCCTCTTAAAACTGCCATGTAAATTCCACAAGGAGCTATTTCCAAGTCTCTTCAAAATCTCCTATTCCTCAGACTGTATATTTCCCTGAAACTCTATCTTATACATTTTTTTTATTTGCTTGAGGTAATTTTAGTATAAATGAAAAATATAGTGCTGTTTCCACTATCACTTCAAATTGCTGGTTCTGAATATATTGAATATGTATCATAGCAGTGATGTTGAAAGCACTTCATTTCCTTGGAATCAGAATCAGATTTAATATCACTAGTATATGTCATGGAATTTGTTGTTTCGAGGCAAGGGTACAATGCAATAATAATTTTTAAAACTACAAATTAAAATAAGAATATATGCACTTACCATTATTGTGTGCTGTGTCATATGACATAAACAATCATTGTCTTTTCATAACTAGGACTGTACTTGACAAATTTTCTACAGAAGACAAATGTGATTTACCATTGCCTTCTTCTGGGCAGTGTCTTTACAAGATGGGTGACCCCAGCCATATTCAGTACTTTTTACAGACTGCTAGGATGTGATATTCACCAGTTACTCATAGGACCATCCACCACCTGCTGCCATGGCTTAATGTGACCCTGAGTAGAGGGCTAAGCAGGTGGCCTGCAGGCTAGCAAAGGAAAGGAACACCTTACACCTCCTTTGGTAGAGAAGTATCTTCAACAATTACACCAGTGCCAAAGAAGAATAATGTGAGCTGCCGTAATGACTATCACCTGATAGCACTCACACCTATCGTGATGAAATGCTTTGAGAGGTTGATCATGACTAGACTGAATTCCTGCCTCAGGATGGACCTGGGCCCATTGCATTTTGCCTATCTCCACAATAGGTCAATGGCAGATGCAATCTCAATGGCTCTGCACACGGCCTTAGACCACCTAGACAACATAAACACCTATGTCAAGGTGCTGTTCATCGACTATAGCTCAGTATTTAGCACCATCAATTCCACAATCCTGATTGAGAAGTTACAGAACCTGGATCTCTGTATCTCCCTCTGCAATTGGATCCTCGACCTCCTAACCAGAAGACCACAATCTGTGTGGATTGGTGATAACATTTCCTGCTTGCTGGAATCAACACTGGTGCACCTCAGGGGTGGGTGCTTAGCCCACTGCTCTACCCCCTCGATACCCATGACTGTGTGGTTCAACTACCATCTATAAATTTGCTGATGATACAATCATTGTTGGTAGAATCTCAGGTGGTAACGAGAGGGCGTACAGGAGTGAGATATGCCAACTAGTGGAGTCGTGTCGCAGCAACAACCTGGCACGCAGCGTCAGTAAGATGAAAGAGCTGAGTGTAGACTTCAGGAGGGGTAAGACATAGGAAGTCATACCAATCCTGATAGAGGGGTCAGAAGTGGAGAGAGTGAGCAGCTTCAAGTTCCTGAGTGTCAAGATCTCTGAGAATTTAACCTGGTCCCAAAATATCGATGTAGTCATAAAGAAGGCAAGACAGCGACTGTACTTCATTAGTAACCATTAGGTAAGAGGTACAGAAGCCTAAAGGCACACACTCAGCGAATCAGCAACAGCTTCTTCCCCTCTGCCATCTGATTCCTAAATGGAGGTTGAACCCATGAACACTACCTCACAATTTTTAGTATATATTATTTCTGTTTTTTGCATGATTTTTTCTATTCAATATAAGTGTACTGTAATTGATTTATTTGTTATTATTATTATTGTTTTATTCTTCTTCTATATTGTATATTGCATTGAACTGCTGCTGCTAAGTTAACAAATTTCATGACACATGCCAGTGATAATAAACCTGGTTCATATGCAGATGTGTGTGTGTATGCATATACATCCACACACACACACACACACACACACACACACAAATATGCAGACACTAAGTAGAACCATCAGTTGTATGTCCAACATGATTTAAATACCAGTGACCGAGGATTAATTCTTCCCATTCAAGGTCATGCCATTTCTACATGCATATTTTGCAGTGGACCTGCTTCCATTTCATTAAAAGCCAAAATATATTGAATTAGCCATGAACTTATAGAGTGGCTTGAGGGCTTCTATGCTCTGCAATGGCTTCAGAGCTGGCGTCTTCTGTCTTAGAACATAGAAAATAGAACTTAGAACTTTACATCACAGTACAGGCTCTTAGGACCATTATGTTATGCTGCCTTTTAATGTACTCCAAGGTTAATTTAACGCTACACTCTTACAAACACAAAATGCTAAAGGAACTCAGCAGGTTAGGCAGCATCTATCAAGAAGAAAGAACAGTCAGCTTTTCAGGCCAAAACCCTTCATTAGGATTGGAAAGGGAAGGAATAAGAAGATAAGAGTACACGCTGGCACATGATATTGAAACCAGATGAGGGGGAAGGCAGGTGGATGGGGAACTCCTGCATAGCTCTCCATTTTTAATTAATACTTTGCCTATCTAAGAGTTTAAAAAATGCCCCTAACATCTCTGCCTTCTGCATCACCTCTGGTGGGATGCTCCATGCACTCACCACTCTCTTTATAATCCCCCCCCCTATATTTTCCTCCAGTCTCCTTAAATTATGGCTTCAGTAATAGCCATTTCCATCCTGGGACAGAAAAAGTATCTGGCTATCAAATCAATCCATGCTTCTTATCGTCTTGTACATCTCTTAGTCCTTGTCGATAATATTGAAGAACAGCTGGTGTTTGCTGCATCAGGATAGCTTGCTTAGTCTTCAGGTTAACTAAATTTTGAAAGCAATTGTAATATCATAGATCCATGGGGTCTTACAGCATCAAATTAGGTTTGGTGACCCACCATATCCATATCAACTCTTCCATATCCATTGAAATCAATCCTGTTTTCAAGCATTTGCCCCATAGCTTCCATGTCTTGACAATTCAAGTACCCATCCAAACGTTTCTTGACTTCCACCACTCCCTCAGACTGTGCATTCCAGATTCAAAGGTTCAAAGGTTGATTTTATAATCAGAGTATGTACGCAGAATATAACTGTGTGAGTCATCTTCTCCAGACAGCTAGGAAACCAAAAAGTCATTGAAAGA
The DNA here is from genome assembly GCF_030144855.1 of Hypanus sabinus. NCBI lineage: Eukaryota > Metazoa > Chordata > Chondrichthyes > Myliobatiformes > Dasyatidae > Hypanus > Hypanus sabinus. The sequence goes on from NC_082719.1 coordinate 89,151,293, forward strand.
AGAAACATTAACCCCACCCCCTCCCCAGTGCAAAAAAAAAGAAGAAAGAAAGAAAATCTCACAAATCCCAACGCCCCCTCACTCACACAAAAACTAACAGATCGTCTGCACGGAAAACAACAGCTAGAACATCAAACCCCAAACCCCTTCTTCACATAAAAAACTAACATATCTTCCATATTCTCTCACCCATTAACTTCTGTATCCCTTTTGATTTTTTTTTTAAGTCATACGAGGAGGAAAAACTTCCTACTGCCTGCCCTATCTGTGCTCCTCAGAATTTTGAATACCTCAAGTGGATAACCCTGCAGTTTCCACCACTTCAAAGATAACAAACCCAGCCTATTCAGACCCTCCCCATAATCAAAATGATCCAGCCCCAGGCAATATTCTCGTGAATATTCTCTGCACCCTCTCTAATGCAACCATGTCCTTCCTCAAGGGATCAGCCAGAACTGCACACAAGGCAATATATCATAGGTATATTCCTCCCTGACATTCATGGTTTCTATAGGAAATGCTGTGTCAAAAAGGCAACATCCATCATCAAGGAATCCCATTATCCAAATAATGCCATCTTATTGCAGTTATCATCAAGCAGGAGATACAGAAGGCTGATGTCCCACACCACCAGGTTCAAGAATATCTTCTTCCATTCAACCATTCAGTTCTCGAACCAATTAGCATAAACTAAATCACTAGAGTTTGGCAATGCTATGACCACTTTGATCACTTTGCACAAAAGAGGATTTTGTGTTTTTGTTATAATTGTGTTCTTCCTTGCAAAAATTGTGTTTAATTTGCGCTTTCCTTTTGACTGCTGCTTATATGAAGTTATATGCCTGAGGTGATGCTGCTGCAAGTTTATTATACATGTACTTGTGCATATGAAAATAAATTTTGCTTTTGATATTCAGTAATTGAATCCAGCTGTGGACCATGTGTTCCTTCCCATAGCTCTCTTGAAGCTTACAGAGTTGGGACCACTAACTTTGCCACCACTTGCTTGGCTATATTCCCTAAGATTAGATGTAGTATTGACCTTTCTCTAGTAAAATTATTTGTGCAATGGCTCAAAATCTCCTCAGGACACACATTAAAATTCCACCTCATCTAAGCTTTAGACATAACCTTCACTCAGTTGTATCAATCATGTCTCAGAGTCAGAAATTTGTGGATTCCAGTTCCACTCCAGAGACTTGCAAACAAAATTTAGACAGAACATTACAGACACAAAGTGACTTTCAAAGATGGCATATTTTGGATGAAATGTTAAACTCAGGTTCCAGTCAGATGGACATAAAGTTTTCAAGGGATTATTTAAAGAGTAACAAAGGAGTTGTCCCTTGTTTTCTGAACATGTATTCCCTTAAACAATATTATTGAAACATAACAACTAGATATAAACAGCTTATCTGGCTGTGTATACCATAATGCTGAGAGCAAACAAGCTGCTAGATTTCATATATTACACTTGAGAATTACTTTATTGATGATAAAACATTTTGGGATGTTCAGAGATCATGAAAAGATATGGTCCAGTCCATCACAAATAAAGCCTTCCCCACTATTGAGCATAGCTACACAGAACACTGTCATAGGAAAGCTGCATCCATCATCAGGGACCCACAACACCCAGGTCACGCTCACTTCTTTCTGTTGCCATCAAAACCACAACACCAGGTTCAGGAATGGTTATTACTCTTCAACCATCAACCTCTTGAACCAAAGGGAATAACTTCACTCAACTTCATTTGCACCATCATTGAAATGTTCCCACAACCTAAGGACTCACTTTCAGGGACTGGTCATCTCATGTTCTAGATACTTATTGTTTATTTACTTATTGTTATTGTAGGGCATATACTGAAGTTATGGTATATAGCAAATACTAATTTCAACAGCAAGCAGTCTTCAGATCTGAATGTGGACTCGATTGAATTTAAAATGCAGTTTTGAACAAAGCTCTTCCTGCAGCTGCAGACTGGGGATGATGCAAACCAGGAAACAGACATTCACCTGAAATGTCAGCATATGCATGAATGCAACTAGACAGATTAATATGCAATCTAGGGTGTCAGGAGAGTCAGTGTGAAGAGTTACGTATTTGAAAATCATATGTAACTTAAATGAACCATAGTCAACTCAAAGTAAATAATGTCATTGTAATCATTGAAAGAGCATTTAGTTACCTTCAAACTTAAGGGCATATAAATGTGATGTACTTTAAGTTTAGGAGGCCTCTTCTTCCAAAAGTGTCTCAAGTACAATAACAGTTATAGAAGCAAAATTAGCATGATGTAGGATTTTTCCGAAGGAACACAGAAGTTCAGGAAGCATCTATGGAAGGGAATTAGAAGTCAACGCTTTGAGCTGAGTCAATGTTCAGATCATGATGAAGGAGTCTGAGGCTAAAACATTAACTGTTTATTCCCTCCCATAGATGATGCCTGGCCTTCTGAGCTTCTTCAGCAAAATCCTACAGCACTTTATTTGTGTGTTACTCTAGTTTTCCAGCAACTGTAGAATCTTTTGCTTTTAGTTTTTTATTGGACACAATTTTGAAAGGACATAGATAGTTATTACTAATTAAAATGAGAACCAGCTTTAAAAAAAAAGGCCTGTTCACGATTTAATTTTCACTGACTCTTAAGGCCATCAAAACCTATCCCAGGTTTGCACTATTTGCATAGAAAACATAGCAAAGTACAACACTGCTACAGGCCATTTGGCCCACAATATTTTTCCAAACCAGCTGAAAAGCAAATCAAAAACATCCAAACCCTAATCACTCCCACATCACTCCTTCAATAACCCGAGGTAAATCCCATCAGGCCCTGCAGACTTATCCACCTTAATACTCATTAGGAGGCCTACCACTTTCTGCTCCTTGACCATTAAACACTCTGTAGTTATACACTCCGTACTGGTCTCCTGATCGTCCATATCATTTTCTTTTGTAAATACTGAAGCAAAGTACTCATTAAGAACTTCACTCACATTCTCTACATCCAAGCAAATGTTCCCCCCCCCCCACTTATCCTTGAGTGGTTCCAACTTATTATCTTGCTCATGATGTATGTATAGAATGCCTTAGGATTCACCTTAATCCTACTCACCAAGGACTTTTCATGGCCCCTCCTGGCTTTCCTAATTCCCTTCTTTAGTTCTTTTCTGGCTTCTTAATATTCTTCATGTGCTTCATTTGATCCTAACTTCCGAAGTGTTACATACTTTTCCTTTTCCTTCTTGACCAAATTCATCACGTCCCTGGACATCCAAGGCTCTCTTACCTTTCCATCCCTGTCCTTCCTTTTAACAGGAACATACCTTTGTTGTACTCTGTGAAATTGATCTTTAAATGCCTTCCACATGCCTGATATGGAATTGCCAGGAAAAAGGTGATCCTAATTAAAACTCACCCACAAGGACCATACTTATCCTTATCTATAGCTATCCTGAAAGTTAAGGAATTGTGATCACTCTTCCCTAGTTGTTCACCCACTGATAGATCAGTCACCTGGCCAGGCACATTAACCAACACCAGATCCGGTATGGCCCCTCCATTCACTCAACCATTCACATATTGATTCAAGCAACCTTCCAGGTGACACTTTCTGACCCATCTAAACCCCTTATACTACTAAGAAGGTCCCAGTTTATTTTAGGGAAGTTACAATCCCCCATGACAACAACTCTACTATTTTACACATTTCCTTAATCTGATTGCATATCTGAACATAACATAACATAACATAAGAAATAGGAGCAGAAGTAGGCCACCCAGCCCATCAAGCCTGTCCCCACCTTGGCTTATCTGTCCGTAAACTCAGCTCCATCTACCTGTCTTTTCCCCATAACCCTTAATTCCCTTACTATGTAAAAACCTATCTACCTGTTTCTTAAATATAGACAATAGACAATAGGTGCAGGAGTAGGCCATTCTACCCTTCGAGCCAGCACCACCATCACTGTGATCATGGCTGATCATCCACAATTAGTACTCTGTTCCTGCCTTCTCCCCATATCCCTTGACTTCGCTATCTATAAGAGCTCTATTTAACTCTTTCTTGAAAGCATGAGTACAAGAGCCAGGAAATCCTTTTGCATTTGTATGGGGCCCTGGTGAGACCACACCTGGAGTATTGTGTACTGTTTTGGTCTCCAGGGTTAAGGAAGGACATCCTGGCTGTAGAGGAAGTGCAGCGTAGATTCATGAGCTTAATTCCTGGGATGTCCGGACTGTCTTACGCAGCGAGGTTAGGGAGACTGGGGTTGTACACGCTGGAATTAAGGAGATTGAGAGGGGATCTGATTGCAACATATAAGATTATTAAGGGATTTGACAAGATAGAGGCAGGAAGTATGTTCCAGATGCTGGGAGAGTCTAGTACCAGAGGGCATGGTTTGGGAATAAGGGGTAGGTCATTTAGGATGCAGTTAAGGAAAAACTTCTTCACCCAGAGAGTTGTGGGGGTGTGGAATGCACTGCCTCAGAAGGCAGTGCAGGCCAGTTTTCTGGATGCTTTCAAGGAGGAGCTAGATAGGTATCTTATGGATAGGGGAATCAAGGTATATGGGGACAAGGCAGGAGCCGAGTATTGATAGTAGATGATCAGCCATGATCTCAGAATGGCAGTGCAGGCTCAAAGGGTTGAATGGTCTACTTCTGCACCTATTGTCTATTGTCTAATTGGCCTCCACTGCCTTCTGAGGCAGAGCATTCCATAGATCCACAACTCTTTGGGTGAAAAAGTTTTTCCTCAACTCCGTTATAAATGGCCTACCCCTAATTCTTAAACTGTGGTTCTGGACTCCCCCAACATCAGGAACATGTTTCCTACCTCTAGCGTGTCCAATCCCTTAATAATCTTATATGTTTCAATTAGATCCCCTCTCATCCTTCTAAATTCCAGTGTATACATGCCCAGTCGCTCCAATCTTTCAACATATGACAGTCCTGCCAATCCGGGAATTAACCTTGTGAACCTACGCTGCACTCCCTCAATAGCAAGAATGTCCTTCCTCAAATTTGGAGACCAAAACTGAACACAATACTCCAGGTGTGGTCTCACTAGGGCCCTGTACAACTGCAGAGGGACCTCTTTGCTCCTATACTCAACTCCCCTTGTTATGAAGGCCAACGTGCCATTAGCTTTCTTCACTGCCTGCTGTACTTGCATGCTTACTTTCAGTGACTGATGAACAAGGACACCTAGATCTCATTGTATTTCCCTTTTCCTAACTTGACACCATTCAGATAGTAATCTGCCTTCCTGTTCTTGCCACCAAAGTGGATAACCTCAAATTTATTCACATTAAACTGCATCTGCCATGTATCTGCCCATTCACCCAACCTGTCCAAGTCACCCTGCTTTCTCATAACATCCTCCTCACATTTCACACTGCCACCCAGCTTTGTATCATCTGCAAATTTGCTAATGTTACTTTTAATCCCTTCATCTAAATCATTAATATATATTGTAAAAAGCTGCGGTCCCAGCACCGAGCCTTGCGGTACCCCACTAGTCTCTGCCTGCTATTCTGGAAAGGACCCTTTAATCCCTACTCTTTGTGTCCTATCTGCCAGCCAATTTTCTATCCATGTCAGTATCCTACCCCCAATACCATGCACTCTAATTTTGCCCACTAATCTCCTATGCAGAACCTTATCAAAGGCTTTCTGAAAGTCCAGGTACACTTCATCCACTGGCTCTCCCTTGTCCATTTTCATAGTTACATCCTCAAAATATTCTAGAAGATTAGTCCAGCATGATTTTTCCTTCGTAAATCCATGCTGACTCAGACCGACCTTGTTACTGCAATCCAAATCTGCCACTATTTCATCTTATATAGTTGACTCCAGCATCTTCCCCACCACTGATGTCAGGCTAACTGGTCTATAATTCCCTGTTTTCTCTCTCCCTCCTTTCTTAAAAAGTGGGATAACATTAGCTACCTTCCAATCCTCAGGAACTGATCCTGATTCTATAGAATACTGGAAACTGATTACCAATGCATCCACGATTTCTAGAGTTACCTCCTTAAGTACCCTGGGATGTAGACCTGGGATCTATCAGCCTTCAGTCCCATCAGTCTACCCAACGCCATTTTCAGCCTAATGTGAATTTCCTTCAGTTCCTCCATTACCCTAGGTCCTCTGGCCACTATTACATCTGGGAGATTGTCTGTGTCTTCCCTAGTGAAGACAAATCCAAAGTACCTGTTCAACTTGTCTGCCATTTCCTTGTTCCCCATAATACATTCACCCATTTCTGCCTTCAAGGGCCCAACTTTGGTCTTAACTAATTTTTTCCTCTTCACATACCTAAAGAAACTTTTACTATCCTCCTTTATATTCTTGGCTAGCTTAACTTCGTACCTCATCTTTTTTCCCCGTATTGCCTTTTTAGGTATCTTTTGTTGCCCTTTAAAAATTTCCCAATCCTCTGGCTTCCCGCTCATCTTTGCTATGTTATACTTCTTCTCTTTTATTTTTATACTGTCCTTGACTTCCCTTGTCAGCCATGGTCACCCCCTACTCCCCTTAGAATCTTTCTTCCTCTTTGGAATGAACTGATACTGCACCTTCTGTATTATTCCTAGAAATACCTGCCATTGTTGTTCCACTGTCATCCCTGCCCTTCCAGTCAACTTTGGCTAGTTCCTCCCTCTTGGCTCCATTGTCCCCTTTGTTCCACTATAATACTGACACTTCCAATTTTCCCTTCTCCCTCTCAAATTGTAGATTAAAACTTACCATATTATGATCACTACCTCCTAATAGCTCCTTCACCTCGAGTTCCCTTATCAAATTCGGTTCATTACACAACACTAGATCCAGAATTGCCTTGTCCCTGGTAGGCTCCAGTACAAGCTGCTCTAATCTGTTGCTCAGTGTCCCAGTGGCTATTAGGGGCTCTGTGGTACAATGCCATTAGTATGATTACACCTTTCCTATTCCGGAGTTTCACACAAATGGAGTCAGTGCCTGAACCTGAGTGCAACCGTGACATTGTCCCTGATTAGTAGTGCAGCTCACCACCCTCCGTTTACCTCCTCTCCTATCTTTTCCAAAACTTCAAAAACCCAGTACATTAATCACCCATTCCTGCCTCTCTCTCAATCAAATTTCAGTAATGGCTGCAACATTGTAGTTCCATGTACTATTGAGGAAGCCTTCTCTCTGGACTGTAGCAGGTGAGATATACGTAGAGTGTCTGGAGTTTGTGCACAGAATCCCTCAGAGTAGCCATTCGATGGGTACTGCCAGTTGGAATATAGTCCTATTATAAATAGGCTATTCTACAAAAGTTACTGGCATACTGTCAACATCTGAAAGGTAAGTAGAGAATTACAGCCATGAAAATTAGTTACAGTAATTGTTTATTCTGCTGAAGGAACATTGCTCAGTCCTGCAGCACTTTGTGATGCTCAAGATTTCCAACATCTGCGGAACCTTTTGTGTTTATAGTTGTTTACTGCTGATTTTGTGTTTAAAAGGTATAAAACATAACTATTGATTGTGGAAAGGGCAGAAAGTTACACTCCAGGTGAAATCATAAACACTATAAAGTCTGCAAATGCTGGAAAACACAAAGCATTGCACACAAAATGCTGGAGGAACTCAGCAGATCAGGCAGCATCATTAGAACTGAATAATAACTCAATGTTTTGGACCAAGACCCTTCTTCAGGACACTGTTTACTCTTTTCCATTGATGCTGACTGACCTGCTGAGCTCCCCCAGTATCTTGTGTGTGGGGCTACAGGTGAAATGCTGTGATGAATAAAAACCATTTAGAGTGCTCAGCTACAGTCACTTTCCAACTTTGTCAGAGTCATCACATTCTCCATCTGAAGAACAACCTGCAATATTTTCACATTTAAATCCAAACCAAAGCTACTTGTCTTGGTCAAATATACTCCGACTGTCACTCTGCATATTGCAATTCAGCTTTGAATCATACCTTACACAATCAAGAAGCTGGTTCTAAGGTACTTGAAATTGACAAATTACTTCTCATTGACAGACATGCGTCCAACCTACAGGCCAATCTTCCTGTCAGTAAGAAATAAAGAACTTTCAATTATGCAGTACCCTTTATACCTGCAGCAAATTCCTAAAGGATTCATGACCAGTGATATAAGCTGTAAATGCAGTCACTATTGTTATGCAGATGATTTGACAAACTCTTTGCACACAATCAAATGTTTAAACTGTAATGGACAATTAAAATCTATTGGTCTACTTGGTTTCTGACAGACTGCTCCATAGACTTTATAACCTGTACCAGTCAAGTAATCTACTGAAGGAAGTGAAGAGTTTGAATAAATCCAGACCATTAATGAGCAACAAAACCTGTAACATTCCTCACTGCAGCACACACAAAATGTTGAATTAATTCAGCAGGTCCGACAGCATCCATGAAGAGGAATGAACAGATGATCTTTTGGGACGAGACCCTTCGTCTGGACTGGAGAGGAAGGGGGGAAATGTTGGAATAAGGTGATGGGGAGGGGCACAGGATACAAGGTAGAAGGTGATAAGTGAAGCCATGTGGGTGGGGAAGGGAGAAGAAGTAAGAAGCTGGGAGGTGAGGTTAAAGGTTAAGGACTGGTGAAGAAGGAATCTGATGAGAGAGGAAAATGGACAATGGGAAAAAGGAGGAGGGGATCGGGGAGGTGATAGGCAGGTGTAGAGAACTAGTAAGGGAGGGCAAGAGTGGGAATTAAAGAAGAGGGAGGGGGGGAGGGAGAAAAATTATGGGAAGTTGGAGAAATCGATGTTCATGCTATTAGGTTGGAGGTTACCGAGATGGAATATGAGATGTTAATCCACCAGCTTGAGGGTGACTTCAACGTGGCAGTAGAGGAGTCCATGAATTGACATGTGGGAATGGGAATGTAGATTAGAATTAAAATGGCTGGCCACTGTGAAATCCTGCTTTTTGAAGATGAAGCAAAGGTTCTCGACAAAGCTGTCCCCTAATCTATATTGGGTCTGACCAATGTAGAGGAGGCCGTATTGGGAGTGCTGGATACAGTAGACAACCCTAAAAAACTTGTGGGTGAAGCGTTACCTCACCTGGAAAAAACATTGGGGGTTCTGAATGGAAGTGAGGGAGGAACACCTCTTCAGCTTGAAAGGACAAGTGCCAGGAAGGAGATTACTGGGGAGGATGAACAGGTAAGGGAATCACGGAGGGAGAAATCCCTGGGGAAAGTGGAGAGTGGGAGGGACGGGAGGTAAAGATGTGCTTGGTGGTAGGGTTCCATTGAAGATGGTGAAAGTTGCAGAAAATGAATGTGGAGGCTCTTTGGTAGTAGGTGAGGAGAAGAGGAGCTCCATCTCTGTTAAGGTAGCTGGAAGATGGGGTGAGCACAGATGTCCAGAAAATGGAGACACAGGTGAGAACATCATCAATGGTGGAGGATGGTTTACCCTGTTCTTTGAAGATGGAGGACATCTCTGATGTTGTGGACAGTAAAACCTCAACCTGGGAACAGGTGCAGTGGAAATGAATGAACTCAGTAAAGAGAATGGCATTTTTACAGAAGACTGGGAAGAGCTATGGTCAAGAAATCTGCGGGAATCAGTATATTTATAATGATATCAGTAGAGAGTTTGTCTCCAGAGATGAGGACAGAGAGATTGAGAAAGAGGAGAGGGGTGTCAGAAATGGATCAAGTGAATTTAAGGGCTGTGTGGAAGTTGGAGGCAGTTGATACAGTTGTCAAACTCACCATGGTTGCATGAAGCTGACTAATGCAGTCATCAACGTAGTGCAGAAACAACTGGAAAGCACCACCATGGATTACCATGAACATGGACTGTTCCACATAGCCAACAAATAGGCAAGCATAGCTGGGGCCCATGTTGGTGCCCATAGCTACAACTCGAGTTTGAAGATTGTGGGAAAAGCCAAAAAATAAATTGCTGAGGGTAGATGGAGGTGGGTTGTGGAGGAGGAGAACTAGTTGAGTCTGTTTCTGAGAAGGAAACAGAGATCTGTAAGGCCCATTTGACATTCCTCGCTGACTCCTTTTAGAAATGGTTTTGATAATCTAACTCATTAATCAGTTCATTAATAGTAAATTTGAAAATATTCAATAACAATTTCCCAGCATGCAATATTGAGGTAATCAGTTTCCTATTAATCTCATTGTTACTTTGTCTGATCTTCCTGTTCTTATTCTCCTACAAGTGGACCATGGGATTATTAACATCCTCCAGGGTAGATTTGTGAATCTACATTTTAATATTTTATCCAAGCAATGATAAACAATATACCACCCTATCACCTTGCAGGTGTTATTAATATATTATGCATGCCTAATAGACAATCAATCCAGAAAAGGTGCAGAGAGTTAATATCATGGTAAGTTAGAAGAACTGAAGTAGATTGAAACCAGGACATTTAGAAAATAATAGTGGAAAATGATAAGTGTAACTGGGCTGTCACACAAAACCAAACAAGTGATTTGGTTATGTCTTTGATTAAGACCATAATACATAGGAGCATAAATAGGCCATTTGGCACAACAAGTCAGGTCAGCAATTCTCTAATGGCTGATTTGTTATTCCTCTCAATACCATTCCTCTGTCCTCTCCTGGTGAACTTTCACACCCTGACTAATCAAGAACCTATCAACCTCCATTACAAATATACCCAATGACTTGGACTCCACACCTGTCTGTGGCAATGAATTCCATTGATTTACCACTCTCTGGCTGAAGAAATTCCTCCTCAGCTCCGTTCTAAAGGGACATCCTTCCATTTTGGGGATGTGCTCTCTGATCCTAAATTCCACCACTATAAGAAAAATTCTCTGTGCATCCACTCTATCTAGGCCTCTCAATATTTTATAGGTTTCAATGGGATCCCCCCTTATTCTTCTAAAATTCAGTGAGTGCAGGCCCAGAGCCATCAAAAACCCCTCATTTGTTAACCATTTCATTCCTGGGACCATTCTCATGAACCTCCTCTGGACCCTCTTCAATGCTAACATATACTTTCTTGGAAAAAGGGCCCAAAACTGCTCAGAATTCTTCAAGTGCAGTTTGACCAACCCCTTTAAAGCATCAATGAACTCTACCTGCTTAGTTTTGCCCAACATCTCATTACTCAGGGTTTTCCACTGGATAACCTAGGTGTCCAATTTTTATCAACAGTCACTTTAGGATTCCATGCAAGTCAGAACACTGACATGGAAAAAGACCTTGCTGTCCTTCAACCATCTCTTGGGCTTAGCATGTGGAAGGACACACTACCCACTGTACCTGATATTTTGAGGGGAGAATGTAGAAGGGTTGTAGCAATGTTACTTAAATAGGAGAATGAGAAACTGGGGACCAAATGAATAATGCAAAAGTATTAGGTAAATGTGACCCATGCAACACTCAGAAAATACTATAAATATGCTAAAATAGTGTCACCCTTGAAATGGACTGTATCATTTACTGACAATACCAGACAGTCATGTTTCATATGAGGTCAGCTGGAAGCTGGAAGACATTTTCTCAAGTTTCAACCATTGCTTTACATTCATACATTGGACAACATGTTGAATGTTACATGAACTGAACAGTGCTGATGAAACATTCGCAAATGGTTTGGCCTAAATGAAGAATGCATTACAGCATTGATGTAAAAGAACACATTTAGCAAGGTAAAAAAACAAGGTAAATTGAGAAAACATTAAAATATGATCCATCAATTATTAAATAGGAAAGAATCCTAAATAGCTATTAATAGAATATTTGCTTGAGGCCAGATTTTGTCAAATGCTTCAGAGATGATCTGGGCAATAGTACATGATTGAATAATAATCAAAAGCATGGTTTGGATGGGATGCAGATTTTTACAATGATTATAAGATTTTCTTGGAATTGCATTGCTAAAGAACTATAACCGTATTAGCGTAGATTAAAGTCAAATCTCTCAAGATAATATATATAATTACATACATTTAGAAAGTGTTAATTTTCGAAACACTCTCTTGAAAATGAATGGCATTGCCAAGGCAAAGTCCTCCATCATTAGTTTCCAGAATCATATTTAGATCAGTCACATACTGCGAATACTCAGACTTCAACAGCAGGTCAGAGGTTTGGTGTGTCTGCATTTCCTCGATTTCCCCTTCCTCTCAGTTGAAAGGGGTCAACACGAGTGATAATCAATATCAAAGTTGAGTTCATTGTCAAATGGAAAATTGCGTGTACTCGCAGGTACCATGGCAAACGTGCTTGCAGTAACACCACAAGCACATAGCACCTTATAAGCATCATTGACAAGGAAGACATTAATGAAATATAAATTATATACCATTTTTATAAGAAAGAATATAATCAGGAAAATAGGACCAAGTCAATTTTAGTTCCAAATGATCATTAGATTGTTACACAGTTGCGACTGGGATGGTGACGAATCAACATATAGGAGGGCGAATGAAAATCTGGCTGTGTGGTGCCACAACAACGTCCTCTCACTCAATGTCAGTAAGACCAAGGATGCTGATTATTGGCTTCTGGAGGAGGTCCATGAGCTATTCCTCATCAGGGGATCAGATGAGGAGAGGGTCAGCAACTTTAAATTCCTTGGTGTTATTATTTCAGAAGATCCATCCCGGGTCCAGCATGTAAGTGCCATTACAAAGAAAGCACAGAAGCACCTCTACTTCCTCAGAAGTTTGCAAAGATCCTGCATGACATCTAAAACTTTGACAAACTTCTATAGATGTGTGGTGGAGAGTATATTGACTAGTTGCATCATGGGCTGGTATAAAAGTACCAGAGCCCTTGAATGGAAAATCCCACAAAAAGTAATGGATATGGTACAGTCACCACAGGTAAAGTTACCCTCACCAATGAGCACATCTACATTGAGTGCTCAGTAAAGCAGCGTTCATCATAAAGGATTTCCACCATCCAGGCCATGCTCCCTTTTCACTGTTCAGTCATGAAGAAAGTACAGGAGCCTCAGGGCCCACAGCACTGGGTTCAGGAACAGTTATTACCTTTTAACCATCAGGGTCTCGAACCAGAAGGGATCACTTCACTCAACTTCAAGTGTTTCCACAACCTATGGACTCATTTTCAGACAGTTTTCATCTCATGTCCTTGATATTTGTAATATACACAGAATACTGGAGGACCTCAGCAGGCATGACAGCATTGATAATTATTTATTGTATTATTATTATTATTATTATTATTATTATTATTATTATTATTTCCTTTGTATTAGCAGTTTGTTGTCTTTTGCACATTGGCTGTCCATCCTGTTGGGTACAGTCATTCACTGATACTATTATGTTGCTTGTATTTACTGTGGATGTCCACAAGAAAATGAATCCCCAGGTTGTATATGGTGATATACATGAACTCTGATAATAAATTTACTTTGAACTTTGGGGTGGATATAAAGTCATGTAGGACACTAATGTTTCAGGAAGGTTGTGGTGTTTTTTTAAAAAAATTTCAAGTCAAGTCAAGTTTATTGTCATTTAACTAAATACAAGTGTATAACATACAGTATATAACCATATAATATATAAAGAAGTGAGACAATATTTCTCTGAACCAGGATGTAAAGCAGAGTAGTACACATGACACATGATAACTTATGAAGGTAAGGATAAAATTTTCAGATGAATCATACATAAGCAACAAAATGAAGTGCCTTAATATTAAGTATTCTAAGGTACAGAACAGATTAACTAGTGACACTTCGAATATGATGCAGCAGGGAGTAAAGAAGCCTAATGGCCTGGGGAAAGAAACTGTTTCTCATCCTGACTGTAACAACCAAGAGAAAATCTGCAGATGCAGTTGCATGGTGGTAGAAAGTCAAAGAAGATGCTGAATGGGTGGGTGTGGTCATTAATAATACTAAGGGCCCTGCGTATGGAGCACTCCTAATAAACGTCCCCAGTGAATGTAGGGAGATCCCTATGATCCCCTCAGCAATACTCACATACTTTGTACTGATTACTGATCCGATGCTGTGCCTTCTCGCTCAGAGAAGTGATATTAAGGGACCAGGTGAGATCATCCATGATTTGAACTCCCAGGAACTTGGTACACTTAACTATCTCTATGGAGAAGCCATGTATTTACAGAGGTGGATAGTTTATCTGCATCTTTCTGAAGTCCACAATGATTTTCTTTGTCTTCTCCACATTCCGGCTCAGGTTGCTCTTCTCACACCAGTCCACCAGCCGCATCGCTTCCTCTTTATCCTATTCATCATGAATATGATTCATTTATACCTCAAAGCAGTACTTATTTGGCACTTGATAGCACACAGTGAGTTTTCTCTGCACATGATAATAACACTGTAAGGAATGAATAAATAAATAAAACATAGTATAGTTAGAATAAAATATTGCAAACAACATGCATGAGGAAAGTTCAGCAAAGTAAACAGTATGAAGGTTTTAGCAAGTGCTAATAAAGTTGTCATGATTAGAAGCGTGGTTCAAAAGTAAATGACTATGCAGAAACTATCTGAATACTGATGAAAACTGACTGATACCCATGGACAGTAGATTGTACAAGTCAGAGCAAAGAAGGCAGAAGCTGACATCACAACTATAATGCACCTTGGGCAAAGGCAATTAAGGCTGAAGTTAGATAGGATTTTGTGACAATATAAGTTTACTCAAAGTATTCCAATTGAAAACTGTGAATATATGTGATAATAATAAAAATGTAAAATAACATTTGCACATTTCTTCCTAAAAGAATTTCACTCACTTACAGAGTAAAAGATGAAGCAGTCATCTTTGAAATTATATTGAAGCATGAAGCAGGAAGGCTGTTGTTATTTTTGCACACAGAATTCAATGTTGAAATACTGATTAGATTGGACTGTATTCCCCACAATACTCCCAACTAAGATACATAAAGAAATGTAATATTGCTGCTGTAAATTATAACTGAACTTGCAGAAAAAAATTATACTTGTTTAAGATTATTTCTCAATACCTTTCAATGCATGTGTGAGCACTCTTAGGAACTTCAAACCAAACTCCTAGACACTGTAAGGGAACTGCATGGCTGTTCAATGCACATCAACTAAAACAAATAATTCACCGTGAACATTTGATGAAGAAATCTAATTTATCCCTTTCTCACTGCTCAGTTTAAGGTGCTAGTGAGGTACATGCTGAGAAACTGAGGACATTTCTGTTGAAAGGGCAGCCAACATTACAGATTCAGATGGGCCACTATCTACTGAGACAACATTGTCTGCATACATAAAATGTTTTTCTTTCCTTCAGCAGAATTATTAGGGATATCATCAGTGTACAGTGAAGAAAAGAAATGGGCCAAGGACAACTGCCTGAAATGATAATGAATATAAGGTGTAGGTCAAATGCATAACCCTCTAATCTATACATCTATTAAAAGCAAGCTGGTTGTCTTTCAAGGAAACAGTGACGTTATTATATTAACATGTTCACATTTTGCATTCAAGATTGAAGAAGTACCGTAACAAGAATTTATTTTCTTCTTATTATTTAGAGACACAGCGTGGAACAGGACTCTTCTGGCTCACTACACTGCTCAGCAACCCATCTATTTAGCACTAGCCAAATCACAGAACAATTTAAAGTCCAACTAACCTTCTTTACCAGTATGCCCTTGTAATTTGGGAGGAAACCCAAATGTTCATGGAGAGCACATACAAACCCCTTACAGACGGCGTCAGAATTGAACTCTGATGCCCCAAGCTGTAATGGCATTATGCCATGCTGCCTTAGCACCCCTATTTTTACTTCAGAAAAATTAACATAGCTGTTTAGTAAAAAGATTTTTTTTACTAAAAATTACAGCATAGTTAGTAAAAAGGTTTTTAAGTATTCAGTGAAAATTAAAGGCTTTCAAACTGGAATTGATAAAACCAGAAACCAGATGAATAGCTTTGTTTTGTTGGAAGGAAAAAGAAATAGCAAATGCTGAATAATTCGTTCAACTCTTGGGTACATTGTGCCAAAAATCAAGAGCATGTCTGAATGTAAGCTAATGGGCTGACCTCCTTAATAAAGAAACAACATAGTTCCAACAATCCTTAGAAAATTAAGCACAGACAAATTAACAATCATCTATTCTCTTTCAGGAAACCACTTTTCTAATAAAAGTACCTTAAATACTGCAGCACATTGAGGGGCAATTTGCCTTAATACACATGAGCATTAGTTTCACATTAGTTTTATTCTTATTTTAAGAGCTGCTTAACTAAGATGTGAAACTGAGTTCCCCAAAATGCTTTCAATGCACTACCAAGATTTTCCAAAGAGAAGAATATATTTCTTATTTTTCCCGTAAATGCCTGCAAGACAACAAATCTTACAATCAAATGGCAACATGCAGTATATTCACTTTGATAATAAATGCACTTTGAACTTTGATTAACAGTGATCTCAAGTCAAAAGATTAAGAAGGAGATGTTATCCCAAGTGTAGCTGTAGAAATAACACCGAATATCTACACTTCTGTGAATTAGGCCTGTAGATACTAGGTGGTACCAACAGTGGTCTGAGGTACGTTAATATCTCAAGGACAATTAAACACTATTGAATTGTGTACCCCCTGATGGAGGTGGAAAATTCATGAATTAATCCAAGTTATATAAGCCTTTGTGATTATTTGAGCCACAGAGAACTTTTATTGTATACTGACTGGATTAACCATCACTTATGAGCTGCAACAGTGACACAGCAGGTGTACTGACTTCAATCAGAAACATAACTGTGAATGTCCCAGATTTGCTCACCCGCTGATATTGATGAAGCATGTTCTGCAATGCATCCTATACCTTGTCCAAGTCCCTGTCTGGCAAACTATAGAGCCAGAGAATCATAGAGAAATGCAGTACAGAAACAGGCCTTTGGCCCAGCTAGTCCGTGCCGAACCATTTAAACTGCCTACCCACAGTGACCTGCACCAGGACTATAGCTCTCCATATCCTAACCATCTGTGTACCTATCCAACCTGCTCTTAAATGTTGAAATCAAGTTTGGATGCAGTACTTGCACTGGCAGCATGTTGCAGACTCTCACGACCCTCCGAGTGAAGAAGTTTACTTCTTTTCCCCTTAAACGTTTTATTTCTCACCCTTAACCTCTAGTTGTAATTCCACCCAACACCAGTTGAAAGAGTGATGCACCATCAATAACTCACACTGAGACGTAAGGCGAGATATCGGCTTTTATTGACTGGAAGAAGGAACCAGGAGTGAGTGTCTATCATACAATGTCTTGGAGACTGAGGCCGAGCGTCAGGCCTCAGATCTCCTTTATACAGGGGCCTGTGGGAGGAGCCACAGGAGCAGTCAGCAGGGGCGTGTCCCGACAGTCACATAGTTCACCACAAAGAGCATGCTTGCATTTATCCTGTCTACACCCCTCACAGTTCTGTGTACCACTATCAAATCTCCTTTCAATCTTCTACATTCCAAGGAATAAAGTTGTAACCTACTCAATCTTCCCTTATAGACAATAGACAGTAGGTGCAGGAGTAGGCAATTCGGCCCTTCTAGCCAGCACCACCATTCACTGTGATCATGGCTGATCATACACATTCAGTACCCCGTTCATGCCCTCTCCCCATATCCCTTGACCCCGCTATCTATAAGAGCTCTATCTAACTCTCTCTTGAATGCATCCAGAGACTTGGCCTCCACTGCCTTCTGGGGCAGAGCATTCCACATATCCACAACTCTCTGGGTGAAAAAGTTTTTCCACATCTCTGTTCTAAATGGCCTACTCCTTATTCTTAAACTGTGGCCTCTAGTTCTTGACTCACCCATCAGCGGGTACATGCTTCCTGCCTCCAGCGTGTCCAATCACTTAATAATATTATATGCTTCAATCAGATCCCCTCTCATCCTTGTAAATTCCAGTGTATACAAGCCCAGTCGCACCAATCTTTCAACATATGATAGTCCCGCCATTCCGGGAATTAACCTTATGAACCTACGCTGCACTCCCTCAATGGCAAGAATGTCCTTCCACAAATTTGGAGACCAGAACTGCCCACAATACTCCAGGTGTGATCTCACCAGGGCCCTGTACAGCTGCAGAAGGACCTCTTTACTCCTATACTCAATTCCTCCTGTTATAAAGAACAGCATGCCATTAGCTTTCTTCACTGCCTGCTGTACCTGCATGCTTGCTTTCATTGACGGCTGTACCTGCATGATTCCTTTCACTGCCTGATGTACCTGCATGCTTGCTCTCATTGACTGCTGTACCTGCATGCTTGCTTTCATTGACTGATGTACCTGCATGCTTGCTTTCATTGACTGCTGTACCTGCATGCTTGCTTTCACTGCCTGCTGTACCTGCATGCTTGCTTCCATTGAATGATGTACCTGCATGCATGCATTCATTGACTGATGTACCTGCATGCTTGCTTTCACTGCCTGCTGTACCTGCATGCATGCTTACATTGACTGATGTACCTGCATGCTTGCTTTCATTGAATGCTGTACCTGCATGCTTGCTTTCATTGACTGCTGTACCTGCATGCTTGCTTTCACTGCCTGCTGTACCTGCATGCTTGCTTTCATTGACTGATGTACCTGCATGCGTGCTTTCATTGACTGATGTACCTGCATGCTTGCTTTCACTGCCTGCTGTACCTGCATGCTTGCTATCATTGACTGCTGTACCTGTATGCTTGCTATCATTGACTGATGTACCTGCATGCTTGCTTTCATTGACTCATGTACCTGCATGCTTGCATTCACTGCCTGCTGTTCCTGCATGCTTGCTATCATTGACTGCTGTACCTGTATGCTTGCTATCATTGACTGATGTACCTGCATGCTTGCTTTCATTGACTCATGTACCTGCATGCTTGCATTCACTGCCTGATGTACCTGCATGCTTGCTTTCATTGACTCATGTACCTGCATGCTTGCATTCACTGCCTGCTGTTCCTGCATGCTTGCTTTCATTGACTGCTGTACCTGCATGCTTGCTTTCATTGACTGATGTACCTGCAAGTTTGCTTTCATTGACTACTGTACCTGCATGCTTGCTTTCACTGCCTGCTGTACCTGCATGCTTGCTTTCATTGACTGATGTACCTGCATGCTTGCTTTCATTGACTGCTGTACCTGCATGCTTGCTTTCATTGACTGATGTACCTGCATGCTTGCATTCACTGCCTGCTGTTCCTGCATGCTTGCTTTCATTGACTGCTGTACCTGCATGCTTGCTTTCATTGACTGATGTACCTGCATGCTTGCTTTCATTGACTGCTGTACCTGCATGCTTGCTTTCATTGACTGATGTACCTGCATGCTTGCTTTCACTGCCTGCTGTACCTGCATGCTTGCTTTCACTGCCTGCTGTACCTGCATGCTTGCTTTCCTTGACTGCTGTACCTGCATGCTTGCTTTCATTGACTGATGTACCTGCATGCTTGCTTTCATTGACTGATGTATCTGCATGCTTGCTTTCATTGACTGCTGTACCTGCATGCTTTCTTTCCTTGACTGCTGTACCTGCATGCTTGCTTTCACTGCCTGCTGTGCCTGCATGCTTGCTTTCATTGATTGATGTACCTGCATGCTTGCTTTCATTGACTGCTGTCCCTGCATGCTTGCTTTCATTGACTGATGTACCTGCAGGCTTGCTTTCATTGACTGATGTACCTGCATGCTTGCTTTCATTGACTGATGTATCTGCATGCTTGCTTTCATTGACTGATGTACCTGCATGCATGCATTCATTGACTGCTGTATCTGCATTCTTGCTTTCACTGCCTGCTGTACCTGCATGCTTGCATTCATTGACTGATGTACCTGCATGCTTGCTTTCACTGCCTGCTGTACCTGCATGCATGCTTACATTGACTGATGTACCTGCATGCTTGCTTTCATTGACTGCTGTACCTGCATGCTTGCTTTCATTAAATGCTGTACCTGCATGCTTGCATTCATTGACTGATGTACCTGCATGCTTGCTTTCACTGCCTGCTGTACCTGCATGCATGCTTACATTGACTGATGTACCTGCATGCTTGCTTTCATTGACTGCTGTACCTGTATGCTTGCTTTCACTGCCTGCTGTACCTGCATGCTTGCTTTCATTGACTGATGTACCTGCATGCGTGCTTTCATTGACTGATGTACCTGCATGCTTGCTTTCACTGCCTGCTGTACCTGCATGCTTGCTATCATTGACTGCTGTACCTGTATGCTTGCTATCATTGACTGATGTACCTGCATGCTTGCTTTCATTGACCTCTGTACCTGCATGCTTGCATTCACTGCCTGCTGTTCCTGCATGCTTGCTTTCATTGACTGCTGTACCTGCAAGTTTGCTTTCATTGACTGCTGTACCTGCATACTTGCTTTCATTGACTGATGTACCTGCAAGTTTGCTTTCACTGCCTGCTGTACCTGCATACTTGCTTTCACTGCCTGCTGTACCTGCATGCTTGCTTTCATTGACTGATGTACCTGCATGCTTGCTTTCATTGAATGCTGTACCTGCATGCTTTCTTTCCTTGACTGCTGTACCTGCATGCTTGATTTCACTGCATGCTTGCTTTCATTGATTGATGTACCTGCATGCTTGCTTTCATTGACTGCTGTCCCTGCATGCTTGCTTTCATTGACTGATGTACCTGCAAGTTTGCTTTCATTGACTACTGTACCTGCATACTTGCTTTCACTGCCTGCTGTACCTGCATGCTTGCTTTCATTGACTGATGTACCTGCATGCTTGCTTTCATTGACTGATGTACCTGCATGCTTGCATTCACTGCCTGCTGTTCCTGCATGTTTGCTTTCATTGACTGCTGTACCTGCATGCTTGCTTTCATTGACTGATGTACCTGCATGCTTGCATTCACTGCCTGCTGTTCCTGCATGTTTGCTTTCATTGACTGCTGTACCTGCATGCTTGCTTTCATTGACTCATGTACCTGCATGCTTGCTTTCCTTGACTGCTGTACCTGCATGCTTGCTTTCATTGACTGATGTATCTGCATGCTTGCTTTCATTGACTGCTGTACCTGCATGCTTTCTTTCCTTGACTGCTGTACCTGCATGCTTGATTTCATTGATTGATGTACCTGCATGCTTGCTTTCATTGACTGCTGTCCCTGCATGCTTGCTTTCATTGACTGATGTACCTGCAGGCTTGCTTTCACTGCCTGCTGTACCTGCATGCTTGCTTTCCTTGACTGCTGTACCTGCATGCTTGCTTTCATTGACTGATGTACCTGCATGCTTGCTTTCATTGACTGATGTATCTGCATGCTTGCTTTCATTGACTGCTGTACCTGCATGCTTTCTTTCCTTGACTGCTGTACCTGCATGCTTGCTTTCACTGCCTGCTGTGCCTGCATGCTTGCTTTCATTGATTGATGTACCTGCATGCTTGCTTTCATTGACTGCTGTCCCTGCATGCTTGCTTTCATTGACTGATGTACCTGCATGCTTGCTTTCATAGACTGATGTACCTGCATGCTTGCTTTCATTGACTGATGTACCTGCAAGCTTGCTTTCATGCTTATAACTCAAGTCCTCCAGTCCCGGCAACTCCCTTGTAGATTTTCTCTGGACTCATTCAAACTTATTGACATCTTTCTTATCGGGAGGTGGTCAAAATTGAACACAGTATTTCAAGTTAGGCCTCTCCAAACTCTTACACAACTACAACATAGCATCTGAATTCCTGTACTGAATTCCTTGATTCTGTCAGAAGTTTTGTTATGACCCTATCCAATTGTGATGCCACTTTCAGTAAGTTATGTGCCGGTAGTATTTCCAGATCCCTTTGTTTTACAGCATTCCTCAGTGCTCTACTGCTCACTGAGTAAGACCTACTCATTCTACCTTCACACTTCCATAATAGTTCAAATGCATACTATTTGAACATGGTTTCTTTAGATTATAACCACTTTAAAGGTACAAAGGATCAGCAATAGTGAATAACTAATGCACAAAAAGTGAAATCTTCAAGTACCAGGCAGCGTGAATCACCACACACAATGTATGTCCAATACCAGCGAATCACTCGTGTCAGTGCAGATTTATAAAGTGAAGCCTTGCACTTCATCCTTGGAAAAGAACTAGCGAGTGCTTCTTTCCATTTATTGTACTTCAGAGATTCAGTCTGGTTGTTTTGCAAATGTGAATTTCTACTTAGTTTATTTTCCAATGATTCAGCTATGGGCTGACCCCGGGGAAATTCAAGATGGCGTTAAACCAAAAGAAGAGGCTTCTAGTTCTGTCTGAATTAATGGTAGGCTGACAGACTGAGAGCAGTTTAGAACTCAGCAAATGGAGATTCAGTATATAATAAATAAAGGCAAGCTACAATGTGTGTGTCCCATTTGACCTTTTACCTCTCCTCAACTGCCTGTTAAGGTCTCCTTCCCTTTCTCCTATGTTCCACTGTCCCCCCTATTAGATTCCTTCCTGTCAGGAAAACAGATTATTATTTGAACGATTAGGAAAAGGGGAGATGCAACGAGACCTGGGTGTCATTCTACACCAGTCATTGAAGGTGGGCATGCAGGTACAGCAGGTGGTGAAAAAGGCAAATGGTATGTTGGCATTCAGAGCAAAAGGATTTGAGTACAGGAGCAGGGAGGTTCTACTGAAGTTGTACAAGGCCTTGGTGAGACCGCCCCTAGAATATTGTGTGCCTTTTTGGTCCCCTAATCTGAGGAAAGACATTCTTGCCATAAAGGGAGTACAAAGAAGGTTCACCAGATTGATTCCTGGGATGGCAGGACTTTCATATGAAGAAAGACTGGATCAACTAGGCTTATACTCACTGGAATGTAGGAGATTGAGGGGGGATCTTATTGAAATGTATAAAATTCTAAAGGGATTGGACAGGCTAGATGCTTGAAGATTGTTTCCGATGTTGGGGAAGTCCAGAACAAGGGGTCACAGTTTAAGGATAAAGGGGAAGCCTTTTAGGACCGAGATGAGGAAAAACTTTTTCACACAGAGAGTGGTGAATCTGTGGAATTCTCTGCCACAGGAAACAGTTGAGGCCGGTTCATTGGCTATATTTAAGAGGAAGTTAGATATGGCCCTTGTGGCTAAAGGGATCAGGGGGTATGGAGAGAAAGCAGGTACAGGGTTCTGAGTTGGATGATCAGCCATGATCATACTGAATGGTGGTGCAGGCTCGAAGGGCCAAATGGCCTTCTCCTGCACCTATTTTCTATGTTTCTATGTTTCTATTCCTTCTTCTCCTTCCCTTGACCTTTCCCACCCACCTGCTCACCTATCACCTTCCAACTAGCCTCCTTTCTCTCCCCCCATCTTTTTATTCTGGCATCCTCCTCCTTCTTTCTCAGTTCTGAAGAAGGGTCCTGGCCCGGAGTGGCAACTGCCTATTCATTTCCATAGATGCTGCCTGACCTGCTGAGCTCCTCCAGCATTTCGTGTGTGTTGTTCAGATTTCCAGCATCTGCAGAATGTCTCATGTTTATGAATGTTATTTGTAAATGTTTGTATAAAAAATGTAAAAAGGAAAGACTAGAGGGAGCAAATTCAGGACTCAGAGAGTGAACAATTTATATATTGTCAGTAAGAAAGAGAAGAGGAATTAAATGAATACTCTGTATCTATTTGACAGAAAAAGACACAAACTTAGCCACATATATTAAGTGCCTAGTATGAATGAGGAAGTGAAGAAAATATCTATAAGTACGGCGATCTTTCTGGAGTGTTATATTGAGCTTGAAAGCTAATAACACTCAAAGACATAATGATCTCCATACTTGAATTTTGAAAAAACTTATTTTATTGTATGCATTTTATTGGGTTCTGTGAGTTCTGAAATTGTTCCCAAAGGCACAGACATAATCCCACCTTTTAAGGAGAGAGTTCAAACAGAGAAGTACCAACTTGTTATCTTAATGACACTGGGAACATTGTAATCTATAATAAAGGATGTAGCCACAGAATACCTTGGAAGCAATTCTAGAACTAAGCAGAGTCAAATGGCTTTATGTAATCAAAATCACTTTTGACTAATTTGTTGGCGTCAAAATCTTTGAAGATATCAGAAGTAGAATAGATAAGATGAATCAGTTTTTTTTATAATTTCTTGAAGTCTTTTGTTGAAATTTTGTGGCAGGTCAACAGTCAACTCTTGAGGAACATGGAATTGGGGATAACTAATTAAAAACTGGTTAACTGATAAAAGTTAAAGAGAGGGGATAAATGGACAATTCTCATTTTGAGGGGCTTTGAATTGTAGACTACTACAAGGGTCAGTGCTTCAGTCCATACGTATAGAAAATGTATAATCCAAGGGAATATTATCATCATCATGTTGTATGAAGTGGGCGATCATGGTCTCATGACCATGACTGTTCTTGTCAAATGTTCTACAGAAGTGCCACTGCCTTCTTCTGGGCAGTGTCTTTACAAGACTGGTGACCCCAGCCATGATCGATACCTTTCAGAGATCGTCTGCCTGGCATCAGTGGTCACATAACCAGCACTTGTGATATGAACCAGCTGCTCATAAGACCATCCATCAGCTGCTTCCGTGTCTTCACGTGACCCTGAACAGGGGTCAAAGCAGGTGCTACACTTCACACAAGAGTGACTAGCAGGCCTTACACCTCCTTTGGTAGAATCTAAGGGATATATATGGTGGTTAGTACAACACTTTACAGTACAGCGATCCAAATTCACTTCCTGCTGCTATCTGTAAGGAGTTTGTGTGTTCTCCCTTTTCCAAAGACATTGCCATTGTAGCTTGTCCTGTGACTAGGCTAGTGTTAAATCGGGGGTTGCTGGGTGTTGCTGCTCAAAAGGCCAGAAAGGATTATTCTGCGCTGTATCTCAATAAATAAATAAAAAGGCTAAACATCTGGATGCAGTAAGCAACTAGGTGGAAAAATGATATATCATTTGCTATAACAAGATGGTTGAATACAGGAAAAAGGTTGTACAGGATTGCAGTTATGCAGGATATTGGTGAGATCTCACCTGAAGTATTAGGCCTAGCCTCATCATCTAAAAAGGAAGATCAATAAACTGTACTCCAAGATCCCACTGTTCTTTCACTGCTCATAAGGAGTGTAGCAAAGCTTTACTAGACTGGTTACAATGATTTTTTTCTCTAACTTATGAAGAAAATTGAGTAGACTTGAACCTTATTCTCTAATGTTTAGAAGAATGAACAGGGTTCTCATTGAAGTTTCTAAACTTCTTGTATGGCTTGTCAGAAAAGAGACAGGAATGAGGGATCTTTTGTCTCAAGAGTCCAAGACCTGAGGTATGGTTTGAAAATGAGCAAGCTAACAGAAAGGTGTTGAACCTACTTTTCTCCGCTATGTTTGGAATTAACTATCCAAGGTAGTGGTTGAGGCTCACTTGTTGTGCTTTCTTAAACAGAGATCAATAGATTCCTGAATGTCAAGGGAATCATGGGAAAAATGCTGGAAGATGGAACATCAGCCATGATTTTAATGATTTGCAGAGCAGGCTCAATGGCCCAGGTATCCTGATCCCACTCTTGTTTCATATGTTCTTAACGTTTACTGCAGACTTTCTCTAACTTATTCAAACTAAAGGAGTTTCAATGGGACTGTAATGTTGCCAACAACGCTGATCTTTCTGTTCTCTGTATTTTTCCCTCATTTTGATTTTTATGAGTTAAAATTGAAATTCAAAGTTCAATGTAAATTTATAATCAAAATACATACATGTCACCATATACCACCCTGAGATTCATTTACTTGTGAGCATACATAGTAACTACAAAGAAAAAGCAATAGAATGTGTGAAAAACTGCACATAAAAGTGGACAAACAATATGCAAAACACAACAAATTGTACAAATACAAAGAGAAAAGCAAAATAATAATAGATAAATAAGAGATAAATTATATTGGGAGCATAAGTTCAAAGTTTGTGAAATCAGTTTAGTGTTGGGGTGAGTGTTGTTATCAAACTTGCTCAGGAACTTGATGGTTGAGAGGCAGTAACTATTCCTGAACCTGTTAGTATGAGTCCTAAGGCTCCTATACCTCTTTCCAAATAGCAGCACTGAGAAGAGAGTGCAGCCTAGATGGTGGGGGTCCTTAATGATGGATGCTGCTTTCCTGTGACAGCACTCCTTGTAGATTGGCTCAATGGAGTGGAGGGATTTACCTTGTGATGGACAGAGCTGTATCTGTCTTTGGTCTGTATCTATGTAGGCTTTTCTGTTAAAGAGCATTGGTGTTTCCATACCAGGCCTTGATGCAACAGTCACAATACTCTCCACCGTGCAGCTATAGAAGTTTATAAAAGTTTCAGATCACATGACACAAATGTTTGCAATCTTTTAAGGAAGTATAAGAACTGCCATACCTTCTTTGTAATGGAACTTATGTGCTGGACCCAGGACAAATCCTTTGAAATGATAATGCTGAGGGAATTTAACGTTATTGGAATACAGAAATCATAATCCGAAGGATCTAGGAAGACAGATCCATAATCCCTTAAAAGTGGCATTACATATAGATCAGGTCATAAAGAAAGATGTTGTCAATTGGCTAGGATAAATCAATGCATTGAGTACAGGAATTGGATGTTATGTTGAAGTTGTGTAACATGGTGAGGTCTATTTGGTGTATTGAGCAGTTTAGATCTCCTACCTACAATAAATGAATGATGACAATAAGAATGAAAGAGTGCAAGAGACACTTACAAAGATATTGCAAGGACTTGGGCTATAGGAAAAAGTTTGATTAGGTTAGGACTTTACTCCCCAGAGCATAGAAGAAAGAGGGAAGATTTGAAAGATATGCAAAATTATCCGGAGCATAGATCCGGTAAATTCAAGGAGGCTTTTTCTCCACTGAGGTTGTGAGACACTACAGCGAGAAAACATGGGTGAAGATGGGGGAGGTTCTTCACTCAGAGGGTGGTAAGAGTGTGGAACGAGCTACCAGTGGTTGGTGGATGTGGATTTGATTTCAACACTTCAGAAAGATTTGGCTAGGTCCATGGTTGGGAGGGATATGGAGGGCTAAGGTCTGGGTGCAGGCCATTGGGACAAAACAGATTAGTATTTTGGCATGGACTAACTGGTCTGAACAGCCTGATTGTGTGTTGTAATGTCCTATGACCCTACTGACCCTCTACACCTTTGATTCCCTGATGAGGGGTGATTTCTTCTTCCTGTAGTCAATAATTAGCTCTTTGGTTTTAATGACATTGAGTAAGAGATGGTTGCAGCACCACTCAGCCACACTTTCAATCTCCCTCCTATATGCTGATTCATTAACACCTTCGATTTGGCCAACAACAGTGGTGTCGTCAGCAAACTTAAGTATGCAATGGAGCTGCCTTTAGCCTCACAGTCATGAGTGTAAAGTGAGTAGATCGGGGGCTAAGCACACTGCCTTATGGTGCACCTGCGCTGGTGGTAACTGTTAAGGTGATGTTGTTGACTGGTCTCTGCAAGTGAGGAAATCTAGGATCCAGGTGCACAAGGATATATTGAGGTCTAGGCCCTGGAGTCGAGAGATTAGTTTTGAAGGGATGAGATGTAGTCAATGAAGAGCATTTTGACTGTCGAAGGCTGAGTGAAAAAACAATGAAATGGTATCTGCTGTTAACGCCAAATGTTCCTCTACTCTTTAAGAAGTAGGGTAAACAAAGGAGAGGAAGTGGATTTTCGGAAGGTGCCACACTTGAGGATGTTTAACAAGATAAAATCCTGTGATGTTACAGGGAAGTTACAGGCATGGATAAAGAAATGGCTGACAGGGAGGAGGCAATGAGTTGGAATAAAAGGGGCCTTTTCTAGTTGGCTGCCAGTGACTAGTGGTGTCCTTCAGGGGTCAGTATTAGGACCACTAATTTTCACATTGTTAATAATTTGGAAAATGGAATTGATGGCTTTGTGGCAAAGTTTGCAGATTATACATGGAGGGGTATTAATGCTGAGGAAGCAATGCAATTGCAGGACTTAGACATAATGGAAGAATGGGCAAACAAGTGGCAGATGGAATACAGTGTTAGGAAATGCAGTGTTAGATAATGCGTTTTGGTAAAAGGAATAATAGTGTGGATTATTACCCAGATGGAGAGAATGTTCAAAAACCAGGAGTACAGAGGGACTCAGGAGTTTTCATGCAAGACTTTCAGGAGATTAGTTTACAGGTTGAGTCTGTGGTAAAAAAGGCTGGCATTTATTTCAAGGGGAATAGAATATAAATGCAAGGACATAATGCTGAGGCATTGTAAGACACTACTTAGGCCACACATGGAGTGTTGTCAACAGCTTTGGGCCACGATTGAATGGCAGGTCAGATTTGATGGGCTGAATGGCCTAATTCTGCCCCTATGTCTTATGGTCTTATGGACCTGAGGTAATGGTAGGCAAATTGGAGTGGATCCAAGTCATTCCTTGGGCAGGAGTTGTCAACATGAATGTAAGTGTTGCTGGATGATAGACATCGAGGCAGGTTACCATATTTTTCTTGGGCCCCAGTATAATCGAAGGCTGCTTGAAGCAGGTGGGTACCTTAGACTGCCAAAGAGAGAGGTAAATACTCCAGTTCTGCAGGTACACCATCTGGGATGGATGCTTTTCTTAGATTCATCCACCTGAAGAATACTGTCACATTGGCCGCAAACACTGAAATCACAGGGTTGTCATGGGCTGTGAGAGTTTGTGAAGGTGCCTCTATGTTCAATTAGTCAAACTGAGCATAAAAGACATTGAGCTCATCTGGGAGAAAACCTTGTTGTTACACAGAATATATTGCTGTAAAGTTTGACTCTGTTCTGTTACTGGACAGATTAATATGGATATAGCGAAAAAAAGAAAATGTTGTAATCCCCCTCTGCACCTACACAGCTCCTCATAGAGAGAATTAAGTGCAAGTTCCTGAGAGTTTACATCACGGATGATGTCACCTGGTACCTCAATAGCAATGATAACTGAATAAGGTGGCACAGTGGCGCCTCACTTCCTGAGGAGATTGAGGCAGTCGAGGCAACAACCGCCCCACCCCACCCCCCCACTTAGACTGAATTTTACGGGAGCACAACGTTCTGACAAGCTGCATCTCCATCTGGTATGAGAGCAACAGAGCACTGGAATGGAAGACTCTACAAAGGACTGTGAGAACAGCCAAGAGGATCATAGGAGTCTCCCTACCATCCATCGGCGACATTTATCAGGAGCTCTGTGTCCACAGGACCCTTAGCATTATCAAGGATACCACCCATCCTTCCAGCATCCTCTTTGACATTCTACCATCAAGCAGGAGACTCTGATGCATAAATATGAGAATGGTCTAGATGGGAAATAGCTTCTCCCCTCAGGCCATTAGGCTTCTCAACTCCTTACTCCATCACATTCGAAGTGTCACTCGATAATTTGTACTGTACACTATAATATCTAATTTATGCATTTTATTTTTTATTTATGCATAGTTCATTTGTAGATTTAATTCTTACTTTCCTAAGTTATTGCATGTTATATGTGTGTTATGTGTACTATTGTGCTTTACACTCTGGTCCGAAGAAACTTTGTCCTGTTTGACAGTATACATGTAAATAGTTAAATGACAATAAACTTGACTTGAACATATTTGACTGAAATTATATCTCAGAAATGAAAAGGAATTAGAATACTATTTATGTAAAAGTCACTTAGTGTTTAAATAATATCTCCAAAAAATAATTAATGTTTCTTTGCAGATGTTGATGTTATTTTTAAGTCAAGGCCACGTACAGGGACAAATGAACTATATCCTTAGGTGAGGAATGGATGATATTTTTTTCCCTACTTCTACCACTGGCTTACACGCCATTTCAGGTTAAGGTTTGTCATCAACCACATCCATCCAAGACAAAAATAATGTACACAGACAAGAAGAAAGCACAGCTTGCATCTGAGCCTTTATGTTCCCAGGAAACAAGATAAAATTTCCATCAGTACCAAGAAAAAATACTGTTATCTGCAGTGAATCTCCAATAAAAAAAATGGAAATTAAGTTAGCAAATGCTCACAGTATTTGGGTACCAAGGGCAAAAAGTAAAAGGCTTTTGAGGTGTCTGAAAGCTTGGTGATATCAGCAAGTGGCAGAAATACCACAGAGCCCTCAAAGTAGCATGCTGACAAAATATGTATTAACAAATATTTCTCAGAACAATGTTTTCAGGGCTACAGTTTTCCATGTTTAAATCAGCATGTGTGCATTACATGAATGCATTTGCTACAGAGTTTCTCTACTGCATTTGTTCAGAGTGGTAAATGAAGAATCCAGTCCATTATTCACATTGGAAAATGGAAATCTTGCAAGCAATTCACCCTGTGCATAATCCAGTCCAAGATACAACCGTTTACAGACAATGTTATTAAATATTGATCTGTGAATTTTCAGCTCAATCTTATCCTTCAGGATAGTTCAGACTCAGTATTCATGATAGTCCTGTTCCCTAGTGAATATACTGAAGTTCTAGATCAGAATTTCCATCTCATTGAATCTAAAGTGCAGACTAACTTCAGCAGCAGGATTTAATTGCAAATGAGTGTGTTGCATGCAGTGTTATGGAGTTCCCCTTTCAGGACTGTCTTTGCCTCAATGATAATAAATTATCATAACTTGCATAACATACTGTTGGCTTTAAAAATTCACCGTAAGTGATTGTTGAAATAGTCCAACAGTTGAGTTCTTCATAGCTGCTGTAAAATATAGTACTAGAATTGGGGTGAATTCCTGAACATCTGGATGGACAGCACATCCAGGCTAAAAAGATTATGCAGAATAAAGGGAGGGGGTAGCTAAAGAAACTGGTTCCTCAATAAATATATTTATCTTCCACTTCATTTGAACTGCATAAAAGGTCATTTTAAAATATTCATGGCAATTTTAGTTGATCAATTCAATAAGGTTATTGTATAGGCAACATAAATCACCAGCTGTTCTAAGATAAATAATTATTGATGATATAATAACTGGCTTATTAAAACAAATGCACTTCACTTTGCAGCAATTTATCATTTTTTATTATTATTATTGATAATTTAAGCTATGTCAATGGCCTTTTGGCTTGCCCTCTCAAATTGATGAAATTTACAAGGATTTGAATTAAAAACAGAATATGGATGATGAAGTCGTTGAAGAATTGTGGAAAGCCATTTATTAATGCTATGGATTTTAGTATTTTTTCAAGTTTTAAGTGTTGTTGATATCTATTTCAGTGTCTGGATGTATAAATATCGCTAATGTAATTTTTAGGATATTATTCATAAGCAGCTTATAATGACAACATAGGTACCCCTATAAATTACGGAGGGAAGAAAATATTCAGAATACTTTGACCAGAACTCAGGCACATACCAATCAAACTAAGTACTCTTTGTGGTACTGTGTCTTTGCTTTATGTTTTACAGCTGAAGAAAGTTCTATATGGGTAATTTTTAGTCCTTGTTTATTCAGGATTGACCTTAGAGTAGCTATAAATCGAGTAGAAGGTTGCAGAGCGCGTATGTTATGATACTTGTATCTTTTTTTAAACATATAAACCTGTGGACAATGATTATGCTTATCTTAATAATAGAGGCGTATCAAAGGTCAGTGGAATATGTACTATTGAACGATCATGCTACTCATGTCTCATAATGACTACCAACTGCAACGTGTTTGCTAGATTTTCTGCCAATGATCTTAATTCAAATCCCTCCACCAAACTTAAGATAACACTGGACAACAATATTTTTCAAAAGGGTTGCTTGTTCAGAATTGCTTTTTTTGATTGTAATAGACCGCTTGAAGTTAAACACAAATATAATTTGAGGCTACTTATATCACGTAGGAATCTGGAGAAACAATAAATTAACTTTTATTGAATATAATGCGCATACTTGCGTAACAGTGCTGACGCTTTGAAAGAGTTCAATTAAGCTACAAATGTTTTGTTCATGGTTTTTTTTTAATACTATCTGTCTGAAGCTTCTCACTTAAGTGTCCAAAAATAATAGGCCAGCACTGATTGATTCCGGTTGCTCAGATACGGTTCTCCATGACTACAATGTCCTGGTGAAATCTCTCACCATGCTCGTCACTGACAGCACCAAGATCAGCAGGGAAACAGTCTAAATGGGAATGCAGAAAATATGAAGAGCCAAGTTTTTGTCTTGGTCACTACTTTTACACCCAAAGTAGAGCTCATAGGGTTTCTTAATAAGAGGAATCATGCTCCATCTTTGAGATTGAAGCATACAAACTCTTCTCCCTCCTAATATCTGGGAAAAGACACCGGAGCATTCGGGCTCTCATGACCAGACTGTGCAAAAGTTTTTTCTCCAAGCTATCAGACTACTCAATTCCCAGAGCCTGGACCAACACCAACTTATTGCCCTCTACTGTGACTATTGTCTTGTCTATTATTTTTTGTAATGCCTGCACTGTTTTGTGGCAGTCCTGGGTAGGTCTATAGTCTAGTGTAGGTCTTTTTTGTGTTGTTTTCACGTAGTTCAGTGTAGTTTTTGTACTTCTTCATGTAGCACCATGGAACTGAAAAACATTGTCTCATTTTTATTGTGTACTGTACCAGCAGTTATGGTTGAAATGATAATAAAAAATGACTTGACTTGACTTGATATACTCACCACAAATATAACAGAAGGTATTGTGGCTGTTACAGCTTTAGTGAGATATTTTGCTATGAGAAATACTCCTGAAAATACAATTACTTTATTATAATGAGTCCACACAATATGTTGTGTGCATAGAGAATGTGCATCAATGTGATTGCAAACTGATATACATGTAAACGCAGTATATAGAACGGTGTGTATTTGTTGCTTTTACAGCCTTTCTAAAACCTGCCCTGCCTTGCAGCATTCTCCATCTAAACATACACAGACATGCCTGGACAAGATAGAAATTTTCCAGGTTACTTTGTGGGCAACATTTTAATTGACTTGAATTATGAATTGAAATAACAAATATAGGTGATTACAAAAAAAAATGATGTGTGAGAGGGAAATTTCATGGTGGTTTTCATGATCAGCAGCACAAAATCCATAGGGTACACCCAGAAGTATTCATGAAGCAAAATCTTTGTTGTCCAGTGTAATCACTTTTGCTACTAAATCCATTTTACCCCTCTTCCAACATTCCGACAGCAACTGTCTTTTCTAAAGTGTAATATCCAAAGGTGGAGATGGATTAGGCCTAAACAATGATTTATATGGTTTTTAATAATCCTCCTTGTCTTATACTTGAAAAATTCACTTAAAAAGCCAAGGATCCTATAAGCTTTTCCAAGAGATTTATCAATTGCCTGGTAGTTTCAAAGACTTGTTAATATGGGGGAAAAAAACAGATCTCTCTTTTCATGAGCTCCCTTTGCTTATTTTATCCATCCTCCTTCTCCCTGTAAAATGCATTGCTGTTCCTTTCTCAAATGCAAGTCGATTTTGAACACTTTGCCCACTTATCCTGTGCTCAAAGGTTCTCCATTTTTTATATTTCTAATACCGATCAGATCTGCAAATTTTACAATTACTTCCTTCAGTTTTGCAGTCAAGGTTATAAATATATATCAAAAGAACTGAAGTCCTCATCTTGTACAAACATAGTTTCTTTGAATGACACAACAATGGGCCAAAATTCTGTGCCAGCTGAAAAATGAACTGAGACCTTTTTCTTTTGCAGATCCTCATCTTGCTGTTAAATATTTGTTTAATGTTCAGTGATTAAACCCTAAACAGAAGCAAGGTTTTGCACATCTAAATGACAACCCATAAAAAGCCTGGGAGCAGATAGTGGATGCCTAACAACCCCCGACAGAAAGCAATAGAAACACTATATCCCATACACTGTGTCAACTATGTTAAGTCATGCTCTTTGACTTAGATGTCTGTTATAATTATCTCTGGAATTCTCTGCCCAATGAAGCAGTGGAGGCTACCTCAGTAAGCATATCTAAGACAAAGTTGGATAGTTTTTGCATAGTAGGGGAATTAAGGGCTATGGGGAGAAGGCAGGTAGGTGGAGATGAGTCCATGGCCAGATCAGCCATAATCTTATCGACTGGCAGAGGAGGCTTGGTGGCCTACTCCTGCTCCTATTTCTTATGTTGTTATATAAAAATTGATGTTTCTGAATGTCTCTGACATAATGTTAGATTCAGAAGCCTATAAAAATCATTAAAAAATCAAGCAATTTTTAACTTAAAATTTTAAATATAATCAAACAAAAAGTTAACTAAAACTGAAACATTTGAAAACAATTGCCAACATTTGACTAAACAGAATTAATTAAAAGAAAATATGAATTCCCTGGCTCTCACATAACCGTTTCATTTTGATCAGATGATTAGAGTCACTGTTCCTATACCAGATTGTTGCTAGTGTAAATGCATCAGAATTGCCACAACACAACACTCCACTAATAAATTCAATGCAGAGAGCAGCAGTGGAATAGAGTCAGAAAATTGCAAGGAAAATGTGACCAGGAGTTTCTGGACTTCTGCATTCAAAAACAGTGGCATTTAAGTAAAATGAATGTCAGCATTTTCCTGTAGAACAAAACTGGTAAGTTAAGTAAGTGGAAAAAATTATGAATTAACTAACTCACTCTAATTTCCCTGTCATTCTTCATGGTAGCAGTTTTGGCTGGTTTGAGTTCTGTTGCTATTAATGTCTGACTATTTGGCTCTCACAGATACTGCCTGATGAACCAGTCTCAGCACACACAAAATGCTGGAGGAACTCATCGGGTCTAGCATCATCTATGGAGACAATAAACAGTTGATGTTTGGGGCTGAGACCCTTGCTTAGGTTTGTGTGTGTTCCTCTGGATTTCCAGAATTTGCAGAATTTCCTGTGTTAATGATGAACCCATCAATATGTCAACATTATTCAAGCTTACCCTTCCCCTGCTTCAGATTCAACACACACGTATAAATTCATTATCAGGAACCTATCAATTTCTTAGATTCGTAAAAAACTGCATTGATTCTAAGATACTTCTTGATCCTAAACCTCTTGTTAATAAATAATTTGGTCCCTTTTATGAAGATTCCTATCGCTAATTTGCCATAGTTTTCAAGATATTTGTGCAAATGAGTATATGGTGTCTTGCATTTATTTCTGCGAGAAATTTTCTTTAGTTTTGGACCCTTACACGTTCTCATCAGTGTCTCCTTTCACTATGAGCCCTGATTACAAGTAACAATTCAAGCCTCCCTTAGAGTCTGACTGAAAAAAATAATAGCAACAAAGAAATTAAGTTTGCTTCAGCCTCCAATTGAATAAATTAAATCAAACTGATGAGTTATGTTACACTATAAATTAATTTGTCTTCAGAATCCAATTAAATAATTTAACGCTATGCAATCATTCACTCCTCTTCTAACCTCCGTTGGTTTAACAGGCTCAGTCGCATTCAATTTTAGTTCTTATTTTTCTTTAACTTTTGTTCATTGTTCTGCTTGCCTGAATTAATCTATTCCATTCCATGTGATCCCCTTGCTTTATTCTTGTTGAGGTTAACTTTCTCAGAGTTGATGCATTTCTTGCTATTGCTTATTTTTTTCTTTGTCTGACCTTCGTTATCCAGCCACTTTGTAATTTACAAGCAATTCTCATATTCAATTATGAAGGAGATGGTGGTCTCCTTTCGTACCAAGATGAGGCCACCCTCAGGGTAGAGGAGCAACTCCTTATATTCCATTTGGGTAGCACCCAACCTGATAGCATAAATACCAATTTTCCTTTTGGCAAAAAGAAACTCCCCTATATCTGCTTCTTCTATTTCCCACTCTGGCCTCTTACCTCTTCTCACTTGTCCTCACTTCCCTCTGGGGCCCCTTCTTCCTTCCCTTTCTCCTATGGTGCACTCTCCTCTCCTATCACATTTCTTCTTCTTCAGCCCTTTACCAGCTTCACCAGTCAGCTTCTTGCCAACTTCCTTTCCCCCCCACATTTTTTTTTATTCTGGCAACAGTAGCGGCCTAAAGCGTCAACTGCTTATTCGTTTTCATAGATGCTGCCTCACCGTATTTTCACCGTCGTTTTGATGTATATGAGATTTTGTTGACTTCAGAATCCTATATACAAGAGGTTCAGCAGATGCTGGGAATCCAGAGCAATACACACAAAATGTTGGAGGAACAGAGCAGGTTAGGCAGCATCTATGGAAGCGAGTAACAATGTGCTTCCCTTTCAGCATTGTTGACAATATTTTTATGCCAAGAAAAACTGAATTATTTCTGATATTTTTGATAAAAATAAATAGCTCTAAACTGTGTAAAAGAAAGTGCTTTTTGGTTCCTTACTTCAAAGATTCAAGAACAGTTACTACCCTTCAACCATCAGGCTCTTGAAGAAAAGAGGTAACTGCACTCATTCTATTTCTGATATTCCCACAACCAATGATCTCACTTTAAGGACTCTTTACCTTTTATTTCATGCTTTAATCATTTATTGTTATTTATATTTATATTTGCATAGTTTGTTGTCTTCTATATCCCTGCTCTTTCATTGATCCTGTTTACATCTATTCTATAGATTTGCTGAGTATGCCCATAGGAAAATGAACCTCAGGGTTGAATGTGTTGACTTGTATGTATTCAAATAATAAATTTTACTTTGAACTTTGAGATTCAAAGCACATTTTTATCAAAGCATGTATCAATAGACAATCCTGAGATTCATCTTTCCAAAGACAGTCATGAAAGAAAGCCCATTCAAAGAAAAACATCAAACTCAACATGCTAAAAAAAATGTATTAGATAATTAAAAAAAGTGAAAAATACAGACTATAAAACACCAAAGGCACAAAGTCATTGAAAAAGTCCAGGCATATTCAGTCCAGTTCAGTATAGTTCAATCTAGCACTATATTGTTTGTTTACTGCAGGTCGCAGAATCAGTCCCTCCTGATTAAAATCATACAAAACAGCATCAAAAAAGGAGTGACCAAAAACTAGAAACAAATCATAACATGAGCCGCAGAGTTCAATCCATTCCAATCCTTCAGTATTCAAAAAATGCTTCCTCCAGTGTGTGATCTTACATTCATGAATGTATACTGGAATAGATCAGCTCATGCCAAGGGTTTCAGTGTTGCTTGAGTTGAAGGATTCAGCCTACGTTCTAAATAGAACTTTAAGTGATCATTTGTGATACATTACACTTAGTGGCCAATTTGTTAGCCCTGTACCTAATATTGTTGCTATTGAGTGTATGTTCATGTTATTCTGCCTTTTTAGCGCATCCGCTTCAAGGTTTGACATGTTGAGCAATCAGAGAAGCTGTGCTGTGCACCAATGTTGTCACGTGGTCATTTTTGTTACTGTCACCATCCTGTCAGCCTGAACCAGTCTAGGCATTCTCCTCTAACCACTCTCAGTAACAAGACCATAAGAATTGGAGCAGAATTGAGTCCACTCTGCCATTTCATCATGGTTGATCCTGGATCCCGTTCAACCCTATACACCTGCCATCTCACCATATCCCTTGATGCCACGAGCAATCAGAAAGCTTTCTACAACCACTCTGAATATACCCACGGACTTACCTCCACCACAGTCAGTGGCAGACCATTCCACAGATTCACCACCCTATGACTAAGATAATTCCTCTTTAACCTGTTCTAAAAAGGCCGTATCTCAATATTGAGACTCTGCCCTCCAGTTCTGGATAGTTCACCTGAGGAAACATCTTTCTCCACATCCACTTAACTGGTCCTTTCGATATTCAGTAGGGTTCAACGAGATCCGCTTGCGTTCTTCTAAATTCTAGTGAGTACAAGCCAAAAGCTGCCAAATGTTCCTCGTATGTTAACCCCCTTCATTCCTGGAATCATCCTCATGAACTTACTCTGAATTCTCTCCAATGACAACACACCCTTTCTGAGATATGGGGCCCAAGACTGTTCACAATACTCCATGTGCAGACCGACTGGTGTCTTATGAAGCTTCAGCATTATCTCCTTGTTTTTATATCCTATTCACCTTGAAATAAATTAACCTTAAAAGAATCTTGCACAGGAAGATCTACACATCTGATGTTTGAACCTTCTCCCCATTTAGATAACAGTCTGCACTTTTGTTCCTATTACCAAAATGCATTATCATAAATTTCCCAATACTGTTTTACACCTGCCACTTCTCTGCCCATTCTTCCAATTTGTCTAAGTCCTGCTGCAATTGCATTGCTTCCTCAGCACTACCTACCTCTCCACCTATCTTCATAACGTCCGCAAATTTTGTCACAAAGCCATCAATTCCACTATCTAAATCCATGACAAACAATGTGAAAAGTAACAGTCCCGTTATTGACCCCCAAGGAACACCACTAGACACTGGTAGCAATCAAGTAAAAGCCCCCTTTATTCCCACTCACTGCCTCCTGCCTGTCAATCATTCCTCTATCCATGCCAGTATATTTCCTGTAACACCATAGAATTTTCTCTTGTAAAGCGGCCTCATGTGAAGCACCTTATCAAATGCCTTCTGAAAATCTAAGTAAATGACATCCACTACCTTGCCTTCATCCACCCTGTTTGTTACTTCCTCAAAGAATTCTATCAATTTTGTCAGGCAAGATTTCACTTTTTATTATTTGTCTCCAAGTAATCTGAAATCTTATCCTTAACAACATACTCCAACATTTTCCCAACCATTGAGGTTAGGGTAACTGACAAATAATTTCCTTTCTTTTGCCTTCTTCCCTTCTTAAAGTGTGGAGTGATATTTGTGAATTTCCATTCCTCCGGTACTATGCCAGAATCAAGTGATTCTTGAAAGATCAAGTCCAATTCATCTGATATCTCTTCAACAACCTCTTTCAGGACACTGGGATGTAGTCCATCTGGTCCAGGTGATTCAGACCTTAGACTTTGTAAAAGCAATGGCATTTCCTCCTGCTCCTTGACACTCACAGACCTTTGTCATACAGCTGGTTGTCTTCTACAGTAAAGACTGAAGCAAAGCATTTATTTAATTCATCTGCCATTTTTTGTTCTCCATACTACTTCACCAGCATAATTTTCCAGTGGTCCAATATCAACTCTTACCTCCCTTCTGTTCTTTATATTACTGAAAAAAACATTTAGTATCCTGCTTTATATTATGGGCTAGTTTGCCCTCATATTTAATCTTTTCTCTTATGGATTTTTAGTTGACTTTTGCTGGATTTTAAAAGTACCCCAATCATTCAAATTCCCACTCATTTTTGCTATGTTATATGCCCCTTCCTTGGCTTTTATTCAGTCTTTAACTTCCCTTGTCAGCCATGGATTCCCTATTCCTGCCACTTGACAACAACTTCTTCTGTGGGACATATCTGTCCTGCGCCTTATGAACTGTACCCAAAAAACTTCAGCCACCTCTGTCCTGTTGTCATCCCCACCAATATCCTCCTCCAATCCACCTGAGAAAGCTCCTCTCTCATTCTTCTGTAATTCCCTGTATTCCATTGCGATACTGATATATACGTCTTATTCTTCTCCCTCTCAAACTGCAGTATGAATTCAGTCATATTATGATCACTGCCTCCTAAGCGTTCCTTTATGTTAAGCTGACTATTAAAATCTGGGTTATTACACAACACCCAATCTAAAATAACCATTCACTGAGTAGACTCAAGCACAAGCTGCTCTACAAAGTCATTTCGTAGGCATTCAACAAATTCCCTCTCTTGTTATCCAATACCAACTGGTTTTCCCAATAGCCCTGTGTATTAAAGTCCCCCATTACAATTGTAACATTACCCTTATTACATGCTCTTTCTCGCTCCCTTTATAATCTCAACTTTGAAATATTAGCTACTATTTGGAAGCCTATATATTCCTATAATTTTCTTTTTACCCTTGCAGTTTCTTAACTCTACCCACAAAGATTTGACATTCTCTGACCCTATGCAACCTCTTTCTAAAGATGTATTCCATCTCTTACCATAGAGCCTCACCACCACCTATGCCCTCCTGCCTGTCCTTTTAATACAACGCATATCCTTAGATGTTAAGCTCTCAACTATGACCTTCTTTCAGTTATTCTCAGTGATGCTCACAGAGTCATACTGACCAATCTCTAACTGCGCCATGAGTTCATCCACCT
Organism: Hypanus sabinus; assembly: GCF_030144855.1. NCBI lineage: Eukaryota > Metazoa > Chordata > Chondrichthyes > Myliobatiformes > Dasyatidae > Hypanus > Hypanus sabinus. The sequence continues at coordinate 89,191,382 of NC_082719.1, forward strand.
TATTCTGAATGCTGCGTGCATTTAAATACAACAGCTTCATTCCTGAATTCTTTGCCCTTTTGAATTTTGCCTCTGTGGTACAACTTAACTTTTTGTTCGGTTTGCAGTTCTACCCAATCATTAGCTTGTCCTTCCTTATGTTTATGTAACATAATACATCATATACTTGTAAACCTGCCGGCTCATCCTTAGCTCTATCATACTGGTTCCCATCCCTCTGCCATGTTGTTTTAAACTATTCTCAACAACTCTAGCAAACCTGCCTGCTAGGATATTGGTCCCCTTCAGTTTCAAGTGCAAATCATCCCTTTTGTACAGGTCACACCTGTCCCAGAAGAGAACACCAATGATTCAGAAATCTGAATCCCTGCCCCCTGCTCTAATTCTTCAGCCACGTATTTATCTGCCACCTCATTCTCATCCTAATTTCACTGTAGGTAGCAAAGGCAGCAATCCCAAGATAGCTACCCTTGAAATTCTGCTTCTCCGCTCCGTTCCTAACTCCCTTCTGAGCCACAAGGCCAGACTCATTGCCAGAGACACAGCCATTGTTGCAAGGCACAGAACTGCATTCACTGTTTTTTTTTTATTTTTCACACCATCCTCTGTAAACTCTAGAAACCCATCTGAGTGAAAATCCCAGAGATCAGCAGTTTCTGAGATACTCAAACAACCCCATCTGGCACCAAGATTATTCCACGGTCAAAGTCATTTAGTTCTTTGAATCATTTTTCCCTATCTAGATGTTTGGTTTGAACAACAACTAAACCTCTTGACCATGTCTGCATGCTTTTATTCATTGAGTTGCTTCAAGTGTACAGGTGCACCTAATAAAGTGGCCACTTTATAGGTTACATTAAGACATAAATTGTTGTGTTACAACGTTAAGATTTTCACACCCACACATTGTGAAATCAGTTCCTACATGTTTTATAAAGTTATAGTTTATATTAATATCTACAAGCTCATAAACTGTAAATGCACCATTGATCAATCTGTTTGGAGGAGTACCTGAACAATGGATGAAGTGACTACATCCTACCTCCATTGTTACAACCATCCTAGTGAAAAGAAATAATTATCATCATTAAGGAATACCTTAAGGATTACATTGTAAAGCAGCTATGTTTTTGTCTGCTTTGTCATGCTTAATGTTTTCATGTAGGAACAATAAGAAAATCAAAACTTACTGTTTATTATTTTGCATAGATCTATAAAAACTTTTTGTTAGTTAAGGAACGTAAGGTATATTGAATAACTATGTAAATTTCTTAATTAGAACATATGAATTCCTGAAGCAGAGATGTAATTGCTTAACTTTACACACAAAGAGGAAATAACTATAACTGCAGTTTTTATGAGGAAGTCAGAAACATACTTATGGTTTAGGAAGCAAGGAACAAACAGATCTGTAGCAAGTTACAGGGTAGCCAGGAAGGAGCTTAAGACTACACTTAAGAGAGCTGGAGGGGACATGAGAAGGCTTTGTCGAGTAAGAGCAAGGAAAACCTCATGTACATTCTACACATACACGAAGAACAGGAACAGGACTAGAGTGAGAGTAGGACTGATCAGGGGTAGAAGAGTAACTTTGCCTGGAGTTGAAGGAAGTAGGAGTGGTACTTAATGAACACTTTCCTTCAGTAGTCACCAATGAGAAATATTTTGACAAATGTGTGGACAGTGTTGAACAGGCTGATGTGCTGAAACATGTCAACACTTAAAAAAAGAGGATGTGTTAGATCTTTTGAAAAACAATAGAATGGATAAGCTCCTAGTTGGCAGGTGGGGCATGTCCCAGGTTGCTATGGGCAGTGAGAGAGGAGACTATTGAGCCTTTGGTAATAATCTTTGGATACCAACTGGCCACAGGAGTAGGACCAGAAGATTGGAGATTGGCAAATATTATTCCTTTGTTCAAGAAAGATAACAGGGATAATCCTGGGAATTGCAGAACTGAGAGTCTGGCATCAGTGGTAGGAAAACTATCGGAAAATACCCTGAGAGGTTGGATTTATGAGCATTTGGAGAGCATAGTTTGATTAAGGATAGTCAGCATGGCTTTGAGAAGGACAGGTTGTATTCTTTGAATAAATGACAAAACAATTTGATGAAGGCAGAGCAGTGGATGTGGTGTGTAGATGGATTTTAATAAGGTGTTTAACAAGCTTCCCTTTGGTTGACTCATTCAGAAAGTCAGGAGGAATGGGATCTAGCAAAATTTGGCTGTGTCGATTTTGATTTGCCTTGCCCAGAAGGCAGATGGTGGTAATAGATGGTAAGTATTCTGCCTGGAGGTTGATAACCAATGGTTTTCCACAGGAATCTATTCTGGAACCCTTGCTCTTTGTGATTTTTATGACTTTTTGTGACTTTGATGAAAAAGGAGAATAATGGGTTAGTACGTTTGCAGACGAGAAGAAAATGGGTGGTGTTGTGAATGGTGTAGAAGTTTGTTGTAGAGTAAAAAAGAACATTGATAACATAAAACAGAGCTGAGCAAGTCTGATGTGATACACTTCAGAAGGTTGGACATGAAGGTAGAATACAGGCCAGGTTTTTTAGTGGGAAAGAACATTGGAATCATGGAGTACATGTCTACATGTCCCTCAAAGTTACTGCAGAATATAAAAGGTGGTATGTGTATTGGCCTTCATTATTCAAGGATTTGAGTTCAAAAGTTGTGAGGTAAACTTGCAGTGCTATAAAGATTTGGTGAGACCGCATATGGAGTATTGTATTCAGTTCTGGTCACCTCATTATAGGAAGTGTTCTTTATTTAATATTTTAGTAATAATTGAGTAATGTTATAAATATATTTTTATATTAACATAGTAGGTAGGATGCAGAAGCTTTAGAGAGGGTGCAGAGGAGATTTACCAGGTTGCTACCTTGATTAGAGAGTGTGCTATGGCTTTTCTCTTTGTAACAAAGGAGGATGAGAAGTGTACAAGAGAATCTGCAGATGCTGGAAATCTGAGCAACACATACAAAATGCTGGAGGAACTCAGTAGGCCAGGCAGCATCTCTGGAACAAGATACGAGTCGATTTTTGGGCCGAAACCCTTTGGCATGACTGGAGAAAAAAAGCTGAGGAGTAGATTTAAAAGGTGAGAGGAAGGGGGAGAGAAACACAAGGTAACACTGACAAGGACACTGAGCAGTGCAGTAGAACAGAGGGATCTGGAAGTACAGATACAAAATTCCCTAGAAGTGGCGTCACAAGTAGATAGGGTCGTAAGGAGAGCTTTTGGTATATTGGCCTTTATAAATCAAAGTATTGAGTATAAGAGTTGGAATGTTATGGTGAGTTTGTATAACACATTGGTGAGACCGAATTTGGAGTATTGTGTGCAGTTTTGGTCACATAATTACAGGAAGGACATTAATAAGGTTGAAAGAGTGCAGGTTTATATAAGATTTACAAGGTTGATGCTGGGACTTGAGAAACTGAGATACAGCGAAAAGTTGAATAGGTTAGGACTTTATTCCCTGGAGCGTAGGAGAAAGAGAGGGAGTTTGATAGAGGTGTATAAAATTATGATGGGTATAGATAGAGTGAATGCAAGCAGGCTTTTTCCACTGAGGCTAGGGGAGGGAAAAAAAACATAGGTTAAGGGTGAAGGGGAAAAGTTTAAAGGGAACATTGGGGGGCTTCTTCACGCAGAGAGTGGTGGGAGTGTGGAATGAGCTGCCAGCTGAAGTGGTGAATGCGGTTTCACTTTCAACATTTAAGAAAAACTTGGACAGGTATATGGATGAGAGGGGTTTGGAGGGATATGGCCCAGGTGCAGGTCAGTGGGACTAGGGAGAAAAGTGGTTCGGCACAGCCAAGAAGGGCCAAAAGGCCTTTCTCTGTGCTGTAATGTTCTATGGTTCTATGGCAACAGATGAAACCTGGAGGGGGAGGAATGAAGTAAAGAGCTGGGAAGTTGATTGGTGAAAAAGACAGAAGGTCATGGAAGAAAGTAAAAGAGGGGAAGAGCACCAAAGGGAGAAGATGGGCGGGCAAGGAGAAAAGGTGAGGGAGGGAAAACAGAATGGGAAATGGTGAAGGGGTGGGGGCATTACCAGAAGTTTAAGAAAACTATGTTCAGGCCATCAGGTTGGAGGCTACCTAAATTGAATATAAGGTGTCTTTCCAATCTAAGTGTGGCCTCATCATGATAGTGGAGAGAGCCATGGATAGACATATTGGAATGGAAATGAGAAGTGGAATTAAAATGGGTGGCCACTGGGAGATCCTGCTTGTTTTGGTGGTTGGAGCCTAGTTGCTCAGACAAAATGTTGGAGAAACTCAGCAGGCCAGGCAGCATCTATGTAAAAAAGTACAGTTGATGTTTTGGGCCAAAACCCTTCAGCAGGAATCTTTTGAAGTGCCTGAGCTGGAGTTACACACTGACTACAGTTCTTTGTGGGAATGGAACCCGCGCTCGGGGTTTCACAACTCGCCGTTGTTCGGCACGCCAAGGGCTCGGCCTTAAGAGTTCAGCTCGGCTTTGGAGGACTAGGATCTTGGGGCTCTGGAGACGGGTGAATCGAAGGTCAGTATCCCGGACGGATGTGTCATGGGAGCTGGAACATCTTTGGCTATGTGTCCAGAGATGAGACCTTTGGGCACAGAGATCAAGAAAAGTGACACAGTGGACTTTTAACATCATAACCCAGCGAGTTGTTTGTTATGTCTCCCCTCTCACTGTAAAATGGAGACATTGATGCACCATCAATAACTCTCAGAGACATGAGTTAAGGTAGGCTTTTATTGGCTGGAAGAAAGCACAAGCAGCAAACGACCACCACACAACGTCCTGGAGACTGAGGAAGGAGCAGTGCCTCCAATCACCTTTATACAGGGGTCTGTGGGAAGAGCCACAGGAGCAGTCAGCAGGAGGAGCGTGTCCAGACAGGTATATATAGATCACCACAGACATCTCTTTCTCCCTTATTAGGGAGAGAGAGAGCCTGTGGTATGTTGAATACCGGGTGAACAATGTAGTCTTTGCAGAGCTGCAAGTCTGTGTCTTTATCATTGCTTTTGCTCACTCTTGAGAGCTAGGTGATGGTTGCTTTCTTTTCTCAGTGGGGGAAGGGAGAATTGTGCTTGCTGCCGCTTACATGGAGGGGAGCTGGGGGGGTGGACTTTCGGGTTCTAACATTTAACTGCCATTCATTCTTTGGGGCACTTCTCTGTTTTTGTGGATGGTTGTGAAGAAAAAGCATTTCAAAATGTATATTGTATACATTTCTCTGACATTAAATGTACCTTTGAAACCATTCAGAAAAAAAAGCTGAGGAGCAGAGTTAAAGGATGGGGGAGAGGAGAGAGAAACACCAGGTGACAGGTGAAACCTGGAGGGGGAGGGATGAAGTGAAGAGCTGGGAAGTTGATTAGTGAAAGAGACAGAAGGCCATGGATGAAAGAAAAAGGGGCGGGGAAGGGCACCAGAGAGAGGCAATGAATGGGCAAAGAGATAAGGTGAGCGAGGGAAAATGGGGTGGGAAATGGTAAGTGGGGGGGTTGGGTGTCATTATAGGAAGTTTGAGAAGTCGATGTTCATGCTATCGGGTGTTCCAAACGGAACACAAGGTGTTGTTCCTCCAACCTAAGTGTGGCCTAATCCCAACAGTGGAGGAGGCCATGGATGGGCATATCGGAATGGGAATGGATGGACAGCCAGAGACATTTTCCCAGGGTGTAAATGACTAATGCCGGCTGCTGGCGTAGTGGCATCAGTGCCAGACTTTGGAGTGAAGGCTCCAGGGTTCGAATCCAGCCAGCTCCCTTGCACGCTTTCCATCTGTGCTGGGTTAAGCATCTAGCTAGCAACTCGGCCTCATAGAAACAAGAAAGCCTGCTAAAAAAAAAATGCCATCACGACAACGTCCTGATGATTTTAATGAGATTGAAGGAAATTGTAGGGGCATGTCCTAGGTGGATTTTTTCACACAGAGGGTGATAGGTGTATGGACACGCTGCCATGTGTAGTGGTAGGGGCAGATATATTAGGGACATTTAAGAGACTCTTAGATAGGAAAATTCACTGACAGAAAAATACAGGACTGTGTGCAAGGAAGGGTTAGATTGATTGTAGATAGAGTAGGTTAAGTGTGGACATTTAACATTGTGGACCAAATGGCCTCTGCTGTGCTTTACAACTCTATGTTCTATTATCACAATGGCTAAAATAGAGAAGAAAATAAGTGAGAGACAATTTAATCAAATTATATGAAGACATCAGATAGAAATGGATTGTGCTTAAATAAACACAAAAATAACTGATGACAAACTAATAAAGAAACTAATAGATATTTATAGAAAATCAAATATTGGCCAAGAATTACTGAACAACAAATACAATTCTGATTTTCAAATAAAGAATTAATTCGCTAAACAAATAAGTTTAACATCAGCAACAGGAAACACAGATATGATTTTAACTAGGTTGAGCATTAGATAAAAATATGGACAAACAAGAGAAAATCTGCAGATACTGGAAATCTGAGCAAATGCTGGAGGAACTCAGCAGGCCAAGAATACATGGAAAAGAATACAGTTGAAATCCACAGATTACGTTAAATTGGGAGAATGCAGCTAAATGAAAGGCTGGACCATTAATTAAGAAGACATAAATAAACTTACAAATTCTGATTATTAGTTGTGAGATTTTTATATATGTATTGAATAAGATGGTCACTTATTTCCTGAAATATAAGCGAATAATGCGGAGGTGCGAAAAGATATGAAATGTAGAAAAATAAACATAGTTGCTCTAATGGGACTGGATATGGCTGAAAAGGAGAGAATAGAGTCTCAAAGTACTGAGATTAACAACTAAAGGAAAAAAGTATGGTGACAGCTTGATGATGTCAATTTGGGACAATGCCGGGAATATTTGTACAATTCTGATTCTCACAGAGGAAAAAGAAGATCAATAAATCAATAAGGAACCTAAGAACCAGGGGCAAGACTAGGCCACTTGATTCCTCACTCATGCTTGATGATCCAGTAAGGTCGTGACTGATCAAATCTTTGGAACCAAGTTTATCCTCCTGCTTAGCTCCCAATATCCTGAATTCTCCAGAGCCCAAGAAACTAAAACATATCTGCCTTGAACCTCAGGACTCAACATTCAAAATCATCTAGGCATAGAAAATATCAAGGACCCATTTTAAGCTCTTCCTTTTTGACTTGTCCTCTTACACAAGTATCATTAGATCATAAGGTATAGATGCAGAATCAGGCCATCAAATCTGTTCCACCATTCAAACATAACTGATTTATTATCCCTCTCAACCCCATTCTACTGCCTCCTCTCCGTAATCTCTGATGACCTTGTTAATCAAAAAACAATCAACCTCTTCTTTAAATGTACACAGTGATTTTGCCTCTGCAGCCACCTGTGGCAATGAACTCCAGAGATTCATTACCTTCTAGCTAAATAAATTCCTCCTCAAATCTGTTCTAAAAGGACATCCTGAAGTATCCTGAGGTAAGACCATAAGACAGAATTAGGCCATCTGACCCATTGAGTCTGCTCCATCATTTCATCATGACTGATCTAATTTTCCTCTCAGATCTGATCTCCTGCCTTCTCCCTGTATCTCCTCATCACTGACCAATCAAGAATCTATCAGCCTCTACTTTAAAAAAATATATAAAGATGGCTATTACAGCTGCCAGTGGCAAAGAATTCCACAGATTCACCACACTCTGGCTAAACAAATTCTTCCTCATCTCCATTATGCCCCTCTATTCTGAGGCTGTGTCCTCTGGTCAGATTCTCCCACCATCCTCTCCATGTCTACTCTACCAAGGACTTTCACCATTCTATGGGTTTCAATGAGATCACCCCTCATTGTTCTGAATTATTGTGAATACAGGCCCAGAGCCATCAAACGCTCTTCATATGACAAGCTGTTCAATCCTGGAATCATTTTTGTGAATCTCCTTTGAACCCTCTCTGGCTTCAGCAAATCCTTTCTAAGATAAGGGGCACAAAACTGTTCATGAGATGCCTCACTTGTCGATTTCCTTAGCAAATGATATGTCCATCTTCCCAGGAACTTCAGAAATTATTGTATGTTGTCAGAAGTGGCATCAAACAGCAGAGACAAGCAGCAAGGATACCAGGCAAATTTTCTAAGAGTTAGGTCATCTTGAACTTGACTTTGTGAATAGTGCAGGTGTTTTTGTAAGTGTGAATTTGTAATTTTCAGAGCTGACAGTTATGAGTGAGGAATGCCTTGAGAATGGAAACTTGCAACAGCATTAATCTTGCAGGAACAGTTAAGTAAAGAATATCTCTCTGTGAAACCTTGGTGGAGAAGACTTCTAGTAACACCTTCTTCTGCTCTTTGCTCTTTTCTTAACTGAATAATATGAAAGCATTTTCCAATGTTTCTTATAAGAATATATTCCATTCACACAAAGCTACAATGATTCTGTTTAATTATGTTTTATTTTTCTAAGTGCTTATTTATTATATCCAAAACAATAATTACATTTCCCAATGACTGAAATTGAAGAAATTAGGACACAGTTTATTGTTTTCACTTTCTACCACCTTACCCAATCATTTACATGTTACATTTGCTACTTTCCGATCTGTAGGGTCATTTAGAGATGCAGGCGTGGCAAACCAATGGCATGTGTACCCAAGATGTCACATGCTAAAATTTCATTCCCACGTGGCATGCAGTGCAGAGCTTTGATTTTTTTTAAATCCTACTGATAGTAGAAAAAATATACATAATGGTGATCTTTATAGCCGAATGAAGTAATGAATGGTTTATTTTACAACCAGAGAGCAGTGAGATGTTTTCACAGGAATAGTAAGGCAATGAAAACATGTAAATATTTTATATAATTCATCCTTTTTTTCAATAAAAAAGATAATCACCAATTTTGGCACATGCTCTGAAAAAGTTTTGACAGCTCTGTTCTAGGGACTTATGCACAATGTCAATCATTGCTACCACTATCTTCACAACCAACAATTCCAGAAGGTCAAAGGGCTTAGGATATCATGTCAAAAGACTTGGAAACTTTTTTTCCCATGAGCTTGTTTAGTATGGTTTACCTCAATGATATGATGTTTTTAGGTTGCCAGGTTTATTTTGCCTGTTTTTTTTTCTTTATAACATATCTAACTAAATAAGTTAAACATGGTATTAGATTAATATTAAAAATTGTTTGGTTTCCAAAAATAAAGTCATGGGCTTTCACAAAGGAGAATTTTAGAAATCAGCTGAAAATTTTCCATCCTTGATTTGTATCTTAATGTTCAACTCTAAAGATAGCTGTGAAATATTTGTTTAACTTCTTTCCTTACTCCCTGGGACTAATAAACCAGGCTCAGCATGTGAGGCATTCGTGTTTACTTTTAGTGGTGTGCCTTAAACCTTGCATACGGTACTTGTAAACATTTTTATATTTCATTTCCTTGTTTTTATTCCTTTTCAAATGTGTAAGAAAGTTCAAAGAAAGTGAGGGCTTAATTCCTGAAAAATAATTGGCACAGTGAATTGAAAACTTTAAATAAAGTCTCTCTACATGTGAAATTTAGAGGGTAGGAGACAGATTTAATTGCAAAGGAGATTAGGAGGGGAAGGATCTACAGTAATGCCAGCATGTAGAAAACTGACCTCTGAATCAGGAAGTTATTGGTTTTAAGTTGCACTCGGGAGACTTCAGGCCACTACCTAGAATGGCTTTTTATTACTAAGTATGCAGCCTTCAGGATGAGACTTCAGAGGAAAGGAGCAATAAAAAAACTCTAATGGCATTACTCATAGAAGACAAATAATTACAAGTCCACTTGTGAGGTATCTGGCAGAGAGTCAAGATAAAGAGAATGCATTCCAATTAGTGAGACGTGACAAGTGGTGCCCTCAAAGATATGCATTGGGATGTTTCCTGCTTCTTAGTTAGCTGATTAAAGGAATGACAACTAGAAAACTATTAGATTCATGTTTAGAGAGAACATTACCTACAGATTGATTCAATAAGATTGAAAGAGTACAGAGTAAATTTACAAGGAAGTTGCTGGGACTTGAGGACCTAAATTACAGGGAAAGGTTGATTAGTTAGGACTCTATTCGCCCGAGCACAGGGTAATGAGAGAAGATTTAATAGAGGTGAACAAAATTATGAGGGGCTTAGATACGGTAAATGCCAGCAGGCTTTTTCATCTGAGGTCGGTTGAGAGGTCATATTCTATGAGTGAAAGGTGAAATATTTAGAGGAAACCTAAGGGATAACTTTGTCACTCAGGGTGTGGTGCAAGTGTGGAATGAGCCAGTGGAAGTGGTGAATGTGGGTTCAATTGTATAAGAGAAATTTGGATAGAAACATGGATTAGTGGGGTATTAAAGGCTATGGTCTGGGTGAAGATTGATAGAACGAGACAGATTAATAGTTGTGCACAGACTAGATGGGCCAAAGGGCCAAAGGTAGGTGGCGTTGTGGATAATGAAGTAGGTTTCCAAAGCTTGCAGAGAGATTTAGGCCAGTTAGAAGAGTGGGCTGAACAATGGCAGATGGAGTTTAATAGTGATAAGTGTGAGCTGCTACATTTTGGTAGGACTAATCAAAACAGGACATACATGGTAAATGGTAGGGCATTGAAGAATGCAGTAGAACAGAGTGATCTAGGAAAAATGGTGCATAGTTCCCTGAAGGTGAAATCTCATTTGGATAGGGTGGTGAAGAAAGCTTTTGGTATGTTGGCCTTTATAAATCAGAGCATTGTGTATAGGAGTTGGGTTGTAATGTTAAAATTGTACAAGGCATTGGTCAGGCCGAATTTGGAGTATTGTGTATAATTCTGGTCACTGAATTATAGGAAAGATATCAACAAAATAGAGAGATTACAGAGAAGATTTACTAGAATGTTACCTGGGTTTCAGCACCTAAGTTACAGGGAAAGGCTGAACAAGTTAGGTCTTTATTCTTTGGAGCATAGAAGGTTGAGGGGGGACTTGATGGAGGTAGTTAAAATTATGAGGGGGATAGATAGAGTTGACATTGATAGGCTTTTTCTATTGAGAGTAGGAGAGATTCAAACAAGAGGATGTGAGTTGAGAGTTGGGGACAAAGGTTTAAGGGTAACACAAGGAAGAATTTCTTTACTCAGAGAGCAGTAGCTGTATGGAAAGAGCTTCCAGTAGAAGTGGTAGCGGCAGGTTCAGTATTGTCATTTAAAGTAATATTGGATAGGTATATGGACAGGAAAGAAATGGAGGGTTATGGGCTGAATGCAGGTCAGTGGGACTAGGTGAGAGTAAGCGTTCGGCGTGGACTAGAAGGGCCGAGATGGCCTGTTTCTGTGCTGTAATTGTTATATGGATATATGGTTATGTGTTGTAGTGCTCTCTGACTATATTGGAATAATATACATTCAGTGGCCATTTTATCAGGTACCTCCTGTAACTATTAAAATGGCCACTGAGTGTACTGTACAGTATGGTAGTCTTCTGCTGCTGTAGCCCATCCACGTCAAGTTTCAATAAGCTGTGCATTCAGAGATGCTCTTCTGCATACCGCCATGCTAATAGACAATCGACAATAGACAGTAGGTGCAGGAGTAGGCAATTTGGCCCTTCTAGCCAGCACCACCATTCACTGTGATCATGGCTGATCATACACAATCAGTACCCCGTTCCTGCCCTCTCCCCATATCCCTTGACCCTGCTATCTATAGGAGCTCTATCTAACTCTCTCTTGAATGCATCCAGAAACTTGGCCTCCACTGCCTTCTGGGGCAGAGCATTCCACATATCCACCACTCTCTGGGTGAAAAAGTTTTTCCGCAGACCTGTTCTAAATGACCTACCCTTTATTCTTAAACTGTGGCCTTTAGTTCTGGACTCACCCATCGGTGGGAACATGCTTTCTGCCTCCAGTGTGTCCAATCCCTTAATAATCTTATAGGTTTCAATCAGATCCCCTCTCATCCTTCTAAATTCCAGTGTATACAAGCCCAGTCGCTCTAATCTTTCAACATATGACAGTCCCGCCATTCCGGGAATTAACCTTGTGAACCTACGCTGCACTCCCTCAATAGCAAGAATGTCCTTCCTCAAATTTGGAGACCAAAACTGCACACAATACTCCAGGTGGGATCTCACCAGGGCCCTGTACAGCTGCAGAAGGACCTCTTTATTCCTATACTTAATTCCTCTCGTTATATGAGCCAGCATGCCATTAGCTTTCTTCACTGCCTGCTGTACCTGCATGCTTGCTTTCATTGACTGATGTACAAGAACACCTAGATCTCGTTGTACTTCCCCTTTTCCTAACTTGACTCCATTTAGATAGTAATCTGCCTTCCAGTTCTTGCCACTAAAGTGGATAACCTCACATTTATCCACATTAAACTGCATCTGACATACATTTGCCTACTCACCCAACCTGTCCAAGTCACCCTGCATTCTCATAACATCCTCCTGACATTTCACACTGCCACCCAGCTTTGTTTCATCAGCAAATTTGCTAATGTTACTTTTAATCCCTTCATCTAAATCATTAATATATATTGTAAACAGCTGCAGTCCCAGCACCGAACCTTGCGGTACCCGATTGGTCACAGCCTGCCATTCCGAAAGGGACCCGTTAATCACTACTCTTTGTTTCCTGTCAGCCAGCCAATTTTCAATCCATGTCTGTACTCTGCCCCCAATACCATGTGCCCTAATTTTGTCCACTAATCTCCTAAGTGGGATTTTATCAAAAGCTTTCGGGAAGTCCAGGTACACTACATCCACTGGCTCTCCCTTGTCCATTTTCATAGTTACATCCTCAAAAAACTCCAGAAGATTAGTCAAGCATGATTTTCCCTTCATAAATCCATACTGACTCGGACTGATCCTTCTACTGCTATCCAAATGTGTCATAATTTCCTCTTTTATAATTGACTCCAGCATCTTTCCCACCACTGACGTCAAGCTAACTGGTCTATAATTCCCTGTTTTCTCTCTCCCTCCTTTCTTGAAAAGTGGGACAACATTAGCCACCCTGCAATCAGCAGGAACTGTTCCGGAATCTACAGAACATTGGAAAATGATTACCAATGTCTCCAGGATTTCCACAGCCATCTCTTTAAGTACCCTGGGATGCAGACCATCAGGTCCCAGGGACTTATCAGCCTTCAGACTCAACAGTCTATCCAATACCGTTTCTTGCCTGATATAAATTTCCTTCAGTTCATCCTTTACCCTAGTTCCTTTGGCCACTATTATATCTGGGAGATTGTTTGTGTCTTCCCTAGTGAAGACAGATCCAAAGTACCTGTTCAACGCATCTGCCATTTCCTTGCTCCCTATAATAAATTCACCGTTTCTGTCTTCAGTGGCCCAATTTTGGTCTTAACTATTTTTTTGTTATTCACATACCTCAAGAATCTTTTCCTATCCTCCTTTATATTCTTGGCTAGTTTACCTTTGTACCTTATTTTTTCTTGGCTTATTGCCTTTTTTGTTATCTTCTGTTGCTCTTTAAAAGCTTCCCAGTCCTTTGGTTTCCCACTCATCTTTGCTATGTTATACTTCTCTTTTATTTTTATGCTGCCATTTACTTCCCTCGTCAGCCACAGCCACCCCTTACTCCCCTTAGGATCTTTCTTCCTCTTTGGAATGAACTAATCCTGCACCTTCTGCATTATTCCCAGAAATACCTACCATTTTTGTTCCACTGTCTTCCCTGCTAGGGTATTGTTCTATTGAACTTTGGCCAGCTCCTCCCTCATAGCTCCATAGTTCCCTTTGTTCAACTGTAATACTGACACATCTGATTTTCCCTTCTCCTTCTCAAATTGTAGGGTAAAACATATCATATTATGGTCACTACCTCCTAATGGTTCCTTTACCTCGAGGTCCCTGATCAAATCCAGTTCATTACAGTAGGTAATGAGTAGTTATTTGAGTTATTGTCACCTTCCTGTCATCTTAAACCAGTCTGGTCATTCTCTTCCAACCCCTCTCATTTATAAGGCACTTTCATCCACAGAAATGCCATTTACTAGGTGTGTGTGTGTGTGTTTTTTTTTGTTTTCCACACTATTCCCAGTAAACTTTAGAGACTGTTGTGCAGAAAAATCCTATATAAAGTGATAGGACACTCAAATGGTATGTTGTCTCCCAGATGCCAGAGTTAGGGTTGTCTCAGATCACATTCACAGTATTTTGGAGGGGGAGGGAGAGCAGCCAGACATCTTGGTACTTATTGGTACCAATGACATAGGAAGGAAAAGCAAAGAGGTCCTGAAAAGAGAAAGAGCCAGGTAGGAAGCTGAGAAGCAGAACCTGTAGGGTAGTAATTTCTGGATTGCTGCCTGTGTCACACAACAATGAGGGCAGAAACAGGATGATTTAGCAGATTAATGCATGGCTGAGAACCTGGTATAGGTGGCAGGGCTTCAGGCTCTTGGACCATTGGGATCTCTTCTAGAGGAGGTATGATCTGTTCAAAAGTGACGGGTTGCACCTAAACTCAAGGGGGTCCAATATTCTCATGGACAAGTTTGTTAGAGCTGTTGGGGAGGGTTTAAACTAATTTGGCTAAGGGGTAGAAACCGGAGTGAAGGAACTCAGGATAGGTCAGATGGTAAAGAAAAGAACAAAGATATCATGCAGTCAGACTGTCAGGAAGAGCAAGCAGATTTGCAGCCAGACAAAATTGCAGCCAGCAAGGTGAATATCAGTGCATTAGGGATACAGAATCAAAAGGAGTAGTGAATACAACACTCGAAGTGTTATATCTCAATGCACAGAGTATAAGAAATGAGATGGATGATCCCTTTTGCACTATGACAGATTGTCAGGTATGATGTTATGGCCAGCACTAAATCATGGCTGAAGGATGGCTGTGATTGGGAGCTGAATGTCCAAGATTGCATGTTATATAAGAGGGATAGAAAGGTAGGCAGAGGGGGTAACATAGCTCTGCTGGTAGAGAATGGCATCAATTCAGTAGAAAGATGTGACATAGGATCAGAGGTTATTGAAACTTCACAGGTTGTGTTGAGAAACTGCAAGGATAATAGGACCCTGATGGCAGTTTCCCAAGACTAGATGGGATGTGGACCACAGAATACAATGGGAAATAGAAAAGGCAAATAAAAAGTCAATGTTATAATAGTCATGGAAGATTTAAAATTGCATGTCGATAGGGAAAATCAGATTGATATTGGATCTCAAAAGAGTGAGTTTGTTGAATGCATACAAAATGGCTCTCAGGGCAGTTTGTTGTTGAAGCTACTAGGGGATCAGCTTTACTGGATTGGATGTTATGTAATAAATCAGGTAACAAGGGAGCTTAAGGTAAAGGAGTACTTTGGAAGCAGTGATCACAATAGGATTGATTTCGACTTGAAATTTGATGGGGGAAAGTAAAGTCTGACATAACAGTTTTTCAGTGGACTAAAGGAAATTACAGTGGTATGAGAGAGGAGTTGGCCAAAGTAAATTGGAAGGAGATGTTGGCAGGGATGATAGCAGAGCAGCAATGGCCTGAGTTTCTGAGAAAAATGAGAAAGCTACAAGATAGATGCATTCCAAAAATGAAGAAATACTCAAACGGCAAAATAGTACAACTGTGGCTGACAAGGGAATTCAAAGCTAATGTAAAAGCAAAAGAGAGGACATACAACAAAGCAAAATTTATCAGGAAGATAAAGGATTGGGAAGCTGTTAATAGCCCACAGAGAGCAACTAAAAGAATCATTAGGAGGGAAAAGATGAAATATGAAAGAAAGCTGGCAAACAATATCAAGTATATAAAAAATAAAAGAGAACCAGTGGAAAAGAACTGCTAGAAAATGCTGGGAAAATAATAACAGAGGACAAGAAGATGGCAGATGAACTAAATGAGTATTTTGCATCAGTCTTCACTGGGGAAGACACTAGCATAGTGCCAGATGTTGAAGGATGTGAGGGAAATGCAGTAAGTGCAGTTACCGTTACAAGGGAGAAGGTGCTCAAAAAGCTGAAAGAATTAAGGGTATATAAATCATCCAGACCAGATGAACTGTACTCTAGGATTCTAAAAGAGGTAGTGGTAGAGATTGTGGATGCATTGGTAATGATCTTACAAAACTCATTGGACTCTGACATGGCACCAGAGGACTGTAAAATTACAAATGTATCCACTCGTTAAGAAAGAAGGGAGACAGAAGAAAGGAAATTATAGACCAGTTAGCCTGACCTCAGTGGTTGGGTAGATGTTGGAGACAATTGTTAAGCATGTGGTTCTGGAGTACTTGGTGACAGGTTCTGGAGACAAGGTGCCACAGATGAGGCTGTCGGCCAAGTTAAGAGCCCATGATTTGAGCATTGGCTGATTGTTAGGAGGCAATGAGTGGGAATAAAAGGCTCCTTTTCTGATTGGATTAGTGGTGTTCAATGTTGAGACTGCTTCTTTTTATATCAATGATTTAGATGTTGCAAATGATGGCTTTGATGCCAAGTTTGTAGATGATATGAAGGTTGATAGAGGGACAGATAGTGTTGAGGAAACAGGTATGTCCGGAGTGATTGGGTTCTTTAATGATGTATGCATGTGTCCCCTGCTTTACAAAGGTAGAGCGTTCCTATGAAACCTTTCTTAAGCCAAAATGGCATAAAGCAAAGAACAATTAATCTATATGAGAAAAATTTTCGTAAAAGTAAAAATCCTCTTTGTAATGTGAAAACCGGATACTAATGTAGGTCTTTTGTAAAAGCGTAGTGGCGTAAAATGGACAATCGTAAAGCGGGGGACACCTGTGTCGCCTTTTTGAGGAATCACCTTTTGGCAATGTCCTCGATGTTGGAGCTGGCTGAGTTTGCAATTCTCTGGAATTTTTTTCTGATCCAGTTTGGAGGCATCGCCATACCATATCAGACAGTGATGCAACCAATTATAATGCTCTCCACAGTACATCTGTAGAAATTTGCTGGAGTCTTTGGTAAAATACCAAGTCTCCTCCAACTCCTAATGGAATACAACTACCTTCTTTGTTATTGCATCAATACGTTGGGCTCAAGAGTGATCTTCAGAGTAGTTGACATCCAGGCACTTGAAAATGTTCGCCCTTTCTTCTTGGTCTTGGTCAATTCCTACCCAGAATATTGTTTTAATATTTGAGTAAAGAGCAGAAGCAACATAATTCCATCACACTGAAAGTTTAAAGCTGTGAATTCAGATTGCATGAGTTTAGCCTGTACTCCCTTGAATTTAGGAAATTATAATATATTATTAAAATGATAAAGAAGATTCAGAAGGATAGATATAGATGAATAGTTTCCTTTAGTTTTAAAATTATGACCAGGTAGCCAAGGAATGAAATTAGCCATTTCTGCTCCAAAAAGAAATCTTGCTTGATTGCAATTGTCAAACACTGATCGTGTACTCAATAACCACATTAATAGATACACCTGCACACCTAGTTATTAATGCAAATATCTAATCAGCCAATCATGTGTCAAGAGCTCAATAAATCATGCAAACATGGTTAAGTTGTTTTTCAGACCTAAGATCAGAATGAGGAATAAATGTGAGCTAAGTGGCTTTGACCATGGAATGATTCTTGGTGCTAGATGGAGTGGTAATCTCTTTCACCAATCAATATTCCACCTTTTTACTTCACCTCACCCCCCTCCACTTCTCCCAGTTTTACCTATCACCTGCCACCCTGTGCTCTTTCCTCTGCTCCCCCTAACTTCTTGCCCTGATTTCTCATAATTTTTCCAGTTCTGATGAAGGGTCTCAGCCCGAAACACCGACTGTTTAGTAATTTAAATAGCTGCTGCCTGATCTGCTGAGTTCCTCCAGTATTTTCTGTATTTTCCTTTGGTGTGGTTTGAGTATAGCATAAACTGCTGATTTTCACGCACAACAGTCTCCAGAGTTCACAGAGATTGGTACAAAAAGCAAAAGGAACCATCCAGTGAGCAGAAGTGCATCTCTGGACATTTAGCACACTGAATCTTTATGTGGATGGGCTACAGACGCAAAAGATCATGAACATAGACTTAGTGGCCACTTTATCAAGTACAGGAGTAATAAGGTGACCACTAACTGTAGAGTTATCATTTTCATTAAGGAAATCAAGACCCGTGGAGTAAAGATGAATAGATAAAGCTGAGATTCTGATCAATCATAAACTAATGGCTGAACAGACATAAGGATGTCCAACTGTTCAATGGTATTATCCGGTGTAAAAACTTACTGGAAATACAGAGTCCTCTCTGACAGAATTGGAAAATAAATCTTTTTCCTTGATTTCGATCCCGCTCTCTGAAAATGCAATAGTCTATCAAAACTGCATTAGCTACATCATCTAAGATGGGAATGAAAGTTACTTCAGTATGTGAATAACCATCATATTATGTCAGTGTTATCTACTTCACCTCTCAAGAGTTCAGAAATGAAAACTGGTATTCAAAAACTTTTGAATTGCCAGTGGCACCATCAGTAAAGAGACACCTTGCTTGGAGAAAGGAAATTCAGAAAATTGCATGGTTAAGATGAAAAAAATTCAAAGGAATATATTTGGATGAGTGAACAATAATATAAATAACTTAAGTCTAACTTACAGCAAGACTCCCCTTACTACAAGTAATTTGGGACAGAATCAAGTTTATTATCACTGGCATGTGTTATGAAATTTGTTAACTTAGCAGCAGCAGTTCAATGCAATACATGATAATATAGAAAGAAAAAATAAATAACCAAAAAATCAATTACAGTGAGTATATTTATATATATATATATATATATATGTATATGTCCATTGAATAGACTTTAAATAGTGCAAAAACAGGAATTATATATCTAAAATTAAAAATGTGAGGTAGTGTTCATGGGTTCAATGTCTATTTAGGAATTATATGGTAAGGGGGAAAAAGAATGGCTCCAGGTTTCTGTACCCATTTCCTGATGGCAACAATGAAAAGATGGCATACCCTTGGTGATGGCGGTACTTAATAATGGATGTCGCCTTTCTGAGGCATTGCTCCTTGGAGCTGTTTTAGATACCATGGAGGCTGGTACAGAAGATGGAGCTGACTAATTTTGTAACATTTGGTAGCTTCTTTTGGTCCTGTGCTGTAGCCCCCTTCCCTCATACCAGAGGGTGATGCAGCCTGTCAGAATGCTCTCCACAGTACATCTATAGAAATCTGAGTGTTTTAAGTGACAAACCGAATCTCTTCAAACTCTTGATAAAATATAGCCTTCTTTATAGCTGCATCGATATGTTGGGGCCAGTTTGGATCGTCAGAGATCTTGATACCCAGGAACCTGAAATCGCTCACTCTCTCCGCTTCTAATCTCTCTACGAGCATTGGTTCATGTTCCTTCGTCTTACTCATCCTGAAGTCCACAATCAGCCCTTTGGTCTTACTGTTGTTGAGTGCAAGGTTGTTGCTCTGACACCACTCAACTAGCTGGTATATCTCTCTTCTGTATGCTCTCTCATCTCCATCTGAGATTCTACCAACATTGCTTGTATCATCAGTAAATTTATAGCTGGCATTTGAGCTATACCTAGCCATACATTCATGGTATAGAGCAGTGGGTTAAACAGTGTTAGAGCAGTGTTGATTGTCAGCGAGGAGGAGATACTATCACCAATCCACACAAATTGTCGTCTTCCAGTTAGGAAGTTGAGAATTTAATTGTAGAAGGAGGTACAGAGGCTCAGGTTCTGTAGCTTATTAATCAGGACTGTGGGAATGATGGTGTTAAACACTGAGCTATAGTCAACGAACAACATCCTCATATAAGTATTTGTATTGTCCAGGTGATCAGAGGCCACATGAGGAGCCATTGAGCTTGCATCTGCCATAGACCTATTGTAGTGATAGGCAAATTGCAGTCAGTCAAGGTCCTTGCTGAGGTAGGAGTTTATTCTAGCCATGTCTAATCTCTCAAAGCATTTCATCACCACATATGTGAGCCCCACTGGATGATAGATAATAGAAAACATCTAAAATATTAAATTTCTTCAAGATTCTTGTTTAGAAAGCCTGTGGAATGTGACTATGTACCTCACAGTTGGGTTTCCAACTTCTTAACTGTTTGACTAGGTACATTGAGAATTAAAGTGCTATTTCCCAAATCAAATTGCCTAGAGGTTATTTGCAATATTTGAAAAACCGGTTGGAGTAGACCAACACAAAAATTGCTGGATAATCAAGTAGGTCAGGTTATGGAAAGGAATACCTGCTCGAAGGTGTTACCCAGGTGAGGGGGAAGACAGGTGGGGGAAAGAGGAGGGACGATGTGAGAGCTGGGAGGTGATTGGGGAAGAAACATATCCCCTCTACGCCATGCATCTACCTGGCTTCACAGATTATTTTCTAGCTTGTACTCCTTCCCCAAACCACACCATCTTATTCTGACTTTTTCCCTTCTCCTTTCCAGTCCTGAAGAATGGCCTTAGCTCAAAATGTTGGCTCTGTATTCTTTTTTGTAGATGCTGCCTGACCTGCTGAGTTCCCCCAGCATTTGGCGTGTTATTATGGAATTTCAGCATCTGCAGAATCTCTTGTGTTGGGAATAGACTAATAGGTGTTTAGTTCCAAGGCTTATGTAATGCATGAGGCCCAAGACATTGTACACTGTAGAATTTGTCACAGTCACTTGATTATCTATGGAATATTTAAAAAAATGGAAAATGTTGGAAATACTCAGTGAATCCTGCTGCATCCGTGGAGAGAAAAACAGGATTAATTTTCATCAGAGCAAATGTTAACAAACCAAAATATTAACGGTTCTTCTCTTTCCACAGATATCACCTGACCTGTTGAGTATTTTCAACTCTTAGAGTATTTCAGGTAGCCAGCATTTGCAGTATTGTGTTTTTTCCCATTTCTGTTTTTCACAGTGAAGATACAAAAACAGCTTAGACAAGATAGTAAGACTGAAAAACATCTTCTTCCCTAGGGCTGTTGTGCAGCTGAATATTGGTACACTTCTGCTTGCCAATGGCCTCTGAGTGTTGTGGACGATCAAAGTCACGTTGCTGGTGAATATGGGATTTTTTAAAAATTAAGCCATACCAGAGGTATTGTAAAGATCTGTTTTGCACAGACTGAAGTAGCACAGCAATCTCGTTGCCTGAGCAATGAGAGTGAAGTTCCATTCTATTTAATACTGTTCTGTCAGGTGATTAAGACTTTTGAAGATCACTTGTGGTGTTTTGTAGCATGTGTCACAATTGACCACGAGAAGTTGGTGAGTATCAGATGGGTGTGTAGATCAAGACAAAAATGGATGGGCAATTGTTAGAGGGGCCAAAGGGACCCTGGAGGACAGGGCTGACAGAGAAACTGTCCAGAAAGCATTTGTGGAGCTGCTAAGGAATATTTGTTATGACAGGTGAATATTTTGCTTAAAGAAAATGTATGTGATGCTTATGCTGCAGGGAATGTAGGGATCTGGGGTTCATATGAGTGGCACTGAGTTAAAAGATCAGTCATGGTCTTATTAAACAGCAGAGTTGCCAAAAGGTGCCAAATCACCTTGTGCTGCAAGGGTAGCGCAATGCGAATCATTCTGTGTGGGTCAATATCGCAAAGAGAGTCCCTAGTCAAGTACCACAAAATCCAGGATGTAAATCACAGATTTTATGGAATGACCAGTTAATCAATAAAATTTCTTCTCAACATAGAACATAACAGCACTGTACAGGCCCTTCAGCCCACAATCTAGTGCTGACCTGTTAGATCAATCGAATCCTTCTCACTTAAATAATCCATTTTCCTTTCATCCATGTGCCTACCTAAATTTCTTAAATACCCCTAATGTATTTGCCTCTACCACCTCCCCTAGGAGTGCACTCCACACACCCACCAATCTTTGTGTAAAAAATTTACCTCTGACATCCACTCCCCCCCCCACCACACTTCCCTCCAATCACCTTAAAATTATGCCCCTTCATAATAGCCATGTTCACACTTGGAAAAAATGTCTAGTTGTTCACTCTATCATTGCCTCTTATCATCTTGTCCACCTCTATCAAGTCATCTCTCATTTTTCTTTGCTTCAAAGAGAAATCCCCAGCTTGCTCAACCTAGCCTCATAAGACAAGCTCTCTAATCCAGGAAGCATCCTGGTAAGTCTTCTCTGCACCCTCTCTAAAGGTTCCACATTCTTTCTATAATGCAACCCGAAATGAACACTAAACTTTAATTGTAGTTGAAGTAGGGTTTTATAAAGCTGAAACAATACCTCATATCTTTTAAACTCAATATCCCAACTAATGAAGGCCAACACACCATATGACTTCTTAACAGCCTTATCAACTATGTGGCAACTTTGAGGGATCTATGAACATGAGTTCCACGATCCCATTGCTCCTTCACACTGCGAAAAATCCAGCCATTAACCCTGCATTCAACCTTCCAAAATTAGTCACTTCACACTTTTCCAGGTTGAACTCCATCTGCCACATCTGAGCCTAGCTCTGCATCCTGTCAATGTCCCACTGCAACCTTCCAAAACCCACCAACCTTCATGTCATTTGCAAAATTAACCTTACCTTCCACTTCCTGAACCAAGTTATTTATAAAAATCACAAATAGCAGGGTTCCCAGAACAGATCACTACAGAACACCATGGGTCACTGACATTCAGACAGAATACTCTCCATCTACTATCACCTTTTGGCTCAATGAGCAAGCTAACTCTATATCCACACAACCACATTTCCCTAAATCTCACGCCTCCTGACTTCTGAATTGATCATTTTCAATGAAATTGATTCACAGAGGACAGCACACAAAAGCTTTGTGTTACACAATCCAACATCTAGTCCATAACTTTTACAAAGAGTTCTACACTGTAAAAAAGTTATAAAAGCTCTTTTTTATTTAAAAATAGCTTTTTATTAACATTTTACACAATAGCATATTGAGTAGTTATCCAGTTTGATATAGAAAGACATGTTTATTAACTTCAGTCTTGGAATAGGTCCAGAGTAAATTCAGAATTCAGAATAGAATGTGTATGCAGGCTCATCTCCACACTGCAGGGAAATTTAAAGAGAACTTGAATGAAGATTCAAAATGTTGAAAAGCATTGGTAATCGTAATACAGGCATTGCATAAAGGTCTTTATGTCCTTGAAATATTCTAAGCACGTTACAATTACTAAGAACTTATTTCTTGAAATGCAATTTGGAATGGCAAGAGGAAACCAGAGCTCAAAAACTCTGATAAAGAACATTTAAATAATTATCAAATAATAATTTTAATGTTATTTAAGGGATAAGCGATAGTGACATTGAGGAGTGGGTCCTGTACACAAATATTATCATGTGATTCTTTATATCCATTAGGAAGATCGGATTTGTTTCAATGTGTCAACATCAAGATGGGATTCCTGACAAAGTGGCACTACCCAAGTACTGCAGTGATGTGTTAGTCTAAATTATGTGCTATAATCTCTTTTTGGAAAGTATTTAAATTAAATTGTGATTGTTGATCTAAGTGAGATGTTTATTCCTTTATTCCTCTCCATAGATACTGCCTGAGCTGCTGAATTCCTCCAGCATTTTGTATCTGTTGAACTGCAGATATGTTACAACATGCAAAACATTGATAACCTTTTTAGTCGGTTATGAGAGAGAGAAAGAGATGGAGATGGAGTTATTTGGTGGACATGACAAGACGCACAACAAATAATGTGAAAATTATTTCATAATCTTTTTCTGTGAACTTTATTGACAGATAAATGTTGGCCAATACACACTGAGATTCACCTACTGTTCTTTAAGTCATGACACTAGATCTTCCATCTCTACCTGAAAGGACAATTTAAAATGTTTTCATCTGAATATCAATGGAACAGCATACTCTTGGCATTATATTAAAATAATAGAGCTTGAACCTATAATTTTTAAACAAAAAATAAAAATGTTATTGATAAATCATGTTTTGCTTTAGGAAACAGTGTATGTGAAACGTCGGAAGCCATTTTGAATGATAACTTGATCGACCTGTTCCAGATTCCTGATCTTTTCTTGTATTTCTACACTCAAAATATTTCTAGGAATGTAGCATTTGAACAACGAAAGGAAAACTATACATATTTTTGAATGAAATTTTATTTCAGAAGCCACCAGTTTGTTTCAAACAAATAAAAAGTTTTACCATGCTTAAAATATATTGACAACCTTTGTACAAGGGCACTTTCTGCTCTTATAGCATTGTCTGTAAAACAATAATAATACTTGTCATTGAATATTGCCTGTCTCATGAGGAAACAGGATGGCAAAATGACAAAGTACTCAATAGATAAGATTTTGTTTAATCCAGCCTACCTCTTGATAATTGGATTAATTGGAGTTTTTGTTATTGTGTTAATCCATTAAACTGTGTTTAATTCAATATGGAAAACATGAACATTCCATAATTACAACCAAATAATCATGTTGCAAACAAGATGATGCTGCCAATTTTTATTCATGCAACAATCCACCCAAGGTGGCGATACAGATTAGACCCAATCCTTTAGCTTCAGTCTTTGGATTTCAGCATACTTTGATTTCATTAATGGCAGAATGCAAATTCTCACATAAAATAGACATTTCCATCATAAGTTTCTTCTTTTAAATTGAAGTGCGTTTATCAGTAAATCTGGCTTCTCAAAGTCAGTCCAGTGATGTACCATTTCTTGTCCTGGTGAAGAGTTTCAGACCAAAATGTTGAGTGTTCACTCTTTTCCATAGATGCTGCCTGACCAGCTCAGTTCCTCTACCATATTTTCTGTAAAGGCTATAATGAGTTGTCTGTGCTGATTCAGTGTGTGGCCTGCTCAAACTATGATTTTTTTAATGTAAGTTGTGGTGGCTATGTCAAATGTCAAATGGAAACAGGCAGGTCTAATTTTTCACTAAAATCTATCCATCTATAATTTCTTTTCAGCTACTTGCTCTTGTTCTTTACCTAAATTTCGATGTGTTGTTTTCTTAAAGTGACTTTATCCTCCAGTCAATAATTGTGGGTTGCCATTAAGCTTAATGGTTTATTTTTATTATGCTCTAACTTGTCGAGGTTTAGTGATACTCCCAAATAAAAAAAAATAGCTTTAATGAATTCTCTCTCAATTTTTGACACAAAATTTCCAATAAAAGTTTTTTTAAAAGCCTGAGTCTTTACATCAGCAGAAATAAAAAATCTTTAATGAGACGCAAGCTTTCTGTTTATAAAAGGAAACATCTGATGATGTTCATTAGTTTGTGGCATGAGAGGTTTTACCACTTTAAATTGAATGTCATCATAAGCACCAGATCCTTACATAAATAATCTGTAATAAACCAGACATTTATGCTCATTTAACAACATATTAACTCTATTCAATATTTTATTTCTGTTTATGTCTCTAAATGAGAATAACAATGGTAATTTATCTGAAAATAATTATGGACTGTTATCATATACTTTTAAGGAACAAAAAGCAGTATATTTTCTTTCAGCTAACTTGTCGTATCCTTAAAGCAGGCAGAAATATTAAAAGATATAAGGCATAATCTACTTTCTACCCATTATGCTGCTGCTTAGGGCATCAAAGAAGCTCCTCTATCTCTGTCCTAACGTTGCATACAGATATAGAAGTATTCTTCATTGCTGTTTCCATAATAAATTTTTTGACCATTTACGTTTGTAGCCCTGAGCTGAATTCTCAAACCCAGAGGACTGATAGACCACCCTTAGTCTTGCCTGTAGCCTTTGACCTGTTTGGCATGGGTGAACCCACAAAGACCCAGAGTACAAGGCCCTTGCTCCAGCCAACATAGATCTCTGGGTGGTTGAGGCATGCAAGCATCTTTGACAAAGTTGTGATCCTCTTGGAAGATGTGTAATTTGGAGAGATTAAAATGTTGGGGATACTGGGGTGAGTTTCTTGTCATTAATGTAGCAGAGCTACTGTATGCCAATGGCAGAAAAGACATGACCAAAGAGAAACCGCAATTCCCAGAGATTTACTGTGTAATGCCAAGCTTAAGGAAGTATCCAAATGTTGGATACTTCAATAACATGAACATGTGATCTAATCATTGGATCTTGATGGACATGTATATAGTCTACAATAGACAAGTAGATGCACTGCAAACATCAGAATTTATATTCAATTGCACTATGGCATGAAATAACAGCTGTAAATAAATGGTATGTAGATGACACTGAATATACTGATCCAATAGCTTCAACATGATAGACTTGGTTCCATCATGTTTAGCAGCTAAGGCACTCATGAAGGCCAGGAGTTGGACTTGGTTGCAGAAACTATTTGAGGTGCACACCATGGAGTGAGTTTAGTAGATAGTGGGAGATTATTCCCATTACCACCCTTAACTACAACAACCTTTACAAACCATTTCTGAGTATGCAGACAGTGATAAAGAATTAAGATTTTACATTAAAAGAAAAGCTTGGTAATTTTCAGAAACAAGAGAAAATTTGCAGATGCTGGAAATCCAAGTAACAGAAACAAAATGCTGGAGGAACTCAACTGGACAGACAACATCTATGGAAAAGAGTACAGTCAATGTTTCAGGCCAAGACCCTTCGGCAGGACTGTGTGTGTGGAGAAATTGATAGCAAAGGTTTATGATCTAGGAGGAACATGTAAGCTTATTTGCACCCCAACTCCTTCCTTTACTTTCATGGTCCTCTCTTATTACATTACTTCTTCTTCTTCACACTTTACCTCTTTCACCCATTACCTCCCAACTTCTTACTTCATCCTGCCTCCATCCCCATCACTGGTTCTGACCTATTGCCTGTACTCCTTACCCACTTCTGCCTTCTTATTCTGGCTTCTGACCCCTTCCTTTCCAGCTCCAATGAAGCATCTCAGCCTGAAACATTGACTGTTTATTCTTCTCCATGCATGCTGTTTGACTTGCTGAATCTCTTCTGCATTTTTGTGAGTTGTTCAAGATTTCTATATTCTGTAGAATCTCTTTGCTTATTCGATAAATCCTTCTACCTCTGCTGCCCAGACACTAGTACTTATTGATACTATAATTAGTTCCCCACTATGACTTACCTGTTATGTAACATTTCTTTCAGTCCTAAATGTCAATGCACTGTCATAGTATTTGCAAATCTCACTTGTCTGTTTGGAGCCAAGTGTGCTTAGTAAAATTTTGCCAGAAGTAAAACATTAAAGTTCTGTGGATCATTTACTAAATGGCCTTTTGGGACTATCATGATGTTTATTCTTATTTATTTTTTCAGGAAATAAGATAATGAGTTATAAACCTTTAGCTATTGCTATTCGTGAATCTCCTAATATTTTTGGTATTACCCGTAATGAGAAGTTATATAAATTATCTCTTTATGCTGATGATTTGCTGTTATATATTTCTGACCCTGATAGGTCTATTCCTGCTATTTTATCCTTGTTGGTTCAATTTGGTACTTTTTCTGGTTATAAACTAAATTTAGATAAGAGTGAATTATTTCCTTTAAATGCACAAACTTTATTGACTGATAGGATACCATTTAAAGTTGTTACTGATAACTTCACTTATCTAGGTATAAAAATTACCAAGAAATATAAAGATTTATTTAGACTGAATTTTTTACCTATGCTTCATCAAATTCATCAACTTACTACAAGATGGTCTCCCTTGTTTTTATCATTAATTGGTCGGATTAATGCTGTCAAAATGATGATTTTACCGAAATTTTTATATTTATTTCAAGCCTTACCAGTTTTTATTCCTAAATCTTTTTTTGATAACATTGATTCAAAAATTTCTTCATTTGTGTGGCAAAATAAAAACCCTAGGTTAAGTAAAAAGCAATTACAAAAATCAAAAAAAGATGGTGGTTTAGCTTTACCTAATTTTAGATTTTATTATTGGGCAAATAATATTCATAATTTATTGTATTGGAAATTAGATTTGGATTCACCACTGTGCCCACAGTGGGTAAATTTGGAATGTAATGAGGTAAAGGGATATTCTCTATTCTCTGTTCTTGGTTCTTGTCTTCCTGCGGATTTAGTTAAATTTAATAAACAAATATTTAATCCTGTTATTAAACATACATTACGAATTTGGTTTCAATTTCGTAAGTTTTTTATTTTGAAAAACTTTGTTCTTGATAGCCCTACCTTATTTAATTTCTTTTTCAAACCCTCCTGGACAGATCAAGCTTTTAACATATGGAAAAGGAAAGGTATAAAATGTTTTCGTGATCTCTTTTTTGAAGATACTTTGATGTCATTTGATCAACTTTCTAATAAATTTGAATTACCTAAATCTAATTTTTTCAGATATTTACAAGTTAGAAATTTTTTACATAAAGTTTTACCATCTTTTCCTAATTCAACTTTGATGGACACTACAGATTTGATCTTTACCTTAAATCCTTGTCAGAAGGGATTAGTAGCTTTTATTTATAATATGATTATGAAGATACAACCAGAAATATCAGTTAGAATTAAACAAGAATGGGAAAAAGAACTTCAATACAACATATCAACAGATAAATGGGAAAAAATTTTGCAAATGGTTAATTCTTTTTCTATATGTGCTAAACATGCTTTAATACAATTTAAAATTGTACATAGAGCTCATATGTCTAAAGATAAACTTGCTCGATTCTATTCTCATATTAACCCTCTATGTGACAGATGTCATTTAGCAGTGGCCTCATTGACCCATATGTTTTGGTCATGTCCCACTTTACATAATTATTGGAAGGATATATTTACTACTATTTCCTCAATTTGGAATATAGATTTACAACCTCATTTTATTACTGCAATTTTTGGCATACCAAATGAAGATGGTAATCAGTTTTCCCCCTCAATCAGACGAATGATTGCTTTTGTAACATTAATGGCCAGAAGGTCTATACTACAAAATTGGAAAGAAGTAAATCCTCCTACTACATTTCAATGGCTTTCTCAAACTATTTCTTATCTGAGTTTGGAAAAAATTAGAAGCACTATTTTTGACTCATCAATTAAATTTGAAGAAACTTGGAGACCGTTTATTCGACATTTTCATATGAATTAATTTGGCCTTCTCCAGACCTTTCTGCTTATTCATGTTCAGGTATGGAGTTCCGGAGTTCTTTGACACTATCTTATACTTGTAAACTGTTATTATTGCCTATGTTAGTTTAGTTTAGTGTTTTATTTTTTTTATATATATATTTTTTTCACATATTTTTAATATTTTTTTTTCTTTTTTAATGGTTATTTTTGTTTTTTTTTCATATAATCATGTGGACTTGATTAAGGTATTTTCTTTTGTTGATGTTTAGTAGGATATTATTATCTTATTATCAATGTGATTTCAAGTCTATTGTATTTATAATTTACTTATTACTATGTTATTTTTTTTGTGTATATGTGAAAATCAATAAAAAGATTGAAAAAGAAAGATAATGAGTTATAACTCACAATTTTCAACTAAATATAAAGTTCATGATTGGATATGTTCATATTGACTAACAAGGCTTTTTCCTGCATTTCTATATTTAAAAGTGAAAAATATCTGTTTTCAGTCCCAAATAGATATAACTTCACTTCTTCCATTTAGAGATACAACCCAGTAACAGGTCCAAAGGTTTCAAAGGTAGGTTTAACGTCAGAGAAGTATATACAATATACATCCTGAAATGCTTTTTCTTCACAACCATCCATGAAAACAGAAGTGTGCCCCAAAGAATGACAGTTAAATGTTAGATCTCTAAAGTCCCCCCCAGCTCCCCTCCCACCTGCACATAAGTGACAGCAAGCAATGATCCCCCCCCCCTTCAACCCACCAGCAAAAAAAAAAGCATTGGCACCCAACACTGAGCACTCAAGTGTGCAGCAAAAGCAACAGCAAAGACATAGATTTAGCCAGTATTTGACACATCATAGGTTCTCTTTCTCCCTACTAAGGAAGAAAGAGATGTCTCCATTTCACAATGAGAGGGGAGATGCAACAAACAACTCATTGGTTTACAATGTTAAAAGTCTGCAAGTCCTAGTCAAGATGGCGCTAAACAGCAACTCTTTTGCTTGCATCTTCAGAAACAGCTCTATTTCTATCTTTAATATCTCTAATTTTCCCTTCCAGGATCCTTTTGAAGATCTTGACCTGGAGTTACACGCTGACCTCGGTTCTTTGTGGGAGTTGGACCCCCTCACAGGGTATCACGACTGGCCGTTATCTGACATGCCAAGGGCACGGCCTAAGAGTTCAGCTGGCCTTTGGAGGCCTAGGATCTTCGGGGCTCTGGAAACAGGGGGGTCAAAGATCAGTGTCCCAGACCAGTGTGTCGTGGCTGTGTGCCCAGAGAGCTGAAATCGTTGGGCACAGAGCTCGGAAAAAGCAACGCAACCATATTTAAACATCATAAATCAGTGAGATGTTTGTTATGTCTCCCCACTTGCTGTGAAACGGAGACATCTCTTTCTCCCTTATTAGAGAGAGAGGGAGAGCCTGTGGTATGTCAAATATCAGGTGAACACATAGTCTTTGTAGTAACTGCAAGCCTGAGTCTTCGCTGTTGCTTTGCTCACGCTTGAGTGCTTGATGGCAGGTGCCAATGTTTTCTCTTGCTGGTGGGGAGAGGGGGGACTGTTGCTTGTTGCCACTTATGCACGGGTGAGAGAGGAGCTGGGGGGGCCTTGGGGTTCTAACATTTAACTGTCATTCATTCTTTGGGGCACCCCTCTGTTTTTCATGGACGGTTGCGAAGGAAAAGCATTTCAGGATGTATATTGTATACATTTCTCCGACATTAAATGTACCTTTGAAACCTTTGAAGAACTGAAGTCAATGAGTAACTCCAGGTCAGGGTCTTCAAAAGAACCCTGAGAGGGGAAAATGGAGATATTAAAGATAGATATGGAGCTGTTTCCAATGATGCAAGCAAAGGAGTTCCCATTTAGCACCATGCCACCCATTTACATGCATGTGACCAATTGACCTACTAGCCCATGCATCTCTGGAACTTTGGGTGGGGGGGGATAACCAGAGCACCCAGAGGAAACTCAAGCATTCACAAGAAGAACTATAAACTCTTTATAGGCAGTGGCAGAATTGAACTGGGTCATAAGCACAGTAATAGTATTTGCTGACTACTACACTACCATGCTACCCGATCTCACAGAGTATTGAACTCAATTCACTCTTCATGATTTGAGAATGGGATCTCAACTAATACTTGCAGTACTAAGGGAGCGTTACATCCTGGTTGAGTCTTGGAACGGTGTTCCAATGTGCTTGGCAGCTGGATGCAAAGTTGAAGTTTGATGTAGTGTAGAAGCGTTTTCCTAGTGCCCTGAACAATATTCTTCACTCTTTAAGTGAGTTGTCGGCAGACAGATAAAACAAGGAATGAAAATCTGAGAGAGGCCAAGACATTTGGAAAACCTTAGCAAACATATTTTTATCCAGTACGAAGAGGAATGTCAATGGTAAGAAATTAGAATAACAAAACTAAATCAAAAGGAATGTTGTATCTGTCTAATCAATATTCATAAGATACAAATAATATTTATTTGCCACATGTGCATCAAAGTATTGAAACATGCAGTGAAATAAGTCATTTCAGTCAAATGACAACACAGCCCAAGGATGTATTTGAACAGCCTGTAAATGCTGTCATGCCTCCAGTGTCAACATAGCATGCCCACAGCTTACTAATCCTTACCAGCTTGCATCTGCTTGGGATGGGAGAGGAATTCAGAGCACCTGGAGGAAATCCACTAATCACGTGGAGAACGTACAAACTCCTCACTGACAGTGGTAGAATGATACTGGGTGAAATATCATGATACTACTCTGCCACCTTTTGATTTTCACTGGTTCCCCTATTAAAGTAGATTAATTTCCCATGGCAACTTTACCTCCTGACCTTTCAATTAAGAGAGAGACCTTGCAGGGCATTGTGGTTCCTTGGCGACTTTCTGCCTGATTACCAAAAGCTAAGCTGCATCAGGACAGAAGAACAACATCTGCCAATCCTGAATGGAGTGAGCCTCAAGATGACATACTTGGCAAAGTTTTCCAAGCCATGACTCCAATTTAGCACAAGTGCCGAAGAAGCATACTTTGAAAAACATCCCTCAAAATGGTTGCATGATAATTTCATGGCTTAAGTCCACTTTGGACACACAGATGGATATAATTTTGGCACTGAAATGGAAGAAACAACCTTCATTTGCAGCCAAGATTAATTTTAAAATGTAGTCACTTGTTCTGCACACAAATGTAGCAGCTAATTAGCACATAGCCGTGTCCCACATGCAACAGTGAGGTAAGTGAGCAGTTGATCTGCTTTTTGTTGGTGTTGATTGAGAGATAAACATCGAGCAGAACACTGGAAAAGATTCATACTCTTCTTTTTCAAATCTTTTCCATCCGCTTGAATCAAGACTTGATTTTAAATTTTCTTCTTATGCATGGCTTATTGGAAAGTTGAAGTAAAATCTAATTCATGGAGTTGTGTCAGAGCAAACTAGATAAGCTTTAGTGAATTGATGTGTATCTTATTTTTATAAGGACCTCAGCAAATCCACTATTACCTGAATTTTGAAATATATTGTTATTTGCTTCATATTCTCTGGGTTAAACCTGATGGGGCTATACCTGTCAGCATTTTAAGTGTATAAGCTATAACAATTCAAGATAATGGCTCATCATCACTTTATTAATAATAGTTAAGAATATGTAAATAAAAAGCTGGTTTTGACAGTCCAAGAATAAAATGAAATATACTGTGATAGTAGTACAGGAACCAATTTCATAAGGCAATGCAAATAAGTTTTATTTTTGTCACAGACAATTCCTGACGGTTCTTTAAGCTGAGTAGATCCTCCTTGGTATCTCAATTTTGAATGTCCACGTGCAATGATTGTCTGCAATATTTTCTATGCCAAAAGTTTAGGAAAATTAGTGCAGAGTGTTTAAAAGGCAACTGCATCCTTATCATCCAATGTGCATCACTCTTGTGTTAATCTGTGCTCCACTGTTTCAAGTGCAGCTGCAGAATTCATCTCTTTGTGTAAGTGCACTGCACACTGTAATTCTTCTATCACCATGAGCTCTGGACTGTAAAACCTCCATGTAACAGAAATGTGATCTGACCAGTATTTTATAGAGCTGCAACATTTCCTCATGATTCTTGAACTCAATCTGTCAAATAATGAAGGCCATCACTGTCAATTCTCATCCCAGCTCTGCATCCTATCAGTGTTGTGTTGGGACCTATGACAACCTTCTACACTATCTACAACACCATTGACCTTGGTGTCATCTGCAGACTTACACTTCCACCCTTTCAGTGTGTCATCCAGGTCATTTGTACATCACAAAGAACAGGGGTGTCAGAACAGATCCATGTGGTACTCCCCGCAGAACTTGCTCTGTCCACCACCACCCTCCACCTTCTTTGGACAAGCCTGTATGAATCCTTGCAGCCAATTCCCTAGATCCCATGCCTCTTGACTTTCTGAATGAGCCTATTATGGGGAATCTTGTCAAACTCTTTACTAAAATCCACATAAACTGCATCCATTCCTCTACCTTCATTAATCTGTTTTGTCAAATCCTCAAAGAATTCAGTCTGGCTCGTGAAGCATGACCTGCCCCTCACAAAGCCAAGCTGATTTTCCCTAATCAAAATATCCTTCTCTAAATGCTTATAAGTCCTGTCTCTAAGAATCCTTACTAATAGTTTGCCCACCACTGATACAAGAATCACTGCAATATAATACCTCAGGTTATTCCCATTTCTTCCAGATATCAGTGCTGTTCCAATTCAGGATCATGCCTAAATTTAATTTCTCTGCTATTGACTGTTGTGCTTTCTTGTGAGTCTCTTCTACATTCCTACATCACTTTTACTGTCTCCTTTTAGAATTTCAGAATGCTCTTAGAAATCTGTGTCTTTGATTCAATTTTTAGATACATCTCCTAATAGCATTGTGACAGAGAAAACTTGGTAAACACACTCCTTACATGCACATTTATACACACACAAACATTGTTTTGTCATCCTGCAATCATTGCTCTGAGAGTACACACTTCAATGTCTTGCCCAGCATATGTTCTTACTGGGTCCCAAACTGAGCTGATGTACTCGGGTTGGCTTTAAGATGCCTTTCCAACCATGCATGGCAGAATTTTCCATTTCTTTAGTAATGGGGATGTGTAAATGCGTATACATTGTTTGAATAAAGTAATTAAGGTAGATACTTCTATTTATTTTGTAATATGATTGTGACTGGAGGGGCCGGTTGCGGTAGGACTCAAGTGCAGACCAATGAATGTTCTTTTACCAGGAATTTATTAGCGGCCACAGGGGTAACAGTCTTTCAACACCAGGAGGCAGGCACGAAGCCGGAATGGCAGCCGGTGGTCTTACCCGGGACAGGCTGTCCGGTGAGGGCAGACGATTACGGGTGCTTCAGGCAAGAATCAGGGTTCAAACAGGCAGAATACAGAAACACAGAATTCAACAATTTCCATTGGCAGACATCACTATCGCAGGCTGGAATTACTTAGTTCAGGACTGGGATGAACAGGCAGAGAGTGTGAGTCGAGGCTGGGTTTAAATGGACTGGGTAATGAGCGAGAACAGAAACAGGTGGGTGCTATTGAGGAGTTAAGTGGGTAATTGGCAAGAGTCCAATTAGGGAAGGGGCTGGTTCAAAGCCCACATGGCCAGGTGAATTTAAGGGCTGTCGTGATCCAGAGCTATCAGCAGAGCCCCTTTGACCCAGTGTTCAGGTTGGATCCTTAACACGGCATTGTGGGGTGCATCATATTCTAATTCATATGCAGTCTTAAATTAACTTTGTGGGTAATTAAAGGGAGTATGTCCTGGTGCTTAATAAACAGGGCTCATTGTCTTCAGCATGAGAGGGAGACACAGGGCTGCCAGGAATTCACACTGGACAAAGATAGTACGACTCTGCTATTGCATTTTCTGGTAGATATATTTTTGTAATTATTGGCAGTTTTCTTTTTGCTACTTTTGTTCATTTTTGTAAGTTTGATTTTTGACACAACTAATAAACACCCTTGCACTAAAGTGCTAAGCAATTCCAACAATTTTTTTTACCTTTGGTCATAACCCACATATGTAAAAATCACCCAATGCAATTCACCATCAGATTTTTGTTCCATTTTGCTGAAGGAATCATTCATTCCTGTTGTTATAATCCATGAATGGAAGGAGATCAGTAAAAGTATGGAAATGGCCAAAACAGTCCATCCAGTTAATCACAGAACAAGTGGTTGCTGAGTCTCAGTCATACCATTTTAATATTTGTGTGAAATTTTCATTGCAACAGATAACACAAAGAGCATTGTGACAATCCTTAAAATACACATCCAATTTCCATATTTCCAAAATCATCTGTCCTCTGTAATTACCAGAGAGCCTGCACAGAGTTTGCAAATGACCTAGTTTTTATTTGGAAGCGTCACTAAATTAACTAACAATGTCAGGCCAGTCATGTCCAAAGTCATTATGTCCATTTCTTACAGGCTTACTTTAAGATGATACAAAGAGTATTTCAAAGTAGATGATAAGATATAATTATTATTGGGATAACTATAATTCAAGACATGATAAATCAAAGAATTTTAACCTCCACTAACAAGTGAGTTCTTTTGAGAAGATGATATTTAAAAGCAAATGAAATTATAATTCATCCTTTTCTTGTTTAAGTAGAGGCATTAGGGCAAGAAAGATGGTGTGACAATACTGAAATTGGACAGCTGTGGTGAACTACATATACCTGTCTGGACACGCCCCTCCGCTGACTGCTCCTGTGAATCCTCCCACAGACCCCTGTTGGTTGGAGGCACTGCTCCTCCCTCCATCTCCAGGATGTTGTGTGGTGGTCTCTTGCTGCTAATCGTGGCCTCTTCCAGCTGATAAAAGCCTATTGTTCGCCTCCCGTCTCCAAGAGTTATTGATGGTGCATCAACAGCCAGAGAACCTTCCCCAGGGCAGAAATCGCTAATACCAGGCAGCAAAATATTAAGATGATTGGAGTAAAAAATATAGAGGGGGGGAATGTCAGAAATGGTTATTTTTTACACAGAGAGTATGTGGACAACTTTGCCAGATATGTGGACATCTAAGAACACAAGGAAATCTATTGATGCTAGTAATCCAAAGCGACACACACAAGATGCTGGAGGAACTCAGTAGGTCAAACAGCATCTATGGTTAAAAGTAAACAGCCGATGTTTCAGGCTGAGACCCTTCATCAGGACTCATGGTCCTCATGATCTTCAGGTCATGATGAAGGGTCTCGGCCTGAAACATCGACTGTTTACTCTTTTCTGTTCAGACATTTATTCTTAGATGCTGCCTGGCCTACTGAGCTCCGCCAGTATTTTGTACGGACATTTAAGAGACCCTTAGAAAGGCACATGGATAAAAGAAAAATGAGCTGGAGAGCCTGTACTGTGCTGTATTGTTTTGTGTTTTGTACGCTCTGAAAGAAAGCTCAGCAGGTTAATAAACCTGGTGGGACTGATGGGCTGAAATGTGTTTATTTCAATGCTAGTAGTATTCAGGTTAAGGAAGATGAACTTAGTGCTGGATCAGTTCATGGAATTATAGTGGTATTGCTATTACAAAGACCTGGGAGGGACGGGACGACAGCTCAATGTTTCTACATTTAATTGTTTTAATGAGATAGAGAGGCTTTGTTAAAGAAGAATGTCACAGAGGCTTTCAGAGAGGACACACTCTGGAGGGCTCATCCACAGAGGCAATTTAGACGGACTTCAGAAATAAGAGAAGTGCAGTTAGGATGATGGGCTTATACCATAGACACCACCCACTCTCCCCATTACCGCCACCCCCAATAACCACTGGGAGTTGAAGGAACACATAGGTAGGCAGATAATGGAAAAGTGCAGAAACTACAGGACAGTCAAAGTGGGGGACTTCAAAATCCCTCAGTATTGATGGGAACTTCCTTTACGCAGGAGCTTTAGATGGAGCAGGATTTCTTCAGTGCACCCAAGATGAATTCTTGAAACAGTATGCAGAGAGTACAACAGGAGGAGAAAACATACTGCACCTTGATTTGGAAAATTAGCCTGGCCATGTGACAGGCTTGATAGAGAAGTGCGAAAAGGCACAAGAAGAGTGAGGTTGAGAGGGATAATAAATCACCCACATGGAATGGTGGTGCAAAATCAACTCTGTTCTTATGTTTCATGGTCTTATGGAATTTAACTGGGCAAGGGTGCGGTGTTGTACTTTGGGAAGTCAAATGAAAGGAGAAAGTATACAACTGATGGTAAACCCCTTCTTAGGTACAAAGGGATCTTGAGTTCCAGGTCCACAGTTCATCGAAAGGGGTAATGCAAATGGATGAAATGATGGAGAAGGCATATAGCATGGTTACCTTCACTGGTAGCGGTGTTAAATGTAAGAGTAAGGAAGTTGGACTGCAGTTCTATAAAACTTTAGGCATAACATACTTGGAGTATTGTCTGCACTACGTCATCGTTACATCACATCTGGAATTTCCAGTTGGTAGACTATTTCCCTCCACGCCGCTCTGTCCCGACACTTGTCGTTAACGTCATTGTTTTGATCCTTTATTGAGACTGACATATTGAGAAATCATGATCTTGGCAGTTTACAGCAGTGGTTTGCCTTTGCCTTCTGCCAGGTGAGTTTATAGAGATCACCACCCCTCTTCTTGTTAGATCATCTGCTTTCAAAGCAACCGTTGTCTTCCAAGGTCGTAGCTCTTCTGCCTTCCCCACTAGTCTCCTGCTGGGTCCGCCATTGGCCATCGTTCGTAAACCCTGAGCAAGGGACCCTTAACAGGTGCTACCATCCGGGTCACCTGTGAACTACAGGCCATTCAAAAATAGGAAGGAAGTGAGGATCGTGAAAAAGCAGTAGAAGAGATGAGAGAGGATGAGCTACAAGGAGGGGCTGGAAAAACTTGGATTTTACTCATTAGAGATTCAGGCTGGGGGAGATTGGATACAGGTGTTTAAATTTATGAGAGGCTTAGATAGAGTAGGTAGTCAGAATCTTTTACCTAAGATGGAAATGTCAATGACCAGAGGTCAGAAGGAAAAGTTTAAAGGAGAAGTGAAGGGCAATGGTTTTGTTTAGACAGAGAATGGCAATGGCCTGATATTAGTTACTTGGTAGAAACAGGCTGTGTAGCAAAGTTCAAGAGGCATTTGTATAGACTCATGAATGTGTAGAGAGTGGATGATATTGATCATAAATTTGTATCAGGATTAGCACATCATTGTGGGCCAAATGGTCTGCAAAGTACGGTACTCTTTGACATTCTATGTTCTTTGATCAGGGTTGGGGACTCAAATTCAGCTGTTAAGACTTTCATGACCTATGGCATAACAGAAACAGAATCAGATTTTTTTTATCAGTCATGAAATGTGTTGTTTTGTGGCAGCAGTACAGATCAAAGATACAACATCACTACAATTTAATAGTGCAACAAAAGAAATGGTGAGCTAGTATTCATTGATTCACTGGTGTTCAGAAATTTGATAGCAGGGAGGAAGAAACTATTCCTGAAACTGAGTGTTGGCTTTCCACAATGGTAGAAATGAGAACAGGTCATGCCCCGGATGATTAGCATGCTTAGTGATGGAAGCCATCTTCTTGAGTCATTGCCTCGTGAAAATGTCCCTGGCAGTGAGGACGATTGTGCCTGTGGTGGAGCTGGCTGAGTCTGTAACTCTCTGTAGCCTTTTGCAGTCCTCTGCATTGTATCCTTCATACCAGGCTGTAATGCAACCAATCCAAGTTATTTCCACCACTCATCAATAGATATTTATAAGAATCTTTGGTAATATGCCAACTCTCTCAAAATGAAGTAGAGGCACTGGCATGCCTACTTTGTGATGTTGATACTCAGGAACATAAAGTTGCTCACCCTTTCCACCACTGACTGGTCAATGAGGAGGCTTCTGATCCCTGGTGTGACCTGAATGAATTTGAAAAAAACCTACAAAAAATCCAAAGAAAAATCAAAGAGAAGAATTGTGTAGGTACTTGAAATCTGAAATGAAACAGAAAACACTTGTTACCTCTAGAAGGCCAGGTAGCATCTATGGAGACAGGAACAGAGTCAAAGTTTTGGCTCAGCGTCTGGAATCAGGATCTGTAAATTAATTTTGCCTGAACTCTTAATCCAGTATTGCTAAATAAATTGTTGGACACTATGGTGGTGTCTCAGTTACCATAACGCTGTTACATTTCAGAGTTTGGAGTTCAATCCCAGTGTCCTCTGTAAGGAGTTTCTGTATATCCTCCCCTTACAATGCATAGGTTTTCTCCAGAACATCCAGTTTCCTCCCACAGTCCAAGAGCATATCAAATAGGTTAATTGGTCATTGTAAATTGTCCAGTGATTAGATTAGGATTAAGTCAGCTTTGTTGCTGAGCAGTGCAGCTCAGAGGGCTGGAAGGGCCTATGCTGTGCTCCGTCTTTTAAAAAAAGTACATAAATAAATTTTTAAAACAGATTGCAGCATACAATTAAATGGAATTTTTTTTTTGGCACACTGACTGGGAACAATTTCAAGATAAATCAGTTTCACCAATGTATCTACAACCTGTAAGTGGATCTCTGAGATTGAAAACCACTCTCACCCCACCTAAAATTGTAGATCATCCCTGTTCCCTGTTTCCTTGCTGCAGACTCCGACCCATCAGGCTGACCGCTGGATGGGAATCCTTATTATGAAAAAAATCTATGCAGAGTTACTACTTCAGGTTAAGTATAAGAGGCTATTTCATTTTCATTTGGAGTTTCCTCATCAAGCAACTTACAATTCAGTCCCGGAACTATTCCTCTTTGTTGTTTTATTGATAATTGTGTGATGAGTGTTGGAAAAAAGGTAAATAAGAGAAGTCAAGATCTGTAAAAGGCTTAAGGCAAAGGAGAAATAAAATTGAGTCCAAAATGTATTTTGATGTCCCATTACTATATATTAAAAAGGTCATTTAATATAGATAAATGCCTTTTGCTTGGGACAGTTCACAAATCACTTACCATTTGCAGGAAGTAACCCTGAAGCAACTGAGAGAGAAAAAGATACAGTAGCTATCGTGCACAGATCATTGAAGACCCACGACCAATGCCAAAACCTGAAATGACAGGTAACCTTTGAAAGATTAAGCGAGCTGGGGCTTTACTCCTCAGGGCGAAGGAGGATGAGTGATGACTTGATAGAGGTGTACAAAATGGTAAGAAGCATAGATTGGAGTGGACAGCCAGCATCTTTTTCCCAGCGTGGACATGCCTAATAGGAGAGGGCATACTTTTAAGGTGAACGGAGGAAAGTATGTGAGGATGTCGGAGGGGTGTCTTTTGCACAGAGAGTGGTATATGCACAGAATGCGGAGCCAGGAGGCTAGAGGCAGATACGTAAGGCACATTTAAGAGACTACAGGAATGAAAGAAAAATAAAGTGCTATGTGGACAGGAAGGGTTAGATTGGTCTTGGAGATGTTGATCTTGTGCTGAAGGGTCGATACAGTACTCTACTGTTCTATGTAGGTCCTAT
This sequence comes from Hypanus sabinus, assembly GCF_030144855.1. Classification (NCBI taxonomy): domain Eukaryota; kingdom Metazoa; phylum Chordata; class Chondrichthyes; order Myliobatiformes; family Dasyatidae; genus Hypanus; species Hypanus sabinus. Next base: position 89,231,923 of record NC_082719.1, read on the forward strand.
GTCCTATATAACATTTCGTATTAATGGGGCAGTCAACATAAATCATAGAAACAGAGCAACACACACAAAAGACTGGAGGAACTCAGCAGGCCTGGCAGTATCTATGGAAAAAAGTATAGTCGATGTTCCGGGCCAAAACCCTTCAGCAGGCCTCAATCATTAAATCATAGATCTGACAGATCACTGGTCAGCTTCTGTCCTAGACACTGCATCTCTGTGCAAATAATGGATGACATAGTGACCTTGGAAGTAGTCCACGTGGAACGATTCCAAGTTTAATAAACATCGATTGCATAGATAAACTTACATATAAGCCCATTATTTAGGCTTGCATAATATCAAGGGCAAACAGCTTTATCAGTAACTCTTGGTCCATGAGGCCTCCTCGACTGGCTTCGGTTTCCTGTAGGTATCAGAGAGGAATTTCATAAGATACATTTCCTTCTTGAGTCTAACTCACTTTAGGGAGATGCTTTGCATTTGCTCTGGTTGCAAAGGTAAGGGTAACATTTGGTCTGAGGAAGACAGCTGACAGAACTTCCCACTCCACCATTTTGGTCTGTTCATTCCAAGGTTACATTGCAACACTAATCTGAATTTCTTCTTAAAACTTAACCTGCGTCAACTTTTCCTTTTAAATCCTGACAGAATGTTATTAGCACCTGATGGCTTTGTAATGTTTTTAACTTTAATTTATACTAATTTTGTAAACAGTCATATAGCACTTCAGAATAGAAACAGGCCTTTCAGCCCATCTAGTCCATGCCAAAATGTTATTCTGTTTAGTCCCAGGACCATTGACCTCCATACCATTCCCAACCATGTACTTTTCCAAACTCTCTTAAGCGTTGCCATCAAACCCGCATCCACCAATTCTGCTGGCAGCTTGTCCCACACTCACACCACCCTCTGAATGAAGAAGATGCCCCCCTTAAAGTTCCCCTTAAGTATTATAATGAAAATTACAAACTATATTCTAGTCATGATGCATGGATTTAATTTATCAAGAATTATGCTTGGAAATTGAAATTGTGGATGTCATAAGTCTCACCTTTTTATAAATAATTTAGTAGAAGAAGTTGTTAAAATCTACATCAAAGTACTGATATTTTGTATTGCATATTATTCGATTTAAGCCTAACCATGATGGCTTAACTGGGAAGCCCTTATTAAATTTTAATTAACTTTAAAAATCACGATGCAACATGTGGAAGAGCTGCAGAGTCTGGAATCATGCCTCCCTAATCATAAACTACTATCTCAATACAGATTCACACACAATTTTGCCACTGGTACTATCATTTTTTGAGGATGGATTTGGATTTTCTTCAACTTAATCAATGGAATACTAGAGAATATAAAAGCAAATGACTGTTTGCTCAAAAAAAAAATTCAAATGGCTTTTTGATTCATGTTGGGGGAATAATTAAATAAGAAACAATTAAACAATTAGCATACCATCTTTAATTTTAAAATACTTAATACTTTTTGCTGATAATATCATGAACATTTGTGTCTTTAAGGACAAGTAGGGTAAAGGAGAGGGTGTGTTATTATCTAGGGAGCAAGACATTGTCTCCAGCAATTGTGTCTGGGCTAAAACCTTGCTCCATCAAGCCCCTGTGATGGTCAGTAGACAACTGACAACTAATATACTATGTCAAAAGAGATTACTCATAGACAACGCAGTCTTTAATATGAAGGTCAGGATCTTTATGGTCAACTCAACAGTAACTAACATGAATGTATCTCCCGTATCACACTTCAAGGGTGGAGGTAAACACTATCTGCCTCAGGGTGTGCCAATGCAAGGTGCTCACCAGCCATTTCCCCCCAATGACTGAAGATATGTTTCCTGAATCACAGTGTGGATTTAATGGAAGCAGGGGGATAATGAAAGTTTTTTTAACCATCTGTTCAGCTCCGAAGGAACTCAGGGAGAACCTCCCCCTCCCCCGGCTAACCTCTGTCATGCAAACTCGTGGATTTAAATGGTAGGTTACAAAAAAGCTGCATCCATCATCAAGGACCCCACCATCCAGGCCATGCTATCTTCCCACTGCTGCCATCAGGAAGGAGGTATAGAAGCCCCCCACATGCCCCATGCACCAGGTTCAGAAACAGTTATTACCCTACCAACAATCAGGCTTCAAATAAAGTGGATAACTTCACTCAACTCATCTCTGAACTGATTCCACAACCTATATACTCAATTTCAAGGACTCTACAATTATGTTTTCAGTATTATATTTTTTTACTTGCTTAGTTTTGTCTTCGTTTGTACACCTGTTTTTTGTCAGTCAGTTTTTGACTATAGCTTTACATCAATTCTATTGTATTTCTCTGTTCTACTGTGAATACCTGCAAGAAAATTAATCTGAAGGTGGCAAATGTTGACATTAATGAACCTTGATACTGAATTTACTTTGGATTTTGAATTCAGACCCAACCTTAATTCAGAGTGGTGTGAATCAAGGTTACATTATATCCCTATTACTCTTCTCAATGCCTCAACTCTAATAAGTCTCCAACTGGAGTGAGATGACTCTGCAATACCAGTGCAAACTTTTTCAGTCTAAATTGTCACCACTCCTGAATGAAGGTTGTTTGAACATCAATCATCTAGCTACAGTAAACAGACATTGCTTATGGGTGCATATATACAAAAATCATATTTCAGGGCATTGTCATATTCTTCACTGAATGGACCTTATACTAATTACCTGCATAGCAAAACTCCTTTTGCAATCTGCTTTTATTATGCAGCATGCCCCAAATATACAAGTCCACATCAAGACTCAGAAAACATGAACGACTCTCCGCATCTCAGGTGCCATCTCTGAATGAAGGGAGATATCAATGATTTCAAAGAAGAAGAAGATCAACATTTTTCTTCACATGTACATTGAAACAACCAGTGAAGTGCATCATTAGTGTTAAATAAGATCAGTGAGGATTGTACTGGGAACAGCCCACACATTTTGCCATATTCTGCTACCAACATAGCATGCCCACCATAATCCTACGGTGACTGTATGTCATTGGAATATAGGAGGAAACTTTTATTCTCACCACATTCACATCAGCTTTTCCTAAATTATTTCCCTCACCCACAACCACAATGCCCAATTAATCTACCAACCTGAATATCTTTGTTTTTGTTTTGAACATGATTGTTCTTGGCAAATTTTTCGACGAAAGTGGCTCGCCATTGCTTTCTTCTGGGCAGTATCTTCACAAGACATGTGACCCCCGCCATTATCAATAGTCTTCAGAGATTGACTTCCTGGTGTCTGCATAAACAGGACTTGTGATATGCACCAACAGGCCATGCGACCATCCTCCACCTGTTCCCATGGCTTCATGTGACCCGGATCGGGAGGCTAAGTGGATGCTACACCTTGCTCGAGGGTGGCCTGCAGGCTAGTGGACTGAAAGGGAGCTTCTCACCTCCTTTGGTAGAGACGTACTGTATCTCAGCCCCACCACGCATCAATAGCTCTGGTGCCATGTACCAGTTTGCCATTGCTAGAAGGATCATGGGTGAGTTAACATGCAGGACATTGGAGGGGTGGTGCTGCAAGTACAATCTCATCCTCAACTCCAGTAATGTTACATTATTAAAGCCAAAGAACATAGCACTTACTTCAGCAAGGGGAAGAGGTGTGAACATGTGCCAGACTACAGTGAGGTTTCAGCAGTGGGGAAAGTCAGCAGCTTTAAATTCCCGGGTGTTAGTATCACAGATGATCTCTCCTGGGCCCAGCATATAGTTGCTATCATAATCAGACAAGGACTAACTTCCGTGACATGAAATTTGTGACTTTGTAGCAGCAAAGATATATATTGTAAATTAAAAATAAATAAATAAATTGTACAAAACATTAGGAATAATGAGGTAGTGTTTGTAGAGAATTCAGAAACCTGATGGTGTTGGGAGAAAGAGCTGTTTCTGATTCACCAGTGACTTTCTTTTCTTAGGTTGAGGAAGCTAGGCTTGTCACCAAACTCTCTAACAAATATATGCAGATGTGTGGATTAAGACACTTTGACTGGTGGCATCATGATCTGGTAATGCAGTTCAAATGTACAGGAACATAAGAAACTCAGAGAGTAGCCGAATATAATATGAGCACATTCCTTCCCACAGTGAGAGGGACTATATGAGGGGCTGCCTCAAGAAGATGGCATCTATCATCAAACAACCCCACTATCCAGGCTATGCCATCTTCTCTCAACTACCATCGGACAGGAGGTTCGGAAGCATGAAGTTCCATACTACTAAGTTCAAGAATAGCTACTTCCCTTCAACTATTTGTTACTTGAACCAACCTGCATAACCTTAATCACTACCTTAGTATATAAACATTATGATAACTTTAAACTAAAATGGACTTCTTTTGTTTTGTTTTAATTGTGCTCCTCCTCATATAATTTTATATATTGTGAATTTTACTTATGTTTTTCTCATGAATGTTGCACTTCTTATGCTCTGTGCCTGTGATGTAGCTGTAAGTCGGTTTCACATTTCACCTTCTCGTACATATATTTGCGGAGTTGACAATATGAGATTTCACTCCGCTCTGCTTGACGCTGAGGCTGAGGCTGTGTTGCGCTCCAGCTGCTCCAAGCTTTCTGAGTCTGAGCTTCATGGTGACTTGACCCCTCCATGCACGCAACTGACCCTGAGTCTATAGGCCTACTCCGGATTTCGGGTTTACGGACTCAATTTTGTTCTGAATGTCGATGCTTACTCTATTGTTTGCATGATTTGTTTTTCTCTATCTCTCTCTCTCTGAACATTAGGTGTTGGTCTTTTATTTAAATCCGGTTCTTTATTTCATAAGTAGACAAATCTCAGGGTTGTATAATGTATACATACCTTGATAATAAATGTACTTTGAACTTTGACAATAAACTTGGCAAACTAAATGAGCTCCATGCACACAGCCCCTGAGGTTAGGATTTAACCTGGATCTTTGGCGCAGTGTGGCAGGAACACTTTGAGCTGTGCCACTGGGCCACTCTGAAAATAATTCATCAGCAAATCATCATCTACTCCAGTAGACAACCTAAACAAAACAACAACAGGAATAGATCATTCAGCTCTGCAGTGTCATTCATTAAGTTTCCAGCTTATTAACCTCAATGCACCAACCTCAACTTCTTTGATTCCCTAAAGATCCAGAATATATAGCTATTCTTACAGAATCAACCCTTCAATCAGACAGGAATGAAAATATCATGTTTATATCACTCAAAATCAGTCCCAATTTCTTAATCTAAGTGAATCAACACCTCAGATGTCCAGAAGTATGAATACGCTCCATTATGTTAGTGAGTGTACCTGCTTATTCAAGTACTGAGTTCATTTTTTTTTGTTATATCTCTTGCTTAGATAGTCTGAATGAATCTCATCCTTCAGCAGACTGCACATCCTGATGGGCATGGGCGATGATGGGGGCAAAGTGAATTAATGGCTGCTGTCCCACTCAGCTTATCATTGTTATCATCTGAATACAGTTCCGTGACTCATGCTGATAAATCTGATACAGGCTTTGCACCACCAACTGGTGGAGAGAAGTAAATGAAACAAAAAGAGCTTGCTCAGCTGTCAAAGCCATGACTGTTGGAAATGCCACGACATTTCCTCCTTCTGAATCTCAATTGTAAAAAAGGCATCATTTCCTGATCCTGCCTATCCACAGATTTGTGTAATGGAGGGAACTTTAAAAGGCATCGTCTGCCACACAGAAAGTGAACTCAAAAGAATATTCAGGAAGGTTAAAATTTACTCCGATACATTTCCGAAATAGATTTAAGTATCCCAAAATATTTCAGAAAATTTTTAATGCTAAAAGCATAACCCCAAGAATTAATGGTACCCTAGGTGTGGTCGCAATGGAGCAGAAAGTTAAGGAGTAAGAATATTGTGCTCAAGTAGGCTCACACTTTTTAATCAGCTGAAAATATTCTTTCAATATCCTAGTTCAGAACCACAAATAAGGCTGGATTATTTGCTCATAAGCAAAAGTAATTTAATTCTAATTAATAAGTTTTTAAGACTATGGAATCATTTAACACAAATGACTGTGTGAAAAAGAATGAATAATATCAGGAGGTGTTCGTCCACATGAGCATATTCAGTTGTGGTATCTATTGACTTTTTCTGACAAAAAACAATCCTTCTGTTTTGGTAATTATAGGGTAAATAATTTTCTCAAAGGAACTTACAGTCACTCATGAAGCAGACATCTGGAATTTGGTTCAATATATAGATGAACAAATTACATGTTCAGAATGATCTTAGAATTAACTCTGCAATTAAACTTTATTTCACTACTGTTGTGTTTACAATAAGTTTTGTACTTTCAGCTTTCAGCTGTTAAAGCTGAAATCTTCAAACATGATAGGTTGCTTGTAATGAACCTACAAAAAGATGTTCTTTTCACTATTTTCACAGAGCTGCTGTGACAAGAAATACACTGTGTGACCACTTTTTCAGTTATCTCCTGTATGTAATAAAGTGGCCACTGTGTGTGTGTTCTTCTGCTGTTGAAGCTCATCCACTTCATAGTTTGAAATGTAGTGGGTTCAGAGATGGTCTTCTGTATGTTGTAACGTGTTACGTTTGAGTTACCTTCTTGCCAGCTTGGACTAGTCTGACAATTCTAATCTGACATATCTCATTAGCAAGGCATTTTCACCCCTAGAACTTCTGTTCACTGGAATTTTTTTTGTTTGTTTCTCACACCATTCTTTGTAAATTCTTTAGTTTGTTGTATGTGAAAATTCCAGAAAATCAGCAGTTCCCTGAGATACTCAAACCACCACATCTGGCACCAGCAATCGTTTCACAGATAAAGTCACTTAGATCACATTTCTTCTCCATTTAGAAGTTTTGTGTGAACACTGAACCTCTTGACCACATCTGCATGTTTTACGCATTGAGTTGTTGCCATATGGTTGGTTGATTAATTATTTGCATTCATACTGAAGGTCTTTTCTGAGGCTTTATTATGGAATGACAAATGCTGCTGTGCAATAAAGTTTTAGCAGAACAAGGACTGATAAATTATAGTTAAGAGGAAACCTTCGTCAAACTGAGATTTTTTTTTCTCTGTGGAGAGAGATAGGAATGGTTATTACCTTACAATCATCAGTCTCCTTAACCAGCGCCAATAATTTCACTCATCACAACTTGGAACTGATTCAACAACCTATGAACTCTCTTTCAAGGACTCTTTCCAGTTGATGTTTATTTTATTAATGGCATAGTTTGTCTTCTTTTACACATTGGTTATTTTCAGTCTTTGTTTATAGTTTTTCATGAATTCTATTGTATTTTTTAAATTTTCCTGGAAATTCCCTGCAAGAGAATAAATCTCAATGTAGTATATGGTAACATATACATAGATTGATAATATATTTAAATTTTACATGACTTTTACTTTTTTAACTTTTTATAAAATTAGGAAGAACTGAGTATAAAAGATTAGAACATGGTCATTTGAGGGATTGAGCAAAATTTATTTGAATTTAGGAAGACTACCCTTATCAGGTGGACATTTTGTGCATTTGTCAATGTAGCCTTTGCTTGTCTAATGGCAAATTAAATAAGAATTAATTAAGTAACACATATGCTGCATATAATATTTGCCTATGAACAATAATTTTGTCTTTAAAACTTTCATCCCTTCAAATAAACACACACAAAATGCTGGAGGAACTCAGGAGGCTAGGCAGCATCTATTCAAAAGAATATATAGTCAACGTTCCATGCTGAGACTCTTCAACTAATTCTTTAAACTGCTTCTAGTGTATGGAAACTTAATATCTCAAGATGGTTGTTAAAAAGAAAGCATACATAAGGATGTTTGCTGGGTCTGTTAATGGTTTCATCATAAAACTGCTCTTGTTTTAGCTTAAATTATCAACACTTTGCAGTGTCTTTGAGAATAAGTAAAGACAATGCTAAGACATGGTGTTAGAAGTTTATGTTGATGAAGGAAATTCCAATTAGATGTTCTGCTTGAGTAAAACAAACTGTGATCCCTCCATTTGAGATAACACACAGAACTCAAACTGTGTAATTCAAATGAATGCACACACAAATGAACAAATAAATTTTCCCAAGCCTTTGGATAACTAGGAAAGTAAACAATCTAAAGAATAGAGAGACTAGATTGAAGTTCTCCACTCTGTATTTGGTTGACTATGGCAGATGAACCATCGCAGATGAAAGTTAAGATGTTATTGTATCTCATTAGCTATGAAGGAAGAGAATTGTCCCTACAATTAAACCCAGAAATTAGATCCTGGAGAATGCATTACAAGCATATTCCAACTTGCCTGGAAATTAAGCTATCGACTGTTATTGCTTCTTTGCATACAAGCAAAAGCAGAGATAATCCTTTAATAACTCTTTATTAAAGTTAAGATAACAACTACAACTACACAAATTTAGGGCACCTTATATTCGAAATCCGAGTCTGGGCAACTCTGGAAACGTGAATGCGGATATTCAAAGCAGCTGAGCTAAGTAGAGAAATTGGAGGTGCTGGGTGTAGGAAAAACACATAGTTAAGAGAAAGTCAGAATGCAGTAAAGGAAAAGTATTATGAAGATTTCCTGGATGCCAAGGGTTTAGTGGACAGCAATGTGAGGAGAAGGCAGGAGAATTTGGTTGAGAATGAAAATAAGTTTGACCTGATGGGCTGAATGGCCTAATTCTGTTTCTCTGGCTAATGGTTTTATGGACTATCATGATTAGCTGAAGAAATGCAAAGTATTTGGGAAAAAAATATGCAACATGAGAACTGGGCTTGATCATTTTTTTCACTTTCAGCACCAAAATCAATAACATTGCCTGTGATGCAGCAGAAACCTTGGTATCTGCAGGATCACAGACACTCACGTGCAGTCACTTCATCACTTACTTCTCCACTTCCAATATAGAGTCGTTGACCTAAAATGTTGACTCTGCTTCTCTCTTCACACATTCCAAATGGTTATGACGGGCCTTCTGAACAAAATATCGAATTCTGCAACCTTCAATAAATTGCTTTCTCCTTCAATATCAAAATTGGCCATGACATCCATCTGTAATGTGTTCAGTCTTTTTCTCCCTCTCCATTAGCCCATCCTGACTTACTATTTGTAAAATATCAACCTGAAACACTAACTCTGTTTCCCTTCCACAGATGCTGAATGACTTGGTGACCGTCCCCAACATTTTTGTTGCAGATTTCAGTATCTACTTTTTCTAAATATTTTCAGCCACTCTTTTCTAATTGATCCACAATCTACAACACTCACTAAACAATGCTAAGTAACTGCTGAATAACTGAAAACACTTTTTTTAATGCTCAGACCGTCTTTTCTTTTTTATAATTTCCTGTCTATGCTCTCCTCATCTAATATAGTAGTCCAATAGAACTCTATATAGGGGATAATTTTTAAATGTCTTTTTCTGAATATTTCTTCTCCAAATATGTTTGGGTATAAAGGCATTTGGAGACAGAAGTGTACAAAGAGTGTGTGTTGTTACTTGTGTATACTGTATGTGTTCATGTATGTAAGCTTTTCATCTACACATTACTGTGTGATGTGGGTAAAAGCCTGCATACTTACTTAATTGCCAAAGAGACTCATCAAGATATCCATGGAAATTTTATGAAGTTGGAAGGAAGTGTCATCCAAGATATGCCCTCTTCTTATTGCTACCATCAACGAGGAGTGCAGGAGCTTGAAGACAAATACAACAGTTTAGAGGAATGCCTTCCCCTCTACCGTCAGATTTTTGAATGGACTATGAATCCATGTACACTACCTCGCTATTTATCTCTTTTAATACTCTTTTGCCCAACTTACTAAATTTATTTTTTTATATTTCTTCTTGGTATTCAGTTCTTTTTATTATGCATTGCACTGTAGTGCTGCTGAAACAAGAAATTTCATGACATATGCCAGTGACATTGAACATGATTCTAAAAAATTATTGAGAACTATTGGTTTGTATAATAAGCTGCACCACTAACACTTTAAAGAATGATCATTTGGAACAAGGAATAAAGGTAACTGCACATTGGGCCACATGAACTAAATTATTTTGAGTGGAGGCGATAGCTACAAGGACCAATTTTACCAGATGCTAAAGCTGGTGGTTTATAATATTTAAAGAAGTGACAGAGCAAATAATACATTTTGTTAAATCCATTGCCAAAATATTCATATTTTTGAAAATGTTTATATAGAGCAAAAAAAGAAACTTATTTTCTGGAAGTGGTGGGTGAGGGTTTGATTAAACTTAAAAGAAGTTAATGGATGGGGGATTTGGATGGCTATAGTCTGGGTATAGGTTAATGTGTGATTAGTCAGAAAAACAGTTCAGCAAGGGCTAGATGGGCCAAAGTTCCTAGTTACCTAGTTTGGTGCTCTACGATCCTACAACACTAGTCTTGCTGAGATTCTCCAGCAATTCCACCATAGAAATCCTCCACAGATTCTGTGTCAGATTAAACCTGCCACGTGATCCAAAACTTTACTGGTTTCCTTAGTGACTGTGGCATTTTTAGCCTTGAGACAAAAGGAAAGGGAAATAGCTTTTTATTAATTATTCTATATCTTTTTAGTAGAAAAAATAGGAAAAAGATAATCAAATGTGCTTAAGTATTACAAATTAGTTTAAAAACATTAAATAGAAAGCAAATGATTTTAAAACATTTTGGAAGGTTTTTAGTTATTTTTAAATAAATTGGATGGTTTTGCTTTATTTTAGTTGATTTAATTTAAACAAGTAAAAATACTTGACAGCTTTGCATCCAGCAAAGTTGGAAAAGGAGCTTTGCTCGCTGTCGTTGAATTCAGGGGAATGTTCCTAGGTAGTGATTGTTCTGGCTCGCTCATGTCATTTTCTTGCTTAGACAAGAGTGTCTTGTCACTCAACTCCAGAACACTTCAGGACAACAAGAGACGGGGGAACAGAGAGCATTTCACAGCATCAGGACAGTTGGGGCCAACATATGTGAATGCTATCAGAATTCAGTGGTCTTCCAAAATTTACAAAGTATTGAACTAAAAACAGACCAACTTTGAACTTTGGATATTCTATGAATACAGAGGGAGATAAGAAAACTTTATCATTTCCCAAGTTCAATGGTCCTGGAAGACAGAAGCCATACTTAAAATACTAAATTTTCAATACATTTAGAAAACACAGAGACAGAGTAGCACATACATGGAAGTATTCAGGATATTGTAGGAACATGCCATTTCCAGAAGTGAAATACTGATGCGATATTTCTGACCTTAACTTACTTTATGCCTAATACATTTCTGGAAGTAAAAGCAAAATGTCCATGTTGAGGATATCTTCCAGCCAAATATAGAGCTAGATTTCATTTTACCTTTCCTCTCAATAATATGCAGAGTGATCTTGGTAAAATGCCTGCCTATTGTTTTAAGTTCAGAATTCCTCCAAATAAAAAGTGAATTAGGTTGGGTACTCTGGATTATTTTAATCTGTTAGAATTGCACAGATTGCACAGTGTGTATGCGCATCGTTGTGTGTTGTCAGTAGCTGTGCTTTGTATGTGTCTGAGTGACATTGGCAGTTGTGCTGACATGTGTGTGTGACATTGCCTAGTGAAAATGAAACAGCAGAATTAATTATATTGTCTTACAGCAGGGTATCCTTAGGATTTTCAATCTTGGATTGTGAAGATTTTATTCAAAGTTGAAAGTTCCAAGTAAACTTATTATTGAAGTACCTAAATGTCATCATATACAACCCTGAGATTCATTTTCTTGAAGCCATACTCCATAAATCCATAATAGAATAATAACCATCATCGAATCAATGAAAGACTGCACCAACCTGAGCATTCAACCAGTGTGCAAAAGACAACAAACTATGCAAATACAAAAAAAATTAAATGATAATAATGCATAAGTAAGCAATAAATATTGAGAACATGAGGTGAAAAGTCCTTGTAAGTGAGTCCATAGATTGTGGGAACATTAAAATGAAAAAGATAAGTTAAGTGATGTTATCCCCTTTGGTTCAAGAGCCGGATGGTTGAGGGGTAATATCTTTTCCTGAACCTGGTAGTGTGAACCCAAAGGCTTCTGTACCTTCTTCCAGCATGCCCTGGATATCAGTAAAGGTGATATTTGAGTAGTCAGTGATGTAATGATCTTTCTTATGCGAAGTATAAAAGTTCAAATACAGATATCAAAGGTTTCAAAGGTACAATTAATGTCAGAGAAATGTACACAATATACATTCTGAAATGCTGTTTCTTCACAACCATCCACGAAAGCAGAGGAGTGCCCCAAAGAATGAACAACAGTTAAATGATAGAACTACAATGCACCTCCCCAACTCCCCTCCATCCCACATGCAAGCGGCAGCAAGCAACAATTCCCCCTTCCCCCAGCCGGGAAAAGAAAGCACCGGTAACCATCACCAAGCACTCAGGAGTGAGCAAAAGCAACAATAAAGACACAGACTTGCAGCTACATTGTTCAAAGGCTACATTGTTCACCTGGTATTCGACATACCACATGCTCTCTCTCTCCCTAATAAGGGAGAAAGAGATGTCTCCATTTTACAGTGAAAGGGGAGACATAACAAACAACTCGCTGGGTTACGATGTTAAAAGTCCATTGTGTCACTTTTCTTGATCTCTGTGCCCAAAGGTCTCATCTCTGGGCTCACAGCCAAAGTTGTTCCAGCTCCAATGACACATCCATCCGGGACACTGACCTTCGATTCGACTGTCTCCAGAGCCCCAAGATTTACCAATGGGACAAAGCAAGTCAATAGCTCTACACTTGATTGGAATAGAGTAAGGCCTCTCTTACTATTGGCATAGCTGCATTTAGCTGAATAACTTAAGAGCCTGAGATAAAATAGTTTGGTTAAGGGCCAAAATCATTGAACTGTTCATCCCGGCAATGGTGCCCCACAATGTATTGGAAAATTCTCCGTATTTAATCTTTCCGGACAGTTTTGTTTGTGAGAGGAATTTTCAATGAGGTTTACCAGTAGGGTAACTTCTGCAAAATGGAGTGCTACATCTGAAAACAAAATCTTTGTTAACTTACTAATCACTTCCTGGGCAAGCAGAATTTCAAACACCCAAAAATTAGCTTATTCCCAAATTATCTGATGTCCAGTTCTATGTTCTGAGAATGTATATATACATATATAGCTGGAGGAATTCAGCAGACCAGGCAGCGTCTATGGAAAAGAGTACACTCACCATTTCAGCTGTGACCCTTCAGCAGGACTGGAGAAAAAATGTTGAAGAGTAGATTTAAAAGGTGGGGAGAGGGGAGAGAGAAACATAAGCTAATAGGGGAGGGATGAAATTAAAAGCTAGGATGAAGTTGACTGGTGAAAGCGATATAGGGCTGGAGAAAGGGGAGTCTCATAGAAGAGGACAGAAGGCTAAGGAAGAAAAAAATGGGGGAGGAGCACCAAAGAGAGGTGATAAGGGGCAGGCAAGAAGATAACGTGAGAGAGGGAAAAGGAGATAGGGAGTGGTGAAGTGGAGTGGGGTGGTTGCTGGAAGTTTGTGAAATTGATGTTCATTCCATCAGGTTAGAAGCTACTCAGACGGAGTATGAGGTGTTGTTCCTCCAAGCTAAATGTGGCCTCATCACAACAGTGAAGGAGGCTGTGAATAGTCTTTTCTAGATGGGAGTGGGAAGTGGAATTAAAATGGGTGGCCACCTGGGGATCCTGCTTTTCCTGGTGGATGGAGCATAGGTGCTCGGTGAAGCCGTCTCCCAATCTATGTCGGGTCTCACCGATGTACAGGAGGTCACACCAGGAGCACCAGACACAGTATATGACCCCAAAAATCTTACAAGTGAAGTGTCGCCTCACCTGAAACGACTGTTTGGGACCCTGAATGACCCTGAGTGAGGGAGGATCTGTAGGGGCAGGTGTAGCACTCGTTCTGCTTGCAAGAATGAATGCCAGGAGGGAGATCAATGGGGAGGGAAGAATTGACATGGGATTTGTATAGGGATTGATCCCTATGGAGAGCAGAAAGTGGGGGCAGAAAGAAAGATCAGTTCGGTGGTGGAAGCTGCAGAGAATTATGTGCTAGGTACAGAGGCTGGTATGGTGGTAGGTGGTAGGCTTTGACATGAACAGTAATGCCCTCCCGCTTCACCATTCGCCATCCCCTTTTCCCTCTCTCAACTTTTCCTCCTGCCCACCCATCCTTTCCCTCTGGTGCTCCTCCCCCCTTTTCAATCTTCCATGGCCTTCTTTCTAAATCTTTTTATTAATATTAATAATATGGACAGAATACAAATGATATATTGATAAAAAAATTACCAACATACACATTCCATTACATATGAAAAAAAAACATACATAATAGTTACAATATAAATGAGTTTACCAAGACATAAGCCATAAGATATATGTATGGACATAGTAAATCTAAATATTTCATAATGTATAATATAAAAAAAAACAGAAAAAAGAAAGAAAAAAAACAAAAAAAAATTTATATAATGCAAAACTAACTAATCTAATCTAATAACTATAACTAATAAGTAATATAAAAGAAAAAAAAACAAACAAAAGAGAAGGAAAAAAAAGTGGGCTGTTTATAATATCTCACAAAAATAAGTATTCATCAATGCCGTCACTTCCGGTCCTCTCAAAATACTTCCATGGCCTTCTGTCCACTTCTATTAGACTCCTCTGTTCCCCAGATCTGTATCTCTTTCACTGACCGTCTTCCCAGCTCTTTACTTCATCTCTCCCCCTTCAGGTTTCAAGTCAAGTCAAGTCAAGTCACTTCTATTGTCATTTCAACCATAATTGCTGGTATAGTACATAGTAAATTTGAGACAACATTTTTACAGGACCACGGTGTTACATGTCACAGTACAAAACCTAGACTGAACTACGTAAAAAAAAACAGAAAAAAAACTACACTATACTACAGACCTACCAAGGACTGTATAAAGTGCACAAAACAGTGCAGGCATTACAATAAATAATAATCAGGACAATAGGGCAGTAAGGTGTCAGTCCAGGCTCTGGGTATTGAGGAGTCTGATATCTTGGGGAAAGAAACCGTTACAAAGTCTGGTCATGAGAACATGAATGCTTCGGTGTCTTTTCCCAGACGGCAGGAGGGAGAAGAGTTTGTATGAGGGGTGCATGGGGTCCTTCATAATGCTGTTTGCTTTGCGGATGCAGCGTGTCATGTAAATGTCTGTGATGGCAGGAATAGAGACCCTGATGATCTTCTCAGCTGACCTCACTATCCGCTGCAGGGTCTTGCAATCCGAGATGGTGGAATTTCCGAACCAGGCAGTGATGCAGCTGCTCAGGATGCTCTCAATACAACCCCTGTAGAATGTGATGAGGATGGGGGGTGGGAGATGGACATTCCCCAGCCTTTGCAAAAAGTAGAGACGCTGTTGGGCTTTCTTTGCTATGGATCTGGTGTTGAGGGACCAGGTGAGATTATCCGCCATGTGAACACCTATCATCTTCTGTTTCTCCCTCCCCTGCCCACCTTTTAAATCTACTCCTCAGCTTTTTTCTCCAGTCCTACCAAAGTGTCTCAACCCGAAACATTGACTGTTCACTCTTTAGCATAGGTGTTGCCTGGCCTGCTGAGTTCCTTCAGCATTTTGTATGTGTTGCTTGGAGTTCCAGCGTTTGCAGATTTTGTCTTGTTTGTATATAACTATAACATAAATTACTTATGTTACAAAATAAATTATTTTAAATTTATTTTACAATATAATATAATATTCTATAATATTCAAAATACTTATTTTATACACACTATTTATAATATAATCATAAAATAAATAATATATAACATGTAAATAATCTAATATTGTTTTATTAAATAATATTAATGCATACAACTAATGTTATATATATATAATTTATGTGTGTATATTATGTATATCATAACTTTTAAAAAATATATTATATATACATATATATTAATTTAATTATATGTACATATGTATATAATATCTTATTATCATACTAATAAGTATATTAAGTAATAATTTATGTATGAAACAAATAACGAAAATCGCAACACTGTCAATTAATTAGTAGAATATATGTGCAAGCGGGAAAGTTTACTCAAGCAGCATTTCACTGGTGTGGCTTTGTTTGCAGTGGATAACTTATAATGGGCAGAGCAGATGCAATTTTCCAACAAGATGCTTGATCAAATCCTAGGTAATATACAACCAACCAAAGATTAATGTTCTTACTATATCTGACCATATTAATTATTATCTACAGAAGCCATTCACATAGTAGACAGTTTTTTTTTCAAAGAAAAGAGGGGATTTGACTTACAGAGCGACCATGCGTGAGCAACAGCTTAATCACTTTGAGTGACCACACACATTTAAAGTTGGACCTAAAACACAGCCTGCCAACTAGCAGGAAGGCCAATGATGGTACAGAGCTAAATGTGATTAATGTACTTGACCTACAGCTGTCATCACCCCTGATTGCATTCAGAAGTTAGTGTGGATATAAAATAAAAGTTGACAAACCATAGAGATGGCCTAATGGGTTAGAACAGAGCTACAAAAAAAACCCAGAAAAATGCCAGGAATGCAAAAATACAGTTTCTAAGGAAAAGAATACAAGAGATTAAATATTCTGCTGTTACTCAGAGGACCAAGAATACATATAATGACAATGTTTAATATTCTACAGAATTGTCTTAAGCTAATTCATGCAAGATGTTTACGATCATCCATTTAAAATTAACACAAAGCCATTAGGAAAAATGAATGAAGCTAGTATTTCACAACTAGAGCTAGAGAGGGTGCTAAAAAAAGATCTATGAGGATGTTGTCAAGACAGGGAACTTGAGTTATTTGTTTATTAATTTTTTTAGTATTGTCACGTGTATCAAGATACAGTGAAAAGCTTTGTCGTGCACACTGTTCATACAGATCAAATCATTACACAGTGCACTAAGATAGAATAAAGTAAAACAATTATCATCAGAATAAAATCTACTGAAAGAGTGTAGAGCAAGTATATAATAAAGTGCAAGATCATAATGAGATAGACTGTAAGGCTAAGAGTCCATCTTATCGAACAAGAAGTCCATTCAAGAGTCTGATAACAGAAACTGTCCTTGAGTCTAGTAGTTTCAGTCTTTTGTATCTTCTGCCCAATGGGAGAAGGGAGAAGAGAGAATGCCTGGGGCTGGATGGAGTCTTTGATAATGCTGGCTGCTTTACTGAGGCAGTGAGCAGTGCAGACCGAGTCCCGAGAGGCAAGGCTGCTTCCTGCGATGCGTTGAGCTTTGTCTACAATACTCTGAAGTCTCTTCCAGTCATAGGACAGTCTGAAGAGATTGAGAATGGGGTAAGGTAGGCTGGGGAGGGGTGACCTTAGAGGTGTCTATAAAATCATGGGCGGTTTATGAAGATGAATGGTCACCATACTTATATCAGAGTAGAGAAGTCTAAAACTAGAGTGAGAGAGAAAGAAGTTAAAAGAGAGCTGAGGGACAAGTTCTCATTGACAATAGTGAGCATATGGAATGGGCTAGAATATGAAGTGGTATAATACTGTCCAAAACTCTTAGGCAAATGTATAGAGCTAGGGTGCCTAAGACTGCACAATACTGTAGTAATTTCATGTATTACACTGTACTGCTGCCACAAAAAAATAATTATGACATACGTGAGTGATGATAAGCCTGATTCTGATATAGACTGAGAGTGGGAAGGGGGCAGAGGTAGGGAGAGGAGACTCGTGGTTGGGAAAAAGGGAAGGGAGAGGGGAGGGAGCAGGAAACACCAGAGGGACATTCTGGAAAGATGAATAAACCAGATGTTTGAAATCAAATGACCTTGCCTGGTGTGTCAGGGCTGAGTGAGTCTGCACCCATGCCACTCCAACCTCCACACCCAGCCCTGCTTCTCTACCACCAGTCCCACACCCCTCCTGCGGTGCTCCACACTCACCATTCCCAATATCCTTTGCTCTCTCCAGATTCACAAACTTGTTCTCTGCTCCACGTTGATAAAGACAATGCTCTACACAAGTCTTAGGTGTCCTATCTATATATATGTGTATATATGAGTTAAAATGGCTGTTGTGATACGTCTAGTGAGGTAATGTAGTGGGTAGTGCTTGTCGCTCTCACTTTCAACTTCCACCCTGGATAGCAGTCTTTGCAAAAAGGAGCTCTGAATGTGTAAGTCTCTCCCTGCCAGTTCATAGCCTCTCCAACAGCAAGCCTCATCTAGTGTCTCCTCGCTGGTGACACATGGAAACTGAACCCCTCACTGGCAACAAACGGAAACTAGACTCAGGATGAATTGCAGGGGATGGGGAGGAGCTCTGGCCCCTGCGCACATAGTACGCAGACCCACCAGTGTGTGGACACACCCTCGTGTTTGTGAACCCCAGCTATGGGTAAATTGCCCCATCCTGTGGGCAGCCTCAGGGGAGACAAAGGCTATGGGTGTAAACCCTGAAAGCAAATCTGGAGTGAAGCCCCTAAGGCAACTGGACAGTATTGAACATCCTTCAGGCAGCTCCTGCAGCCAAGCTGGTGCCAAAGCTTTCCTTTGGACTACATTGGTGAAGCCGAGAAGGGGAGTCTTGATGACTGGGCATTTCAAGATCTCCACACCTTCCACCCAGGCTTGTGATGATGATCATCATCACCCATTGTCCTTCGAAACAGACAAGTGTCAACCAATACTTTTGAACATAACTGTAAATTTCCAACAGTTAAAAGGCATTTAGACAGGTATAGTGATAGGAAAGGTTGAGAGGATTATAAGACAAATGCAGGTAAATGGGACTAGCTTAGGTGTGCACCTTGATCAGCAAACTCAAGTTGGGCTGTTGGACCTGTTGCTATGCTGTACAACTCAATACCTAAGAGTCATTAACCATCTGTCAGGCAAAAAGATATGAGATAATGGCTTAGCCCAAGAAAGATGAACTAAATGGTTTCCGTCTGCTTATGTGATGTTGTGGTTTTAACCTTTGCACTCTCTTTAGTTAGAGAGTGGTGAATCTGTGTAATTCTTTATGACAGGCAGTTGTGGAGGCCAGGTCTTCAAATGTATATTTAAGGCAAAAGTTGATAGATTCATGATGAGTCATGGCATAAAGGGATACAGGTAGAACACAGGAGATTGGGGTTGAGAGGAAAATTGGAGCAGCAATAACAAAATGGTGGAGCCTACTGGATGGGCTAAATGGCCTAATTCTACTCCTATATCTTGTGGTCTTAATGTATTTATGTCTATCAACAGGGTACCATTGGTTTCAGTTCCCCAGTAGCATTTCTTCCTTAATTGGATGCACTGTTCTGCTGTATAATTAGCAAGAAAAACTATATCAGGATGTCAATTAATAAACTATATTCTACACATATGGATCTGGGGGATTTTGACAGAGGTTAATGCCTCCATGTTAGCAGGTGAAAACGTGAAACTAGAACATGCAGGGAAAAAAGCAGAACAAATCCGATCTGGTTAATTATTGCCCAAAATGAATGTGCTTAAACATCAGAAAAATATTTTAAAAGCACACACAAAATGCTGAAGGAACACAGCAAGTCGGCCAGCATCTATGAAAGGAAATAAAGTCAATGTTTTAGACTGAAACCCAACCTTTCTTGAATCCTGATAAAGGTTCTTGGCCCAAAACATTGACTGTTTATTCCTGTCCATGTATGTTGCCTGACCTGCTGAGTTCCTCCAGCATTTTGTGTGTGATGCTCTGCACTTCCAGCACCTGCAGAAACTTTTGTGTTTAGCAAAGTAATAGAAGTGGCTTTGACTGTGTGTTCATATGAAATTTATTCTCCAATAACCGGCTTACTCACTTTTTTTTTTTTAAAACAGGACCATTCAGTTCCAGATCTCATTCACTTGGACCTAAGAAATTATTTTGAGAGGACATCAAGGCAGCAGTTAACTGTATGTGGCAACAAGAAGGCCAAATAAATCTGGAGTCTACAGGATTGGTTGGTTTAAAGTTCAAAGTACAAAAATCAAAGTCAACTTATTATCAAAGTACATATAAGTCACCATACATTACCTTGAGATATTTTTTCTTACATTCAGAGTAGAACAAAGGAATACAACTGAATGAATGAAGAATTACACACAAATAAAGACTTACAAACTATGTGCAAATACATAAGCAATAAATAAATAATGATGAGAAAATGAAGTGCAGAGTCCTTGAATGTGAGCCCACAGTTTGTAGAATCAGTTCAGTGTTAAGGTGAGTGAAGTTATCCACACTGATTCAGGAGCCTGATTGTTGAACTGTTCCTGAACCTGATGCAGTAGGACCCAAGGTTCCTGTACCCCCTTCCTGATGGCAGCAGCAAGAAGAGAGTATGGTCTGGATGATTGAAGTTCTTGATGTTGGATGCTGCTTTCTTGTGGTAGTAGTCCATGTAAATGTGCTCAATGGTGGGGAAGATTTTGCCTGTGATGGACTGGGCTGTATCCACAATATTTGGTTGGCTTTTCCATTTCTGGGCACTGGAGTTTCCATGCCAGGTGATGATGCAACCAGTCAGGTTACTCTCCATTGTGCATCTATAGAAGTTTGTCAAAGTTTATACGTGAAGTTTTAAATCATATGAAGTACAAATGAAACTTGGTTGCAGCTGATGCAGGTTAATTATTCCAAAGTCAGGTCATCACTGCAGGATTTCTTCAAGCTGTGTATGAGGCCCAACCATTTTCACTGCTTCAGCAATAATTTTTCTTCCACCACAGGCTCAGAATCAGGGATTTTTGTTCAATTTCATTTGTAATTCTTTGGCAAATGAATTAATCTGTGCCCACTATGCAGAGAAACTTGTGCAGCATTCAGCCACAAGCTGATAACTGACAAAGTGGGCCATTTGATTGGTGAAAATAAGATTTTAAAAAGCTCCAGATGCTGGAAATATTAAAAAAAAATGTTAAGTGCTGCAAACAAAGTTCAAAGTTTGAGGTAAATTTATTATCAAAGTACATGTATGTCACCATATACTATCTTGAGATTTACTCTCTTGCAGGCATTCACAGTAGAACAAAGAAATACAATAGAATCAATGAAAAGGAACACAAATACTTACAAACAATGTGCAAAAGACAAACTGTGCAAATACAAAAGGTAAATAAGTAAACAAATAATACTGAGAACAAGTTGCAGAGTCCTTGAAAGTGAGTCCATCATTGTAGAAACAGTTCAGAGTTAAGGTGAGTGAAATTATCCTCACTGGTTCAGGAGCCTGATATTTTAGGGGTAATAATTTTTCCTGAACCTGGTGGTGTACGGCCTCAAACACCAGTACCTCCTTCCTGATGGCAGCTGCGAAAAGAGAGCATGGCCTGGATTGTGGGATCTTGAACAATGGATGCTTCTTTCTTGTGGCAGCATGTCAGGCAGCATCTGCGGAAAAAGAAGCAGTAAAAATTTTCAGTTCAAGACACTTTGATGTCTGCGGTCTGATCTGCTGAGTGCTTGCACCATTTGATTGGCACCTCAACCACCAACCGAAACATTTTTTTCACTTTACATCTCACACACCTAATCTGCACTATCTGCTATTTACAAAGTGCACTGTTTTGATTCATTGATTCAACCACTATCTCCAAACCCATGACCTCCAGCATCTAAATGGACGATTAACAGGTAACAAACAATCTGCTGGAGGAGCTCAGCATGTCGAACAGCATTTGTGTGGAGGAAGGACTTGTTGATGTCTCAGGTATATAATGGAGATGTTAATAATGATCCAAATCCTGCATCACTGAGTAGCAGGAATATGGGAAAACCATCATTTGAAGATGTTTCTGCAAGTCACATGCAGACCTGGAAATGTTTGTTATTCTTTCACCATCAATGGGTCCAAATCTTGGAACTCCCCACCCAATGGTGTGGAGGAAGCCTCTTCACAAGAAAGCCATTCACTATCACCTTCTTTGGAGCAATTCAGGACAGACGATTGGTTCTGGCCTTGCCATTGACACCTGCATCTCAGAAAGCACCATAGATTAAAATAGATGATCTTTTCTGTCCACTGAAATGCAGAATACCTTACCTCCAAGATATACCTTCTGTCATTTTAACAAGGAATAATAACAAGTTACATATGCTTCTGCCAAATATTTATCCCTCAATCAACTTCAGCAAAAACAGATTGCTTGCTCATTATCCCTTAAATATTGGTTGTGTGAAAATTGACAACAATCTTTCCTACCTTGCAGCACCAAAGTGCTTTAAAGTACTTTGGAATGTCCTGCAATGATAAGGGTCATATACAAAAATAACTTTTCCAAGGATCATCATCTTGCCATGGTGAAGAGGCTTATGAGTTCCTGAGATCCTGAGAGCAATGCCATCTGGGGTTAGCTATCTAGTGCTTAGCTCCTGGTAGGTTCACCCAAGGCAGTAAGGTCAAGGGAGAATTTTCAGAAGAGCAATCCAACCAAGACCTCAATGGTGGGGCTGGTGGAAGATGACAAATCACAATGGCAATAAAGACAGAGGATGGCTGCAGCAATGAAGCACCCCCAGTTGTCTTGCGTTCCATGCCATTGGACCTTGACCCTAATCTATCAAACACCCTGTGCATCAGCTCCTCACATTAAACAAAGTCAGGCACAGGCATTCTCCTTTAAGGTAATCCACCCTACAACCCCTTAGGAGAACATTATACTGACTCAAGTGACCACATTAATAAATATCTAAATGTTTAAATCCCGGTCTCCATTTATTCTCTGCCTATTCTATCCAGCATTTTTCTTGCATATCTAATATTAGAAAAAGATGCAGCTATAGAGGACTGGTGGGCAGCTAATCTAGTACCCACATTAAGAGAGACAGAACTCATCTGAGAAACTAGAGACCAGTTAGCTTCACATTAGTGATAGGATAATCATGTTAAAAGGGAAAAATAAAGGATTTATCCAGCAAACAGAAAAATAGTCAGCATGGATTTCTAACAAGGTTTACTTTGAGCAATTGCATTAACTTTTTCTTCGAATTAACAGCAGGAGTGGAAATTAGTTTTCCATTGCTGCAGCCATCCTCTGCCTTTACTATGTAAATTCTCAAAAGTCCCCTGATTGACTACACAAAAGATCAGGGAATGCAGAGCTGGGAGATAGTCGCTGAGTGGATTGCTGTCTGGCTTTGAAACAGAAGCTGTAAACAAAAGGTGGCTATGCCACAAGAATCAAAGGACCATAAATGTTCACAGTTTACATTAGCAATTCAGACTTTGGAAAGTTGGACAACACTTCCAACTTTCTAGATAATATCAAATCACTAAATAGTTAATATTGAGAAGGACTGAAATAAATGACAAGCAGTTGTTAATATACTTGCAGTATGTTTGATCTTCATTAGCTGATGAAGCCCAAAAAAACCAAAGCAGTATATCTATGTTACTTATTACATAGGATGTGTGGGTCCACATTGGGTAGAGGAATAAAGGGATCTCCAAATCTAAATAATCCAACTACTGAGCACTGTCTTACAGATAATCAAGATCTTCAAGAAAGAAATCAAGAAGTAGAATTTATTTCCAGAAAAATGGGATTGTTAAGAAAGGTCATGATGCAGAACATTATTCAAATCCCAAGTAGACATACTTGAAATATGACACGCAATTCAGTTGCCTTACTATAATGAATGTCGAAAGAAAGGAGATGAGGAAGGAAGATTCAGCAGATGAGTCTACATTTGGGTGGATATGCATCCCAGGAAAAGATTCACAATCCGGGGGAAAAAAGGTTGTGAAATGACCAAATACATGTCTTTAAAATACTAAGCAGAATAGAGTACAAGATAGACTCAAGAAATATTTCAGGAAATGTAGAAGAAATCTCTGCTGAGAATATAAAACTCACTAGCATGGGTGATTAAAGTGAACATCATAGATTCATGTAAAAGAAGGTTCAGAAGTATATACGCAAAGAGACAATGCAGGTCCTCTCCATACTATAGACACACAACTTATGTACAGCCCATCCATAAGTCCAAGGATTTGGGAGACTCATAGATCACATTTTGAACATTATTGCGGGGCTGCAGACATCCTCTGCTGCTTGGGAATTCAGTTTGTGCACTTCTGACTTGCAAACTGTCTGGATATGAACACTTCACAGGAACATATCCTTGATGCTATCATAAAGGGTATTTCCTATTGCAGGGCAATCTAAGACCAAAGGACACAGCCTCAGAATAGAGGGTTGACCTTTTAGAACTGAGATGAGGAGAATTCTTTTTTAGCCAGGGAGTAGTGAATCTGTGGAATTCATTGCCACAGGTAACTGTGGAGGCCAAATCATTGGGTATATTTAAGGCAGAGGTTGATTTGTTCTTGATTCATCAGGGCATGAAAGGATACGGGAAGAAGCAGGAGATTGAGGCTGAGAAGGAAAATGGATCAGTCATGATGAAATGTTGGAGCAGACTCGATGGGTCAAATGGCCTAATTTTGTTCCTATATCTTACGGTCTTATACAGGAAGGACTTATAAACTATTAAATTTAGATGTAGCAAGATGGAGCATCGACTCAAAGAGGAGCTGAAATGAATTTGTTGGGCTGATTGGACTGCTTCTGTGGAGTATATCCTTTCTAATCCTATGCATGCAATCAATAGCAAGGACCTCAATAAGTATTGCCATCTGTTTTTCTGGCAGACAAATGCCAACAAACAGTTTGTGCGTTCACAATTCTCTATCAGCTTCAGAGCAGCAACACAATGTCTGCTCCTGCTATTTCAGCTGAGATGTCACTGCTGTCTGAACAACTGAATCGTTTTTGCAGCACGGCATGTGACACATCCTCTTTATACCTAGACCTCCAAGGAAATATCAAGAATATACACATGAAATTGCTGTGTTACAATTCACCTCACATGGCTTCAGTTTTACACTCACTTAAGATCCACCATTCATTTTCTTCAACTTGATCTGGGGGAAAAAATGTTAGCTTTCTTCCCAGAGAATATAAACTCAGTGGCCACTTTTTTTTTAGGTACCTCCATGTTCATAGTCTTCTGCTGCTGCAGTCCATCCGCTTCAAGGTTTTACATCTTGTGCATCCAAAGATACTCTTCTGCATACCACTGTAGCAATAGATGGTTATTTGAGTTATTGTCACCTTCTTGCTTCTTGCTTCTTTTGACTTCTCTCATTAACAAGGTGTATTCATCCACAAAGCTGCAGGTCACTGATTTTTTTTTTTGGTGTTTGCACCATTCTCTATAAATTCTAGAGACAGTTGTGCTTGAAAATCCCAGGAGATTAGCTGTTTCTAAGATGCTCAAACCACCCTGTCTGGCATCAACAATCATTCTATGGTCAAAATCACCTAGATCACATTTCTAACATTCTGATATTTGCTCTGAACAACCATTGAACCTCTTAACCATTTTGGCTTGCTTTTGTGCATTAAGTTGCTGCCAAACGATTGGTCAATTAGATATTTGAATTAACAAGCAGATGTACAGGTGTATCCAATGAAGTGACCACTGAATGCAGATACCTACAGAAAAGGCAGCACAACATTTATAAACTTCTAAAGGTCACAAAATGAATAATCATTAAAATTAACTTTTCCGTTCAAATTTTTGTGATCTGGACTAAGAATAGCAGAGTACCATCAAAGCAAGATAATATGCCAGAGTAACACATACATGGTATGTAATTTTTCCCACTCCCCCTTCCCTCTTCTTCCATTCCCCACCCCTCACCTGACTATCACCTCTTCCTAGAACCTGTCCTCCATTCCATGGTCTACTCTCCTCTCCTACCAGATTCCTTCGGCCTCAGCCCTTTAACTTTTCTACCTATCACCTCCCAGCTTCTTTTTTCATCGCTGCTCTCCACCCGCCTGGCTTCAGTTTCTAACTTTCACTCCTTCTTCTCCACTCCCCCTCTCTTATTTTTCCTTCTTCCCTCTTCTTTTCCAGTCCTGATAAACAGTCTCATCAAATGTTTATTCATTACCATGGATGCTGCCTGACCTGCTGAGTTCCTCCAGCATTTTGTGTATTTCACTCTGGATTTCCAGCATCTGCTGGATCTCTTGTCATTAAGATAAAATTCCAGCTTTTTTTAGTTAAATTAATAGCACTAAGTAACTGTTTTTGAAACAGGCAGTATATGGTTCAAATGCAGACAGAAGAGCCTTTACTGTAAATATAGTTCTGGCTCCAGTTTTATTTTACAGAAATTGTTGTATTGTTTGATGCTGTCACTTTACAGTTAACAACATTTTTTAAAAGGTGGAGAAATTCTCAATTTAAAATTAGCTTAATGTATCTGTAACAGAATCAGAATGAGAATCAGATTCAATATCACTGACATACATCATGAAATTTGTGGCTTTGCAGCAGCAGTACAGAGCAATACAAAAAAACACTATATGATAAGAAATATATATTTATAAAATAAAGTAGTGCAAAAAATGAGGTAGTGTTCATGGGTTGGTTCATTGTCCATTCTGAAATCTGATGATCCATCTCAATTAGTGTTTTGGCTGTGTTTTCAAAACAATATTTAATGGAGGTTACAATATTGAAAGAAAAGCTTTACCTTGAGTCAGTGAATATGTAATCTAGATTCTTTTAATCCTTGAGTGCAAAATGACTTTCTCTTTGGCATGCATGTTCGCTGCCATGAGGATTGGTTTTACTCTCTGGGATAAATTTACAAATGTTCTGCTCATGGAATAGAAAGTGGAAGAAGGACAGGAACTGAATTATTTGGTCCAGTCTATAGATGACCAACATTTAAAATGAAAAATAATTTACATTCAAATAGCTAATATAACATCATTAATGTGCCCCAAAGAGTCTACATGAAGGTTTCTGTTTGAAATGTAATTGCTGTTCATATATACATAAATCTATGTGCAAAAAGGCCTCAATTAAAGCAAATGAAATAAATACCTTTTTTCATTTGTGTCAGTGGAATTTGTCATGTTTTGCAACTTCAAAACGCTAAATTAATTCAAAGGAAGGTACAGGGAGTCCGAAATACGGGTGTAACTTCATCTTTACTTTAAGTGAGGCATTATGTGGTAGTGTAATGATGTATGCAATTAATGTGTTTTTACATATAAGCCATAATTAATTATTTAAACAAACAAGAAATCCCGGTCAAGATGCAGTCTGCGTACATCACTCCTTTGTTCAATACCTTCTGGCTAGATCATGAAATCATATATTTCACTTCTTTTATGTCTTTTACATTTGGCCAAGTTAATAGTCCATCATATTACAGGATAGTTGCTAACATGGTTGAGTGCTAGTGACTAGTGATGTTCCACAATGGTAGATGTTGGGCCCACTTCTTTTTATGTTGTATATCAACAATTTACATGATGGAATAGATAGCTTTGTTGCCATGTTTGAAGATGATATGAAGATTGGTGGATGGGCAAGTAGTGTTTAGGAAACAGGTAGGATGCAAAAGGACTTAGACAGATTAGGAGAATGGGCAAGAAAATGGCAAATGAAATACAATGTTGGAAAATGCATAGTTATGCACTTTGATAGATATCTGAAATGTGCAGATTATTTTCTAAACAGGGAGAAAATCCAAAATCTGAGATGCAATGGGACTTGGCAGTTTGTGCAAAACAGTCTAAAGGTTAATTTGCAGGTAGGGTCAGTGATGAGGAAGGCAAATACAATAGCCTAGAATATAAGAATAGGGATATGATACTGAGACTTCATAAGGCACTGCTGAGGCCTCACCTTGAGTGTTGTGAACAGTTTTGAGTTCCTTATGTAAGAAAAGAAGTGCTGGCATTGGAGAGGGTCCAGAGGAGGTTCACAAGAATGATTCCTAGAATGAAAGGAATGTTTGATGGGTCTGGGCCTGTATTCATTAGAATTTAGAAGGATGGGGAGGGGGATCTCATTGAAAACTTTTGAATGCTGAATGGCTTAGACAAAGTAGATGTGGAAAGATGTTTCCATGGTGGGGGAGTCTGGGACAAGAGAGCACAGTCTCAGGATAAAGGGGTGCCCATTTAAAACAGATGCAGAGAAGTTTCTTTACCCATAGGGTGATGAATTTCTGAAATATGTTACCAGGGCCAGCTGTAGAGGCCAGGTCGTTGGGTGTATTTAAGGTAGAGATTAATAGGTTCTTGATTGGCCATGGCATCAAATGTTAAGAGGAGAAGGCCAGAAAGTGGGGCTGAAGAAGATTTAAAAAAAAATTATCGGCCATGATTGAATGGTAGAACAGACTCAATGCACCAAATGGCCTACTTCTGCTCTTGTGTCTTATTGGTCTTAATCAAACCATACAGGATTACTCAGATATTATTGAAATATTGAATACATAAAAGAATTTATTCAGGAAAGATTATTTGTCACTTCCACAACATTTCATATAGTGATATGAGATATCTTACATCCACCTAAACAGGCAGACATCTCAACTGCAGTACTGTAATATAAATGCATAGTAGATTAATCAGGATCAAAAATCTAATTTTTATGTTCTTATGAACAATTTCATGTTAAAAGTTAATGTGTTTAATTTCTCTGTCTCTAAACACGCTGGACATCATTCTGAGAAATTACATCATCCACTTTAGTAAATTTAATGAAGAATGAATCTGCAGCTTGGATCCTATGTTTGACACTCCCCATCAATAATAATTAACTGGAAGAAAGAGTGAAGGCAAGCTGTAGACAAACAATACACCTTTCTATATATTTCAAAGAACAACTTGAAGATTTTAAAGACTTCTTGAGTTAATCTATTGAACTAAATATTGCTCTTGAAATTTAAGTTGTATGGTCTTTGTTGTTGCTTTCAAAGCATGCTTCAAGTTTAAAAATCTCAACTTTCACTTTTTCATTCAAAAGATACAATGCTTCTTCATGATCCGTTGTTTTTCTTTACTCAGTTTTAATCCTGCTAGATACTTCTGAGGGACTATGTGACATCATAAGAAGCAAAATTCATGCAATTCATCTCAAAATTCTATGTTCTTCCCTTTCCAGCTCTATTTTCTCAGTCAGATTGTGAAATGGGAAAAATTCTCAGAAGCTTACAGACAATCTGTGGGCATCACAGCTGCTCTGTACATAATGATTATCTTATGTTTTTTTTAGACAGAAAATCTAAAACTGGTATAATTCTGCTGTCCAGTTTTCTTATTTTATAGTGCCTTAATGTATGACTCCCTTTGTGCAATGCAACAGAAGATATTTAATATCTTCTCAAGTATTCTTCCTTACTGTGCTTCCCAAGTGATAGAGCATAGAACATAGAGCAGTAAAACAAAGGAACAGGCCTTTCAGTGCACAAAGTTGTGCTGAACCAATTAAATTTTTGATCAAATGGCTACTAAACTAATCTCTTTTGTCTACATAATGTCCATATCCTTCCATTTTCCTCACTTTCATGTGCCCTTCTAAATGTCTCTTACAAATCCCTAATATTTCTGCCTCTACCAACACCACAGGCAGCAAATTCCATGAACCAACCACGCTTTGTGAAAAAAAAACCTGCCCATCACATTTCCTTTGAAATCACCCCCTCTCACCTTAATGCATGCCCTCTGGTATTAGGCATTTCAACCCTGAGGAAAATATGTTGACTATTTACTCTCATAAATTTATAACCTCTATCAGATTTCCCCTCAGCCTCAACTGCTCCAGGGTAAACAATCCAAGTTTGTCCAAACTCTTGTTATAACATCTGCTCCCTAATCCAGGCAGCATCCTGGCAGACATTTTCTGCACCCTCTCTGAATCCTCAATATCCTTTCTATAAAGTGACAACTAGAACTGTATGGAAGATTCCAAATGTGGCATAACTAGAGTTTTATAAAGTTGCAGTGTTATTTCCTGACATCTGAAATCAATACCTTGACTAAAAAAGGCAAGCATGCATATGCCTTCTTAACCATCCTATCAAACTGCTGTAGCCACTTTCAGGGAGCTATGAACTTGGACCCCAAGGTCTGACCACTCATCAACACTGATAAGGATCCTGCCCTTAACAATGTACTGTCCTTTGCATTTGCCCTACCAAGGTGCGACCATTCACATTTGGCTGGGTTAAACTTCATCTGACAATTCTCCATCTGATGACTCACTGTTTTCTCAATGGGGAGTATTTGCATAGTAGCCTTTAAGAAAGAGAACAATTATTTACTCTCAGTCCTTTAAGGTAACTGGAAATATTATTTAATCTTTAGTTTCATCATATTATATGATCACTTCCATCAGTTTGGATTAGTTGCTGATTAGAACAAATGACCTTACATTAATAAAATACCTTTCAAAAAGTCAGGATATCTCAAAGTGATACCTAGTCATCAAAAAAACTATTTTTCACAATGACACTGTTCTAGTAAAGAGAATGTTGCTGCTGAATTGTCTTGTCAGGATTCACCAGAAGGTCTGATTTTACAAGCAAAGGAATTGTTTTCTAATTGCTGAGTACTGTCACTCTTTCTTCAAAAGTCACTACCCGAGGAGGGCAGATGGACCTCTACCAATGCAGTATCCTGAATTGTTAGTCTACATTACACAGTAGAAATATGCTTTGACATACAACTTTCTAATGTTGATATTTGATTACAATTATTGAGCCAAGATGATTCAGTTGATAAAAATTTAGCTTTTAGTTCATGGAAAATATATTCAAACATCTTTTAGGGATCTGAATTTATAATCAAAACTTGTTGGGAATAACACTTGCTTTCCATTATCCATGTGAGGTTTAAAATTATGAGCTCTGCTTGTCAATTTTGATGGTTAAGATGGACATCAAACAGGCCATATAAATGCTCAGTTAATTCTGTGGAACTTCTAAAGTTCTCATCAAGACTCCTTCAATTAGTATCACTTTAATCAACTTGACCATTCATATTGGTAGTAACCTGTACAACAAATGAATGCAATTAATCACAAGACTCTTTTTATTTGATTAGACGCTATATAAATTCAATTGATATTATTTGCCATTCAGTTATTGATCTTTAGGAAACTTGACATTGTTTTAATAACATCTTCAAATATATTCAGTTTTGTTTGATGGAATCTTGGTATCTTACTCAGTAAAAAATGATACAGTCGGATGTGGAAATGTCATAAAATAATTATATAATCGGATATATCCAATAATTTAAAAATGTCACATAGCATGCTGGCGTGTGATCCTTATTCAATAGTGAATTGCTAATCTTTGAAAAATCATATAGAAAATCACATTTCATTACAAAAGAAGGGAAAGTAAATAAACACTTTGACTTTTCCTTATTTCATCTTCAACGGGAGGAATTTTAAGCCAAGTTGCTCTAACTCAACCAGATATGCATCATTTTGAAATGATTATAATGAACAATTGAAAAAGCAAAGCTCAAAATCTGAGAGCAGGTCATCTACCTGCCTGTTTTGAATTGCAAAATATATGAAGGAAAAATAATAGCCACTAATCAAGTCAGGCAATTTCAAATTTTGTCCTATTGCACTTGACAGTTCTAACAGACTGAATTCACTTGGTGAAAATAGTATATTTGTGATGTGGTATAACAGTCAGTGTAGATCTTGTTATTTAAATTGTTAAAAATGTATTTATTTTTAACCATAATAAATCTGCCATATATATTGAACAATATTGCAAAATTTGAGGTTTTGGCAATTCATCATTGCATTGTAGTTCAAGGGAATATCACAAATACTGTAAAGTTAATGTTATTTATACTTTTGTTAAAAGCAACTTGCCTGACAAAGGTTGAAGAATATATTTCAAGAATACAGTTCTAAACAAAGTCAGCTCGCAGCCAGTTTGTGATTACAGAAGAATATTTACATCAAAATATTGATAGTATAATGATTTAAATGTGATTTTTATAAAAATTATATAATTACTCACCAACCATGTTCAGTTATAGAAAAATAAAAACAGGCAAACTTTTAACAAGAAAGTGCTAATAAACAAGCTAAGAGAAGAGCTGAAATCTTTTGCTAGCTACATATAAACATATTTCTTCTACATCAAGTTTAATTTTTTGAATAGGCCACATCATTTCTAAATATTAAGGATGATTTTATAATAATCATGGACTATATTGTGATTTACCTCAGTATCATTTACTATATATTGCATTATTTTACATATTCTTTCATTAATAAAAATGACAAATAAATTAAGTCCTTCAATTTTGTTGTCAGGACCAAATGGCTGGAAAATGCTTCTGTCTTCAGTTCACTTACATTTCAATACACAAACTGCAATTGTTTTCAGGTTGTTAAGCAATGCCACATACAAATCTTCATTCAAGAAGTTTTCAATTGAAGGTCAGGGCAGCGGGCTGTATATTCCAGTAATGCTTTCAATTTGTATCCAATGTTATTCAGTAAACACATGGAACAGTAAGTACTACTATTCTTCTTACTGTGTGTGGAGCATTGTAATGCTCACAAAGAAACTTTCCTATTGGATCACATATGCAGAGTCACATTTATCAAATTGATAGATATCAGCTGTAAACAGTATAATCTGATGAATATTTTAATAAAAAAGTATCTTTCGCCATGAATAGTAATAAACAGGAACAAGCATTCCTACTTTTTGGTGTCTGAACTCATTTTACAATTATCTGAATTTGCGTGG
Organism: Hypanus sabinus; assembly: GCF_030144855.1. Taxonomy (NCBI): domain Eukaryota; kingdom Metazoa; phylum Chordata; class Chondrichthyes; order Myliobatiformes; family Dasyatidae; genus Hypanus; species Hypanus sabinus. The sequence continues at coordinate 89,264,601 of NC_082719.1, forward strand.
CTTTTGCATGGTATATTCTCAGTGCCAGTTCCTTAATCGCTCGGTTACCTTTCAATGTTAATTTTCCATGATCCTTAAAAAACATGATTCTACAGCTTGCTTAAGATCAGAATAGGCTCCGCTCATTATCATTGATTTACATGAACCTTCTCTCGATTTATAATCGTGCCGAAAGTAAAAAGGAAGACAAAAAGCTACAGTTTCTAACATATGTGACTTTGAGTTACAATCCTGGAGTTTACGAATACAAGATAAAGCAATAGACTTTTACTGATAATTCGCTTTCAGTTTCCTACGTTGAATTTAAAGTTTGTAATTACCGCAGCTTCCCTCTCACCAAAAAACACACCGGCGAATTACAAAATAGCAATACACTCTAACAATTTACAACTGTCGCGCATTCTGGAGAACATTGCACCTTTAAAGACAGCGACAACGCTATCATGCTCGGTTCGCATTAGATGGACCCTTTCATGACAGAAAAGAGACTTGCACGCCGTTAGATCGAGTGAAAGACATACTTTCAAATGTCAACCCCCGGTTCATTCAGCCTGTTTGGGCTGACCAAGAGAAATTGTTGAGAATCTTCACACTATTCCTTTAAAGTGTTTGGTTCTAAGATGTTTGGTCGACTGCAACTACTGTCTAATTGTTAATCATGAATGTGAAATTATACCTTTTGTTCGACTGTCCGGGAATAATTAAACGTCAAAGCTATTTTAAACGGTTAAAGTCAAACGGCGCGCCAGAATCAAACAATGTGTACAACCCAACACCTGCAGGGAAACACAATTTTTACCTCAATGCTTGCACCCAAAAGCTGCCATTTGTCATGCAATTTAATATTTACTATATTAATACGATGTGGCGTGCTAGCTCGGGTAAATATATTGCCTTATAATGGGTCGCTTTGGAAGACTTCTCCAGCATAGAAATAAAAGCTTAAGTCTGGTAGAGCGAAATATCACGGTAGCTCTTCAATCCTCTCTGAACTCTCGGTATTTCGGTCCATCAATGTGGGGATAGGGTTTCTTGGTCTCTTCACTCCCCCCCTCTCTCCACGATGAAACTTGAACAGATTTGACGTCAAGAAACTCGGAAGAATCGCAGCTGTAATTGTTGTTAATAATTTGTGCGTGCCGTGCTGATCACAAAAGGAAGATAAAGTGTAGGAGACTGCGTTTCTTAGCAACCCATGTGTGCGCGCGAAATGGCAAAGTGATGACAGCTTTCATTCGAGTGGGTTTATTTCAGCACCTTGGATAGAGGCAGCGCCAGTCCAATTGTACCAGAGCGTTCGGAGATTCACTGCTTTATAGATAACTCGTGCAAAATGATCTTTCGATCCTTTCTTTTTTTCTATTTTGTTATTTCGCAGTCTCCAAATGCAAATAGGATAGCTACAATATAACCTCCAGTTCAATCCGCCAGTAACGCTTTGAACTTGCACTTCAATCAGATTTCTAATTGCTAATATATTTATCATGAACTAGCCGATGCAGTTTTTGTTTGAAGACAATCAATGCAGAAACAAGAAAAAGTGACTTTTCTAAACAAAAATGACCTTCAGGAAAAACTCCAAGCGTCCAATCTCTCGTCAATTTATGCCCAGAAATAACCATTCCTCAGAAAAAAATAAGTACAGTCAGTAAGTCCGGGTTTGGTTCATCCAACAATTGGGAGAGGGTATTTCAGAATATCACCAAGCGCACTTCCAGATCAAAAGCTTTAACTTTGAACGTCACTGTTTTAGAAATCTGCTTTGGTTGGATTTAATCTTGTATTTCTCAAAAAGCTTTGCATCCATTCGCTGAAACGAACCCACAATGACAGCCTCTTTAATATTGCTAAGCAAAAACATGGACTTCAAATTGTTGTACACATTTGTCCAACCGTTCCCCTCCCTAACCTTTGAACCATAAAGTTTATGCAATAAATATGTGTATGAAATATTAGAAATTACTACGATCGTTAACAGTTATATATTGACATGTGATTTCATTTCCAGAAAGATTTGAACTTACAGGGACGGCATCTAATGAATGGCATGGGACATTCAATGCTAGATTTCTGACATATAGCTCAGAAAGCAGGTGTCAGGTGCGTTACAAATGCGTCCCTTCGCCTTCGATGCAAATGCAAATTGAGGAAAGCAGGGAGCCCATGCACCCTCGATGAAGCAACCCTTTCCATAACTCCTCCACTTCACACTAGCTCCCCCCTCGGTTGTCCATACCCACCCATGGTTAAATAACTATGAGATATGTTTGATTTGAGTTGATCGATGGAGACAGATATCTCTGAAGCTTTCTGTGACAATGACGCGCGAAGAAGGCGCCAATACGTTATTTTTTTTTAAAAAAAAACATAAGTTAATGACTTCACTATTCCCCTTCCTCGCCCCGTCCTGATATAATAAACTCAACCTAAGCGATCACTAATCATGTCGAAATAAAGTACTATCTTCTCCGATTTCTTATATTCATCAACTGATCCGGTTGTTTCGCCACCCTCGCTAACAATTCCCCCCTCCCCCTAATAAAACAGCTCGCGGCTTTCAAAGGCTGGGACGGTTTCCCTTTGTTCCCGGATCGCACGCTTTCTAAGAATCAGTCCAGACTTCCTCACGCCACCTTCAACTGAAAAAAGAAAATACAGTAAAATACAACATACAATAACCAGCCAGGAATAGGCAGAATATCACACGTATTGCACTAGACTTTCAAACACGCTCCTAATCTAGAATGCATCTCAGCAGCATTCCCAATCGCAAATAATCGCTCAGAAATGAAATTATTGTTGTCAGAGCGGTTTTTTGCTCCTTCTTTATATTGTGTATTAAAGAGGGTAGGTATTTATTATTATATCAAGGAAGAAGCACAAAAAAATCGAACGTGCGCAAGCTGCCTTTTTATGGCTGGATTATTGGAAGGTACCACTATCTGGGGTTGTGGTGTAGCGGAATAGAGAGAGGCATCGAGAGGGAGGGTAGGCTGCTTCATCCACCCCGGGTCTGCGCCGACCTTGAGCCGCTCCAGTCTGTTTAAACGGCGGAGTCAATGTAAAGGAAAGTTGCCTGACGTCACGCAGTGTGGGAGAAAGATGGCCACGTTAACGAACGGCGTGCAGCAGGCAGCAGACAGCCTCAACAACAACATCCAGATCAGCACAGCCAACGGGCCTATGAACGGTCTCAGCCACAACCAGAACAGCACCATCCCCATGAAGGACCACGACGCCATCAAACTTTTCATCGGCCAGATCCCTCGCAACCTGGAGGAGAAGGACCTCAAGCCCCTCTTTGAGGAATTTGGCAAGATCTACGAGCTCACGGTGCTGAAGGACCGCTTCACCGGCATGCACAAGGGTCTGTATACACCATAGTCTTTACTGTATCTAGAGAACAAGTTAGGGGTTTTCCAAAGTCGGTGCAATCCGCGATTGCCTTTTGTGCTTCTGTAGTGATGTTAATGTTAGCTCTGTCCAGTTTCTGATGTGGTGCTGAAAGGATAGCCTTAGAGTCAGAGCCGGAATCGCAAGCCCGTTTTCTACTTTAAAAATAGCGTTTGCAAAGACGAGTGGTCTGCGATCTTAATGTTGAGAAAACCCAGAACCCACGGAGTGCCGAAGACTGGGATTCACTCTGCTTTCTCACTGTACACTTCGAACCCATTGAAATAACTTGTGATTTCAGAGCTCTAGGCGAACTCTGGTTCCGCCAGCTTCCCGTTTTTTATTTCTTCCTTCTCTCCGTTGCGTGTATGTGTTTAGATTTTATTTCTTGGCCGTAAAGACTCGGATGAGTTACTAATACTTAGGGACGGCGCTGCTGGCTAGAGTTCACAGTTCGCACCGACAGTTTCGACAAAAGACAACTTTTTAGTTGTAATGATTTGGCGGCAGGGCTGTGCGTGGGAGAGAGCTGGGGGGGGGGTGCAATTGCCTCGATTGAAACGAAATGAAGGAATTCATAAATGCCTTTAACACAAGCTTCTCTCTCTATCTATCTATCTCCCTCTCTCTCAACACATACACACACACTCATTCACTCTCTTGCTCTCTCTCTTACACACATACACATGCATTCACCCATACAGAGAGTGAGTGAGAGTAAGAGTGTGTGTGTGTGTGTGTGTATGTGTGTGTGTGTGAGAGAGAGAGAGGGAGAGAGAGAGAGAGAGAGAGAGAGAGAGAGAGAGAGAGAGAGAGAGAGAGAGAGAGAGAGAGAGAGAGAGGGGGAGGAAGGGAGGGAGATAATAACTTGCAGGATTTGTAGTCGAGATTTTTAAAAAAAAGGCGAAATGACCCCGCTGCTGCCGCCGGGCGATATGAGGGAAAGCACACACAAGGGTGTGCAGGTGCACAGTAAATCTGCGTGTTGGAAAGAGGCGGTGTGGTGGGGGCGGGGGGTGGTGGTAAAAGTAAGATATGAAAAGGGCCTTGGGTTATCTGTAATTTAAAATGCAATATTTATGAGCTCAACGTCCGCATTCACAGGCGCGGATAAGACTGCATGCTATTTTCAATAACATGGATTGAAATTTCAATGATATGAGTGATGTGATTCCAAACCTTTAAGCCTTCAGATAATAATTATTTACTGATCATATTAAGATTGGCGATTGCCATTTTCTCCCAATTTAAGAACACTCAAAAAGTACATAGCATCCAATTTTTGTTCGCGTCTGCTTGGAATCTGAGACTTTGATTTATTTTTGTACCGTGCTGCCATTTTTAAATAATAAATTATGTATGCACGCTCTGGTCTGGGGGGGGGGGGGGGAGAACCCTTTGTACATTTCTCTCCCTCCAGTGTGTCTACTCTGTGCGCCTGGTTTGGAAGCTGCGGAGTTCTAAGTTGCCGGGGGTGTGTTCTGCATCAACAGTGACAACTCCTGTGGGTTAACTTCCACCGCCAGCCCACATATGGCACTGTGCAGACACCACCGACTTCTGATAATATAAAGATAACTGTCGCAGCCTTAGCTGTTAATGACAAGGGGCAGCGGAGACCCCCACCCCCACCCCACCCCACCCCACACACGCACACACAGAACTGTACCCAGTTCACTCAAGTAGATATTACTTCAAATATAGACTTAAAAGAGTAAACACAACTAAAACTGTGTGCAATGTTGGAATTGGATTTTTTAGTACGTCAGCGTACATTTTGAACCATTACTAGAATGAGTTCTTGGAATTAAGAGCATTTTCTTGAATATAATTGTAATATCTACACAATGCCTAGTTTAAAGACTGTCCCCACAGGAGGGCATATATTTCCAAAACACATTGGCTGACATATTTAAATAAAATCTGTGTTTAAATTACAAGTCGAAAGTATAAAAATAATTTAGTTTGACGCAATTTGATCCTGGCAGTTTGTACTCAGAAAATTGGATTGTTGGAACAATACTCACTGAGATAATTTTGAAGGGAGAAGTGACGGTAACATTATATTGACGACTACTTTGTTATGTTCTCTTCCCTTTAATTAAATGATTAGGTTGTGCCTTCCTAACGTACTGTGCCAGGGAATCTGCACTGAAGGCCCAGAGTGCGTTGCATGAACAGAAGACATTACCTGGGGTAAGTTCAAAAGATGTTTTCAAGTTTTCTTACCTTGTTGATGGATCGGAACTATTACCTTCCCTGTGCAGTGTTAGGCGCATCACCTCGGGCGGCTGTTTAGATTTTTTTCGTAATAAAACTTTAAAATGAAAGTCATTCATCGTAGTATTAGAAGCAGTGTAAATTATTTATTTTAACTTGTCTGGGGATGTGAGCGCAGGGTCAAACTTTCAACCTGGTGCAGTTTTAAGAAAGAGAGCGAGAGAGAAAAAGAAGTGGCTTTATTGCTCAGAAGCGTTTTGGTGGTTGTGTTGCGGACTCGTACCTTGGCCTCTGTGTCAAAGGCAGTCTAACGACTGTGGTGTGTATTTAAGTACAGCGGGCAGATTGGTGGAGATACCTGACATCTTTTCAAAGGAGGGATACTCGCGTCCAGATGAGCAGCTTCAGACAATGAGCCATGTGGATGTCAACGGCGCTTGTTGTTTTCTTTGAAAGAGACGTGAGTGCTTCACTTTGACAGCCCCGGTCGGTTTCAGGATTTCGCTGAGGAAAAAGACTGTGGTGTGATTATGGACATTTTAAGATTGGATTTCAGAAGTCATTTATGCAATCAGCACTGATATCCTCTCTCATCGATTAATTTTGCTACTCGAAATACATATTTTATTACAAGCTGACAAATTCGAGCAAGCGTGTTACAAACTAGTACTGTTTGGGGCTGGAAGGCAAAACGGCCCATACATAGTTTGCAAGGATGAGCTGCGTTTGCTTATTACAATATTTCTCCCTCTGCCCCTGTACCCTCACCCCAACCCGCCATTATGGAGATAAGCGTAACCTCTGAATGTGTTTGAGCGCAGTCCGTACCACCTCACTAAAGCCTATGATTCCTTTATTCCATGTCATAGCCAGTCGCCTGTCACAAGGTGATCAATACACATATCGGTACGGATGGATGATGAGGTCTGGTGGTTGGTGCAGAATGATATGTATAAATTACAATGTGTAAAACTGTATTAGAGTTATTCCCACCAGAATAACAAGGGGAGAATAAAACAAAATAAAATTGGCATTGAAGTTCTTAGATTAATACTATCCGCGTGCCACCTCTGATCCAATCTGGGTTTTCACTACGATTGTTTTTATATATATATATATATATATATATATATATATTTACTCAGCATGGAGTCAGAGATTTATACTTGGTGCTGGGAGTGTGAATCGTTATACATTCAGTATGTAGCCACCTACTATCATGGGGCTGTGTGGCTTTTGTCAAGACTTATTATCATACAGAAGCCTTCAGCTTTCCCATGGCCTGCTTCATTCCTATTGTAGAGATGTATTTAAGTCAACAGCTGTCACCGCCTCGCAGAAGCCCCCCAAGTTAAAAAATAAAGAGACCCTCCTTCGTATTTAAACTCCTCTTCGGATGTAATAGTCTGTTATTCTCAAATCTTCACAAACATAATCACATTTGAAGGGGGAGGGGAAGGAGGCGTTCGGCCACCGGGCTCTTCACTGTTACATTGTTAAGCTATATTACTAGTTTACACAGTAATTGGTGGGCATTAGGCACACATAATTAAGACCCCAATGACCGATCTTTGAATGTGCATGCATGTGTGTAGAAAAACACTATACTGTCCTTTTGTGTACTTTCAGCTGTCATCTACTTTCACTAGCTCCCTAAAACACCAAAAATACAGGCTGGCAGTGGGATATTTTTGCTAAAGATTAACACTGGTACTTTGGACTGATCGGGATAGTGTATCTGTTGGTAGATTCCCTTCTGCCTAGTTGTTAACAAACTGCATTCAGAACCATTAGTGGTGTAACCTTATGGAGGTCAACAAATAACACCAAAAGGCAAAAATAGATCAAATGAAAGACAAGAAAAAAGCAGTTGTTAAACCAACCAATCAGGAACTGTAGATTTTTTAGACTTATAGTGAGATCATGAAATAAGAATGTGACAAAAAGAATGTGACTTCTAACTTAATTTCTGTAAATCAATTTCCTCACTATCCAGCATTGACTGGTTGTTTTTAAAGTTAGGAAATTAATTTGTTCAGTAAAAAAATATAGCAACAAAAGAAATGCTGTATCCTTAGACATGCACGTGAGATATTGTTTCTGTGGATTTGGTTTATAAACGATGCAGGATGCCAATGCTCATTGTAATGACTGCAACTTTTAGCTACTTATTTTGACCAGCATGATATCAAAATATGATACAAAATTTTTGAATCTTTTTTTAAGTACTTCGAATTTCTGTAAGAAATATTTTGAATGGATTTGCATTTAGACAATGCCTTTTTAAAACTTTTAATTATGTCAACACCATTTAATTTAAAAATATCATGGCATTTATATGCAATAAGATCTTTTCCTTATGTAAAGGGGCTGTAAAAGTCACTGTATTACAATAAGAGAGACAGAGCAAAAGGGATTGATGTCTGTCTGAACATTGTTGACCTGCTTGAGATGCAGAGGCATTGTGAAGAATCAGATTTTTTAAAGAAAAAATACAGCAAGAATATCCAATGGGAGGTGCAAGATGTGTGCAAGAAATGTGCGTGGGGATGATTACACATGTTGTTCCATCTGAGTCAGAGAGAACGAGCGAGCGAGCAAGCACTTACACTTCCTCATTATTGTCTATTGAATGGCTGAAGCTGAAAGTAATGAGATGGAGCTTAATAAGGAAATGCTTCCTTTCAGAGAATGAGAGTTGTGAGCCTGCTGTATCTGCCATGTCTCATTAACAGACTGCTGCAGAGCACATGGCCTTGCACAATAATGAGAGTTTTGGGGGTGGGGGTTGGAAGTGAGCATGCTGCACTCCAGAGATATCTCTTTTGTGTTGCCAAGCATTTAAGTTCATTCCCAAGCAGACACCTGGCAAAGATTTAAAAAAAGACAGAACAAAAAAGATGGATATTAGAAGACCAGGCAGTACAGCAGTGAAACATGTATCATGCTTGTTCTGAATTCTATGTTTTCAGCTTCTCACCCCTTGATGACAGTCACTGAGTCATCTATCAATTCTTTCAAGTTTTCTCATCATTGATTATAATATGAGATGGCATGGTTTTACATTGAGTGAAAAGTTCAGTCCAACCAAATAAAAAAACTAGCATGCTATCTTGCTTTCTTCAGTAAATGTTTCCACTAAAATATAATACAGGACATACTTCTTTCTGACAAGTTGGTAATGTTGGAAGAAGTAGGAGGAAAGGGAAATGATAGTGACCATAATTGTTGTAAGGATGGTCTAACCAAGGGCACCAAGCCCACTCCCGTCAGTGTAATATCAATACCCAGTATTGGAAAATTGTGCAACTAAGATATCTGAATCAAAGTGGAAACAGGGATTTATCTCTCAGTTTGGCTTCTTTGGAAAGTTTGTGATCCAATGGGATTAGCTTGCTCTGATTGAATCGTCTTTACAGTTCCAGCAAATACAAAGGCCAGCTTAATGTCTTAAAAGTATTGCAGGAAAGAAGGCTTATAGTAGCTTTATTTTTGGTGTCAAATGAATATCAGAGTAAAGTTAATCCATTAGCATATAAAATATTTCAATGTAACATACATATGTCTGAAACATGATATTTTGCATTTTCTGTATTCATTAATTCACATGGTGCAACTATCATTATAATAGGGGCATAAATATAAGAGAAAATAACAATGTTCAGGGTAATATTCCTACATATGATAAGTGATGACTTTGGGATTCAGGATAAGACAACATATCTTGATTATCATTTGTTTTGACACTGATTATATCCATCTGCCTGAGCCTCTATAATAAAGAAGTGAGGAATTACTAACACTGGATAAAACAAAATTTAAGTCATGGCACTAACAGCAAAAAATATGAAAATATGTTTTAAAATTAAATTTTAAACCATGTAACCATGTAAATGTAAGGAAGGAACATATAACTTAGTAACAAAAGTTAGACTATATAATGAAGAAAGAAGTTAAATGGATTTGAATGATCACACCGAAAATGGAATGAATGAGAAAATGGGTTTGTTTTGTCAATGTAACAAATGATATAAGTTTTTACTGAATGTGTGCCAAAGTAATAAGGATAATAGTTTATAACTATCTGCATGGACACATCCAAATGATTTTACACTTGGTATACTTCTTAACAGACGTTTTTATTTTACATCAGATCTTTAAAAAATAAATTGTTGTCTATGCATAGTCTGATGTAAATTTATCGAGAGACATCATATACTTTAATATCAGCCAATTTTTTGGAGAAATTTGCACTCATTGGACAACAAAGCTAAGAAAAATGCTATTTTTACAAATTTTCCATTAATTTTTCTTTTTTTCCTTCAGTTTATATGTAGTATACCCTGAATTTTAAAACAGAACAATCTTACTCTCTGATTGATTGTGTTTTATCACTGTTAATTCCATCCAAATGGAATATTTAATGATACAGGAGATTGCAGATGCTGTAATCTGGAGCAAATTGAGAAGAGACTCAGCTGGTCAAGCAGCATCTATGGAGGCAAAGGGATGGTTAACAATTTGGGACAAGATCTGGGACAATTTGGGAGTGAGTGTGCAGTCAGGGTGGAGAAGGTAGAGACAGGGTGTGTAAAGAGGTGCAAGAGGTGGATCAGTCAGGGGCAGGCAAATGACAGGTGGATCCAAGTGAGGAGGGTTGATTAGCAAGTAAGTCTAGGTGGGGGAAGGGCAAGAGGTAAAGTTTTGAGCAGTAACCAGAGGGTAATAGGTAGATATAGATAGGGAGAAAGATTAAACAAGGGGCAATTAAGTTAAGTGGTGGGGGGAGGGCAAAGGTAGGGACAGGGTCAGGAAGGGGTCAAGGGGAGCTGGAAGCAGGTTTAGTTGCTGGAAACTGAAAAATAAGAAGTGGGATATGGGAAGAGGAGAAGGAGATCTGATGAGTTATAACCATATAACAATCACAGCATGGAAACAGGCCATCTTGGCCCTCCTAGTCCGTGCCGAACCCTTAATCTCACCTAGTCCCACCTACCCGCACTCAGCCCATAACCCTCCACTCCTTTCCTGTCCATATACCTATCCAATTTTACCTTAAACGACACAACTGAACTGGCCTCTACTACTTCTACAGGAAGCTCATTCCACACAGCTATCACTCTTTGAGTAAAGAAATACCCCCTTGTGTTTCCCTTAAACTTCTGCCCCCTAACTCTCAAATCATGTCCTCTAGTTTGAATCTCCCCTACTCTCAATGGAAACAGCCTGTTCACGTCAACTCTATCTATCCCTCTCAAAAGGGATATGGATGTGTGTGGATGACAAGCATGTGGGAAAGGAAAACAAAAATAGGCAATCGAGGTGTGAAGGCTGGGCTTAGGAGTATATGGGTGTATCAGATGGGGGGAGAAAGGAGGTTGCACAGGTTATCTGAAATTGAAAAATGTATTGTGCACTCATGCAAAACTCATCAATTGCCTTTCACTACAAGCTCCAACCTTGTCCTCAAATTTTCTTAGTTAATTTCTAACACCACTCACGCTTTATGGAATCTTTTTGCTTCCATCTCTGAGTCAAACTATCCTTTGACATTTACTACCAACACACTGTCTCCCACAGTTAGCTTGACTACACCTCCTCCCACCCATTGTTTCTGCTTTCCTCATGAACCACTCCATAGTTGACTCTCTGGATTGCTCAAAATTAGTGTAAAATTTATTCTCAAAATATGAACATGTTAACATTACCACATGGAGATTCATTTTCTTGCAGTTATTTACAGGAAAATAAAGAAATACAAAATAATTTATTTTTAAAAACTATACATAACCAAAGAATGACAAGCTACCAATGCGCAAATCCTACTGACCCATCTCTCCCTGTCCCCTCGCACTCTCCCCCACAGCTACCATCTAAGGACATAATCAACCCTTCCGGAAGACCCTTCCAACCCTTCACTCACAATTCTTCAGCTTAGTATACCACACTCAGTGCTCTCAATGTGGGTTCCTGTTAACCAGTGAGATCTGTTGCAGACCTGGTAACCATTTTGTGGAACGCCAATCCTCTGTCTGCATTAGCCATCTTGAGCACTCAGTTCCTAGCCATTTCAGCTCCCCTTCTCATTCCCACACCATCCCGTCTGCTCTCAGTCCTCTTCACTTCCAGAATGAAACCAAACACAAAGCAGGTGAACAATTCCTCATATTCCGCCAGGACAGTCTACAATCCAAGTGATTGAACGTCATATTTTCCATTGTCAGGCAAAAGCAAACGTTGTGCTCTTATCTCACTCCTTCTGAGCCAACTATTTTCCAACACCAATCTCACTCACCACCCCTCCCCCATCTGCCTATGACTCCTATACTCTTCCCAACTGATTCAATCTGTCCATTATCCCTCTGTAATTTAATCCCACTTATGATTTTCTTTACCTATCAAATTCCAGCATCTACAGCATCCACCTATCACTTTCCAGCCACTGTCTACCTCCAGCCTCCAACATGGCTTCATCTGCCTCTTTTATTTTCTTTCACATTTTGTCTACATCACCCACTGGTCAATATTCCCACCTGCACCCTTCCTGCTCCACCACCCAGCTCCATCTACCCATCACCCCCTCCTCACCATCTACCAGTCCCTGTCTCACACACACCTCTCACTTCTTTACACTGGTTATTTCTCCTTTCCACTCTTAGTCCTGAAGTAGGATCTTTATCCAAAATGTCAGCTATCTCTTTGCCTCCCTGGATGCTACTTGACCCACTGAGTTCTTCCAGCAATTTGCTCCAGATTACAGAATCTACAGTCTCTTCTATCTTTGACATTAAATATTCTACATAATCAGAATTTACAGTCAAGCAACATATAGTAGAACAGACGAAACACAATTAATCAAGCAATCTTGTGGATACTTCATTAAATAATTTTAAAATTCAGGGGATGTCAACCTGAAAAGTCAACTATCCTTTTAGATATCCAGTTGCTACCTGACCTGCTGTTTTCCTCCGGAAGTTTGTGTTTTTTTGTTTTCTCTGGAATACTTCATAAGTCCAGATTTATCCACAGAATGGTAACTTTCTATGTTTGCTGTCTGAAAGTTTCTTCCCTCATTCTGAACATCACTTCATTATGAATACTGATATTTCTTGGAAATGTAAGTTAACTAATGGTACTCATTGAATTAGTTCACTAAGTTCCCTCTCCAGGTTTTTTTTCTCTATTATCATACCATTCACAAAATATTTTTTCTCTAGTTTTTTTTTCCTATTGGAGTAAATGATTCCAAATCTCCCAAATTACCACCTCTTCTCCTTCTCCTGTCATACTCACATTTTAGTTTCTCATTGTATCATACACAAATGCATTTTCATTTCAATTTATCTTTATATCTTCACCTTAATAGGTAAGTAGTTGAGAGTCCAGGACTGTGCTTGACGTTTCCCTCTCAGAACAGATACCATCTATCTGGCCATTCCTTGAGCACATTCAGTTTCCATTCCTTGAGCTGATCCAAGTCGGCACTAATAAGTTGCATACCATTCCATGAGCCATTATTTTAATTTTCTTAATGATTTAATTACTAGATTTATTCACAATATCTCATACTGCAACTAATATAATCAATATGATAAGGTTTCATACATTTACTTCTGATGGCATTCCAAATAATTCACCTAATTGATCTCTCAGTGTGACCTGACTGATCAGCCCTCATAGGATTTGTCAAATTGTGTTCAGTTCTGGTCGTCTCTTTATAGGAATGATATGGAAGCTTTAGAAAGGGTGCAGACAAGATTTACCAGGCTGCTACCTGGATTATGAAACTAGATGGAGTAAGCTAAGGCTTTTCCATTTGGAGCAAAGGAGGATGAGAGAGACTTGTTAGAGTGTACAAGCTGATAAGAGGCATAGATAAAGTGGATTGCCAGACACTATTTCCCATTGCGGAAAGGGCTAATACAAGTGAACATAATCTTAAGGTGATTGGATGAAAATATAGGCATGATGAGAAATGTATGTTCTTTAGACAGAGACTGGTAAGTGCATGGAACATCCAGCCAGTGGTGGTGATAGAGGCAGAGACATTAGGGCCATTTAAGAAACTCTTGGCAAGACACATAGATGATAGGAAAATGGAGGTCTATGTAGGAGGGAAGTGTTAGATTGATTTTAGAATAGGCTAAAATGTCAGCACAACATCATGAGTGAAGGGTCTGTAATGTGCTGTAGTGTTCTATCTTCTAAATAGCACTTCCATACACTTTGCCTGACGTGTCAGGTAAATCGTTGACATTCCGTACGATATATCTTTCTAAATGCCACTTACAGAATCTGTATGAGTAACCTCGTTACATGAACAATCTGATGACTTTCAAAAAACCTAACTAGTAACTTATCAAAGCAACAACTATAATAAGCCAGTTTTGAACCACAATGTTTTCTGTAGCAGGTCTCTTACCCAAAAGATTGTTCCTCCTAGTGTAACAGGTCCCTGAAACATTAACAGAATATGGTATGAGAAATAAGTTAGTAAACACTTTGGTAATAATAGACACGTAGCTTCCCAGGATCCTGGCAGCCTAATGTCACTTCAGTGTAATATGAGCTGCGGTTTTACAAGCAACTCTGCTGACTATATCCTTGGAAGCTCTTTTATAAATATGTAATTATTGTATCCTTGTATGTGGGAGTAGCTTGTTTTTAAGATTGTTAGATCTAACTCCATTGATCTGCAGCAACCTGTAAAAATCCATGCTGGTCTTCCTTTAGCTGGAATAATGCTGAACCTAGCAAAAATAACAGAGGACTGGAATATTACAGTGAAGGGACGACATCGCTTACATCTTCAGTTGATGTAAATTGTGAGCAGATAAACATAAATATGTTAAAACTAAAGCATTGCTTTAGAATTCCATGAGCATTATTGTCATGCATGAGAGAAGATTTCCAGTGTTTAACCAGTGAAAGCTTAGGATCAGAGTAGGTACCACATTTAGCATTGATACGTACTGACGCGGAATATTGAAAAGAAAGGTTGAAATAATATATTCTTAACACTGTCTTGTAATACCAGAGAGTTGACTCTATTCTGAACTTTGGGCATAGAAACTATTAAACATGATTATGTCTTCACATACTCCTCAGAATCATGTTCCTATCTTCTCCACTTATTCCTTGATCTCCTTGGCACTAACAAATATATCCACCTCCACATTGTATCGACGAATGACTTGATTTCCACTTCCTTTTGTATTGGACAATTCCACAGTTTGAACACTACCTAGGTGAAGAAATTTAATCTTAAGCAGCATACCCTTCACCATATCAAGCCAGGATGCTGCCTGGATTAGAAAGCATCTTAAGAGGGTAGGCTGAGCAAGCTAGAGCTTTTCTCTTTGTAGAGAAGAAGAGATAAAATAGATGGCTAGAGACTTTTTATCATGGTGGAAATAGATGATACAAGTGGCATAACATTAAGGTGTTTGGAGGAAAGTACAGGGGGTTGTCAGGGTGGTAGGTGCTAGGGTAGTGGCGGAGGTAGATACATCAAGGACATCTAGGAGACTCTTAGATAGGCACAAGGATAAAAGAAAAATGCAAGAGTATATGGAAGAGGATGTTGAGTCTGATCAAGGGGTAAGTTAAAGCATCGGCAAAACTTTGTGGGCCGAAGAGATTGAACTATGCTGTATTGTTCTATGCTCTAAGCCCTTTCCAGACAGAATCTTTCAGATCAAGGATCAACTTTTTTCGACATGTACATTTACATGTGTTGGGAATTTGCTGCAGCGTGTTTCGTACCATGAAACAGAAGGAACAACAACTTTCTACAATTACACGAATAAAGGATTATATAAGAAATAAACTTAAGAGGTTACGGTGCGGAAGTGGAAGTAAATGTCCATTAATACAGAAACATCAGCTCGTTTTCACAATATAAGCAGCATTGTAAATAGTCTAGTGTGTTTATAGTGCAGTGACTGAGATAGAATGTAGATAGATAGATTGGCTTTTTTTACCAAGCTATCAAATAAGCAAGGAGAAGAAAAATACATGGGACATTACATTTTAAGAAGGGACCATTCAGAGCAATTATCTTTGAAGTTACTTTGGAACTGTAACTTTCATCGTCACTGCTGCTTCTTAATCTTGAAGTGCTTAGCTGGCTTCTTCAATTTGCCATGTGGCTTCTCAGCAGCTGACAGGAAAAGTGGTTATTTTGAAACATGGTGGCACCACTTCAATGTGATAATAAGGTCACCCAAAAAGAAGAAAGGGTTTTCCTTAAATAGTAATTCTCCATTGTCTAGATTTCCAACACTCCTTTATATACTAAATGCAAATAAACCCCTGGAGTACAGGATGTGCTTTGCAGCTTTCAAAATATTTTTAGCCACTGCATGTGTAGAAAATGCTGAGTAAATTTTTAATGAGGAACAGGACCAAGTAACACTGAAAGAACTGTCTGGAGTTTCCCAGCAGGGCTGCTTCTCACATAGCTCTCTATTTTTTCCTCTAAAGATTGTTTTTAAAAAGTGCTCTGCTCTTGAAAGAGTTAAATTTGCACAGCTGTACTGGAGGTAACACTGGAATGAAGGGAAGAGAGAAATGACTGAAAAGGATAGATACAAATAATGGATCCTGTTTCATGTAAACATACACAGTAGCAGGTGCAGGGAATATGAACTGCTGTGTCAGAGAAACAAATTGTGACTTGTCAGTAATGACATACTCCATCTTCTGTGAGTGTAGGCAATGCCACCTGTTACATAAGGTTGCTTGCACAGTCCGTTATTTCCAAGCAGGAGAGCATTGGATTGTCAAGCCCATAGAGTAAGGTGCCTAGAATCAAAGCCTTCGGCATTCATTTCTGCCTAAGCTGTCACCGGAACAGTAGTTTTGGCTGGGGCTCCGCCTGTCACAGGAAACAATGCATACGCCCTGACCTCCGGGACACAGATTTGTGATTCCAATTACTGACATGGATCAAATGGCCCAAATGTGCTGTTCAAAGAATTCTTCGTGGTTCGATGAAATTGTGCAGATGTAACTATAAGACTTTTTAGGTGTGAGTAAAAGGACTACTCCACTTCCCCATCTCAGCAATGAAGGGAAAGATAGCTGCAGTTGGGGGAGAGTTCCAATTTAAAGAAAATCTTGATGTTAAATTTTACGGTTAGGATCAAGGAGAGGAAACACAGCCACCCTGTCGGGGAAACATAAGACTTTAATTAAACTTTAAATTTTATCCTCTGATCTGAGAATATGAATGATTGCAAAATCTTAGTGCATTGGTGAAGGGAAGCTGTTTAAACAAAGGTTTAAAAAAATGTCACTTTTCCTGGTGAGAGACATGGACTATAATTAATGACTTAAATAGCATAACCTTTGACCTAAAGTCTCATGGATAAAAGGTACATAGAGATGAATGAGATTACTAGTGTAACTCAGCAGGGGCCTTGTGTTCATGGACTTGTTTAAAATAAGAATGTGGAGCCTTGGTGGTTTTCTAGTGCAAGTGTGTTTTTTGTTCTTCTGCACTGAGAAGAATAAGGTACTAATGTAATGCAAATTCTATAAAAATTTTTGCAATAGTCTTCTTAAATGAATGTTGTTATTAACAGAGTACCAGGAAAGCAGAGTGCACTGAAGTATAACATTACACTCTAGATTAGACTCTTAAAAAGAGTCTCTGTTCTAATACCATCTTTAAACCTAATATGTACTTTCTGTAATCAAATCTGCGAGCAGCAATTCCAGTTATAATATGTTCATTTTATTTGCCACTGTGTGTGTGTGTGTGTGTGTGTGTGTGTGTGTGTGTGTGTGTGTGTGTGTGTGTGTGTGTGTGTGTGTGTGTGCGTGCATACGCACGCACACACATATACAAATCCTGGTATCTGCTGCATGATGAGTTTTACAAGGAAACACTTTTAAAATAGATGTATTATTGTTGTTAGCATTAACACAATATTTTACATTTTAATTGCCAAAAAGTAAATCAGAAAAGGGCAGATGCTGGAAGTCTGAATTAAAGACACAGAATACTAGAAACTATCTGCAATAGAGGAGCATTTATTAAAAAATGACCAGTCTTACCACTTCAGATTGAAGACCATTGTCTTTTATTAAATCTGCCTCGATCTCTATAGATGCTGCCCAGCCTTCTTAATGCTATTGTTTACAGTGCTTTAAAAAACAAATAATAAGACCTCAAGATGTACAGTAGGAGCAGAATTAGGCCATTTGGCCTATCAAGTCTGTTCCACCATTTCATCATGGCTGATCTATTTCCTCTCTCAGCCCCAGTCTTCTGTCTTCTCCCCATATCCCTTCATGCCCTGGTTAGTCAAGAATCTATCAACTTCTGCCTTAAATTTATCCAATGACATGGCCTCCACAGTTGTCTGTGGCAACAATTCCAGAAATTTACCACTCTCTGGCTAAAGAATTTCTTCCTCATTGTGAATATTTTTTTTATGTCCATTTAAATGGACATCCCTCTATTCTGAGGCTGTGTCCCCTGGTCTTAGACTTTCCTCCCACAGGAAACATCCTCTCCACGTCCACTCTGTCAAGGCCTTTCAACATTCAATAGGTTTCAGTGAAATTCCCCCGCCACCATTCTCCTGAATTACAGTGAGTACTGGTCTAGAGCCATCAAACACTCCTCCTATGTTCAATCCCGCGATCATTTTCATGAACCTCCTTTGAAGCCTCCCCAATGTCAGCATATCCTTTCTTAAATAAGGGACCAGAATATTCCAAATGAGGCCTCACCAGTGCCTTATACAGCCTCAGCATTATATTCATGCTTTTATATTCTAGAAATGAATGCTAACATTTTATTTGCCTTCCTCAACACCGACTCAACCTGCAAATTAACCTTTAGGCAATCCTGCATAAGTCCCATTGCACTTCAGATTTTTGAATTTTCTCTCTACTTAGAAAATATTCCACGGTTTTACTTCTTCGACCAAAGTGCATGACCAATCCCTTCCTAACATTGTATTCCATCTGTCACTTCTTCGAATGTGTCCTTCTGTAGCCTTTCTGCTTCTTCAAACCCACCTATCTTCATAATACTATTGTTTACATGATCAAAGGATAACTTATTGTTCTTTATAAAACAAATAATGTTTATTCTGCTGTGAATCTAGTTATCTCTAATTTTAGAGCCAAGCCCATTTGGTTAATTGTAAGCATTTGAATTCCATGTATTTAGAATTGCCTTTCTCTCGTCACATGGTGTCCTATAGTCCTGCTCTCTGTTGTATGAAAACTACAGCAAAGAGAACAATTATTCATTCTGCTCTGGGCAATGCTTTACAGAGCTAGCAAGCACCGATTGGGATGCAATTCCTGCTGCTGTCTGCAAAGAGCTTGTACTTTCTTCCCATGACTGTGTGGGTTTGTTCCAGGTGCGGGACAATCCGAATACAGTACTTACGGTTTGATTTATTAGTGGTGGGGCTGCCATGTTGGTACCGGAGGCATAGCGACACGTGTCAGCTGCCCTTAGCACAATCCACAGTTTGTGCTGGTCTTTGACGCAAATGACACATTTCACTGTAATGTTCAAGAAACAAGTATGTTCTATGATATACAAAGGGTAGAGAATTATTGAAATAATTACCATATGCATAAAATACCTATGATGCTGAGATACATCCTACGATGCGCTTGGACGCATCATCAGTGACGTTACCTGGGTCATCAGGTGTTTCAGGTCTTTCAGTATCAGACACCCTCACCAGGGTTGATCAGCCCTGACTTGTGACCCAGCAGCGTTGGTCCATGGGTCACACCTCTTGATCCATAGCCATCAGGATCAACAACCTTCGTAACTGGTTCTAGGCTTGTGAACACTATGCACAATTCTCAAGTATAGGACCCATTTAAAATATTTATTTGTTAGAAATTACCATTTCAAACTATGATAGGATTTTGTTCACTTTTTTTATGCATTTCTATCACTAAGGTGATAGCTGGTGATAGTTTTTTAGAAGTCATTGTCTCCGGCATGAATCACTGGTAAATGTATGGAATAGAAAATAGTTTAAGTACAGGGACATGTAGGCCAATTGTTGTGTTGTTACTACCAGTAAATCAAGATCTACCAGCCTTCAGAACACCAATGGTAATACCCATTTTCCTGGTGAACTGCATATCACCTGTGAAGCCCACTTAGTCAGAATTGTTTAACTCATTTCCAGTATACAAGTGTGAAAAAGAACAAAATCATTGTTATTTTCTTAAAATAATTACCGATCCAATGTACCACAGTAAAAACATGATACAGAACATAATAATATAAAAAACACAATTATTATAAATACATAATATAACTTATTTACATTGATTGTATGTACATAAAGTGACACAAGGTACAGGAGTGTCTGTATATAAGGTGATTCTGACCAAGAAATTATAATGTCGTGGTTGTGGGGTGGTTTAATGGGTGGTGGTGTTGAACAGCCTTACTGCTTTGGGAAATTAACTGTTTTTGTGTCTGGTCATCCTAATGTAGATGTTACATTGGGAGTGGGTCAAACAGATGGTCAGCAAGGTTGGTGGGATCTTTCATTGATATTGCTGGCCTTTTTCTGGCACCTTGCTGTGTATCTGTCCTTGATGCCAGGTAGGCTGGTGCTGGTGATGCATTGGGCAGCTTTGACTACCCATTGTAGAGCCTTCCTGTCTACTACAGTGCAGTTTATGTCTCATGCAGTGATACAGTGTGCTAGGATGCTCTGTACTTCACATCTGCAGAAGGTCACTAGAAAGGATATACATAGTCCAGCCTCCTAAGAAAGTAGAGGCAACATAGGTCTTTGTTCTACTGTGAATGCCTGCAAGAAAATGAATCCCAGGGGAGCATCTGGTGACATATATGTACTTTGATAAATTTACTTTGAAGTAAATATGATCAAAGGCAATGTCAAAATAAATTTATTATCAAAATACTTATGTGTTACTATATACTACTTCGAGATTATTCTTTTCTTGCAGGCATCTACTGGAAAGCAAAGATATACAATAGAATTTATTTTTTAAAACTATACATAAAAAAGACTCACAAGCAACTATCTGTAAAAAAAAAGACAAAATGTGCAAATAAAAAATTAATAAATGACACTGAGAACATGAGTCCTTGAAAGTGCATCTGTAGGTGTAGAGTTTATATTTGAATTACTTTAACTGAAAGAGAACTTTATAAAGAGAATTGAAGTACATTATACTGAGGTAAATGACCATACCCACTCTCAGGACTCAGAGTTGATTTAGGAGCAACTTCCCAATAAGAATGCATTTTCAGTAGGCTGCTCGCCTCCAAGCAAGAATACACTTTACAACTCTCTTGTGCTATTGGATATTCGTTGAGTCTAATATATTTTTTTACCACTGGCACCATTCCCATGTTTTCTGGGTTTTGCAATCACTATGTGTTGTGCAAAAGGCCATCATTTGATATTCATTAATTCATACTGAAGTACACAGCAGTGCTTGCCCACATGCAAATTATATGATAATGTGACTCTTGGCATACATTAGTGTCTCAGGCCTAATCTTCCCATTTGAACCAGAGAAGATCAAGGGGTTCTACAACTGTTTCATGAGGCCGGTCTGCCTTTTTAATATTATGCCACTATTATTCAAAAAACAAACTTATCTAGTGGTCGAATAATCTAAGTAATGAGCTGTATGGATGTGTGGTTTGATTCTGCCTCTGTTGCATGAGTTAATCAGTTCAACAGTATAGATATGACATTCACCCTGGTTTTCCCAGGATCCAGGCCAAAAATAGGAACCAATGTTTGATTGCAACTGCTGCCTTCCAAACAAAACTTACATTTGGAAAAATCAATACATTCACTGTATTTCTGAAATATACGAGATCCAGCAGATGCTGGAAAACACACAAACTGCTGGAGGAACTCAGCAGGTCAGGCAGCATCTATGGAGAAGAATAAACAGTTGACACTTCGGGCCGAGACCCTTCATTAGGACTGGAAATAAAGGGGGAAGACAGAATAAGAAGGTAGGGAAGTGGAAAGAATACAAGCTGACAGGTGATGAGTGAGACCGCCAAAGAAGGAAGGTAGGTGAAGAGGGGGAGTCGATAAGGTGAGATGCTGGGAGGTGATAGGTGGAAAAGGTAAAGGGTTAAAAAAAGAAATTTGATGGAAGAAGAGAGTGGATTATGGGAGAAAGGAAAGGAAGAGGACACTAGAGTGAGGTGATAAGCAGGTGAGGTATTTCTTAGAGATGTCAAGCTGTGTTTAACCCTTTACTATAGTCCCTCTCCATTTTTTTTCTTACCCTGCACTAATTTAGATTATTGGTGACAATGTAAGTTGATATGTTCCTTGAAATATTGCAATCATATTGAAATATTAGTTCAGACTGAACACAGGTTTTAGGTAAACTATCATCAGGGAGCCTCGCTAGTCAGATCATATTCTCCTCTTGCTGCTGTCATCAGAAAGAAGATACAGGAGCCTCACGTCTTACACCACCGGGTTCAGGAACAGTTTTTACCCCTCAACCATCAGGTTCTCGAACCAAAGGGGATAACTTCACTTAATTTCTCTTGCCCCATTTTTGAAATGCTTCCACAATGAGTGGACTCACTTTCAAAGACTCTTCATCTCATGCTCTTGATACTTATTGATTATTTATTTATTATTATTTCTTTACTTCTGTATTTGCATAGCAGTTTGTGTCTTTTGCACACTGGTTGAATGCCCAAGGTGGTGGCCTTTCATTGATTCTATTATGATTATTATTCTATTATGGATTTAATGAGTATGCTCAAAAGAAAATGAATCTCAACATTGTACATGGTGGCATGTATGTACTTTAATAATAAATTTACTTTAAGATTTGCACTTTGCTAGGTGAGTTGGCCAATTTAGTTTGTTTGTTGGTGGAGGCTATTGGAATGACCTTTGTTGGCGGAGTTTATTGGAATAACCATTTGAGTTCCATTGGAGGGAAGCATACTCCAGTTAAGTGAAATTTGTTGAATTTAAGTCTCAAAAAGTACAGTATTACCCTCTTCATAAATGGAACATAAATTTGACTACAATAATACACAAAAACATTTGGTACATGGATATTTTAGCTGAAATAATACATGATGCAAAAGAAGCAAAATTACATTTATGGATTGAAATTTTCTCTGTGATTCAATCTGTACAAAACTTAGCTTCTAACACTAACATCTTTCCTTAGTTCGATGTAAGAGAAGAAAATAAAATAACCCTCTCCACAGTGACCTCCCTTTCAGTATATTCAATTATAATTAAGATGATGCTTGCCTTTAATTAAAAGCAGAGCATGTTCAAACATATTAAAGAAATGACTACGATGAATGCAGTGAGGGCAATGAAATCAGTGGTAGCATTAAAATAGGACTTTTCAGGAAGCACATTAACAACATAAAGATTTTTGTGAGTTCACTGATAATGGAAGCATCTTTGATTATTTTTCTTCGCTTAGAAAATTGCAGTTTGATTCAGGATATGAATTTGGAGACTGCAGCTCAGAGTTGTAAAATAAGATGAACCTTCAAAAACTAATTTCAGTCTTTTTTTATGAAAAACATTTTCCCAATGCTGTTATATTAACGGTAGATGCAAAAAATGGGCACAGCTATCATCTCAGAGAGATTTTTTTTTTAAATGGTCTTGTGCTTTTCCTGCCATATAGTAAGATAGTTTTAGATAGGAAGATGCAATGCTCTCCATGGGGATACTAAATTTGATGACAAAAAATTCAAGGAATTAAATTGTTCTATAAACAATTATTCACTATAGCCAAAATATACAGTATTTATTCCCTTTGGGCTGTTGATTTCAGCAGAGTCTGATGAAGGTGACACATAAAAGTACAAGTACTTCATGGTGTATTTTCAAAGTACTCAATATGTGTGCTTTCTTAAAACACTTTATAAAATCATTATTTTTCAGAATTCATAGTTTGTCAGTTTTAGCTCCTTTGACTTCATAAGTTTCAAAGAAAGTCAGCACTCTAATTTTATACATTTCCTTAGGGCAACGCAGTTAAACCCACACTCAACGTCTTAAGAACAGCTTTTACTCCTCTGCCATCAGATTTCTGAATGGTCCATAAACCCATGAACACAACTTCATTATTTGTCTTTTTCACACATTTTTATATTCTGTATCATAGTAATTTTTATGCCTTGCACTATAATGCTGCTTCAAAACAACAGATTTCATAACGTATACCAATGACAATAAAGATGCTTCTGCTTCTGATTCTGATACAGAGACTAGTCTTAGTGCAAAACCATCCATGGATCAAATTTCATAAGGGCACACAAATATAGGAGTGGGTGTAGGCCACTTGGCCCTTCATGCTAGCCCCTCTCTTCAGGCTGATCTGTTCCAGATTTTATCTCTTCTCCTATATTCTCTAGGCTCCTCAATTCTCTGATTCTGCTTTCTCAAAAACAACCCTCACTCTTCTAGTCTCTACAGCCCTCTATGGTAGAAAATTCTAGCTCGTCTTTACATTCTTTGATCTGTGTTTAGTTTGCATGTTCTCCCTATAACCGTGAATGTTTCAACTGGAACTAGAATTGGTTTGTCACATGTTTGCTGGGTGCTGCCTTTTCCACTCATAAACCTAAAGTTTGTTGATTGGTTGGTTTTTTAGCCACTGTGTATTGTCTCTAGACAGCATAACCAGGGGAGACAGCTGATGTGGATTTGGGAATTAAAACAGGATCAGTATAGATGGTTGTTTGATAACATTATAGTTCCATGATTTCAGAAATTCTTTAGGAATTTTTTTTAATGGTTACAACAACCCTATTACATATATTTTAATCACATTGAGTGTAGTTAATGTGAGACACAATTGATAGCAGAATGCATCAATAGATTCAAGCTGGCCAGAAGTTTTTTATATCTTTTTCAGGACCTGGGGCCCACAGAAGCGAAAATGCAGTTCTTTGGGCTTCAGGCACACTGGAAATAAGTATTCTTTACCAATGAGTTGCAAATAGCAGGGTTGCATGTTTGGTAATGAATACATAATGAAAAGCCCTGATGTTAACAAAATGTTGCATGAACAAAGGAGAATAACTTGACTCTCACTTGCAGTATTATATGTTAAGGAATGGTTATTACCCCTCAACTATCAGTCTCTTGCATCAAAGGGGATAACTTCACTTGCCCTATTATTGAAATGTTCCCACAACCAATGTACTCACTTTCAAGGAATTTTCATCTCATGTTCTCAATATCTATTGCTTATTTCTTTATTATTATTATTATTATTATTATTATTATTATTATTATTATTATTATTATTATTATTATTATTATTATTATTATTATTATTATTATTATTATTATTATTATTATTATTATTAATCCTTTCTGTATTTGCACAGTTTCTTGTCTTCCGCACTCTGGACAATCTTTCATTTATACTGTTATGCTTAATATTCTATAGATTTATTGAGTATGCCCGCAAGAAAAGAAATCTTAGGGTTGTTTATGGTAGCATGTATGTACCTTGATAGTAAATTACTTTGAACTTTAATTCATTACATCTCACCCTACCAGAGGCATTCCCTTTCTTCTACCCATTCTTCCCCACTTATTTGTTGTTCCTTTTTTCCCAGTTCTGTCTAAGAGTTTCAGTCTTGAACCCTTAGCTATTTCTCTCTCCAGCTTGACTTAGTAACTCTTTCCTTCATTTTCTGTCTCTTTCTTTTGTTACTGATTTCCAAAATCTGCAGTTTTTAATTCAATTTTTTTTTTACATATGAATCTTGAGACAGATTTCTAGTGGGTTACTGAATGTAGGCAATATAGAACATTGAACATTACAGCACAGTACGGGCCCTTCAGCCCATGATGTTGTGTCGAACCTCTAACCTCTAACCTTTTTTTCTTAAATAGCCCTCCATTTTTCAATCATCCATGTGCCTGCCCAGGAGTTTCTTAATTAACCTTCTACCATTACCCCTGGCAGCACATTCCACCGTAGTTGTGAAAAACCCACCTCAGACATTCCCCCGAAGCTTTCCTCCAATCATTATAAAGTTGTGCCCCTTTGTATTAGTCATTTCCACCCTAAAAGCTAGGCTGAATCTAATGCTTACCCACTGACCGTGGTCCTGCAGGAACGTTGTTTCTTTTTTACTGTGTATCATACCAGCAGTTATGGTTGAAATGACAATAAAAACTACTTTACTTGACTGCATTTACTTTGTTTCCTGCATTATTTTGTTTTGTTGAGATACAGCACAAAATAGGCCCTTCCAGCACTGTTCAGCCACACTGAGTTCTACTGCTCCGCAACTGCCTAGCCTAATCACGGGACTATTTACAACAGCCCATTAACATACTAACTGGAGCATCTTTGACTGGGAGAGGAAATTGAAGCACCTGGAGGTAACCCACACAGACACAGCAAGAACTTACAAACTCCTTATAGGTAGTGGCAGGAATTGACGCCAGGTCACTGGTACTGTAAAACGTTGTGCTATCTGTCTTTGCAGTCATAAGCAAGAATGCTGTGCTTCCTTTCTGAATAAGATGAACTTTACTCTGATCTCATGACCCACTGGAGATGTCCTTCCCTTCAGCTCTGGGCTTTGAGCAGCTCCCTCTCCCCACACCTATCCCATTCCTCCATTTCACCTCCCCCTTCCTTCTCCCATGCCAGAGACATGGGTTCAATTCTGTTCAAGATTGCAGTTTGCCCATTCTCTTCGAGATCATGAGGGCTTCCTCCAGGAGCTCTATCTTCCTCTCATATCCCAAAACCTCGCAGATCGCTCCACTAATTAGTGACTGTAAATTACCCCAAGTATGCAGCTGTGGGGTAAAATCAAGAGGGGGGTATAAATGAAAATGTGAGATGAATAATGAAATTAATGTGGGATTAATAGTTGGGTGTCAGTGACAACATTGTGGGCAAAGTTATGGGTTTATGACTCCCTTCACTACAGAATTCAAAGAACATTTATTATCAAACTACATTTACATCACCATATAATACTGAGATTCATTTTCTTGCAGGCATTCACAGTAGAAGAAAGAAATACAATAGAATCAATGAAAAACTACACACAACCGATGTGCAAAAGAAGATAAACTGTACAAATACAAAAAAAAACTCACTTTATGTGTTTCACACCTGTTCATTCTCCTTCTCCTTCCAGTGCAGTACATATATTACAACATTGCAGCATGTCCTGAGCTCTGCTGCTCTTTCATCCAATGCCTCCTAATCTGCTATTACAAAATAATTAGTTTGTAAACCTTTCCTTATACAGTATTTTTGGCAGCACTGTTAATGTGGCTGAATTGTAATTCAACAGTCTGAGCAACGTCATTGTGCCTAATTTTTTGGAGTGCATCAGATCTAATGAGCCAAATGGAAAATGGACTATACTTATATAGGGGACGATTTTTCAATGCATTTTGCTTAACAGCTTTTTCTCTAAGTAAATTTGAAAGAGTAAAAGTCTACCAAGATAAAAATGTGTAAAGTTTGTTTACATGTGTGTGTGTGTAGTGGTGTGTCTGCATGTACAAGTGTGTAGAGACTAGAGTCGAAAGGAGAAACAACTGAGTGAGAGTGCAGGAGGATAACTGACCATAAGACCATAGGAGATCAGAGTAGAATTAGGCCAGTCAGCCCATTGAATCTGCTCTGTTATTCAATCATGACCGATTTATTATCCCTCTTAACCTCATTTCCTGCCTTCTCCCTTACTTATCAACATCCACTTTAAATATACCCAATTACTTAGTCTCCACAGCTATCTATGGAAATGGAATCTGCATATTCTGCACCCTCTGGCTAAATAAATTCCTCCTCATCTCTGTTCTAAAGGGACAACCTACTATTCTGAGGCTGTACCCTCTGGTCTTTGATTCCCCACTATAGGAAACATTCTCTCCACATCCACTCTTTCAATACATTTCAATGAGATCCCCACCTCAGTTTTCAGAACTCCAGCAGGTATATGCTCAGTGCTATCAAATATGCTTCATACATTAACCCTCAATTGGAAAACAATGAGGGAAGCAAAGAAGTAATGATTGAGGATGTACTTTAAAAGAGGAGAATTGGATCATGATACAAGTGAAATGATGACAAGAGATTGTGTCATTGGTGTGAATGTAAACCAAAGGTTTCCAACATTTTTTGGACCAATATTATTAAGAGGTCCATAGACCCCAGGTTGGGAACCCCTAATGTAGAGGGACAGTAATGGAGAAAGGAAGCAAGTATGCAAGGGCAACACACACAAAATATCTGAGGAATTCTGAAAGTCAGTCGGTATCTACGGAGGAAAATAAACTATCGACCTTTTGGACCGAGGCCCTTCATCCAGACTGGAAAGGAAGGGGGCAGAAGCCAGAATAACAAGGTTGGGGGAGGCAGCCCCTTTCCTTTCCAGTCTTTATGAAGGAATTCAGCCTGAAACATTGATTTTTTTTTAATTTCCCTGCTGAATCCTTCCAGCATTTTGTATGAGTTGCTCAAGATTTCCAGCATCTGCAGAATCTCCTGTGTTTGTAAGTGGGGAGGGGGATGAAATGGGAACAATAGAATGGTGACAATGCCATTTCATATTACTCACAAGGTCCCACATGAATGAAAAAGATAAAATTGAAACAGAAACAGATTTAGAGAAAAAGAGAAGTGAACAATAAAAAAGGCAATGAAAGCACTACAGAAGAGAAAAAAATAAGAGACGTGTAATTAAAAAGAGAGGGAAAAGATAACATTACAACACCAAAGACACATAGGGGAGTGACCATTTACTACGTGCAATGGCCTTCATCCTAAGTTAAACAAAAGTAACAGGAATATATTATTGGATGCAATGATTAACTGTAGTCTTGATGATGCTCTTTTAATATGCACCTACTCAGCATGTATTACAGACAATAAAACATTTTATTATTTATATTCTTCCTTTTCATGGATTTTATTCTGAGCACATAGCTTTCAAAGCAAAGCTTACCACCATCTGCAGCCAACTGGTTATAGGCTTTCAAGAATGCCTAAAGACAGGAGCTTCTTCACATTGTTTGTCAAATCCATTGCTACAATTGATCATGGTAACTAGGATTAGAATATGTAGCTCACTGGCCTCACCACAAATTTTGATTAGTTTTACAAATGTAGTTTATATTGAAGCCTGTTGAAAGAAGTTCAAAGTTCAAAGTAAATCCATTATTATATTATGTATATGTCACCATATACTACCCTGAGATTCATTTTCTTGCAGGCATTCACAGTGGAACAAAGAAACACAACACAATCAATGAAAAATTTTCAATGTTTCCAACCTGAATATCTTTTGGGATTCTTTCTCCATTCAAGTTACCTATAGATATCAGAATCACTTTTGTTTTCATTGCCAGTGTAAGTTTTAAAATTACTGAAGGCTTAAGTAGATTGATTTTCATTTTAAGGCAGACAGCAAATTGGATGCAGTGGAGAAATAGTCCATGCAACTATCATGTAGATGGGAAGTGCTTTCACCTTGTGATATTTCACAGCAGGGGACCATCCAGCAGATGACTTTGTTGTTTCCTTTTTTTGTTATGCTGCTTGAAGTGATGCATCGGAAGACACATGAAAACTTCTCCTGGGGAACTTCTGACCATTTGAGCAAACACTTGCTCGCCCAGACTCGTTTTTGTACAGCAAGTTACAATCTGAACGGAATTATTTTTGAATGGCATTGAGTGACCTACTCAACAACAACATACGACACTGATTTTTTTTTTTGGCCTCATCCTATTACTGCTGCAGAATAAAGAGCAAATGCAGAATCCTTGCCCAGAGAATAAAGCGGGCTGCCAGCTTTCTTACATTTGGCAACAGGCTGATATGGGAGATCACCATCTCTTATCCTGCTCTCTGCGAGTTGTGATCTCCCATGTGTATAAACTGTGCCAGTAATTACTCTCATTCTTCATGCTGGGCAGGGAGTGAACACCACAGAATTGTACTTTTAATGGAAGGCTTTCATTGCCACTTAAAATCATTACTCTGCATGTGACCAAGCTACTGCAAAGGAAGAAACCAAAAAACCTCAACAACAGAAAAAGTTGATTGAAAATATGCTAAGTACAGATTTTATTGTGGCAGTGGTTATAATGTTGCCGTTAATATAATCTTAATTGTGCATCTTGCAATGGAAAATTTCCATGGATTTATCCTACATTGAAAACTATTGGAATCTTACAAAAGAAAAGCTATTAAAAGGACCAGATGAAGAAGCCACAAATCAGCACACAAAAAATGCTGAGAGGAACTCAGGAGGTCAGGCAGCATCCATGAAAATGAATAAACAGTCAATGTTTCAGGCTGAGACCCTTCTTCATGACTGGAAAGGAAGGGGAAGAGGCCAGAATAGAAAGGTGGTGGGGGAGGGGAAGGAGGCTAGCTTGATGGTGATAAGTGAAGCCAGGTGGGTGGAAAAAGTAAATGATTGGAGAGGACAGAATCTGATTGGAAAGGAGATTGGATCATGGGAGAAGGGAAAGGAGAAGAAGTCCCTGGAAGAAGTGAGAGGCAGGTGAGAAGAAGTGAGAGGTCAGAATGAGGAATAGAAGAAGAGGGAGGCTGGAGGAATTTTTTTTTTACCAGAGGGGAAATCGTTGTTCATGCCATCTGGCTACCCAGATAGAATATAAGGTGTTGCTCCTCCACCCTGAGGGTGGCCTCATTGTGGCACAAGAGGAGGCCATGGACCGACATGTTGGAATAGGCATCAGATTGGAATTAAAACGTTTGCCCACTGGGAGATCGCACTTGCATTCGGAGGTGCTGGACAAAGTGGTCCCCCAGCTCACAAAGATCTCACCAATGTAGAGGAGGCCGTATCGGGAGGACTGGACACAATAGATGACTCCAACAGGTGAAGTGTTGCCTCACCTGGAAGGACCTGAATGGAGGTGAAAGAGGAGGTGTATTGGCAGTTTGGACATTTAAAGGGATAAGTGCCAGAAGGGAGATTGGTGGGGAGGAACGAATGGACAAGGGAATCACAGAGGGTCCTATCCATGCAGAATGCCGAAATGGGGGGATGTAAAGATGTCTTTGGTGGTCAAAACCACAAATGCCATTTTTTACCCATGTCTGAATCCAGGAATGTATTAATTATATGCTCTTCAAATGCACTCACTTCTCAGGTGGAATAATATTTATCATATCTTGCTGTGTGGCTTGTTGTATGCTGATAGTAGGAGTTATGATGATGAAGACCGATTGATATAGTTTATCCACATTGGTTGTTTGTATTAGCTAAAGTAGCAGAGGAAGTGTGAGATTGATGGGTTAAAGGCATATTTTGGAGCGCTATTTCACATAAGGTTATAAAGCATATGAGAGTAGTTTTTGCCGTACTGAGCACCCAGCCACAAACCTTTGCCTCCTGTGCAACATGCAATTAAATATGCCACTCATTGAAGATGTGGCGCCATTAAAAAAAAAGCACCAATGGAATACAGTGAACCAAGTAAACCAATTTGAATAAAATAAGGTTGGTAATAAACACACAAACAAGAGAAAATCTGCAGATGCTGGAAATCCATGCAAAACACAGAAAATGCTGGAGGAACTTGGTAGGTCAGGCAGCATCTATGGAAAAAGGTGCAGTTGATGTTTTGGGCCAAGACCCTTCGGCAAAACAGCCCGAAACATTGGCTGTGCTTTTTTTCCATAGATGCTCCTGGCCTGCAGAATTCCCCTAACATTTTGTGTGTGTGGCAATATAATGTCACACCTTTTACATTATTATTACCTCTCTCAGTATGTGTGGGATTCGGGCTGAGACTGAGAAGGTGTAATAGGAAAACCAAAAGTGAAAGATCATGGATCACCAAACTCAAAAACCACTACAATCAAACTGAGCCATGGTCAGAATCAGAATCAGAATACTTAACTTGGAAGAGATGAGATTGGTGTATTATGAGCAGGTTTGGGTTCCTTATCTAAGAATGGAAGTGCTTGCATTGGAGAGGGTCCAAAGGAGGCTCACAAAAATGATTCTGGGAAAGAAAGGCTTATCATATGAAAGGTGTTTGATAGCTCTGAGCCTGTACTCATTGAATTTAGAAGAATGAGGCGGGATCTCTTTGAAACCAATCAAATGTTGAAAGGCCTGTACAGAGTGGATGTAGAGTGGATGTAGAGTGGATGTGGAGAGGATTTTTCATAAAGTGGGAGAGTTCAGGACCAGAGGAAACAACCTCAGAATAGACGGATGTCCATTTAGAACTGAGATGAGGGGGAATTTCTTTAGCCTGAGGGTGGTGAGTTCATTGCCACAGGCAGCTGTGGAGGCCAGGTCATTGGGTGTATTTAAGACAAAGGTTGATATGCCTTGACTTGTCAAGAATCCAAAAGGTTATGGGAAAAAGCTAGGAGAATGGGGTTGGGAGGGAAATGTTCAACCATGATGAAATGGTGGAGCAGACTCAATGGGCCAAATGGCCTAATTCTGCTCCAATGTCATATGGTCTTATAGACTTCTGTCATTTTATAGAAACACTACAGTTCAAAGGCTTAAACTTACTATAAATTACAAAATAAGCATTGAGTGCAAATAAAGGAATAATGAGGAAAAGGGGTTCATGGACCATTCAGAAACCTGATGGTGGAAGGGGAACAGTTGCTTCAGAAGATGTCTGAAGAGCCATGCTTTTATTTTTCTTGAATGAAAAGCTGGGATAATAGATTAAAAAGCAGTAACCAACTCCAGATAGGCTGGACTGTGTTGAACTTGACTTGTTGCCCATGTTCAGCTGGTCATCCATACTCAGCTGGTCCAGATAAGAGCTGATCCCTGTAACTCTCCATGATGGGAGTTGCCGGGGCCGCAGTGAAAATAGTCCTCAAGCTGTGTTTGATATTACCTGGCAAGTTCCAGACAGCCATTGGGAGGAGACAAAATGTGAGTAGAACTCTTCCATCTGACACATCTGGGAGACTTTTAAATATGAAAATTGTTATATTTTTGTCATATTCAATGAGATATAATGAAACCTTTGGTTTGCATGCCATTCCTCTAGATTTATTTCATCATATTAGTGCACTGTGGTAGTACAGTGGAGAAACAATTTTGTATGTCTTTATATTTGGAATTATTTAAAAACGATTTATTATCATTTATTTAATTAAAAATAAAATTTAATATTTTAATATAAAATTATTTATTAAGACTGATGTACATAATCGAAATATAAAAATTATATTAAAACATTTTATTAACATTTAAAGCTAATTGAAAACATTTAAAATGTCCTCAAATCAATAAAACCGTCAAAGTGGAGTAAATTAATTTAAATAAAACTACCTTCCCCATACTCCAAGCTTAGGAATCATCACTGATGCGAATAGCTTTTCTGGCCAATGCCCACAATGAATAGATGATCCACAGTTCAATACAGAGGGAATCCAACAGGACTGGTTCGTGCCATTGACGCGGACATCGAACCAGGAGATGGAGAACAGTGACAGATGTGCTGACATCTGTCACTCAATAAGCCCCAGACTAGAGTCGTAGAGCAGATCCATACAAGTCTGGGACTTGCTTGCATGGATCAGCTGAATGATTTGGCCCATTGACTTTAATTAGAAGAAAATTGGGTGAAGTGTGTAATGGAAGGCGGTTCTCCCACCATTCACATTCTGCCTCATTGAAAGTCAAAGTTACCCAAGGGGGTTAGTGAAATCACCCTAAATTACTTATTCATGCAGACATCAGTCCACCAAGGTCCAGAGAGTTTGCCAAAGAAGACGCACAATTGAGCAGTCCGGGACAGTCTATAGGGAAATTAGGGGCATTTTAAAAACTTGTTTCTCTTACAACAAATTAAAGTCACACAAAAAGGAATTATTTAAGTCATAACAAGAACTGCAAGCATTTAAATCTCTTCAGCTTTTATGTCTGTTCTACTGGATAAAAGAAAAGGTTGTCACAAACAAGGAAAGATTAAATAAATATGGAGGATGAACTGTGGCCAAGTGACTGTGGCCTTTAGCATTTTTTTAAAAAATGACAAAATGAAGGAGTTGCAGCATCCAGATGGAAAAAAAGATTTTTGTTGTGTTTGACATTTTGGGGACCTTCACCTGGTAAGGGAGTTGCTGATAAAGAAGAATAGTTAATATTGTATGCAGTTCGTATCCAATATGGAGACGTACAGTACATAGTCATTTAATAATTCCATTTACAATCCAAAATCTGTAGACTAATAAATGTAAAGTATTTCTTGACAACTTGTTGTGCATTAGTCTGGACAGCTTCTACACTGCATCTAAGTGCTTGGATTTTCTGCTTGCACATAAAATCTAGGGCACTCAGCATCCCTAACATTCTCATCATAAATTTCTGAAACAGCAGCTAACTGCAAAATGCTTTGTTCACTTACTGACTCCCATAATCTGCTGCATGTTTGCTAAAAATGCATCTTAAAGGGCCCTTATTTAGCATTGCAGATCAGGATGCCTTGAAATCCTCAATCTTCCTTCACAGATGCTACCTGCCCTGCTGAATATTTGCAGCATTTTTTTTGCAGCTTTGTCCTGTTGATTTTGTCATGCAGTGGAGAGTTGAAATTACTAACAAATTACCACTCATACATTGAACTGTGTTGGCAACACTTGAACTGATACTGAAAAAAAAGAAGTGATGGAAACACTATGGAGGAATTGCCATTCCTCTGGTGCAGGATAGCTCCTGTACATCCTACGGCTAATGATGCTGTTTTGAAACTGGCCAAGATAGACTCGTGCCCACAGTTTTCTGCAAAGATAGCAGATAACATGTGTGGCAATATTGATAGGTATAGCCATCCTTATTTTGGCCCAGGGTAATCTCCTTGCTGCAAGGTATTCTGCTGGAAATCTTGGACAACATACAAATGCTGGAGGAACTCAGCAGGTCAAGCAACATTATATCGAAGGGAATTTTCATTTGACAACTCGGCCAGAAACAATGACTGTTTATTCCCTTCCATAGATGCTGTCTGAACTGTAGAGTTCCTCTTACATTTTGTGTGTGTTATTCTCCTTATTATTCTCTAGGAATAATGGTGCATAGTTCCCTGAAGGTGGAATCTTATGTGGATAGGGTGGTGAAGAAAGCTTTTGGTATGCTGGCCTTTATATATCAGAGCATTGAGTATAGGAGTTGGGATGTAATGTTAAAATTGAACAAGGCATTGGTAAGGCCAAATTTGGAGTATTGTGTACAGTTCTGGTCACTGAATTATAGGAAAGATATCAACAAAATAGAGAGATTACACAGAAGATTTACTAGAATGTTACCTGGGTTTCAGCACCTAAGTTACAGGAAAAAGCTGAACAAGTTAGGTCTTTATTCTTTGGAGCATAGAAGGTTGAGGGGGGACTTGATAGAGGTATTTAAAATTATGAGGGGGATAGATAGAGTTGACATTGATAGGCTTTTTCAATTGATAGTAGGGGAGATTCAAACAAGAGGACATGAGTTGAGAGTTAGGGGACAAAAGTTTAAGGGTAACATGAGGGGGAGTTTCTTTACTCAGAGAGTGAAATGTGTGGAATGAGCTTCCAGTAGAAGTGGTAGAAGCAGGATCGGTATTGTCATTTCAAGTAAAATTGCATAGGTATATGGACAGGAAAGGAATGGAGGGTTATGGGCTGAGTGCAGGTCGGTGGGACTAGGTGAGTGTAAGCGTCGGCACAGACTAGAAGGGCCAAGATCACCTGTTTCCGTGCTGTAATTGTTATATGGTTATATGGTTACCATTGCCTTGAATGACAACCCAACTCACATCATTGATCTCAATGCCCCAACTAGTGCAAGATGGTCACCTCAGAAACCTTTGATGAATAAATGGAGTGAAATGGCTTCCATTGTCTCTGAGGCATTAATGTAAAAGGAAACTGCCCTATTGCATAATTTGAAGAAATTGTCATGTTTTTTTGAAAGGGGAAAATATTTCATTGAAAATAAAACATAAAAATACCAATCATAAAGTAACTGAAGTAAACTCTAGATCTTTAATAATTTCACTGTCCATGGATCTTGCCATAGGGTTATTGTAGATGAATGAAAGTATTATCCTAAGTGGATGGGTGTCCCCCATGGTTTCATTTGAATACATTGTTATATTTAAATGACACTGTAGTTCATTTTCTGAATCTATAGGGAGATTATGCTTATAACTAACGTGATGTAAATCTGGCGATTTCCTGTTCTACTGCGCCGCTACTCCTGTTGAGTAATGTTGCCTTTACATCTGCAGTACTGGGGCAGCGTAAAATTTTGCCTCAGGCATTGGTTTCTTTAACCTAGTTGAATGAAGTGCCAGTTCACCAATTTCTCTGATCAAGGGTTAATTTGCTTTGATTTCTCTCTATTTCTCAGAAGGCAGAAAAATTAAACCAAAAAGATTCAACTAATAACATTGTGGCATTGGGGATTAAATGGAAGCCACAGTTACCTTCAAAACAATGCTTGATACTTTAATATGAAATTGTATGCAACGATTTTCATTTGTCTTCTTTTTGAAAATGTCATTTTTCTTACCAACAATGTGACAAGTGATTTGCTCTCTCTTTCATTCTGTGTTAAACCAGTGCATGGTGTCACTGACAAAGAATGAATCTTTCTGTTGCAGAATGGCTTCATTAGAGATAGTTGGTGCAACTTCAGCTTGTCTGAAGGAAGTGTTCAGAAATGTAGAATACAGAGAAACCATGAAGGCAGTTAGTGTGTTTATCTGGTTGTGAAGAGGTGTACACATACAGCACCCAGTGATTTATTTTGTCTCCCTCTCTCTGAAGGACTATCAGGCATCCACTCAGCAAAATTAGCATCTTCATAGAAAAAGTAAGAACATGTAGTCCCAAATAAACTAACAACTCTTATCAGCACAAGCTCCTAAGCTTCGAACTAATTTTAGCTGAAGTTATTTCTGGACAATCTCCCTCAGAAGCCCATTTCATCTGTTTGAACCGGGTAAATCTAATCTGTCCATTTACCTGCTCTCTTTGAAGCCTGAACGCTTGCTGCTTCATGTGGTTACAACAATCTAAGAAGTCGCCACATGGCAAAAATGAGAAATTAAACTAGTCTTCCATCATTCCATGACTTGGCACGTCCGTGTTTCTAACACGTTTTACTTCACCAATTATTGACTGTCAAGGTTACCAGAAATGCACAAAAATGTTGGCTCCAGTTCCTTCATCCAAAACTGAGTTCCCACAGACACCAGAGGAAATATGTTTTAGTTCATTATGACAGGGTCGCTTCCTGTTATTTCACTTTTGAACCCACTGTTGGCCAAGACTCTGAGGTCAATGGATAGAAAAACAATGATTGGAGACCTAGCATTCTAGATTGAGGTTAGGAGAAATTTTAATTGCTGAAACTTTTACCTCAGATAATGAGTAGGTATTGAGTTTATTCAAGAGAGAGGTTAATAGATTTTTGAATACTTATGCAAACGAACAGGAGAGGGGTGTTGGAGAGTTAAGAAGTTCAAGGAGTGGAAATGTCTCTTCTCTAATGGTACAGCAAGTAAGAGGGGTTGTAAGATTTACTTCTGGTTCTACATGATTACAAGAGGATATGAAGTGTACAAGATGGTAAGAGGCATGGATCGAATGGATAGCCAAAGACAATTTTCCCAGGGCAGAAATGGCTAACACCATGGGGAATAATTTTAAGGTGACTGGAGGAATGAATGGGGGGAGGATGTCAGAGGTTAAGTTTTTTACACAGAGAATAGTAAGTGTGTGGAACACATTGCCAGGGTAGTGCTAGAGGAAGATATATTGACGACATTTAAGAGACTCTTTGAAAGGCAGATGAATAAAAGAATGTAAGCGGGAAGAGCTAAATTGATTGTGGAGTACATTTAAAAGTTGGCACAACATTATGGGCCAAAGGGCCTGTACTGTGCTGGACTGTTCCACATCCTCTGTTCTAAGCCCTTTTCAGACAGGATCTTTAGGGTTAAGGATCAAGAATCAACTTTATTCTTTGTATACATTCAAATGTATTAGGAATTACATTCTTTATGGAGAGCAGTAGGTCCATAGATGATAGTAGTAGAGGCAGATATATCTGGTACATAGATGATAGAAAAATAGAGGGTTGTACAGGAGGGAAGAGTTAGATCATTCACAGTGGTGCAAAGTGCTTCAAGATCCTCCAAAATGCATAACAGCACCCTTGCTGTTTCTGTGCTAGTGCATAGACAAACTGTAGTATCATTATGAGTATCTCAACGGGTTCAAATGATTCAAATGGTTCAATTTACTATCAGAGAATATATACAGTATACAACCTGAAACTCCTACTCTTCACAGACATCCATGAAACAAAAAAAAAGAATGAATAACATAAACATCAATGTATTCTGTCATGTGCGATTTTCACAAAATGAAACACTGAATCACTACTGATCACTATTGTGAACGGACAATGGGCCTCTTTGTCCATCTTGAGGCCAGCAATTTTAAGGTTCATTTTGATGCCCCCTTTCTTCACAAGATGGATTCTCAAATACACCCTTATTATAATTTAAAATGACCCCTTTCCACCATATGTTCATGGGCATGATGACAACATCTTACTTAGACTCTTGACAGATTCCTTCAGGCACTAATAATGCTATTTGCATTAGATGAGTTAGAGCAGAAAAATTAGCATTTATACATTCATCTCAACAAGGAATATATTCATGTTTTTTTCTTTTATTCTTCCCATATTACATTAATATTAACTAAGAGTGCTTTTGTTGACCCTGTCACTCAATCACTGTTGGAGCCTGCTTTTCTGATTGCTTAGTATAAACAGAACCTTCAAATTGAACCTGACCACTTTATATCCATCACGCTGGAAGAGTTTAAATTGGTTGTGCAAAAAATTGTATTTTGTTACTTGGACTGAAGCAGTAACCCATTTGTTTTAAATGTGTTAACAGATTTGTTAAGCAGAGTAAAAAAAATATGGACATACTAAATATGTGTGCACCTATATTTTATTTCATCACAGTGAGAAGGAAATCAATAGGACTCACCTTTGCATTGTGAAAACAGTAGTTGCACAATTTAACAAGCATGTAAAATGCATTCATTTCCTGTTCTATATATCAGCTCACATGGTGTATTACAGCATTATCTGAGAACTTTCAAATCAGCATTGTTATAAAATGGGTGATATCTGATCAGTCAAGTGTAATAGACCCTGAATTGACTTCAGTGGAAAAGAAAATTGGTTTCATACCTAAAGTTAAAGTCTTCACCTATAAGAGGACATACATGGCAGAACACAATTCAATGTCTTATAAGTGGCTGTTAACTGGATATGCATAAACTTTATTAAGTCATGTAATCATGGTGCTTGATCTTTCCGGGAAAATACACGGTATTTTGTGTGTTCACGCTGGGAATGACAAATTGTTTGAGGGGAAGATAACCTGATGACAGCCCCTGTGGATCAGATGGATTGAAAGAGAAAAAAAAAGTTTTTTTTTATTTGGAGAGATCACTCAGAGCTATGTGACTGCCCTCAGCAGAGTATAATTAGCTTGCTGCCACCAGACGTGTACAGAAAATAGCACTATTATAGCTGTGCACATCTCTTTCATTTATGTGCCAAGTATTACCCAGACAACACCACATAAACAATAATAAATAATTCCAGCCTCACTGCACTCACCACCCAATTTTGTCCATTTAGGAAAACTAAAAATTAAAACATTTTTTTACAAAAATTAACAAACAAAAGATAAATCCCCTGAAAGTTATCCTTTCTGGAGTAGTACAGTCGTTGCTCGGTATCCGTGGGGAATTGGTTCCAGGACGCCCCTCCCCAACCCCATGGATACCAAGATCCGCGGATGCTCAAGCCCCTTATATAAAATGGTGTAGTATTTACTTATAACCTATACACATCCTCCCGTATACTTTTAATCATCTTTAGATTACTTATAATACCTAATACAATGTAAATGCTATGTAAATAGTTGATATACTGTATTGTTTAGGGAATAATGACAAGAAAAAAGTCTGTACATGTTCAGTACAGATGCAACCATCATAGCTCTTCTGGAAATGCTGATGCTGCCTCGGCATCAGGCGATGCCAATTCTCCTGAGATCTTTAAGTTCTTGAGGCTGTAGCACTTTACATAGCTAGCCAGCCATCCTTTGCTAGCCTTAAACTCCTTCCTCTTGCTCACAACACAAGTAGCGAATAAACGAGACGCGAGTTGAACAATGCTCAAACAACGAGTGCTGGAGAGAGACTGAGGATCTGTGAAATGGCGGGAGGCTACAGCAGGGTATGCCTACACATCACTTAATTTGTGTGGATTCAGCATAGTGCTCAGCGTGCGGCAAATTCAAGTTTTGCTTTTTGGAACATCCTGGATATTTTTTTGAATACTTTCGATCATCGGGTTGGTTGAATCCACGGATGCGGAGGACTGCCTATAATGTATTGAATTGCATGGAACGTGCAGTCATAGGTCACACAATTCAACCCAGTTGGTCTTTGGTAGAATTTATGTTTCGCACAGACCTCCTCTTACCTGGTTTTGTCCAATCCTATTAGTACCACTCCCTGTTCAAAAGGAAATTTTTTATTTATTTAGTTAGAACATTTATTTATTTATTTATTCGTTCGTTCGTTCGTTCGTTCGTTCATTCATTCAGCACAAAGCAGGGCCTTCGGGCTCAGCAAAATTTACAATGATCAATTGACCTACTAATCTGTGCATCCTTGGACTGTGGGAGGAAACCGGAGCTCCCAGATAAATCCCACGTATGGACAATTGAACGTATAGTACATTGCGGATGCTAGAAATTTTAAAAAAAAGTAGGATCTCTCAACAATACAGGAAGCATCTGTGTGAAGAACAGTAGAGTTAACGTGTTCAATTATAGGTCTCTTTTATAATTGGAAAATGCTTTGAACGTGAGTAAAAGGAAAGAACAAAAACAATTCTGGTAAAATGAAAGACTGCTGAGATGACATGAGAATAAGGTGAAAGTGCAGGTCAGAAGGATTGGCAGCAGAAAGGTTCTGCTGCATGGCCAGTTAGCTCACAGTGCCAGTGACCCAGCTTCAGTTCTGCTGCTGTCTGTATGGAGTTTGCAGTGCTTCTATAACTATGTAGGTTTCTTCCATCTGTTGAGGTTGTGAAGCAAATTGATCAATGTGAATTGGTGGAGGATAAGAAATTCAGTGTGTTGGTGGTGAGAGTTAAGTTACAGGACGGATTGGGTTTGCACTAAGTGCTGACATAAGCATGATGGCCCAAATGGCCTCCTCCTCTGTCATTATGAAATAGGCCAATTAAAGAAACACAAAAATAAATGAGTCTCGGGGGAAACAGCAGGAGCATTATATCTGAAATTGTTGAACACAGAATTTTGTCCAGAAGCTTGTAAATGTTTTCCCTGAAAGAAGGTATACTGGTCCTAACATTTATATGGTATGTCATTGGACAATTTAGGAAGCTGAAGATAGACATGCCACTGTACGAGTTAGATTGAAAGTTAAGGAACAATGGGAATCTTGGTGTCACATTGGAGTGAATAGTGGAACTCTGGAGAGTGAATAGCTGACTTGTATTAAACTGCAAACTGGGGAGCAGGTTTCATCATGACCAAGGCCTAATTCATTTATCTGTAAGTTTTATTGCTATCAGTCTTCTAAATCAAAATTACTCTAAAAAAATATTTTATGCTGCAAAGTAACTTTTACATTAGGGCATCCACTCCTTAAAAGTTTTAATAACACTGATTTGAAAAAATGTTTAAAATCTTTAAATATAATGTCTTTTAATCTTTTCTTCCTATCTCTTATGTCTTTCTATTGATCTAGTTTTTATTTCCCTCTCCTTAATTTGTTTTTCATGCTAAATTTGATCAACTTCAATTTTTATATATACTGATGTTTCCTAGTTGTGCCCATGGTTTCTCATTAATGAATTTGCAAACTTACTGATCAGAGAAATACACTGTTGAAATATACGTGCTGATGCTCCAGAAAGGACATTATATGTAACTGACCGAACCTCCAGAGCGAAAAACCTATAAAATGTTTAAGTGGAATAAATGGATGGCATTGTTTAATTATTCCTGATGACAAAATTTAGTCTATTTGTAGAGGCATAGAAAAGTACAGCAAAGAAACAGGCCCTTTGGGCCTATCTGGTCTGTGCTGAGTAATATAAAATGCCTACTCACGTTCATCTGCACCGGGACCAAAACCCTCCATATCCTTACTATCCATATACCAATCCAAAATTGTCTTAAATGTTGAAATCAAGCTCACATGCAGCACTTGTGATGGCAGCTCACTCCACACTCTCACAACTCTCTGAGTGAAAAAGTTTCCCCTCATGTTCCCCTTAAACTTCTCACATTTTACTCTTAACCCATGACCTTTGGCTGTAGTCCCACCCAACCTCAGTGGAAAAATCCTGCTTGTATTTCCCTTATCTATACCCCTTATAATTCCTCACTAAATTACTTGCATTTTTTTTAATAATTGAAGTTTGACTTATAAAATGCTCATTTATTTGTCTCCTTATACAAATAATCAGAACATGTTGCTTTCACAAGCCCCGAAAATGTTTAACATTCAAATATAAATGTTAATTATCTTCTGACAATGTAGTTGTTTTTCGTACTGGTAATACATTAGCAGCATTGGAATTTAACCGAGTACTTACTGTCCTAGAAGAGCCACAATGAAGTAAAAAGAACTGAAACGCGGAAAGCAAAATCATTTGGTGAGGGATGTAGAGAGTAAAACAATAAGACCGAAAGTACAGAAGCACTGATGTGGTCTTGGAGTATTTTCTAAAACCCATTACTTTGTCGTTCTCCATTATTGTTTCCTTTCATTCGCTGTTGTCAATATTTATGCTAATATGAATAATATAATGTTCACAGAGCACTTTGGAGATGCTTATTTTATTGCCTTGTGAATGATAAGTGTGCTTGGGTGCACCCAGCTGCAGCTGTTCAGATGTATTAGCATTTTAAAAATAAATTTTGACAAAATTCTTTGGCATTCTTGAAAGTAATGTAAATGCAGGAGTTCATAAACACGAGGAAGTCTGTAGATGCTGGAAATCATCAGCAAAATGCACAAAATGCTGGAGGAATTCAGCAAGTTAGGCAGCATCTATGGAAGTGAATAGACAGTCGACATTTCGGGCCAAGACCATTCTTCGGGAGTTAGATGGAAGGGAGAAGATGCCAGAATAAGGAGGTGGAGGAAGGGGAAGGAAGCTATCTGGAAGTTAATAGGTGAAGCCAGGAGGGTGGGAAAGGTCAAGGGCTGGAGAAGAAGGAATCTGATTGGAGAGTGGACCATGGGAGAAAGGGAAGAAGGAGGGGACCCAGGGGGAAGTGATAGGCAGGTGAGAAGAGAGAAAAGGACAGAATTAAGAATAGTGGAAGAATAGAGGGGGAGGGATTCTTTTTTACTGGATGGAGAAATCAATATTCATGCCTTTATGTTGGAGGCTACCCAGATGGAATATAAGCCATTGTTCCTCCACCCTGAAGGTAGCCACATCATGGCACAAGAGGAGGCCATGGAGCATCATGTCAAAACAGGGATGGAACTCGGAATTAAAATGCAGTAGTTACTCAGTTTCAGGCAAGCACTTAAAATCCACAGTTTTACCCATGATAAAAGGCGAAGATTGAATGGATAGCTAAATATATCTTCCCAGGGCAGAAATGGTTAATAAAAGGGGACATAATTTTAAGGTGATTGGAGGAGAGAATAGAAGGGATGCCATTCATAAGTTCTTTACACACAGAGCAATGGGTGTGTGGGGGTAGTGGTGGTAGCAGAGGGGGATACATTAGGACATTTAAAGATTATATTGTAGGGAAATGGATGATAGAAAAATTGTGTAGGATCCAATCACAAGCAAGACAGCGCCTGTTGCAAATTCAAGCAACACACACAAAATGCTGGAGGAACTCAGC
Organism: Hypanus sabinus; assembly: GCF_030144855.1. NCBI lineage: Eukaryota > Metazoa > Chordata > Chondrichthyes > Myliobatiformes > Dasyatidae > Hypanus > Hypanus sabinus. The sequence goes on from NC_082719.1 coordinate 89,308,217, forward strand.
AGGCCAGACAACATCCATAGAAAAGAGTAAACAGTCGATGTTTTGAGCTGAGACCCTTCATCAGGTTGTGTAGGAGGGAAGGTTTAAATCAGTCTTAGAGCAGGTTAAAAGGTCGGCACAAAATCCTGGACTACTGTCAGTACTGTGCTGTAATGTTCTATGTTTTATATTAACAGCACAAAATACTGAAAATATGGTATCTTTCGAGAGAAGGAAGAGTCAGTGTTTCAGCTTGGTGACCTCACATCAGAACCTGATAAGATGTCATTTATCTGAAGCATTGGCCTGGATTTTGCAGGGCCTTGCTGACACAAGTATACTGGCATATCTCATCAAATGTCTGATCAGCTCTGGGATTCATGGGCAAAGCCTGCTGAGGAATCAGTTCCAAAATCATGCAGCAGAATAGATGATTCATTTAAAATGTGACAGGGAAGAAGGGAAAAGAAGAGAAGTCATTTGATATTTTAGAATATACTTAATATTTGCAGTTTGTTTTTACAAAATGCATTATTTTTATAAAATGTTTGGTTTTACAAAGTGTTTGTATTTTAAGTTGATGTAATTTTCTAAATTCAGAAAAAAGTACTATATATATAATTCATGTAGCCATACATCAGTCATTCAGATTATATTAATAAACTTCGGTAGCTGGAGAAATTGGATGTTGAGGTTTTGTGGGCTGTTAAAGAAGTGCGAGACTACCTATGGTATTTCAATACATCAGTCACAATCTTACTATTGCTTGTGGGCTGGCATTCAACTCTTGGCTTCCTTTGATTACTAGATTGTGATTCTGCATTCATTCTGAAATAAGATGTTGGGAATGGAGAATTCATTGGACCTGAGTCCATAAACTCTGTGCTATTGATGTTTCTTTCTCCAAATATGCTGCCTGTCCTGTTGAGGAATTTTATTTTACTTCTAATTTCAAATTTTCATCATAGTATTTCCATTTTGGCTTGAAATCTATCATTTGAAATTGGTAAGTGTGTAGAAACGTGTAGACTAGGACAGTCAGTGCAAGGTTCTATATTTGAGATAGTTTCATCACTTTTTCCCTTTCAGAATATTAAATCTCTTAAATATAACCTAATGGATCTATAAAGGGAATGTGGTGAATGCACTTGGATATCTAGAAGATAGTTACTAAATGCCATTTAAATAGAAGCTTCAAAAATATTCAGGCATATTGAATGAGAGAAAATGTAGCATCATTCATAATAATGTTGATTGACAGAAAGGAACCAGAATTACTGTAAATAAATGTTGCTGCTATTAGATAATAGTTTAGAGCTGTGCAAAACAAACAGCTGGCTTATTTATTTTATTTGGAGGCCCAGCATAGAACAGGCCCTTCCTGCCCTATGAGCCTCACCAGCCAGCAACCCACACATTTAACACCAGCCTCATCACAGGACAGTTTATAATGACCAGCTAACCTACCAACAGGCATGTCTTTGGACTGTGGGAGGAAACCAGAGCACTTAGAGGAAATCCACAGTCACAGTCATGGATAGAAAGTACAAACTACTTGCAGATGACCTGAGTTGAACTCGGAGCTACGACACCCCAAGCTGTAATAGCATTGTGCTAACTGCTAAGCTAATGTGGCATCCAAAGCATAATGATAAAAAATACCTCAAATTTACAGGTGATAGAAAAATAGGAGGTTTAATAAGTATCTGAAACATTAAAGTCTTCAGGAGGATATGACTGGGGTGACTGTATGAACTAATAGCAGCATCAAGACTCACAGCACCTGGTCCAGGAACAGTTATTACCCCTCAAACATCAAACTCTTGAACCAACTTCACTCAACTTCATTTGCCCCATCAATGGAATATTCCCACAACCTATGAACTCACTTTAAAGGACTCCTCATCTCATATTCTCCATATTTATTATTTACTTATTTATTGTTATTATTACTTTTTTTTCTTTGCACAGTTTATTGTGTCTTGCACATGGGTTGAACACCCAAGTTGGTGGAGTCTTTAATTATCATGGTTTTTATTCTATTATGGATTTATTGAGTATGCTCACAAGAGAACAAATCACAGGGCTCTATGTGGTGACACATATATGTAGTCTGATAATAAACTTACTTTTGAAATTTGAAAATTTACACACAAGGGATTCTACAGATGCTGGAAATCAAAAGCAACACACATACAAAATGCTGGCGGAACTCAGCAGATCAGATAGCATCTGTGGAAATGAATAAACAGCCAATGTTTTAGACCAAGACCCTCCTTCAGGACTGAAAAGGAATGGGGAAGGTACAGTATATATTCGAGTGAGGAATGTTAGTAGAGGAACCTAGATTCAGAGGCTTAAGAGACTTCAGATACACAGTGCTCTGATGGTGCAAAAGTAAAATGAGCATATAAATCTAGATTGACAGTTCAGTGCAGTACTGAGGAACCAAGGAAGCACAATTTTGTTGGAGCTGCTATACTTCAAATGAGATGTTAAATCAAGGCACAGCTGCTGTCATGGGTGGAAGCAAAAAACTGCATGACATTCTTTCAAAGATAAGAGGAGTTATCCCCCATGTCCTGGTTAGGGTCTACCTCTCACAGAAGATAACTGAAATAGATTATCTGCTCATTATTACATTGCCGTTAGAGCAAGTTATCTGCGTGCAAATTGGCTGACAAGAATCCTGGACTCCGAAGAAGAATACCATTCAGAACTATTATATTAGCAGGGCTGTGCAGACAGGAAAGTGACAGCTATTATATAAAAGTAAACCTGCATTTTTTAACTCTTTCAGAGATAGAAATCTATAAAATACCCAATAAAAGTTAAGTTGTACGAGAAGTATTGGTGAATTTAAGAAAAATATTGCTAAAACACAGCATGCTATTTCATGTCTCCCATTACAGAAAAGATATTAAAGGCTGTAGTCAACATTTAGCAGGGTGATACTAAAAGCTGAAATTTATTGAAGAAAGAGTCAAGGACTGTTTCCTGTGAGAGAGAGGACAAAGAGAAAAGACAATTGGCATTTTTCAAATTACAGAGTGAAATTAAGAAGTGTTTATATTTAAGAAATATTTTCTTACATGGTGCCAAAGGATTATCAATTGAAAATTTTCTCTCGAGTGTGGTAGAAAGACCACACTACAAGTTGTGTAAGTATTGTCTGCCTTGTTTTTGGTGTATTTAAGGCAGACACAGGTACATTAATATCTGAAGCATACTGGGCTATAACAAGTACTCAGACAAGGAAAAACATTTGGATTATTGTGGCATGTGGACCCCTTTCTCCAATTCCTGGCAGTCCCTGTTGACATTAACTTCCTATTTATCCTGCATTTATAGGCTCAATATAACTGCTGCCTGTGTACTGAAATAAACCATTCTGTCTTGTTTCCCCTTCCTTTCCAGTCTTGATGAAGGGTATCAACCCAAGAGGTTGACTGTTCATTCTCTCCACAGATGCTACCTGACCTGCTGAGTTCCTCCAACATTTTGCATTCAAACTATTCTCATTGCAAATAGACTTTAATGATGGACCTACTTTGGATCACAAAAAGAATAAACTGTTACTGAACAAGGCTGCTCTGGCCATCAAATCTCTTCTGACTCTTTGTACATCTATCCAGTCAGCCTGATTTTCTTGTAAGCCCTCCAGGTTATTTCCCAACTGTCTATACTCAGTGGCCACTTTATTAGGTACAACTGTGCACTTGCTCATTAATGCAAACATCTAATCAGCCAATCATATGGCAGCAACTCAATGCATTCAAGTATGCAAACATGGTCAAGAGGTTCAGTTGTTGTTCAGACCAAACAGCAAAAATAAATGTGATCTAAGTGACTTTGACTGCGGAATGATTGTTGGTGCCAGATGGGGTGGTTTGAGTATTTGAGAAACTGCTGTTCACCTGTGATTTTCATGCACAGCAGTCCCTAAAGTTTACAGAGAATGGTATGAAAAACAAAAAAAAGTACGTTTAGTGAGAGGCACTTCTGTGTGCAAAAGTACTTTGTAAATGAGAGAGGTCAGAGAGCAGCCAGACTGGTCCAAGCTGACAGGAATATGACAGCAACTCAGTTAACCAGATGTCACAACAGCGGTGTAGAGAAAAGCAACGTTGAATGCACAGAATGTTGAAACTTGAAGTGGATGGGCGACAGCAGCAGCATGCCGGAAACATACACTTAATGGCCACTTTATTGGGTAGAGGAGGTATATCCAATTCCTGTTACAAAGCCTTGATTTCTCTTGATTCCAAAAACTTGATGTGTTTCATGTGGCTGCATCTTTAATGAGCCTGGTGCTGTTTCATTGCTGCTGTATTTGCTGACCTCTGGCTGGAGGCCTCAGGTGAGTTGTTATCCTAAAAACGACAGCAGTGTGTGAGCAGAGTGCAGCCACATGCCTGGATCCGGACCTTGACTGCGGCTGCTCACTAATGGGCAATGAAACTGGAATGCTCGGGCAATGTGATCAATGGCCTGGAAGGAAAGAATGCTTCTTTCTCCAAATCTAGCACTCCGGGCCTTAGAAGTAGCTATCTGTTCATCTAGGAGGATAGCAAGACTATTACTACTGGCTCTGTAGGCTATTGACTGCAGATTTTCCTGTGCCTGCTGCCACATGCTCCAGAATACTCTGTGATAGTGATTAATTTTGCAAGCTAGGATGGCGATGAGATCAGTTAGTGTTCTGGCTATCTGCTGCAAAAGCGAATCTTAGTGCCTGTGCAAATTTATGCTGCTGGGGTAACACACTTGTTATCAAAGCAGGACCTGAATTCGGTCTCCAACTCAACCACAGACTGAGTCTTAAGAGTCTTCCTCTTCTGCATTATCTGCACTCCTCTGGTCCTGCCATGGGTTATACTTCATTCTGAGTATACCGCTCATTTTCTTCTGGCTTGATCTACCTCACCTGCTGACTGAGGAGCTAAGGGCAATTGATGGTGTGAGCAAGGTGGTGTGGAGTTAGGCAGTTAATTGGAGGGAACCAGCTGATCTTCATGTGTCAAGGAAAATAGGTTACAGTAGGTGGAGGACAAGCAGAGATACCATGGGTTGAAAACAAGGAGTCATAATTTCTGTCTGGACAATTGGCTGCTCTCCAACTGCAAGAGGTGGAGCAGCAACAAGCTGTACTGTGATAAAAGACAGGACATCCTTAAAGAGGCAGGCAACCACTCTCTCACAGCAGACACAACCTGTCGAACCTTGAAGTGGATGGGCCACAGCTGCAGAAGATCACAAACAGACACTCAGAGGTCACGCTAGGAGATACCTAATAAAGTGGCCACTGAGCGTATGTTTAGAATTGTAAAGAAAAAAAGATAAGCATAAAGGACCTTAAAAGCATGACAACATTTGAGGAAAGCATAAGGTACTTCTTTTAAAATAGCGTGTTTGTCTTCTCTTCTGTGGAGATTCAAACACAGTATGAGGTCCTGTTTTAGGAACACTGCTTATTATCAATCATTGCTATGGAAACAGAAACACATTTAAGACCTTTTTTCTACAGCGAGCAGATGTGAATGCTTTGTGTAGCTTAAAAAGTAGCTCAAATTTATAGACAACTTCCTTTTTTTATTGTATCCTAATCATTTTTCATCCAAACTACTTTAGCTAAAATAATCAAAGCTAAAGCTGTTGGACATTAGCTAGAAATGATTAACATGCAAAGGCAAGGTAGGATTTTTTTTCTGAAATTTATTAAAGTGTATCAACATGTGACAAACAGCAGGTAGGTGTATCTTAGTAACACTTGAAAGCCTACTGTACTTCTGAACCTCTTTATTGTGGACTTGAGATCTCAGAGCAGCCTATCACACAGCACGATCTGAGAGTCAATATCACCAGTCCTGGCAAATTGAGAAACAGAAATACAACACATGTCAGGATCTGATGGATGGAACAGCAGGGGAATAAACAAAAGTAATGAGTTTTAGGTGTTAGAAGAAATAAGAGAATTGGTGCTGGGATATCTGGACCCGCACTTACCTCGGTCGGAAGCTGAGCAGCCTCGACACTGCAGAGTCCAGCAGTGTCCTCTGGAATATGACAAGAGGCCTTGCCCCTGACACATCCCCTGCTACAACCACAGCAGTAAAGTTTGCAGCCTTTCCCTCTGTAAAAGTTGCTATTGATTTTAATAGTTGCTGACTTTCTCAGCACTATAACACCTTATTCTGCACTCTGTATTGTTTTACCTCCCTGCACTGATGTAATGAATTGATCTGAACAGACGGTATACAGGATGAATTTTTCACGATACCTTGGTATTACTATTCAGGGACATTTAAAACCATTACAAATGAAGTAAATAACAAACACATAAAGACACTTTAATTAAAAACGTATTAGGAAAATAAATTCCCTTTCAAAAAAAAGTAACTCATCTTGATGTTTGCCTTCTAAATGATTGTTGCACAATTTCTATTGAAACCAACACAGATCTCTGAAACTGCATCATGTCTAAACTGGCAAAAAGTAAGAAAAATCAGTTTTCCAAAATCAATTCTCTTTGGAATACAGCAACGGAGGAAAGTGACAGGTTTTGCATTTAGAATCTTACTAAGTTCTATGCAAAAGTCAGTCCACTGATAAACATAAAACCTCGTATACATATTACAGGCCTCAGACCAACAACAGAGGAACACCACTCTCCTCCAGAAGTGATACAACGTGGATGAAAAATCAGATCAAAGTCAATGACAAATTAGAGGGGAAAAAGTCTGGAAACTTATGTTTTGGCTTTAACTAGGAACTGGTTCAGTTCGCTTTTGAATGTGTACTGTATTCACTTCAAGAACCAGAAACTTGTTCCCAAGGTCATCTATTTAAAGAATGATCTAATAATACCTGATCTATTTCTACCCTTGCATAACATATAAATGTGACCTCTGGTCCTTTCCAACCTCTCTAATTGAAATAATTTGTCAATGTGGACATCAAGCAAATTGTCTTTGAGTCTGTGCTGCTGCAAAGTAAATAGACCAGCCTTACAGCCTATTTAGGTACCTAAGGTGTTTTAAACAACAACTCAATCTTAGAATCCTTGCCAAAATTTCATATTATCCAGTAAGTCCAACAATCCCAGATGGTCACAGTTAACTAAATGTGTAGGGATTTACATGTTTTATTAATTTAAAAATATACTGAATTCAAATCAAATAGTTCCAAAAGACCATAAGTCCATAAGATATAGGAGCAGAATTAGGCCATTTTTTGAGTCTGCTCCTCCATTTCATCATGGCTGATCCAATTTTTCTCTCAGCCCCAATCTCCCACCTTCCCCCTGTACCCCTTCATGCCCTGACAAATCAATAATTTATCAACCTCTGCCTCAAATATACATAAAGACTTGGTCTCGACAGCTACCTGTGGCAAGGAATTCCACAGATTCATCACTCCCTGGCTAAAGAAATTCCTCCCATACTGTGTTCTAAAAGGAAACTCCTCTATTCTGAGGCTGTATCCTCTCATCTTAGACTCTCCCACCATAGGAAACATCCTCTTCATATCCTCTCTATCTAGGGCTTTCACTATTTGATTGGTTTCAATTAAGTTCAAATTGTTCAATTTAATATCAGAGAATGCATACAGCATACGACCTGAAATTCTTACTCTTCACAGACATCCATGAAACAGAATAACCCACAAAATGAATGACAGAAAATATAAGAACCCCAAAGCCCCCGTCCCCCCACTTACCGCAGCAAAAGTACTGACACCCCCTCCCCACCACCCACCATGCAAGCAATAGCACAGAACACAGTCTAGAATCCAACAGAATCTACTGTCCATCCCAGCACTTTAATATCTCAAACAGGCTCTCTCACTAGCGAGGGAAATAGATATCGTTCCTACAAGAGTGTGAAGGGAGATCAGTGACTTGCTGTTTTGATGTTACAATTTCCCGTATCACTTCTCCGATCCCCCAACTCAAGGACCAAAAAACTCTCACTTGGTGTTGAGAGAGAGTGAGAGAGTCCAAGGGCCTTCTGGCAGCTATGCACACTGCCCACTTTTATCATAATTATTTCATTAAAAAAATTATAATTAAGCCATATAGAGCATTTAAGTTACTATCCTCATAAGAGGTCATGTTATAACTCAGTATTAGAATGTCACCTATTATCATTAATTTACATGCTTAACCAAAACTCTTATGGGGCATTAATTCAGGTTGTAAATGATTTGTACCCAGTGGCAAAATTGGCTTATGGGCCAGATATCCTGCTGCCTGTGTGGAAACAAGACTATTGCCCATATCCTTAGAGCATTTTCATTGCCAGGAAGGTCTGAGATGAGATGTAGGGCAATTGTCAAGGTTTATCCTGATCAGTTGCCCGCCTCAGTATTATACAGGAAGTTACCAGGGATACTCACAAAAATAAATATTGACTGAATACTGGAGGGTGGGTAATGTTGTTTCATGTCTCAAAAATGTTGTTCCATGCCAGCACAGGCCAGTGATTTCAGTTGTGGTGATATTATAGCAAGGAATTCTGAGCGACACGATCCACCATCATTTGGACAGTCAGGGTCTGATCAGGAATAGTCAGCATGGTTTTATGCATTAGAGTTGAATGTTTTGGAGTTTTTCAAACAGGTAACAAAGGGGTTAGATGAAGTTAGGGTGGAGGATGTTGTCTATATGGACTTTACTAAGGCCTTTGACCAGGCTGATCTGGTCACATGGGATTCAGGGGGAGCTGGCAGGGAAGATTCAGAACAGGCTCAGTGAGAGGAAGCAGAGGATGATAGTTGAAGGTCGATCCTTTGACTGGAGGCCTGTGACTAGTGGGGCTCCCCAGGCGTCAGTGTTGGGACCTCTGCTAATCATTATGTGTGTAAATGATTTGCATATGAATCTACATGGCACAATTAGCATGTTTGCTGATACTAGGGGTTTTGTTGATAGTGAAGCAGGCTACAATGAATTACAAAGAGATCCTGATCCATTAGGGAGAGGGACATGGGATTGACAAGTGTTTTTCAGCTTAGTGTGAGGTGATGCATTTTGGCAGTGGGACCAGGGTAAGATCTATACAGTGAATGGCAGGGTAATGACGAATGTTGTGGAATAGAAGGACCCAGGAGTACACTGAAGGCAGCTGTACAATTAGACAGTATGGTGAAGTAGGCGTGTAACATGCTGGCCTTCGGCAGTCAGGACGTCGGGTTTATGAGTAGGGAGTTGCACCTGTAAGTCATTGGAGTGTTGTGTACAGCTTTGGTCATCCTGTTAAAAAAAAGACTTTGTCAAGGTGGAGATGATGCAGAAAAGATATACAATGATGCTGCCTAGACACACAGAGTTATAGGGAAAGGTTGGCCACTACTGGATCTTTATGAATGAGTGGTGACCTCGTAGAAATTTATGAAATCGTGAAGGATATGGATACGGTGGAGAGTGTTAGTCTTTTTCCCAGAATTGGTGAGTCTAATTCTAGAGGGCACAGGTACAGGATAAGATGGACCAGATTTAAGAGAGAACTGAGAGGTTATTTCCTTACATGGAGGGTAGTAAATTCCTAGAATAAGCTGCCAGAGGAAGGTACAATTGCAATATTTAAGAAGTGCTTGGGTAGGTATGCATACAGTGGGAAGAGTTATCAGCCAAATGCAGGTAACTAGGTCTAGCAGGAAGGAAGGTCTGGTAAGCATGGACCAGTTGGGCCAAAGAAAATATTTCTGTGCTGCATAACTCTATAACTGCTGGAAAACCATCAACAAGTCACATTCTCCATCTTCCGATATTTTTTTCCTCTTTCCCTTCTCTCTTTTATTCCTCACTCTGGCCTCTTACCTTTTCTCCTTACCTGCCTATCACCTCTCGCTGGTGCTAATCATTCCATTTCTCCCATGGTCCACTCTCCTCTCCAATCAGATTTCTTCTTCTCATGCCCTTTACTTATTCCACCTATCACCTCCCAGCTTCTTTCTTCATACCCCTTTCCCCCACTCACCTGGCTTCACCTATCACCTTCTAGCTTGTCTTCCTTACTCTCCTTCTAATTCTGGCTCCTTCCCCTTCTTTTCCAAGTCCTGATGAAGGGTCTTGGCCCAATACGTTGACTGTTTATTCATTTCCATTGATACTGCCTGATCTGCTGAGTTCCTCAAGCATTTTGTGTGCATTGCTCTGGACTTCTAGCATCTGCAGAATCTCTTGCATTTATGAACACAGTAAATGACTCACTCTGGTATGCCCCAAACTTACTGGTGTCCTAGAGCAAGCAGCTGTCCATGACAAAGCAATGTGAATTGGAACACTGTTATGTGTAGGATTATGTGCTGTGGGACATACTGAAGTAGGAGCACCACAACATGGGCCTGTGGAGGACCTTCTGCCATTGCATGCGAACGCATTGAAATCTGATCTAAATTCTCATGTGGGGTGAAATTTTGAAGAAAATAAGTCACCAACAACCAGCACTATACACATTTTTGTATACTGACAACCCCTATCTGCTAAAGTTAATACAACCAACTATGGAAGGGTGAATACTTCTGGAGGTTGGTACTAATACATGTATTTAACAATGGTAATTAGAGATAAAATTCTCCCTAAGATTTTTTTTGCTTCTGTATTCTTGTGGAAATTGCCAGGTACCATATTTGCTTTCTTTTTCCATTACGTTTCCATCACAATGTTTTTTGACCTGTCAAGATTGATTTCCTGAGCTGAACCCCTGAAATCTGGAGGAGCGATGGACTACTCTTGGTCTGGCTTCTACCCTTTGAACTGTTTCGAATGAGTGACCCTACCAAGAATCAAAGCACAAGGCAAACATATCTCTCTGGGTCATTGAGGCACGCAATCTTTCAAACCATGACAAGGTTGTGGTCCTCTTGGAGATAATTAGAGATAAAATTCTCCCTAAGGTTTGTTTGCTTCCATATTCTTGTGGAAGTTGCCAGATACCTTATTTGCTTTACATATTGCTTCAGTGCATCAGATTGTGTTAACGTTCTCTTATTTTAAAAGACATTTCTAAATTGATGATCCCTTGCTACTGATTACTAGAGTTTCCATTAAAAAAAAATGCCTCAAATATACATAGCTTTGGTAACTGCTTCAAAACAGTTGATTATGTTTTTGAAATACGGCTTTATTTTTTTAACAAATCTGTGCCAACTGTGTGCCTGAGTAACAAATGTGCATAATGCTCTCTAACATTCCCTGGAAGCTAGGAATTTTATCAGGCCAAATCTAGCTGGGCAATGTTGACAGTTCTATGATAAACTGCCAGTAGTTATCCAAGTGTATTCCTGCAGGTGTGAATCATTGGTGTATGCATCTGGAGGTCTCAAATTTGCTGACTTATTCTAATTGGAGAATCTATTAGTGTTTCCACTGATGGACTCCACTGGAATGGACTTCCTGAGATTCACTTTGCTTAGGCTGGGGAATATGCTAATGTGCATACACCAGTATAGATTTGGTAAAGAGCAAGGGTGGTGGTAAAAATAAGGAAAGTTACCTTCTTGTTCAATTCCTTGTACTTAGGTCAACATTTTAAATATGTCCTTGTAGACAACATGTTTCTTCTAAGTGACTATTTTTTATTGATTTATTTCCTTTTCATATTTACTTTTTAGTGATATTTGGATGTTTCTTCATGTCAAAGACATTTGGAACAATTTCAGAAATTTAGCAGCTCTGATAGGCTGGGGCTCCGCCACCTACCAAAATTTTCCTCAGCAGATTCACAAGTGGACCTTTCTCCAGCATTTCCACATGAGCTGATATGTTACATGTCAATGAATGAACCAGGATGCTATGCCAACAAATTCAGCTTTACAGATCCAAACCAGGACAAGTGGGAGTGGTTGGCCCCAATCAACAAATCATAAATAAATTTAACCATTGTTGCATTGATTTCAGAATCTCTTCTGATTAATGTGCTCAGATTGTGTGTATGTATTGAGTGCAATGGCAGAAAAGTGTTTTTCTTATTCAGTTGGACATTGACTTTTAGTAACCTATGAATGACATTCATAGTATAACTTTCATATTAACCTTCAGTATAGACCTTGGCACAGAATAAAGATTATCTCAAAGAGAGCAATAATTTAAAATCTATAAAGTTTGCCAGTTAATAACAGATTGGCCACCCTGAAGTGTCATTGAAGAAATCAGAGATTCCATCCTTTCTTACATGGGTTAATACATTTGAGCATTTCATATGTAACATCAGTTCATTCACTGTCACTGACACTGCAATCATCTCTACGTCCATTACAGTGTAGCTGGAGAAATACTCCTTACCTTGTCATACCATTAATGCAAATCAAGTTTCTTCAGTTAGTGTTGACCTTAAAATGGAACCATTTCCCCATTTCCAATGATAATTTCAAAGTTTGCCTCAAGCAATTTATTCATGTAATGAAGATGAGGAGGAATTTCTTCTGTCAGAGAGTGGAGAATCTGTGAAATTTGTTGCCACAGGTGTCTGTGGAGGCCAAGTCATTGGGCATATTAAAGGTTGATAGATTCTTGATTAGTGAGGGAACAAAGGAATAGGGAGAGAAGGCCAGAGACTGGGGCTAAGAGCAAAAATTGATCAGCCATGAAGAAATTGTGGAGCAGACTCGATCGGTCGAATGGTCTAATTCTGCTCCTGTATCTTATGGTCTTCTTGAAAATTCTGTATATGCAATGACTAGGCCTGAAGCCGCCGTGTTGCCTGTTTACAGCCGGCAGGAGGGAAGTGTCAGAGCCGGTGCGCTCCACTGAGGGTGGGGTGGAGCAGAGTCCAGGCTGGAGTCGGTGCTGCACACATCAACCCCTGTCCCCTGGTTTTCGCTTGGCAGAAGACAAGCTCTTTTGTGGTCAACTGCAAATTTCTGTGGCACTGATGACTTGAGTCTCTACTCGTTTATTGCATGGCTGTATCTTACATTTTGTATGCATGCTTTGAGCTGTGTGACTGTTGGCACTGTGATTTGCACCTTGGCTCTAGAATAGTGTTGTTTCGTTTGGCTGTATTCATGAGTAGTCATGTATGGGTGAATGACATTTAAACTTGAATTGAATTGAAATTAATTGTGTATGGTTTCTATGCTTCACAGTAGGGATGGTGTGCTTTTGATGAATCCGTTTAGTGTTTAGTCTGATGGCCAAAAAACTCAATTTTGATTTCATCGGACCCTAGGACCTTTTTCCAGCTGACTTCGAAGTCTCCCACATGCCTTCTAGCAAACTGGAGCTGAGATTACATGCAAGGTCGTTTTTCAACAGAGGCTTTCTCTTTGCCACTCTCCCTTAAAGCTGTGACTGGTGAAGCACCTGGGCAACAGTTGTTGTATGTACAGTCTCTCCCATCTCAGCCACTGAAGCTTGTAGCTCCTCCAGAGCTAGCATAGTTCTCTCAGTGGCCTCCATCACTAGTCCTCTTCTTGCACAGTCATTCAGATTTTGAGGACGGCCTGCCCTAGGCAGATTTTCAGCTGTGCCATATTCTTTGCATTTCTTGATATTGACTTGACTGTACTCCAAGGGATATTCAGTCACTTGGAAATTTCCTTTTATCAATCTCCTGACTTGTGCTTTTCAATATCCTTTACATAGAGTTGTTTGGAGTGTTCTTTTGTCTTCATGGAGTAGTTTTTGCCAGCAGTTGGACCTTCCAGATACAGGCTTATTTTTATCACAATCAATTGAAACACCTTGACTCCACACATGTGATCTCCATTTAACTAATTAAGTGACTTCTAAAACCAATTGGCTGCAAGAGTGATGATTTGATGTGTCATCTTAAAGGGAGTGAATACTTAGACAATCAATTATATTGTGTTTTATATTTGTAATTAATTTAGATCACTTTGTAGATCCCTGTTTTCACTTTGACGCAAAAGAGTTCTTTTTTCTATTGATCAGTGTGTCAAAAAAGCCAAAATAAATCCACAGTGATTCAAAGTTATAAAACATGAAGACTTCCAAGGGGGTGGGGGGGTGAATACTTTTTATATGCGCTGTATATGATAAAATGTTACTTGTTGAGTTGTTCCTTTAAGTTCCTTCCGCATCATGTGGCCATGGCCATCCAGTTGTTATCTCTAGCATGTATTCTGTATTCTACGCAATTGTTCATTCATGATGTCCATCCTACACAGGAGGTCCTTTGTCTATCCGCAACATTCAAGTTTCCAGACTAGTCTCCCACTTCCCTAATATTATTCACAGGTGAGAAACAGTATTTTCTTTCTGCAGCTTTTTACGTTCTCATGACGCAAAATATCTTAGAGACATAAAGGAAAAAATAGCACTTTAAATGGGAATGAGCAGAGCATGCGTTACTTCAATGCCTTTAATGCATTATGGAGTTCTTTTCAAAAGCTCGCTTTTGGAAGGCTTTCCCTGAGATACTTTAAAAGCAAGCGCATAACAGATCTGAAACAAGAATTGCAGTTCCACTTTTTATTTGTGCATGTTTGCAATTTATTCATAAGAAATAAATAGTTCAGAGCTTATATGAAATCTCGA